>NW_025814897.1:2502500-3707500 GCF_022079265.1 Lynx rufus | reverse complement strand
GATAACTAAGTTCCTCATAGGGAATTTTATGGGGACGGATATGTACTGCACAAAAAGTAGAATATTTAATCATTCTTTATAAATGTAAGCTTCTACTTGAGAGATCTTTTAGGAAAGCCACAAATAAGTGAGGATAAAATATACCCTGAGAAAATTAAAACTATGCATGTAGTATAGATTACTTTAACATCCAATTTAAGGGTACGCGGATTGGTGGAAAAAAGTGAAGCTTGCTTTGTAACTGGAGAAAAAAAAAAGTACAAAACCAAAGAAATCCAGACATTTCTCTCACAAGCATAAAAGCAGACAGAATGTCTTGGTTGGAGTAGAATCCATATGAAATAAGCGATACCCTGCTAAGACAGAGAAGGAGCAAATCAAATGGGGAGAGAAATTTGAGGATCAGACAGGATATAAAAATGTGTTGAGGAGTGGCTGTGTGTTCTAATGGTAGACTTTATGTCCATTCTGAGGTTGCTTATTCTGTATGTATAGAGCAAGCTAGGACTTTGGGAGCTAGATTCTAGGGAAAAAAGCCGAAAGGCACCCAATCTTACAAAGGACTGCCAACGTTTCACAGAGATGATAGTGATATCCAAATTCTTCTGCACCATTCTATTAGTACAATAAAAATGAGCATACACTCCAATATGTATTCATATAATGCAGAAATTATTTGTATTCTTTTCACCCCAACATATATTCGGATACTGCACCATGCGAATATGGAAATTAAAAAGTAAGAAATAAAGAATGTGTCAACTACATTTTATTTTGACAAGATCTTTTAATTTTCCCTAAAATATTATTTTTATGAATCTGTTAAGAAAATCTAATAACATTATGTGCTTTATACTACTGCCTATTTTTATTTATTGATATTTTTGTGAGGGCAATGTAATCAAATGTGCTTTTCAGCTTTGAAATTTTGCCTTAATACTTTATGATACAGATGTCTGAAGATTTAGTTATAATTTTGGTTTGTTTTTGTACTGCTTTTAGTGGCTATCATGGGTGAAAAGACACCAAAAAGATACACAGAACCAAACGAAAGAAGCTCACTGTGCCGTTTTGATCCAGCCACTATATTCACTTTTCAGTCCAATCCATGAATTATTCGAGGTGTATGTGTTCAGACTTTTTATTAAATTATACTCTAATCCGAAAGTCTTATTTTGGTAATAGGTTTAAAATATATGGGGACTATTGATTTGAATATTATAGTCTTGAGTTTTTCAAGTGAGTGCACTTGGTTCACAGGAGACCCATGCACAATTTTTTCAGACAAAATCCCACATGATGATCAAAAAAACACTCTCAAGCATCCACTTTCAAAACAGTATTTCTGTAACATGAGCTGTTTAACTGTTCAAATAATGGTTATTTTTCAAGTGCTAAAATGTCACCTATACTTTAAAGGGACAAATTAGTTGTGTCTAAATACCTGCTACAAAAATATATTTTAAAAATTTGCTACGTAACACCCGACTGGCATTTACCAAATAAGTCAGCAATTTGAAACACTGCATTTTTAAAAAAGTTTTCCAACTCTTTTTAAGTAAGTTGCCTTAGATAAACAGCAAACCTTGTGTCCCACAAAAGATTTTAATAGGCTTTCCCCTTTCCATTACAAAAAAACTACAAATATTTTAGGATTTAAAGAACTTATTTTTGTAAAACTGACCACATTGAAGGCATCTTGTAGCGTGTCTGAGAGGAATACTGAGAGGAAATCCGTGAGTTAAGAAATCGTTATTAACCCTTTGAGATTATGTAAACTTTACTATTTTATTTATTATTTATTTATTTATTTATTTATTTTTGTTTATTTGAGAGAGAGTGCATGTAAGTTGGGGAGGGGCAAAGGGAGAGAGGGAGAAGGAGAGGGAGAGGGAGAGGGAGAAGGAGAGGGAGAGGGAGAAGGAGAGGGAGAGGGAGAAGGAGAGGGAGAGGGAGAAGGAGAGGGAGAGGGAGAAGGAGAGGGAGAGGGAGAAGGAGAGGGAGAGGGAGAAGGAGAGGGAGAGGGAGAAGGAGAGGGAGAGGGAGAGGGAGAGGGAGAGAGAGAGAGAGAGAGAATGAGAATCTTGAGCAGGCTCCATGCTCAGGGCAGAGCCCGACAGGGGGCTCAGTCTCACTTCTGTGAGATCATGACCTGAGCCAAAATCAAGAGTCAGGTGCTCAACCAACCAATCCACCCAGGTGCCCTGTAAATCCCACTATTTCCTATGAGAAACCCAGGTACTGTAGATAGACATAGGCCAGCGATCATATGGTCTGGGTTCTCACCCTCTAATGTAAGTCCGTATATTGAATTTTCATAAACTGTATTTTTCTCATTTTTAGACTTAAAAAGAAGTAGCACAGACAAGCAGACAGACTTCAGAGGTGACACTGGTAAGAATGCATGATGGGCTGGGGCAAGGAAATACAGTTTAGATGTCAAGAGAAGGAGAGATGTCTGCAGGATTTCTATTGGGGTTGATGATTATGTGTTGCAGTACAGGACTTAGGAAATGTAAGGATTTGAGACTTGATCACCTTGGGTGCTACATAATGGGGGTGTCCGCCCAGCGATAGAATATATGGATCCAAGTTTCCGCTGAGAGATTGGGATCAGAGGTATGAACCAGTAGAAGGCAGCCTGTCATCTTGCACAGCACGGACGGGACAAGATAGCTCAAGTTGGTGTATGGAGGGCAGCAAGGGGGGACATCCTAGCACTCACCCTGGAGAAACAGAGCGGGCAGAGAAGACAAGCCCATGAGGATGGAGGCAGGTCAGACCAGGAGGACCGCGGGGAGAAAATGGGGTCATGGATTTCATGGGAAAAGGAAGAATACTAACTGTGTCACCTGCCCCAGAGACCAAACAAAATGTAGCCTGAAGATTGCTCATTGGAAACGAAAAGCTATTGATAATTTCCAAAAGCACTTTCGGTTTATCAGTGACGGACACAAATCAGAGCTGGGGGTGAGGGGAAATACAAGATGACGAAATGGACAGAGCTAATGTCTGCTCCTATGGTTTTGAGGATACCGTTCTATTTAAAGCAGGCTATTTTTTTTTCTCTTTTGTCTCTGTCCTTTCCCGTAATTTCTTTCCTGTCATCCTCAAGCTTTTCCTGATTCTCAGCTAAATGCAGCTGATCAAGTGTCTGCATCTCTGTAGCACCTAGATGCTTCTAGCCTCAGACATTTGTCCTGCAGACATTTCAGTTAATGTTCACCTAACTTACGGGAGGTGGAGTTCTTTCAGACCTAATGCTGCATCTGTGATTGATCCAGAGTCACTAAGCAGGGCTGGCCACCATATTGGGTTTGGTGGAAAGGCCAACCAACTCTTCAATCTACTAAAAAATTATGGTAAGAATAATTAGCTATAGGGCACTCTGGGTGGCTCAGTCGGTTAAGTGTCCCACTCTTGATTTCAGTTCAGGTCATAATCTCATTGTTCAAGGGATTGAGCCCTGTGTCAGACTCTGAGCTGAGGGTGGAGCCTGCTTGGAATTCTCTATCTGTGCCCTCCCCAACTCGTGTGCACATGCACACGTGTGTGTGCTTTCTCTCAAAATAAATAAATGAATATTTTTTAAAAAAGAATAATTAGCTGTAGAATTTAAGGAAAATAGCAAGTGATGAATTAATATCCAACTTCAAAATATTTTTTTCAAGTTTTTAAGGAGACACTTGAGCTTCTTGTAAGCATTATTTTTTTTAAGTGAGGGTTTATGCTTTGAATGGCTTAATTAATTTTTCACAAATGTTAGTTGTGATCTGTTCACATTTTTGTGGGTTCACATTTTTCAAAGGTTGGTGATAAAAATATGAACTGTTGGGGCACCTGGGTGGCTCAGTCAGTTAAGCATCCGACTTCGGCTCAGGTCATGATCTCATGGTTTCTGAGTTCGAATCCTGCATCGGGCTCTGGGCTAATAGCTGAGAGCCTGGAGCCTGCTTCAGATACTGTATCTCCCTCTCTCTTTGCCCTTCCCCCGCTCACGCTCTCTGTCTCTCAAAAATAATAAATAAACATTAAAAAAATTAAGTATGAGCTGTTTATGCAAATCATCTAATACATTTCCCAAGTTGAAGTTATTTAAAATTATAAGTCTTCTTTAATTAATGACCTTGTGTTGAACTTTCTTGTAACAATGGGTATGGATTTTGGTCATCATCAAAGTTTTTCATGTTAAGTACTTCAAAATAATGATCCTTGACTTACAGAGCACAATGCATTGTGGGAGCACCCATTGCACTGGCAATGGCAAGCCAAAGGGAGGCACATCACCTGCCAGGGGACAGAAGCGCTCAGTGTATGTGAAGACAAGGCTCGGCAGTGGCCACCTCCAGCGTGATCTGTCAGGAGCCCCACTCAGCTTCCCTGTTCCCTGGTCCCCAGCAAGCAGCACCTTAGCCTCAGTGGCAAGCTCCATGGACCCGGGGAAGAGGAATTCCTTCAGAAATTCCACAGGCCCCTTCCATATGTCATGGACAGCGTACGCTCTGAAGCTGGCTGCTGTCCAGCTGCATGGTACAACATCTTTGTGGGTGTCTTCAGTACCTTGTAGATGAGCAGTCTGCATTCGCGGCCTGTAAGACCGTAGAGTTTAATTCCATCCCATCCCCATCTTCCTCAGAGAAGCCAGCAATGAGCCTGCTTTAATCTGGAAGCGACTGGCCAAAGAGTGTCTGGAAGCTCTAAGCTCCACCTGTCCATCCCAATTGCAGGTTAGTATTTTCTGACATATCTATAAGCCTTGCACAGTGCACCATCGAGCTCCTGGGAAGCTCTGCTCTGCAGCACAGAGCAAAAAGTCTTATTCATAGAAGATGAAAGGGAAATGGAAGGGGGGTGGTGAAGGCGGGGAGGGAAAGGAGAATTCAGAAGCCTCTCTATAGAGGCTATATAGAGAGAGCTAAAGAAGAAAGAGTGAGAGCCACTGTTAAACATAGTTGAGACGTACAAGTTTTTATCATTATTAAATATCTACAATAACGAGATGCTGTGTTTGAGGGAGGATTCCAGAATGTATAAAAATGCCCTGCTTGGAGACATACGTGACTGGAGTAGCGTAGTACAAGATGGAACGCAGTGAGCGCAATGAGGGCAAGAACTCCATGCCATTAAGACCCATCAGTCTACATCCACAGCAATTAAATGGTATCAAACACGTAACAAACACGAAACATGAAATGAGGCTTTCAAGCCTCACAATTTCTTCAAATTTTACACAATAACAAAGCAATTGACAAATTTTCAAAAAGCCAACAATTTTGTTTATGAAAGATAAATGACAGTAAAGCAATGCCTAAAAATAAAAAGATAATGTGTTTTTCTTTCTGGCCCAGAAAAAGAATCTTTTGATAATATTCACTAACTTGGTTACCCTCGGGGAATAAAAATAATTTGTGTCTGATCTATGAAACAATTCATAATTCTTGTACTGGATTGTAAAAACATGAAAAGATTGATATTTTTCAGTAAGTCACATACTCCAAGTATTCTAAGCAGACTTATGTTGTATTCAAAGATAAAATATTTTCCCAGGGTACTAAATGTTACATTATTTTTGCAGGAGGGTAGGACTAATTTGTGCTCTCTGCATGAAGGACTGTGAACTTTACTAAAAGCTCTTCATATTCAAATCAGGTAAACTCTCAGCCATATACCCCCTTGAACTTAACTCTAAGGATGTGCTGCAGTGACATTATCATTTGTCAGCAGGAGACCACTGGGTTTTGTCATGAAATATTTATATTCCCATTATATAAAACAGTGTATTGACTGGTTTCTTAATGGCTTGCAACAAATAATAATTTGAAGCGTTAGGTGACATTTTACACAATAACTTTTTTCTTATTGTTGAGTGCATTTTAACAGTTAACATTAAATCCTTCATAATCCTTCATAGTTCCATTTGATATTCATGAAATGGCCTGTTACTATTAGTGAACACTGATATTAATCTTTAAATTCTTCTGTTGAGGAAAGCATCAAAAGAAAATTGAGAAATACAGTAAGGTATCAAATATTTTCTCAGATTATTCATTTCATTCATAATTAAAGACTAGATTAAATGTTGACATATATTTAATAATAATTAAGAATTAACACCTGATACAGACAAATTTATCTTCTTTGCTAGTTAGAGAATGTATTTGCTAATGTAAAAAAATAACTTTTTGTATCTTGTAACTTAATTATACTTCTTCCTGAATAACAAATTCAAATTGTAACTTTATGTTTTGTGCATTTTTTAAGAAATTTTAAATCCAAAGTTATGATTTTTCTATGTGCAATGTATCTAAATGTGAACATTAAAAATCTTAAATATACTTTAAAAGTCTCATATATAATTTTAATATAGTTTTTACATTTTAGAATACCTTTAGATTGATGAAAAATTGCAAACATATTATAGACAATTCCCATAAACTCCACACACCCAGTTCCCTATATTAATATTGCATATTAGTATGGTCATGTGGGATTTATCTCCATTTATGTTCCATGTGATTCTGGGAAGAATGTCTATTATGCTATTAATGAATAGAGTATTTTATGAATATCAGTTAGGTCAAGTTGACTGATAGCACCGATCAGAGTCATCTTTATCATTACTGATCTTATTCCTGCTGGACCTTTCGTTGACAGCAGAGATGCTGAAGGCTCCAACTTTAATAGCATATTTGTCAATTTCTTCTTCCAGTTCTATAAATTTTCGCCTCATGTATTTTTATGCTTTGTTGTTAAACACATAACATATAGGATTTTTATGTCTTTTCACAGAATCAGCCCCTCTTCATTATGTAACTCCCCTCATTATCCCTGAGAAGTGTCCTTGTTGTGAATTCAGTTTTGTTTGGTATCAGCACATCAACCCCTGCTTTCTTTGGATTAGCGTTAGCATGGTATATTTCTTCATTTATTTACTTTTAAGCTGCCAGGGTCTTTATATTTAATATGGGTTCTTCAAGACAATACGATATGTAGTGGGGTCTTCTTTTCTTCTTCTCCCTTTTTTTTAAATCCATTCTGACAAAATCCATCTATAAATGGTGTGTTTAGATCGCTTAAAATAACATACCACCCATGGTTTAGAAAGAACTTCCAACTGAGCTAAAGCTGATATTAAAAAGACAGATATGTTTATAGAAATATCAAATGTTTATGATAGCAAAATATTATAAACAAAGTGAAACTGTGTAAGTTTGAGAAAAATGATTGCATGTGCCATTTAAAGAATTATTATCTATAATATTTAATAACTTCTTATAATTAATAGTTCTAACAGGGCAATAAGAAAAATGATTAACAACAGACATCAAAAGAGTAAGCAAAAAAAAAGAGTAAGCCACATGGCCCATTATATATGGTGAGATGTTCCTTTTCTGGAGGAAATACAAATTAAAATAACAGACTTCTAGGAAGATGGCAAAGAAGGATCCGGAGCTCACCTTGTCCCAAAGACACATTGACGTAACTGCTACATATGTGCAGTTGACTCTGAAAACAACCACGCCTGGCAGGAGACCCTTTAAACAGTTGATCATAGACAGGAGGCCACAATGAAAAGGGTGGGAGTGGCAGACACACTTTGGGAACCAAACATCCTGGTGAGACTAACCACAACCAGAAGGATACCACAAGCACAGAGAAGGGAGAGGAGCAGACCCCACACAGAACGGGAACCCAAACTGGCAAGAGGAGTCCCTTTACCATGTGGCTTTGAAAATGAGTGAGGCTTAACCCCAGGTACTTTAAAAATCAGCAGGCTTAGTTCTGGGAGAGCCTAGGGGTGATGGAAACCTGAGTCCCTGCCCTGAAAGAGAGAGTATAATAAACAACCCACTGACCTAAGGCATAGAAACAGCAGTTTGAACAGCTCCTGGGGCATAGGTGCAGGAAATGTATTTATTAAACTCAAAACATGCACTGGAGGCGTAGAGATCTTTAGGGGACTTCTCCAAGAACAAAAGAGTGGACAGGCACCCTATCTCTTCCCCTCCTGCAGCGTAGAGAGTCAAACACTTGGGGGAAGCAGCGTGAACAGTGCCCATCTCTCTTGCTAGCACTGCGTGCCCCACCCCTGCGTTCCCTGTGGATCTTCTCCATCTAACCCACACCACACAGCAGGCTTTCCTCCAGAGCAGCTCCTGGCCCAACACAACCTGCAAGCAACCCCAGCAGGGACTGGTGCCACTCCGTCATGACTCCTGTCCTGGGCAGAGGGGAGGATAACCACACACGGCAGTGCACCTGCTGTCCCAGCAGGCAAATCTTATGAATGGCAACCCAAAGAGAGCACTCTGCCAATCACTGCAGCTGTAGCCCTGGGAGATGGAAGGAGGGCAGGCATCTGGTCTGACTGCTGACACTGCCAACCGCAAGGCCACTGCAACCCCAGAAAGGCCCCATAACAGGGCAGGGACCAAACTCTGCCTAGTTCACCCACAACAGGCAAAGTGGGTCACTACAGTAGGTTGGGCTGAAGGCACAGGAGGTTCAGCCACAAAAGTAGGGTGCACACAAAAGTAGGGTACACCAGGAGTGCCTGGTTCTGTTGAACAGGGGATACTGTGTTCCAGAAAACCGTAGGACCTCTTCTTCATAATGCCAAGGTCAGGTGACATAGCTGACCTTTCTAAAGCATAGACATAGACACAGAGAGTTAGATAAAATGAGGAAACAGAGGCATATGTCCAAATGAAAGGACAGGACAAAGTCACAGTAAAAGAATTAAGTGAAATGGAGATAGGCAATATGCCTGATAAAGAATTCAAAGTAATGGTCAAAAATATACTGGACTTGAGAAAACAGTGGGGATCTCAGAGAGACCTTTAACAAGAGGCAGAAAATATAAAAAGAAAAAAAAAAGAGATGAAGAACTCAATAGCTGAAATTAAAAAAATACACCACAGAGACTCAACAGCAGATTAGATTAGAAGAGGCAGAAGGAAAGATGGACAATACAGAAGACAGGGTGATGGAAAGCAACCAAGCTGAACAGGAAAAAGAAAAAAGATTAATAAGAAATGAGACTAGGTTAGGGAAACTTGGTGACATCATCGAGCATAACATTCATATTATAGGAGTCCCAATAAGAAAAGAGAGAGAGAAAAGGAGCAGAAAATTTATTTGAAGAAATAATGCTGGAAACTTCCTTAGTCTGGGGAAGGACACAGACTTCCAGATTCAGGAGACACAGAGAGCCCCCAACAAAATTAATGAAAGGAAGCCTGCACCACATAATATTAAAATGGAAAAAAGTAGTCATAAAGAGAATTTTAAAGTAGCAAGAGAAAAAAAAAACAGTTACATTTGGAGGAAAACCCATAAGGCTATCAGCTGATTTTTAAGCAGCAACTTTGCAGGCCAGGAAGAAGTGGCAAAATATATTCAGAATGCTGAAAGAAAAACAAACAAACAAACAAACAAACCTGCAGCCAAGAATACTTTCCCTGGCAAGGTTATCACTCAGAATAGAAAGACAGATAAAGAGTTTCTCAGACAAATATAAGTTAAAGCAATTCGTCACTACTAAACCAGCCTTATAAGAAATATTAAAGGGAATATTTTGAGAGGAAAAAAAGGTCATTGTTTGAGTACAAAATTATAAAAGGAAAAAATATCACAGGTAAATGCAAATATATAATAAACGTAATAGATGATTCACTTACAAAACCAGTATGAAAGTCAAAACACAAAAGCAATACAATCAATTATATACATAAAAATCAGCCAAGGATTCACAAAATAAAATGATGTAAAATATGACAATATACATAAAACATGGGGGATAGCAAAAATGTAGTGCTTTTAGAATCAGTTCAAGCTGACATGACCATTCAACTTTATGTAGATAGCTATACACATAAGCTATTACATGTGAACCTACTGGTACCACAAGTCAAAACCCTGTAATAGATATGCAAAAATTAAAGAGGAAGGAATCTAAGCATAACACTAAGGAAAGTCATCAAAGTACAAGGGAAGAGAGCAAGAAAAGAAAGAAAGAGAAAAGAGCAAAAAACAAAACAAAACACCAATATTAAAAAGTAACGAAATGGAAAGAAGTACATAACTATCAATAATTGCTTGAATGTAAATGGACTTAGGCTCCAATCTAATGACACAGCATATCTGAATGGATATAAAATCAAGACCTATCAATATGCTGCTTTCAAGAGACTCACTTTAGATCTAAAGACACATATAGATTGAACGTGAAGGGATTGAAAAACATTTACCAGGCAAATGGAAGGGAAAAGAAAGCTGGGGTAGTAGAACTACATTGGAAAAAATAGCCTTTAAAACAAAGACTGTAGCAAGAGACAGAGAAAGACACTACATAATGATAAAGGGAGCAATCCAGTAAGAGGATATAGTGATTGTATATATCTATGTACCCAACATGGAAGCACACAGATATATAAAGCAACTATCGATAGACATGAGGGAGAAACTGACAGTGATACAGTAATAGTACGGCACTTGAACACCCCACTTACATCAATGGATCAATCATCCAGACAGAAAATTAATGAGGAAACAGTGGCTTTGAATGATACATTGGACTGGATGGACCTAGCAGATATATTTAGAACACTCCATCCAAAAATGGTGGAATACATATTATTTTCCAGTGCACATGGAACGTTCTCCAGGATAGATCAGATGTTAGTTCACAAAACAAGTCTCAGTAGATTCAGAAAGATTGGAAACATACTGTGCATCTTTTCCAACCACAATGGTGTGAAACTAGAATTCCATCACAAGAAAAAAATCTATGAAGAATACAAATATGCGAAGGCAAAATAACATGTACTAAATATTAAGTGGGTTGTTTAATAAATCAAAGAGGAAATCATTAATAAACCATGAATAAATCAAAGAAGAAATACAAATAATATATGGACACAAATGAAAATGAAAACACAATGGTTCAAGCTCTTTGGAATGCAGTAAAAGCTGTTTCAAGAAAAAAGGTCATCACAATACAGGCTTAACTCAAGTAACAATAAAAATCTCAAATAAACAATCTAATCTTCTATCTAAAGGAGCTAGAAAAAGAAGAACAAACAAAAATCCAAGCCAGAAGACAGAAGGGAATAATACAGATTAGAGCAGAAATAAGTGATATAGAAATTGGAAAAACAATAGATCAATGAAACCAGGAACCAATTCTTTGAAAAGATCAACAAAATTGATAAACCTTTACCCAAACTTATAAAGAGAAAAAGAGAGATAACTCAAATAAAATCAGAAATGAAGGAGAAATAACAATGAACACCACAAAAATAGAAAGGATTATAGAAGAATGGCATGAAAAATTGTATGCTGACAAAATGGACAACCTAAAAGAAATGGATAAATTGCTAGAAACATAAAAACTTCCAAAACTGAACTAGAAAGAAATAGAACATTTGAACAGATCAGTTACCAGAAATGAAACTGAATCAGTAATCAAAAACTCTCAGCAAACAAAAGTCCAGGACCAGATGGCCTCACAGGTGATTTCTACCAAGCATTTAAAAACCGTTAACACCTGGGGCACCTGGGTATTCAGTCGGTTAAGCATCCAACTTTGGCTCAGGTCATGATCTTGTGGTTTGTGAGTTTGAGCCCTGCATCAGGCTCTGCACTGGTGGTGTGGAGCTCACTTGGGATTCTCTCTCTACCTCTCTCTCTTTGCCCCTTCCACACTTGCACACATGCTCTCTCTCTCTCTCTAAAAATAAATAAATAAAATTAAAAATAAATAATAAAGTGTTAACACCTAAAAATAAAAATAAATAAATAAAAAGATTTAATTCCTATTTTTCTCAAAGTATTCCAAAAAATAGAAGAGGAAGTAAAGATTCCAAATGCATTCTACAAGGGCAGTATTACTCTGATATCAAAACCATACAAAGACACTACACAAAAAGAAAACCAAGGGCCAATATTTCTCATGAGCATAGATCCAAAAATTCTGAACATTAGCGAACAGAATCCAATAATACATTAAAAAAATCTTTCGCCACAATCATGTGGGATTTATTTCTGGGATGCAAGGGTAGTTCAATATTTGCAAATCAATCACCACAATGCATTAACAAGAGAAAGGATACAAACCATACGATCATCTCAATAGATACAGAAAAATATCTGACAATATATAACATCCATTCATGATAAAAACTCTCAACAAAGTAGGGTTAGAGGGAACATACATCAACATAATAAAGGCTATATATGAAAACCCATAAATAACATTATACTCAATGGTGAAAAACTGAGAATTTTCCCTCTAAGATCAGGAAGAAGACAAGAATGTTCACTCTCACCACTTTTATTCAGTGTAGTGGGAAGTCATAGCCACAGTGACCAGCCAAGAAAAAGAAATAGAAGTTTTCCAAATAGGTACAGAAGAAGTAAAACTTTCACTATTTGTAGATGTGATATTATATATATAAAAACCTAATGAGTCCATCAAAAAACTACGAGAACTGATAAATGAATTCAGTAAAGTCATGGGATACAAAGTTAATATACAGAAATCTGTTGCATTTCTATAATGAAGTAGAAGGAGAAATTAAGAAAATAATTGTACCTACAATTGCACCAAATAATAATAAATAATAATAATGATAATAATAATAAAAGACCTAGGAATAAACTTAAACAAAGAATTGAAAGACCTATATTCTGAAAACTGTAACACTGATGAAAGCAATTGAAGACCACACAAACAAATGGAAAGACATTCTATGATCAAAGATTGGAGGAAAATATATTATTAAAATGTCTATGCTATCCAGAGCAATCTACAGATTTAATGCAAACCTTATCAAAATAACAACAACATTTTTCACAGAATTAGAACAGATAACACTAAAATTTATACCATACCATAAAAGATCCCAAATACTCAAAGCAATCTTGAAAAAGAAGAACGAAGCTAGAGACGCCCCAACTTAGATTCCAAGATACATTACAAAGCTGAAGTAATCAAAACAGTATGGTACTGATACAAAAAGAGACACATAAGTCAAGAGAACAGAATGGAAATACCAGAAATAAACCCACACTTATATGATCAATTACTATATGACAAATGAGGTAAGAGAATAGAATGGGGGAAAAGAGTCTCTTCAACAAATGGTGCTGGGAAAACTGGACAGCGACATGTAAAGAATGAAATGACCACTTTCATACACATACTCCTAGAATGACTACATGCAGTAATTTCTTTGCTATCAGCCATACAAAATTTTTCTAGATATGTCTTCTAGGGCAATGGAAATAAAAACAAAGATGAACTATTGGGACTACACCAAAATAGAGAGCTTTCACGCAGCAAAGGAAACCAATGAAGCAACAAGGAAACCTGCTGAATGGGAGAAGATATTTACAAATGATACATGTGATAAAGGGTTAATATGCAAAATATATAAAGAACTTAGGCAACTCAACACTAAAATCCCCCAAATAATCCAATTAAAATTGGGCAGAGGACCTGATTAGACATTTTTCTACAGAAGACCTATGGATGGCCACGGGTACATGAAAAGGTGCTCAACATCACTCATCATCAGGGAAATGCAAATCAAAACCACAAAGAGATATCACTTCACACCTGTCACAATGGCTAGAATCAAAAAGAAAAGAAATACAAGGGTAGAGAGGATGTGGAGAAAAAGGAATACTTGTACGCTTTTGGTGGGAATGCAAATCAGGGCAGTCACTGTGGAAAATAGTATGGAGTGTCCGCAAAAAAATTAGAAATGGAAATACCATATGATCCAGTAATGTCACTACTCAAAGAAAATGAAAATGCGAATTCAAAAAGACACACGTACCCCTATGTTTCTTGCAGCATTATGTACAATAGCCAAGACACAGAAGCAATCCAATTACCCATCAATAAATGAGTCAAAAAAGAAGGCACAGTATACATACATACCATATATTACTCAGCCTTAAAAACAAATGGGATTTTTCCATTTGCTATAGCATAGATGGATCTAGAGGGTATTATGCTAAGTGAAATAAGTCAGAGAAAGACAAATACTACATGATTTCACTCGTGTGGAATTTAAGAAACAAAACAAATGAACAATGAAAAAAGAAACAAATTTTAAAAAACCTAGACTCATAAATACGGAAAACAAACTGGTAATCACCAAAAAGGAGGTCAGTGGGGGGAGGGGGGTATGGGTGAAATAGGTGAAGGGGATTGAGAATACATTTGTCACAATGAGCACTGAGTAACGTATAGAATTGTTGAACCACGATATTGTACACCTGAAACTAATTTAACACGGTATGTTAATTATACTTCAACTAAAGAAATACATAACAAATAGATATGAGTTTAAAGTATACATTTATACTTAGTAGTTAGACAGAAATTTAGGGTAGCTCATGGAATAGACGTGAGTGCTGACTGACCCTCAAGCTGGCCCTGGGCAAGGGGAAGCTTCTCACCTCCTCTGTTCTTGGAAAGTCCACTATGCCCATCATTCCCAAGCCAGAACTGTTTCCAAGGACACAATGTAGAGAGGGCAAGGTGTTGCTGAAATCATCTGGATGGAACCCCGTTATGACTACTATATAAAATTTTAAGATTCTGCTGGGCAGGTGGAGAGATCCACTCGTCTAGTGGCCCCCGAAAACAAGCTTCTTAAGTAAGTTTCCCTGCTTATTAAACCTGGGCCCCTACCATCCTGGGGTGGCATGCCTCTGTATTCTCTTGCTCCCTGCCCCCCATGGGGGCACTTTCACATTTTACCCAAGAAGCTCCCAAGTTTGTCAGCCAGCATAAATACTAAAGAATACTAACACTTTGTGCTACAAAAATCAGAGAGTACTGACACTCTGTGCTGACAAAGATATAGGATTCTTTTTCTTTTTAAAATTTTTTTACATTTATTTATTTTTGAGAAAAAGAGTCAGATACAGCATGAGTCGGGGAGGGGCAGAGAGAGAGAGGGAGACACAGAACCTGAAGCAGGATCTAGGCTCTGAGCTGTCAGCACAGAGCCCAAAACGGGGCTCGAACCCACAAACTGTGAGATCATGACCTGAGCCGGAGTCAGACGCTCAACCAACTGAGCCACCCAGGTGCCCCTAGGATTCTTATTTAAGTATGGCTGCAACCATTTTCTTTCTTTTTAAAATGTTTTTTTTAACATTTATTCATTCTTGAAAGAGACAGTGTGAGTGGGAGAAGGGCAGAGAGAGAGGGAGATGCAGAATCTGAAGTGGACACCAGGCTCCAAGCTAGCAGCACGGAGCCGGATGTGGGGCTTGAACTCACGAACCACTGAGATCATGATCTGAGCCCAAGATGGCTACTTAACCGACTGAGCCACTGAGGCGCCCCTACAACCATTTTCAATAGTATTCTGGCCACATCTATATCAGTTTGAAGGTGATATGTAATTTGATGTAGCAATCCAAACCTGATAGAAGTACCCTAGTGGAAAAAGTACATTGATATATCACTCTATGTATAGAAAGATATCAATTTTTAGTGTTAACAAAGAGAAGGAAGGAAGGAAGGAAGGAAGGAAGGAAGGAAGGAAGGAAGGGAGGAAGGGAGATAAATGGCTGCATAAATTGTGGTACATCCATACCATGGAATATCACGCAAGAGCTAGAAAGATGTGGAGGGGTTTCTACTCTGTAAAGTGAGGAAAGCAAGATTCAGAGACATATATATATAATATCCCATTTCTGTAAATGGTATTACAAATTCTGAAAACAAACTCTGAAAAAGGCCTGTGTGTATATGTGTGTAAACACACACATGCACACACACACATATGTATACACTTGTACATTTATATGAACATATGTATTTATATTATATGCTGTGCATATATGTATGGTATGTGTGTATATGTATTATATATACATAATATATATACACATATGTATATAACCAGGTTATTAACCCTTTTTACCATGTGGGTAGAAAGTTGGAAGTATCAAACAGAAGAGGTAGGAAGGGAGCTATACAACAAAATGTAATTGTCCATTATAAGAACAGCACATATGATACACCCTTGGAATTATACCTTATATGTAATTCATAAATTTATGAAAGGATGTTCAGCAAAGTGTTGATTTTTATCTCAGAAATAGTCTGTTTTAGGTGATTTCAAAGAAATTTTCTAATGTATATATTGTATAAATTCTTTACCGATGTTACTTTGTAATTTTTTAAAATTAATTTTAATTATAAAGTAATAAACAAATATAAGAACTATAACTTATTATTTTGTGTTAATTCAATACCATTCAACTTTGGATTGTATCTTGATTTCTCTATTAGTATGGATAATAGTTGTGATTTTTAGATTATATGACTAATTTATTATTGTTATGACTATTATAACATTGGTATTATTGTTATTATTGTTCTCTATTAATAGTAATTACTTTCTATTTGGATTTCACTGTCCACAAATCAGTGAAATTGAAGCATTCTGATATAGATTTTCTGGATTTAAACAATCAGCTTCTAATTCTTACAACATATTAGATATTTCCATAATGTAGATGTCTTATTAAGCTTTGCCTCAGTAACTGTATATGTTAAAGAATCAAGGACAAAAAATCACACAAATGAATTATTTTCTCCAAAGCTTCAAACAGGTAAAACGATTCTACCTAGTTAACTCCATACTTTATAGTACATTTCAATTTTATAACATTTTGTTTCATAGAGAAGATAGGTAAATATTTGAAAGCTTGGTTATCTCTAACCAGGGCACTGGACTTGACAGCATCTCAAAGGTATTATGTTTGGGACTAGAAGTGCACGTGAAAATGTGATAGGGCATTTCTCTTGTTCTGGTCTTGTTCTACTTCTCTACTTCTACCTCTTGTGTTTAATCCTAACACACGAATGCCATCACTGGACTCTTGATTCTGATTACTAGTATTTCATTTATCTGTTCCCTTGAAAATTTCACTCCATGATCATGCATTGTCAATGGTACATTTAAAAATACTCTACTTTACTTGCATAGTCTTATTTAGAGGGTGTCAGTGATGGTTTCCATATTTGGGGAGGTAGAAAGAATTATTACTACAACAACAGATTAGATTCATGTTAGGTTTTAATGCCCGTGCTATCATAACTCGCACTGGAGTACAAAACGCTGCAGCATAAAAATGATTTAAAGTAATTAACTAAGTGAAAGAAGGCTGCAGTGTCAATGCTATCCCATTCCATCTTAAAATCTGACACCTTTACATGAACGTGATGATCAGTTCAGTTTACCGAGCTGTTTCAGTCCCACAGTGACCAAAGCTCAACCACTGGGGAGAGAAATGTTTTCAATTATTCAAGCATTCCCTGGAGACCCTGTGGAGCAGAGAACAATTAAGAAACAGATAAACCCATGGTGTAAAATAAAGAGCACTAGGCATCAAGGATGAAGATGACGAGGTGTTATAAATGCCAAGCACGAAAAACTTCTCCATTTTATGGCAGCTTGGTTACCTGTCCTTAAAGTGGGATCTGCTAATTTCTATTTATAGACTTTGAAGTCGCCAACTACCATTGCTAGGTAGTCAGTACTTTTATTGATTCCTGGATGCTAGAGATGTCTACACTAAGTGCTCTAAACCAGTTAAAGCCTATGAAAACCCAAACAATTGTGGATTAGCACAGTTATTTTGCCTATGTGTGCTGAAACTATAATTTTATAATATTTCATTCTGGAAACGGAAAAGCGATCCATATATTACTATCTTGATAGAGAAATACTTCTCCCTCTTTTATATTATTTTTTTTCAATCTTTCTATATGTTTGTGTAACTACAACAACTGTAACCACCTTCACTTTTAAATATTCTGCTGTCATTATTTTGAATTTCTGTGAAGTTCTGTGTGGGCTGATATTGGTCACACATATTGAACTTGGTCAAAATAATGGAATTCTGAAGAGAATAGGGACTTAAGGGGTAGGATAGCAACAAGAAACAGTAGCAGAGGAAGCCAGTACTGCACAACTGACCAAGATCGTTATTCAATCCTGTTCTCCCAATTCTTGATTTATATGAACGAGACCATTTTCTGGGCAATGAAAGGACAGGAAGCTCTTTCCTTCCAATGAAGTAGCAAAATGTGTGATCGATACTCACATATCCACCCAGAGCACTTGCTTTGTTCATTTTGCATTGTGTTTCTCCAACCAACGTTAAAAAAAAACAAATATCACCCATGAGATGATTAAGTAAAATCAATAAATATAATCATATAAAAATGCACTAAGACATACAAATACAAGTTTTAAGCCATAACTTTAGAGATGGCTAACTTTGGGGGAGCTTGTGGAGATAGTGGAAGACCACAGGAGTGTTTGTTGGCATAGTTCTTTCTTAAAAAATTTTTAATGTTTGTTTATTTTTGAGAGAGAGAAAGAGCATGAGTGGGGGAGGGGCAGAGAGAGAGGGAGACACAGAATCCTAAGCAGCTCCAGGCTCTGAGCTGTCAGTACAGACCCAGACTCAGGGCTTGAACCCATGAACCATGAGATCATGACCTGAGCCGAAGTCAGAAGCTTAACTGACTGAGCCATCCAGGCGTAGTGCACTGTTTGCATAGTGCTTAATTTTCGTTTTCACCACGTCTACCTGTTACTTTCAAATGCAAACCCAGTGTCTACTATTACATGATGCTTATGTTCTTATTTTGATGAAGAATGACTTCTAATCATATATAGAAACTTGACCACATGTCATTATCAATAACCACAACTGTCAAAGTCTAGATCTTGCCTTTGCTGTGATGTTCCTTTTGCATGCAAATGCTTTCTATGAGTAGCAATAAGTCACTGGTATCCTTCTCTTCCCTCCTTCCCTTTTATACAATAAGCACATCTTTCAAATTCCAACACTTATGCATGCTTTTCACAATTTTCTACAATAAATGTAACTGGTCTTGTGTAACAATGCCTGATATAACATTACTTGGATTGCATAAATTCACCAGGGATCCAATTTTTAAGAAAACTCTCTTATTGAATAAAATATCTTAATAAAACTCTAAAATCTCGAGAAAAATTGTCTTAACGCTTGATTGTGATTTAAGAAATACCATTTCCTTTCCATTCTTAAAAAAAAAAGTTTCCCAAGTTGGCATTTCCTCCATAACTTTTAGGGTGCTTTCTAAACACCATATTGTCACGATATGGTGCATTTTCTTTAATTGCCAAATGAGTTATAAACACTGTAAGTAGTTTTATTCCTGTCACTGCATTTTATAAAGTAATTTCAGAAACACAATTTTAGAAGGGAGACTATTCTTAACATACAGTATTCTCTGCAGTATACAGTGTATATCCGTATCCATCGCTTGTACCCTGTATGTCCTTCCAACCTAGCGGCTAGAAATAGATTTATCCTGGGCCTTATAGAGTCATTTGAGAGGAAGCTCAAAGACTTTATAGTCTGTCTCCCCAAAGCATCTTTAGATGATTACTTCATAAAGGTGAGAAGAAGAGGTGAAATAGGAAGTTTAAATTATAGCTCTATAGAATAAGCAATAGAAAAAGTGTTAAATAAATTTCACTTTTATAGAATGTCAGATTTATTTGCTTCATGCCCCAAACCAGCTTTTGGGTCCTTAAGATTTTTAAGTCTATGCTATTATTTTAAATGTTCGATATTTTATATTTGTGAAATATAACCATGACATTTTTATTGTGCTAAGTAAAACATAGTAAATGCAGAATACTCATTTTGTTTATGGAAAAAGAAAAGCTTTTTCAGGGTAGGGTATATACTTAAAGTAATAGCTGAAAAGTCAGCATTATTTGGATAATCTAGTCAATATAATTAATTTCCAGAGTTATTAAAAATTATCTTATATACTTAAAAAGTTTTTTTTTTATTTTTTTTTTTAAATTTTTTTTTCAACGTTTTTATTTATTTTTGGGACAGAGAGAGACAGAGCATGAACGGGGGAGGGGCAGAGAGAGAGGGAGACACAGAATCGGAAACAGGCTCCAGGCTCCGAGCCATCAGCCCAGAGCCTGACGCGGGGCTCAAACTCACGGACCGCGAGATCGTGACCTGGCTGAAGTCGGACGCTTAACCGACTGCGCCACCCAGGCGCCCCTTAAAAAGTTTTTTAAGATGTATGATGTATAAAAGTTCTGATATCTTCTTACCTGAAATACTTCTGGACACCACTAAATGCATAATGTTGACAAAATGAAAAAAACAGTCTATCAGATGGAACAGCAAAGGCAAAGGGCCTGATTTGGGAGGCTGAGGGTTACCTGGGGCTAAACTAAGGCCCATTTAGTTAACCACCCCCTACCCCCACACAAATAGTACGGTGATTTGGGTGAGGGGGAGACAAAGCATGTAAGACTGGGTATGCCACACTGAAGCATTCTCCTGAGGGCAACAAAGAATTTCTAAAAGACATTATGCGAGGACCTAATAGAATTCAATTTGCAGTAAATAAAAAGTCGCGGTGGCTGCAAGGTGGAAAACTGAGAGTTACGGGGCTAAGCATGGATGTGGGGGGAGACCAGTTACAAGGCTACTGAATTGGTCCAAGTGGGAAAGTGATGTTCCAGGTGTGGGGACTACTGCAATTGATATTCAGAGGACAAAGTCATCGGGCAGGGTGATGGGTTGGATATGGAAACCGCAACAGAGGTACAAGAGAACGCCCTGTGCCAGTGTTGTCCATCCGGATGCGCAGCTGGGGCCAAACCGGAGACAGAAAACATTTGGTGCCGGTGTTAGGAACTGCCTTGTGAATCCTGTTTCCCTGTTTCTGGTGACTGCTCCAACACTGAAGGCAAATTGTGGCCCAGCTCCAACAAGCATATAAGACTTCAAGGTGTGCATTTCGTGTGACCTCATTCCTGGCTCCAACTGCTTTTGCCTATTTTGTTCTCTCTCTGTGTCATTTTTCTTCATTTAAATGTACGTTATGTCCTTCCGAGTTGTTTTCATGCTTATAAGCTATCTTAACTCTTTTTCGAATAATATGTGACATAGAATAATGGATACAAATTCTATTTAAAAATTTTAATGAATTCACTGAACTGTAAATAACATGGTAGCACCAAAGCGTAGATTTGTTAGAATATTCGCTAGACTGGGAAATAAAGCGGCTAACTCAAACTACTTATACTACAATTGGCACCTCTACCACTAGCCCACTTTATGATTATTATTATTAATGACTATCTTTCATCACGAAATAGTGACTCTTCCAACGGGCTTGCTATGGCAGTAGCACTAGAGAGGTCCAACACATAGTTTAGTTTAAAAACCAGTTAGTGAGTTCCTATTGTACATGCCATGGACTTTCTGGACACTGGAAATTTAAGAGTTAACACATTTTGGTTTTATTCTTTAGATGTTTTAACACCCATAGCGAAACCCTGGAAGGGCATTCTACGATGAGTGATGTCTTCATCACAGGAACAGCGGCATCTCTCCATGACATAGCCCAATCAAACACGGTAAAATTGGCTAAAAATACACACAATTTTGAAGGCCTACAGACCACAAAAATCTTCTTGATGCTTATAATTAAGAAATTGGTTAATTGGCGCCGAGCCGATGGGAACTTTTTACTCACATTCCAGATAGCTCTGTTCTCAAGTTTACTGAACATGTTTACCGATGACTTGGATGAAAAGCAAAAGGATGCTCATTAGCTGTGGATAACATAAAGCTACAAGAAATACCAATGTGCAGGGCGATAGGTGAGGGCTCACAGAGCTCTTTGTTGAAAATATCAATCTAGTATAGAGCAGACACAGCTTAATGGTAACATGTGTGCCACAGGCTTGAAGGTTTCATATGATAGCTAAGTTGATAAAATTACTATATAATATTATTACTGGAAATGGAGTGTATTCTTTGGATCCCTTAGGTGAAATGAAACCCAGAGTATTGTCTTAGTCTGCTCCAACTGCCATACCAAAATATAATAGACTGGGTGGCTTAAACAACAGAAACTTATTTTTTTTCACAGTTCTGCAGACTGGGAAGTTCAAGTATCAAGGTGTTAGTCAACTTGGTTCCTGGTGTGGGCTCTTCCTGGCTTACAGATACTGTCTTTTTACTATGTTCTCACATGTGGGACAGAGAGAAGCAAGCTCTCTCTTGTCTGGTGTTATAAGGACACAATCCTATTGGATCAGTGCTCTACTCTTATGACCTCATTTAACCTTAATTACCTTGATAAAGACACTGCCTTCAATACAGTCCCATTGATGGTTGGGCTTCAACATATGCATTTTGGGGAGATATTAACATTTAATCCATAACAAGTATCTTGCCTGAGGGATGTAACAGTCTATATGGTTGCATTACAGGAGATATTGTTTCTAGTTTGGATCTCCCATTTTAAGAAGTATGTAGATAAGCTACATGTATTAAGAAGAGAGCAATTGAGACGGTGATTTATCTATAAATAGGAGCAACTGTGGAACAGACACTAAGTAATGTTTCGTCCAAAAATCATGACTGTTGAAGAGGAGAAGCAGATGACTTGGATGGACTGTCATGAGGAAGAAAAATTTTACTGAATGTCCCCACCATGTTCTAGGAAAATGATCAGTATGCCAAGTGCTTCAAAAAAGACAATTGTCACTGAGTAGAGAAATTCATTTCTACATGTGGAGCCATTGAAGAAAAAGTATGCTACCTTGAGAAGTATTGCCTTTCAGTAATTTGAGATATTTGAAAATAAGCTGGATAATTATTTTCTCAAGATGATTTAGATTTAATCAAAGAGGAAATTTTTAAAAAATGGAGACAAATGAAAATGAAACCACAATAGTCTAAAAATCTTTGGTATGCAGCAAAAGCTGTTCTAAGAGAAAAGTTTACTGCAGTACAGTCCTACCTTAAGAGGCAAGAAAAATCCCTAATAACCTAACATTATACCTAATGGAGCTAGAAAAATAACAAACAAAATTAAGAACCATTCAATGAAACCAGGAGCTGGTTCTTTGAAAAGATCATCTGCTCTGCCCCTGAAAAAAAAAAAGAGAGAGAGAGACAGAGAGACAGAGACAGAGACAGAGACAGAAAGAGAGAAGACTCAAACAAAATCAGAAATAAACAAGGAGAAATAAAAACTGACACTACAGAAACAAAGGATTATAAGAGAATATTATGAATAACTATATGCTAACAAACTGGACCACTTAAAAGAAATGGGTAACTTTCTAGAAACATATAGCTTCACAAAAATCAATCAAGAAGAAATAGAAAATTTGAACAGACCAATTACCAGTAATAGGAAATTGAATCAGTAATCAAAAACTCCCAACAAACAAAAGTCCAGCACCAGATGGCTTCACAGGCGAATTCTACTAAACACTTAAGAAAGAGTTAATACATATTCTTCTGATGCTATTCCAAAAAAATAGAAGAGGAAGGAAAACTTCCACATTCATTTCATGAGGTAAGCATTCCCTGATACCAAAACCAAAGGAAAAAAAAAAGACACTACAAAAAAAGAGCACTACAGGTCAGTAGTTCTGATGAACACAGATGCAAAAATCCTCAACAAAGTATTAGCAGACCAAATACAACAACACATTAAAAAAAAAAACATTCACCACAATCAAGTGGGATTTATTCCTGGACTGCGAGGGTGGTTCAATACTCACACATTGATCAACGTGATACATTGCATCAACAAGAGAAATGATAAAAAAACATATGATCAATCTCAATAGGTACAGAAAAAGCATTTGACAAAGTATAACATCCATTCATTATAAAAGCCCTCAACAAAGTTGGCTTATAGGAAATATACCTCAACAGATTTAATGACCATATAGTAAAAATCCACAGGTAACCTAATACTCAGTGGTGAGAAACTAAGAGCTTTACCCCTAAGATCTGGAAAAAGATGGGGATGTCCACTCTCACCACTTTTATTCAGTGTAGTACTGGAAATCCCAGCCATAGCAATCAGGCAAGAAAAAGAAATAAAAGGGATCCAAACTCGTAAGGAAGAAGCAAAACCTGCACTATCTGCAGATGATGTGATAGTCCATAGAGAAGACCCTAAACTCTCCATCCAAAAACTACTAGCACTGATAAATGAATTCAGTAAAGTCACAGGATACAAAAGCAATAAACAAAAATCCATTACATTTCTATACACTAATAACGAAGTAGCAGAAATAAAATTTAAAACAAAAATCCCATTTACAACTGCACCAAAAATAATAAAATATCTAGGAATAAACTTAACCAAGGAGGTGAAATCTTGTACTGTGCAAAACTATAAAATACTAATGAAAGAAAATGAAGACCACACAAAGAAATGGAAAGACATTCCATGCTCACGGATTAGAAGAACAAATGTTAAAATGTCTATACTACCTGGGACACCTCAGTGGTTCACTCGGTTAAGCGTCCGACTTGGACCCAAGTCATGATCTCATAGTCTGTGAGTTCGAGCTCCACCTCGGGCTCTGTGCTGACAGCTCAGAGCCTGGAGCCTGCTTTGGATTCTGTGCCTCCCTCTCTCTCTGCTCTTTTGCTGCTCACACTCTGTCACTCTCTCTCTCACACACAAATAAACATAATTTTTTTAAACGTCTACAGTGCCCCAATCTACAGATTTAATGCAATACCTATCAAAATACCAACAGAATTTTTCACAGCTGGAACAAACAATCCTAAAATCTGTATGGAACCACAAAAGACTGTGAATAGCCAAAGTGATCTTGAAAAGAACAAAATTGGAGGTATCACAATTCCAGACTTCAAGTTATCTTACAAAGCTGCAGTAATCAAAACAATATGGTACTGGCACAAAAATAGACACATAGATCCATGGTATTGAATAGAGAGCCCAGAAACAAACCCACAATTATTAAATCAATTAGTCTTCAACAAAGGAGGCAAGCAATGCAATGGGAAGAACTCTCTTCAACAAATTGCGTTGGGGAAACTGGACAGCTATGTGTCCATAAATAAAAAGAAAGAAAGAAACTGGACCACTTGCTTATACCATACACAAAAATAAACTCAAAATGAAGTAAGGACCTAAATGTGAAATGTGAAACCATAAAAATCCATGAAAAGACTACAGGCAGCAATTTCTCTTGACATCAGCCATAGCAATGTTTTTCTAGCTATGTCTCCTGAGGCAAAGGAAACAAAAGCAAAAATAAACTCTTGGGGCTACATCAAAATAAAAAGCTTCTGTTACTGCAAAGGAAGCAATCAATGAAACTAAAAGGTAATCTACTGAATGGAAAAAGATACGTGCAAATGACAAATCTGATAAGGGGTTAGTATTCAAAATATAGAAAGAACTTACATAACTCAACACCAAAAAAAATCCAAATAATTCAGTAAAAAATGGACAGGTCTAAGATTTGAGAGTCACTGAATAAACATGAGAGATGATCACTAAGTAGAGCCACAAGATTTAACAATTAATTAAAATGTTCATATATAGGGGCACCGGGGTGGCTCAGCGGGTTAAGCGTCTGGCTCCTGACTGTGGCTAAGGTTGTGAACTCAGGGTCATGAGATCCAGCCCTGCATTGGGCTCCGTACTGAGTGAGGAATTCTCTCTCTCCTGCTATCTGTGTTCCTCCCCTATTTACACTTTCTGTCTCTCTCAAAATAAATAAATATGAAAAAAATAAATGCTCATATATATAAACTTTTATTATATATGGTATACTTTACCCAACTTTATTGAGGAATATTTGGCTAATATAATTTTATGTATAAAATAGAATGAGTGCCGAGATCAAAATAATTAATTCATCCATCACCTCACATACTGAACTTTTTTTTTAATTTGGAGAGAATGCTTAAGATTGCATCTCAGCAACTGTCATATACACAGTACTGTATTATTAATTGTATTATATTCTCCATGCTGTACATTGGATCATCTGAATTCATTCTTCTTAAAATTGAAAGTGTGTACCATTTGACCTATATCTTCCCATTTCTCCCTTCTCCTGTCCTTGGAAACCACCATGCTATTTGGTTTCTACAAAATTTTTTCTTTTGTTTTTGTTTTTTTTTTTGTTGGGTTTTTTACATTTAATAAATAAGTGACACCATACTGTATTGTTCTTCCTCTGTCTGGCTTATTTCACTTAGCATAATACCTCCCAAGTTCATTCATGCTATCACAAATGGCTGAATTTCCTTTTCTTAAATAATATACCACACGTCTTTTTCCATTCATCTGTTGAAGAAGAATTAAGTCCATACCTTAGCTATGGTGACTAATCCTGCACTGACATGGGTGTGCAAAGATCTCAAAACAGTGATTTAATTTCCTTCCTATATATACCCAGAAGGAGACTTTCTGGATCACGTGGTATTTCTATTTTTAATTTTTTGAAGAACTGCCATACTGTTTTTCATCATGTCTGTGCCAATTTATATTCCCACCAACAGTTCATAAGGGTTCCCTGTCGCCACATACTAACATTTGTTATCTTTTGTCTTTTTGATAATAACCATTCTACCAGGTGAGAGGAGATATCTTATTGTGACTTTGATTTGCATTTTCCTAATGATTACTGATGTTGAGCACCTTTCCATATAGTTATTGTCTATTTGTATGTCTTCTTTGGAAAAATGTCTATCCTTTGCCCATTCTTAATTGTATTATTTGTTTTTTTGCTATTGACTTGTATGATATATATATATATATATATCATATATATGTATATGTACATTATGTATATATATGTATATATGATATATATATGTGTGTGTGTGTGTCAGATATATGGTTTGCAAATATTTTCTCCCATTTTGTAGTTTGTCTTTTCAATTTACTGGTTGTTTCCTTTGCAGTACAGAAGCTTTTTAGTTTGATATGGTACCATTTATTTATTTTAGCTTTTGTCACCTGTACTTTTGTGTCTTATCCAAGAAATCATTGCCAAGACCAATGTCAAGGAGCTATTTCCCTAAATTCTCTTCCAGGATGTTTACAGTGTCAGGTCTTACATTTAAGTCTTTGATCCATTTCAAATTCATTTTTGTAAGTGGTATAATGTAGCAGTCCAATTTCATTCACAAGTGGATCTCCAGTTTTCCCAGTACCATTTATTGAAGAGATTATCATTTCCGCATTTTGTGTTCTTGACATCCATGTTAAAAATAGATTGACTGTACATGCTTGGATTTATATCTGGTCTATTTGGTTCCACTGGTCTATGTGTCAGTTTTTAATAATAACATACAGTTTTAATTGCTGTAACTTTGTGATATAGCTTAAAGTCATATGAGCTTTGTTATTCTTTCTCATGATTGCTTTGGTTATTCAGAGTCTTTTGTGGTTCCACACAAATTCTAGAATATTTTTTTCTATTTTTGTGAAAAATTCTATTGAAATTTTGATAGTGATTGTACTGAATCTGTAAATTGCTTTGGGTAGTATGTACATTTTCAGTCTCTGTTTCACTCTAAGAACACGGGATACGTTTTTATTTATGTGTGTCTTCTATGACTTCTTCAACCAATTTCTTACAGTTTTCAGTGTGTAGGTTGTTCACTTTGGATAAAAATATTGTTAAATATTTTCCTTTTTTTGATGAAATTATAAATGGGATTACTTTCTTAATTTTTCTTTAAGATAGTTCTTTGTGAGAGTACAGGAATAAACTGATTTTTGTATGTTACTTTTGTGTCTTAAAACTTTATTAAATTCATTTATTAGTTTTAACAGATTTTTGTTAGAGTCTTTAGAGTTTTCTATATAGAAGACTATGTCATTTTCAAACAGAGATAATTTTACTTCTTCTTTTCCAATTTAGATGCATTTTATTTATTTATTTATTTATTTATTTATTTATTTATTTATTATCTTTCCCAATTGCTATGGATAGAACTTCCTGTACTATGCTCAATAGAAATGGTGAACGTGGGCATTCTTGTCTTGTTCCTGTCTCAGAGGAAAATCTTTTAACTTTTCACTGTTGAATATGAGGTTACCTATGGGTTGGCCATATATGACCTTCATTATGTTGAGATACATTCCTTTTTAACAAATTTGCTATTGTTGTTGTTGTTTGTTTGTTGATCATGAAAGGATGCTGTATTTTGTCAATGCTTTTTCTGCATCTATTGAGATGACTTTTTTTTAACATTTTTTAAAATGATTATTTATTTTTGAGAGAGAGAGAGAGACAGAGCACGAGTTGGGGGGGGGGGCAGAAAGAGAGGGAAACACAGAATCCGAAGCAGGCTCCAGGGTCTGGACTGTCAGCATGGAGCCCAACGCGGGGCTCGAACTCATGAACTAGGAGATCATGACCTGAGCCAAAGTTGGACGCTTAGCTGACTGAGCCACCCAGGCACACCAATGATGATTTTTATCCTCCATTTTGTTAATGTGGTGTATCACGTTGATTGATTTGCATATATTGACTAACGCTGTGTTGGAATCAGGAATCCTACATGATCATCGCATATTATCCTTTTAATGTCCTCTTAAATTGAGTCTACTAGTATTTTCTTAAGGATTTTGCATCTATGCTCATGAGAGATATTGGCTGATAATTTTTTTCTTGTAGTGTTCTTATCTGGTTTTACACTCAAGGTAATGCTGGCCTCAAAAAATGCGTATATATGAGGTTGAAAATAGATAGAAATGCAGTAATATTAGGGGACATCAATACCCCACTGTTAACAATGGATGGATTATTCAGACAGAAAATCACTAAGGAAATAATGGACTTGAACTACACTTTAGACCAAACGCACCTAACTGGCATATACAGAAAATTCCATCCAACAGCAAGAGAACATACATTCTTCTCAAGTGCACAAGGACTATTCTTTGGGATATTATCTAGATTACACAACAAGTCTTAAGTTTTTTTTTTTTATTTTTTTTTAAAGTTTTTTTTAACGTTTATTTATTTTTGAGACAGAGAGAGACAGAGCATGAATGGGGGAGGGGCAGAGAGAGAGGGAGACACAGAATCGGAAACAGGCTCCAGGCTCTGAGCCATCAGCCCAGAGCCCAACGCGGGGCTCGAACTCACGGACCGTGAGATCGTGACCTGAGCTGAAGTCGGACGCTTAACCGACTGAGCCACCCAGGCGCCCTGACAAGTCTTAAGTTTAAGGAGACTGAAATCATATCAAGTATCTTTTCCAGTCACAACTGTATGAAATCAATAACAGAAGAAAGAAAGATGGAAATTCAATAACAGAAGAAGAAAGCTGGAAATTCACAAATATACAGAAATTAAACAACATACTTGTAAACAATCAATAGATCACAGAGGAAAACAAAAAGGAAATTAAAAAAAAAAATCTGGGACAAACAAAATGAAAACACAACATACCAAAATTTATGGGACACAACAGAAGTAGTTCTAAGAAGGAAGTTTATTACAACAAATGCCTTCATTTAGAAAAAATAAACATATCAAATAAATAACATACCTTTACACCTCAAGGAACTAGAAAATGAAGAACAAACTAAGCCAAAAGTTTGCAGAAGCAAGGAAATAATAAAGATTAGTACAGAAGTAAATGGACACCAGGAAAACAATAGAAAAGCTCTCAACAAAAGTGAGAGCTATTCTTCCGAAAAGAAATAAAACTGACAAAGCTTTAGCTAGACCAAAAAAAAAAAAAAAAAGAGAGAGAGGGAGGGAGAGAAAGAGGACTCAAATTAATAAAATTGTAAACAAATGAGGAGACATTACAACTGATAACAGAAATCAAAAGGATGAGAGACTAAAATTAGATGACTTAGAAATTGATAAATTCCAAACCAAACCAAACCAAACAAAACTCACCAAGACTGAGTCATGAAGTAACAGAAAATCTGAACATACCAATAATGAGCAAGGATATTGAGTCAGTCAAAAACACATCCCTCCCCCAACCCTAGTACTAGACGACTTCACACATGAATTCTACCAAACATTTAAAGAAGAATTAATCAGTTCTTCTCAGACTCTTCCAAAAAACTGAGGAGGAAGAAATACTTCCAAGGGCATTTTATGTGGTATACTATATTGACATATCTGCATACAATATTTACATATTTTGTATACTATATTTACATACAGGATTAGAAGAAGCATAGTGTATACCCTTTGTGTGCATAGACTAGGTGCAAAAACTCACCCACAGATAGTCCACTGAAACATATTATGTCATTCTAATACTTTGTTCCTTTACTCATATCTTAGTTTACAGATACTAGCCCAATTCACTTTATTGGAAAATGTAATTAATACATTTATCTTATGTTGCTTGTAAGAATACACACTGCAGTGATTATGGCCCCTTTGTTATGACATATATGTAAGACAATGTTAGAGTCTGGTTGTAACACAGGCATATGATTTCACTAAATTGCAGAAAGAAGCGTTGTGCTGTTTCAATAAGTCAATCAAAATATTTGTTAGGAGCCTACTATAGTTAGTTCTTAGCATACTATAATCCATTTCCTAACATCGCTATTTCATTTTGGAAATACGTTCAGGAAGATCACTGCAAAAATTATGGAACCCAACATCTTCCATATCATCAGCGTAATATAGATGAGATCAATTAATTACATAAAAGCAATCTTCTTAGAAATAGTTTCTCTGGGGTAAATGTTTGCAAACTCTAGGATAGGAAATTGAAACATATAGAGAATCTATAGAGATACTAAAACTATATTGCCCCAATAGTGTGTGTGTGTGTGTGTGTGTGTGTGTGTGTGTGTGTGTGCATTTAACACAAGAGTATATACAAATACATATTTAAAAGTTTCATTTCACTAGGAATAAAATCAGTGCAAATCAAACTCATAAGGTTGTGTTCATACTCATAAAATGAGCACATCTTTTAAATTTAATATTCAATACAAATGATTTTATAAGGAGATAAAAGTATCACAAGACGGAATATAACCAGTACAACTTTCTTAATCATTAAGTTGGTTATTTGTGTGATCTATTTCCCATTTATAGTAGATAAATAATCAGAAAGCCAATATAACTTATATGTGAAAGTGCTTTTCTGTTTTATATGTAACAAAATTAATGGAAAAAATCATCCAAATGTTTAATGGTTAAGGAAATAATTATATGTCAGTTGAAGCCAATATTATGAAGCCTTTGAAATTATATTTGTGAAGATCTTTAGAAATATTTACGATATAATGTTGAGTGTTCTCGAAGAGAGAATTTGATAGGTTACAAATAAAAATAAAGTGCATAAAAATGAGTTAAGAAATGAAGGCGCCAAACTGCTAAAAAAGGTTGGTCTACGTGAAGTTATAGATGTTTTCTTTTTTCTGAGTCTTTAAATTCGTAAGTCTTCTGCAATGTTCCATGACCATTACTTTATCAATCAGAATGAGAAAAAAAACCACAGTATAAACAGATACCTTGTACCAGGTTTGTATTTGATAAGAAGCCACCATTAAGAACAAGGATATCTGGGGCACCTGAGTGACTCTGTTGGTTGTGAGTCTGAATTCAGCTTTAGGTCATGATCTCATGGTTTGTGAGTTCAAACCCCACATTGGGATCACTGCTGTCAGCTCAGAGGCTGCTTCCAATTCCCTGTCCTCCTCTCTCTCTGATACTCTCCTGCTCATGTTTTTTTTTTCTCTCTCTCTCAAAAATACACATTAAAAAAAACTTGCTTTTAAAGAACAAGGTCATTTATTTTTTTAGATTAAATTATTTGAATACAAATTAGTTCGGGTGCCTGGGTGGCTCAGTTGGTTCAGTGTCCGACTTTGGCCCAGGTCATGATCTCACTGTTCCTGAGTTAGAGCCTGGCGTCAGACTCTGTGCTGACAGCTCAGAGCCTGGGGCCTGCTTCAGATTCTGTGTCTCCCTCTCTCTGCTCCTCCCCCACTCATGCTCTGTCTCTCTCTTAAAAATAAACAAACACTTTTTTTTTTATTTCACACTAGTTAACATACAGTGTAGTATTGGTTTCAGGAGTAGAACCCAGTGACTTCTCCCTTACATACACACCCAGTGCTCATCCCAACAAGTGCCCATCACCCATTTAGCCCATCCTCCCACCCATGCCCCCTCCAGCAACCCTCAGTTTGTTCTCTGTATTTAAGAGTCTCTTATGGTTTGCCTCTCTCTCTCTATTTTTATCTTATTTTTGCTTCCCTTCCCTTATGTTCATCTGTTTGTATCTTGAATTCCTCATATAAGTGAAGTCATATATTTGTCTTTCTCTGACTAATTTCACTTAGCATAATACCCTCTAGTTCCATCCACATAGTTGCAAATGGCAAGATTTCATTCCTTTTGATTGCTGAGTCATACTCCATTGTATATATTTACCACATCTTCTTTATCCATTCATCTATCAGTGGACATCTGGGCTCTTTCTATACTTTGGTTATTGTTGATAGTGCTGCTATAAACATTGGGGTGCCTGTGACCCTTCGGTCCAGTATTTTTGTATCCTTTAGATAAATATGCCTAGTTGTGCAGTTGCTGAGTCATGGGGTAGTTCTATTTTTAATTTATTGAGGAACCTCCATACCGTTTTCCAGAGTGGCTGCACCAGCTTGCATTACTACCAGAGTACAAAAATATTCCCCTTTCTCCGCATCCTCACCACCATCTGTTGTTTCCTGAATTGTTAATTTTAACAACTGACATCTGACAGATGTGAAGTGCTATCTCATTGTGGTTTTTATTTGTATTTCTCTAACCTCATCAAGATAAAAACTTCTGCACAGCAAAGGAAACAATCAGCAAAACTAAAAGGCAACCGACGGAATGGGAGAAGATATTGGCAAATGGCATACCAGATAAAGGATTAGTATCCAAACTCTATAAAGAACTTACCAAACTCAACATCCAAAAAAACAAATATTCCAGTGAAGAAATGGGAAGAAGACATGAATAGACACTTTTCCAAAGAAGACATGTGTTAGATGGCTAACAGACACATGAAAAGATGCTCAATATCACTCATCATCAAGAGAAAGGTGATTTTTAAATTCAGTCTGAAGACTAAAATTTTTCTTGATCTAATCCAAATAAAATTTCTTAATCAAATCGAATGACCATGTGTAAAGAAATGGAAGAGAACATGTACAGAAATAAATCTCTATGAATGCATGTTAACTTGTAAATAAATTCTGGAGATAATTTGTTAACCTACTGAAGGGATCAGGATAATCTCTTGAAAATTATGACCTACTGGATTAGGAAATGTCCTAATTTATTAAACATACTTAAGAAAAAATTGATTCTGGATGACCAGCTGAAGGGTTGGGATAGGAATGTCTCTCTTGAGGAGAGGCTAGCTTTTCCTCTTTCATGAAGAAAGAACCTTTTGATTTACAATTTCTTATACTAAGATGTCTTACTCACGGGAAAGATGTGAGGCCCAGCATTCTTACAGAATGTAGGTTAACCTTCACGGGTATGTAGAGGAAAATGACATAGTATGAAGGTGCTTGTGGTCCTAGAGAGGATACATATGCATAAAGTTATAAAATACAATACAGTCCGATGAATACAACATTGGATGCATCTGTAACATGAGCGTGGTAAAGAGGGAAAGTGATTAAATGTGTTAGGAAGACATGACAAGGGAATTTTCCAGAAGAGAAGACTATTAAGTTGAATTTTAAAAGAAAATTGGAAATTTATCACAGGGTGAATGGTATGACTGGCATTCTCTGCCAACAAAACTGATGTTTATAGACATGTTTAATATGCAGAGCTTTCAAAGCTGAAAGAAAGAGTCATTCTATACAAATGCCGACTGGTAGTAAAACAGTGATGCGAAATAATCAGGTTATACAAGGTTACCTGGGTAGCCAAGTGTTAATCTTAAGAAAAGCATAGAAATATAGCTCAAATACATACTCAAAGATGATTCGGTTTTCTTTTCTCTGAAAGTGACTCTTTTGGGGAGGAATTAATAAGGAATATTTTCTTCACCTACTTGATTAGACAACATGGAATATTTAATGTCATAGACAATATCAGGGAACATGAAAGTTTGTGTCAGTTTATAATACTGTATTAAAAATACTCTAATTCATTAAAAATAGAAAGAACAGGATATTGAGCAGAGGTATTTATTATCCTATACTTTTAAATTAATAATAGACTCTAGACACAAAGGGACATATTGAAGAGAATACAATTGGGGTAAACTTATGTAACATTTTTTTTCATTTTCTAAAACTGTTCTAAATTTTATTTTGAGTTGACCTTTCTTTTAATAAGAATAAGACTCCTATAATGAGCTCCTATAATGTTCATAACAATGTTTCCTTAGATTGTTCAACTATGAAATTTTAAGTTATTCCTTTCACAGTTTAATTTGTCAACATTGTGATATTACACATTTTGTTTTAGAATTAAAATACCATATATATACATATATATGTATACATATAACATTCCAATTTTCTGCGAAATTTGCTATCAGCTCCATTTATATGCACTGAATTGCTTACATCAATTTAAGTATTTTCAGAATTTAATATGGACTTGTGAATTGAGTTTATATGATTTTCTCGCATTTTTCTTCCTGACTAAAAATTAATAAAAGTAAGAGAAGAAGGAGATCAAATGTAACGCTACATCAGATTTTATGGCAGTTTGTCATCTACCAAAATCAAATAGAATTCCCACTAATCGGAGTACAGACGAGATCCTCAGTTAGGATGGTAAGTTCTAACAGGAAGATGATAAGATTGGAGTCTGTGCATGAACATGCAGACATTCTGGTTTCTAGGACTAGGCTGCTACTTATGCAGGAGGAGTATGAAATCAAAGAGATAAATACTATGTGAGAAGGTCCCAGAAAGCAAAATTTACTGCTGGAAGGATGCTCCAAGTTTGAAATCTAGTTTTAGAGTTGTAGGTCAGTAGCTGAAAATCATATAAAGAGGAACTTGAAGTTTATGGTGCTGGAGAAATTTCTGTCCATTCTGTCCTGTAGGAACAACAAATGTATGAAATGGCTACATCTAATGAGTACATAGGAAAAAGAGCCAATGGAGACTTTGATGCAAATTCGTGAGGCAAGAATCTGTCCTTCACCAACATCAGGGAGTTTCTAAGTTCTAGATGAGTTAGTATTCCCAGTTCCTCACCTCACATCCTTCAGTCCTTTGCTTCTCTTACAACTATAATCTAAATTCTTGAACTTCACTGACTTCTCCCCGCTAAAAATGGTTCCATTATTTTGAATGATAGCCTGAAGAAAGTTGTCCATGTAAGTTCACCATTTTCTTCCTTAACCTTTCCCTCCACTCAGCATTAATTCAAGCAGTTAGTAAAAACTGTTACATGCTTAGCTTGTTATGGATCCTCTGAGCAAAGGGAAATAAAACTACATAAAACAATAGTCTCTACTCTCAAGGTGTTTAATAAAGCTAAATGTAATTTAGAGCTATCAAATAACCAAATCAATCAGCAGAAAAGAAAAGAAAAAATGACAAACAGAGAATAGGTGAAACAGAAAACTCCAAGTGCATATTTATGACAATTTTGGATAAAACAACTTGGTCAACACAAAATTAGTGGATATGGTAACAGTGAAAAACACTGTCAGATTTGACTACTTACGAATGTAATACTAAATAAATTTGGTAAAAAAGTATTTATGTAGAATGTTAGAAATAAACATGAATTTCAGAGTTAAGGTCTCTAATATAAGCATTATTAAAACCCGAAAGAAAAATATCAATTTCCAGTTAAAAACAAAACAAAACCAAAAGACGAAAGATTTGTCTAGGTGATTTCCATGTGGGAAGTAAAAACAAACAAACAAACAAACAAACAAAGAAAATATATATATATATGTAGGAAAGAAATAGCAACATTACTAATAATCAAAGAAATGAAAAGCGAAGGAAAAATAATGACACAAAGCTCATAAACTGGAAGAGAAAATGGACAAATAAACCTTCTGGAGAGCAATTTGGTGATGCCTGTCCAACATCTAAGTAATGTTCCTACTCTTTGATATAGTAACCCACTGTCATAATCTGTACTGAAGAAATAATGGTAGGTTAGGTAAGCATCTATATACTAGAATAATCATTACCTTCCCTTAAAGTGAATCAATATTAGAAAATTTTCTCTTGTTTAACAGCATTTTAAATAATAAAGTAACTATGATCCATAAGCCCAATTCAATCTCAAGCAGTTACTGAGATTGTGTTTTAGAGACTATGTGATGGCATGATAAAATACAATATAAGGTGAAGTGCAAAAGTAAGATGTTCAACCAGCAGGAAGTATTGTTTGGAGATCCAAATTTATAAATACAAGAATGTGAGGGAAACACATAACTTTCACTTTTTAGAGCCCTTTAAATTTACAGAAAAATCGCAAAGATTGTACAGAACGTTTCCATATGTCCCGCACAAAACTTGTCCTATTATTAGTGGCTTATGTTAGTATGCTACATTTGTTACAATTAATGAACCGGTATCAACAAATTATTATTAACTTAGGTCTATAACTCATTTAGATATCACTGGTTTTTTTTCTCCTAACCTTTCCTGTTCCAGGGTGCTACAGCATCCATTTCTCTTAAGGCTCCTCTTAGCCGTGACAATTTTTCAGACTTTGTTTTTGATGACCTTGACGACTTTCAGAAGTACTGGTCAAAAATTCTGTAGAATGTCCTCAACTGAAATTTGTCTATTTTTTTTTCATTAGGGTATATACTATTATATATACTATCAAGGGTATATGATATATATCTATAGATATTATATAGATATAATATTTCAAGGGAATGTGTTAGCAACATGATTTCTATCTTTTGATGTTAACCTTCATCACATGGGTAAGCCAGTAGTGTTTGCCAGGTTTCTCCTACAACGTTACTTCCCCTCAACCCCATTTTTCCATAGTTGTGCTCTTTGGAAGGAATTCTCTATGAATGGCCCACTCTAAAGAAGTGGGTGTTATGTTCCACCTTGAGGGCAGCGGATACATAAAGTATTTAGAACTTTTCTGCATAGGAAATCTCTGTCTTTGTGTTTTACTTCTTTTTTTAAAATTTTTTTTAATGTTTTTATTTATTTTTGAAGGAGAGAGACAGAGCATGAGTGGGGGAGGAGCAGAGAGAGAGGGAGACACAGAATTCAAAGCAGGCTCCAAGCTCTGAGCTGTCAGCACAGAGCCCGATGCAGGGCTTGAACCCACAAACTGTGAGATCATGACCTGAGCCGAAGCCGGATGGTCAACCTACTGAGCCACCCAGGCGCCCCTGTGTGTTACTTCTTAAACACAAAATAATTCAACATTAAAATAATATAACATCAAAGAATGTGCTATAAAATTTTCTTAGCATTTTGTTAAGACCTCTTAATCAGTTTTGAAAACTACAATTTCACATACAAATATATATTTGTTAGAATTTCTTTTACTTTCTTGGGGAAAAGTAAAAAAAATACTGTATAATATTAAAAGAATAAGTACTAAATAAAACATAATTAGGAAAAAATAGTTTTTCCATTTCTATTTAGCTTCTTAGAATTTTTCCTTAGAAGGACACTATCAAAGTTTCTCATTCAAAATAAATCATGGATTTCAGAAAGGACTTATGAACATATAACTGAAATGAGATATAATAAGTTGGATATTTAGGAGCTAATTTGGATTATTCCATATTAGACCTAACAAAAATTGACTTTTTATCTTATATCTTATTTTTCAAAAAATAAAAAGTTTGATAACTTACAACGTGACCAAGCAGCAATGAAATTATGCCAATAAAGTCTATGTTAATATTACACACAATGAAATAAAACTTATATTGTTATCTTACTAGTTGTAATAAAATGCATTCAAAAAAGAGGCAAAAAGACTGATTTAGATATCTACATATCCCTCATCTTATTAACCCCATCCTGAGGTGATAAGGATTTTATTAAAAAATTTTTTTTAATGGTTTTATTTATTTTTGAGACAGAGAGAGACAGAGCATGAGCAGGGGAGGGGCAGAGAGAGAGGGAGACACAGACTCTGAAGCAGGCTCCAGGCTCCGAGCCGTCAGCACAGAGCCCAGTGCGGGGCTCAAACTCACGGACCGCGAGATCATGACCTGAGCCGAAGTCAGACGCTTAACCGACTGAGCCACCCAGGCGCCCCAAGGATTTTATTTTTATACTACCAATAATTCATAAAAATCTATATATACTTAGATGGGTCTGAAAAAATAGTAATCTGGTTGTTGTATGTCACATTATCATTACCTTTCCTTAAATATTTTGCTCTTTATTAAAAAAAAAAAAATCTCTTCTTTGCTGAAGCACAAAACCTGGGACCAGCCTCAGTGAGTTAAAATTTCAGCTTCCTAACTGAGAACAAACTGAGGGTTGATGGGGGGTGGGAGGGAGGGGAGGGTGGGAGATGGGTATTGAGGAGGGCACCTTTTGGGATGAGCACTGGGTGTTGTATGGAAACCAATTTGACAATAAATTTCATATATTGAAAAAAAAAATTCAGCTTCCATTCTTACTGTGGGTGAATTACTTAACCAACTCTGGCTTCTTTCTCATTTGTGACATGAATAACAATAACTGTCAAAGACCTATGATTGGAACTTAAAGGTAATAAAATAGTTCCTAGCATACAGCAATCACTCAATCAATAAATGTTAAGCCGTTAATTATGATTGTTCCTGTTATTATGTAATAACCTAGAGTCCCAAGGTAGGAGAGAGAAGAATGAAGATTTCCTAAGAAAAATATTGCAGTTATATGTACGTATTTTATTATAATTGTGCATAGTTTTATAAATATATACACACACATATATATAGTATATATTCATTTAGCGTTTCTATAATATTCTATTGTTATAAAAATAACCCTTTGGGATCAAAATCTGAGTATTTGTATCAATGATTCCAGACACTTCACTGGAAACAGCATACTTTGAATGACATTCTGTCATAAATATGATATGTTTTAAAGACAGTATAAATTTTGAATCCTGAAATATTTCACATCCATATATATTTAATATACTCATCTAGACATTTATTCTTACAAGCATTATTCAGGAAATTATATAGTAACCCTTAGACTGATTCAAGGTGGTTATTTTTTAATAATCCAGACTTAATCAAAGAGCTATTTTTATCAATGTTTAAGAATATTATATGTTCTGAAGTAACTTCTGTCACACTTTATTCACCGGTAATCGTTCTTTTATTCTTAAAGAGATTTTACCTCCTCACATTTCCTTTGATTAAATGGAAAAAGAAGATTGGTTGTTATTCATGAGTCATTTTCAAATCACTGAAGTCCCATGGACCTCTCTTCCTTTACCATTCATTCAGAAGACAAAACATTCTCATAGGAAAAACAGACAACAAGAACTTTCTATCTGTATCTGTATTATCTCCCTATCTATCATCTATCTATCTATCCATCATTTATTTATCATCATCATCTACAATCACCTATTTGTGTAAATAGATCTGTATTTACCTACTGTATTATTTCAGGTAAAGAGGAGTACAAAAAGAAAAAAAAAAACAGACTGATAGGAGAATGCTATTTTAATGCAATACCATTGGCTTAAACTACTCTTTCAAATTTGAGATCAGTATTTACCTTCAATTCATACACTCATCAACCCATACCTTTGAACATTTATTTTGTTCCATGTATATGATGAGTAAACAGGGTGAACAGTATACACAAGATCCCTGCTCATGGGGTGCCTGGGTTAAGCATCCAACTCTTGATTTTGGCTTGGGTCACGATTTCACGGTTCATGAGTTTGAGCCCTGCATTGGGCTCTGTGTTGACAATGTGGAGCCTGCTTGGGATTCTTTCTCTCTGTCTCTCTCTCTGCCCCCCCCCACCTCTGAAATAAGTGAATAAACATTAAAAAAAAAAAAGATCCTTGCTCACAAGTTTCTTAGAGTCTAGTTAGAAGCATAGTAATTAAAAATATTGTCACGTGCCTACCATGCAGTAAATATTGCGTCCATATGCAAATGCAATAATAAAAGATCACATAATTCTCTCAGAAGGTTTAAAAAATTAGATTCAAAAAGTACTTGGGTTGCTGAAAGGAAATGGTCTCTCAATTTGTAAAGAGAGAGCACTTCCAAGATCAAAAAGACAGAAGGCCTGAAACTTTCCTCATCTTTACTTAGGGATCCATAGATCAAAATATTTCCCTATTTAGCTGAACTCTGATTGTATTTTCCTTGGGGAAGCATGTTATCTAGTTATTCAGGGGATGTGTGACAGACAATCATTAAAGTGACCAGAAGCAATCATCTAAACTGACAATTCTTGTCACTGTGTACTCCTAAAAGCTTCTAAAATTAGTTAAGATTGTTTCCAAGTGTTGCCTACTTTGAATAGTTCTGCTATATTTTCACACCAGTCTTCGAGTGGACATATATGTTGATTTTTATTGAATAGATACCTAGTGTGGAAGTTGCTGGACCACGCTGTTTAACTTTTTAAGAAGCTTCCATGCTGTTTTCAAAAAGTGGGTGCCCCATTCTCCCTTCTCACCTGCAGAGGAAGAGTGTTTCTCTCTATCCTCCATAACATTTGATATTTTTTTTTTAACTTTTTTTTTTTTCAACGTTTATTTATTTTTGGGACAGAGAGAGACAGAGCATGAACGGGGGAGGGGCAGAGAGAGAGGGAGACACAGAATCGGAAACAGGCTCCAGGCTCCGAGCCATCAGCCCAGAGCCCGACGCGGGGCTCGAACTCCCGGACCGCGAGATCGTGACCTGGCTGAAGTCGGACGCCCAACCGACTGCGCCACCCAGACGTCCCAACATTTGATATTTTTGAGTTGATTTTGATTTGATATTTTTGATTGTAGCCACTTAGTGGTTAAGTCATTATAGTTTCAATTGGTATTATCATATGACTTATGAGGTTGAATATCTCCTCATGTGCTTATTAACTATTTGTATATACCTTTTTTTTGGTACAATATCTATTCAGCTCTTTCGCCAATTAAAAAGATGCATTTCTGTCTTCTTACCGAGCCATATTCTGGATGCAAGCTTTTAAAAAGATATGCAATTTGCAAATATCTTCTCAGCCTGTAATTTATCCTTTCAGGTTCTTAATGGTGTTTTTTCAGAATAAAAAAGTTTAATCTGAAAGAAATACAGTAACTCATATTCTTTGATAATTGCACTTTTGAAGTTATCTCTAATAAATCACTGCTGAACCTAAAGTCATTAAGATTTTCCCCTGCATTTTTTTTCTGAAAATTTTATAATTTTATCTCCTGTAATTAGGTCTCTGCTCTACTTTAAGTTAATTTCTGTGTATGATATAAGGTAATTTTTTAAAAGCTTCAAATGCACACTTGAGGATTTTTATAGGTTGATATATATTTTCAGCAGAAATTTTAAGTAAATAGAAGTTCTACACTCCCAAGATTACTAGATCCTTCTGCAAATATGTGACCTCCACCTTTGCTAGACCTCATTTCATTGGAAGACAGTAAAATGGACGAAACTAGGGAACTCTGCGTTTGCTATGTGTCTTGTGTGTGTAAGTTGCTTCAGTCAATGCTGGTCTGAAACTGGTGTGTGTGCACTACCTGGGATGCGTCATTGGACTGAATATATGTGTCATTGGACCAGATATACCTGGCAGGCTTAAAGCACATGAAACATGTTCTTATTCTCATTGCTGAATCAAAGTCTAGTAAATACACAAGCAAAGAGGTGCTACAAATTCCTGTATGTTCATCCAATTCTACACCAAAATGCCACATGAGGGCACCTGGGTGGCTCAGTCGGTTAAGCATCTGACTTCAGCTCGGGTCACGATTTGGCAGTTTGTGGGTTCAGGCCCTGCGTCAGGCTCTATGTTGACAGCTCAGAGCCCAGAGCCTGCTTCAGATTCTGTGTCTCCCTCTCTCTCTTTCCCTCCCCCACTCAGGCTCTGTCTCTCTCAAAAATAAACATTAATTTTTTTTTTTAATTTCACATGGCATGTTTTTTCTAATGCTTGTTTTTCACACCTTTAGTAATATTTTCTATGGGATTTCTGACATTCTTGGCTGAGAAAGGAAGGCATTATGTTTTCAGTCTATTCGCTCAGCCATTTTTATTTCAGCAGGGGAATAAAAGTCTTTCTCTAACGGCATATGGCTTTTAGCCTTTCACTATTAAGGAATAAACCTCAAACAAAATTTCTAAACACTTATCATTAAGTGCTTGAGAAAGATTTTTTTTTTAATTTTGTTTAAATTGTATTTTAGAGACAGAGAGAGAGAGAGAAAGCAGGGGAGAGGGGCAGAGGGAGAGAGAATCCCAAGCAAGTTCCATACTAGGTCCAGCACTGGGCTCAATCCCATGACCCTGGGATCATGACTTGAGCCAAAATCAAGAGCGAGATGCTTGGTGGCTCAGCGGGTTAAGCATCCGACTTTGGCCCAGGTCATGATCTCACAGTTCGTGGGTTGGATCGCTGCTTCAGGCTCTGAGGCCTGCTTTGGATTCTGTCTCCTTCTCTCTCTGCCCCTCCCCTGCTTGCACTCTGTCTCTCTCAAAACATAAATAAACATCTAAAAAAAAAAAAAAAAGAGCCGGATGCTCAACCAACTGAGCCACCCAGGTGCTCCAAGCGCTTTGAAACTTTATGAAACATTGGAGTGAGTGGTGCATGATTTGAACCGTGGAAGAAAAAACAACGTTTGTATCGTTCTGAATTCTTTCTACTTAGTGATAATATTATGAGTAACTAAAACCACCATACCCAACGGACACTCTTAGTAAGGGTACCAGATCCTTGTCTCACACAAATATGGCAAGGTCCTGAAATGCCTGCGTGTTCGTACCATTCCTTCCTGGAGCTCAGCTCAGGCTTTTCTGTCTGGGCTACACCAGAGCTTACTCTTGTGAACGGTAATTCTGAGGAGACTCACTACCTCCTATGAGGAAAATGCCCCAGGGGAATTCACCGCCAAGTTTTATAAAGGAAGATCAATTACTTCGGGCAGGGAGCGGTGGTTCTGTTGGCAAAGGAGGTTCTAGGAGACTTGTGGACTTGTGGATCTATGTCTGCACAAATACCTCTGTCTGAAGCCTCAAGGCCTCACTCAGTCTTTGTCAGTTGGTCTTAACACAAGACACCGGGCAGGGTGGTGCACTGCACTGGTGCTGTTGTCTCTAAATTCTAAAGTAAGAGTTTGATCATAGGGTATATCTATCTTTAAGTTTTTGAGGAACCTCCACACTGTTTTCCAGAGCAGCTGCACCAATTCTCATTCCCACCAACAGTGCAAGAGAGTTCCTGTTTCTCCACATCCTCGCCAGCATCTGTAGTCTCCTGATTTGTTCATTTTAGCCACTCTGACCGGCGTGAGGTAGTATCTCAGTGTGGTTTTGATTTGTATTTCCCTGATGAGGAGCGACGTTGAGCATCTTTTCATGTGCCTGTTGGCCATCTGGATGTCTTCTTTAGAGAAGTGTCTATTCATGTCTTCTGTCCATTTCTTCACTGGATTATTTGTTTTTCAGGTGTGGCGTTTGCTGAGTTCTTTATCTGCTAGGAATTTACCCAAGGGATACAGGTGTGCTGATGCATAGGGGCACTTGTTCCCCAATGTTTACAGCAGCACTTTCAACAGTAGCCAAACTATGGAAAGAGCCTAAACGTCCATCAACTGATGAATGGATAAAGAAGCTGTGGTTTATATACACAATGGAATACTACTTGGCAATGAGAAAGAATGAAATATGGCCTTTTGTAGCAACGTGGATACAACAGGAGAGTGTTATGCTAAGTGAAATAAGTCATACAGAGAAGGACAGATACCATATGGTTTCACTCTTATGTGGATCCTGAGAAACTTGAAAGAAGACCATGGGGGAGGGGGGGGGAAGTTACAGAGAGGGAAGGAGGCAAACCATAAGAGACTCTAAAAAAACTGAGAATAAACTGAGGGTTGATGGGGGATGGGAGGGAGGGGAAAGTGGTGATGGGCATTGAAGAGGGCACCTGTTGGGATGAGCACGGGGTGTTGTATGGAAAACAATTTGACAATAAATTTCATATTAAAAAAAATAAGAGTTTGATCTGATCTTCAGCTGTGTCTCCCCAAACGGGTGGTGGCCATAGAAAGTCTCAAGAACCAGGGGCACCTGGGTGGCTCAGTTGGTTAAGCATCCGACTTCAGCTCAGGTCATGATCTCATAGTTCGTGGGTTCGAGCCCCGCGTCCGGCTCTGTGCTGACAGCTTGGAGCCTGGAGCCTGCTTCACATTCTGTGTCCCCCTCTCTGCCCCTCCTCCATTCTCTCTCTCCCTCTCTCAAAAATAAACATTAAAAAAATTAAAAAAAAAAAAAAGAAAGTCTCAAGAGTCAATATGAATGGCCAGGATAATTTCCTTCCCAAATTTGACTAATATTTCACACAGTTGGCTCACTGCCATCATTCCATCCATAAAGAACGTTAGAGATTGTAATTTGTGACCCATTATGTAGAACACTGGGGTTTGAAGGGAGGTGGGTGCTATTTTAAATACAACTGAAATAGTCATTGGTATTACCTTATATAATATTTTAAAATGAAAAGGTGGGTGCATATATGTCCTCCTACCTAATCCTCATAAATGTTCAGTGTTCAGTGAGATAGATATTGCCATTCCATTTTTATAGATGAGAGACTTTTGGTTCAGGAAGGCTATGCTCTTGTCGGAGATCCCATAGCTCAAAGGCAGGCCTCCGGATCCAAGTGTCTCCTTTCTCACATAGTCTCCGAGTTGTGTGATTGCTTTTAAATAAGGATCAAATGATGCTTCCATTCTGTGGCACATATATTCATGTGTGTCCCAGGGAGCGCTGCTCCAGCGACTAGAGTGATTATTCCAAATAAATAGCTGTGCAGAAGCTAAGTGTGTATTTTTTTGAACATGCAAGTGATTGATATAGAAATTATACGTTTTGTTGCTGCAGCATTATGTACAGCATCGTGTCCCAACATAGATTATGCAAGGCGTCAATGACTCAGCTTTCTCCTGAGTTATAAACTTTTTTGTAGGTCAAGCATTTTAATAGATGCATGTTCACTGTTGTATTTTACATCTCTGTGAATTTTGTGTCTTAAGAGAGCAGTCCGTTTTGGGACCTGAGCATTCCAGAGCCGATGCAGAGGACTGTGACACAGCCACTGATTTCAGAGATTAATTGTCTGAATGAAGGAGTTTATAGCTTCTTTCGTTAAAAAGCGATACAAACCAGAAATCTGCTATCTTAATGTATTTGGACTCTTATCAGTTAAGAAAAGCCTTAACATCTGATCTTTCCTTTTTTTTTTTTTCCAACGTTTATTTATTTTTGGGACAGAGAGAGACAGAGCATGAACGGGGGAGGGGCAGAGAGAGAGGGAGACACAGAATCGGAAACAGGCTCCAGGCTCCGAGCCATCAGCCCAGAGCCCGACGCGGGGCTCGAACTCACGGACCGCGAGATCGTGACCTGGCTGAAGTCGGACGCTTAACCGACTGCGCCACCCAGGCGCCCCTGATCTTTCCTTTTTTAAAATAAACTTTCTGGGGCGCCTAGGCAGCTCAGCGGGTTAAGTATGTGACTTTGGCTCAGGTCACGATCTCACGGTTTGTGGGTTCGAGCCCCGCGTCGGGCTCTGGGCTGATGGCTCAGAGCCTGGAGCTTGTTTCCGATTCTGTGTCTCCCTCTCTGTCTCTGCCCCTCCCCTGCTCATGCTCCGTGTCTCTCTCTCAAAAATAAATTAAAATTAAAAAAAAAAAACAACTTTCCTACAACAATCTTTTCCAATTCAGAGAAAGCCTTTGGTGCATTATTAGTCATTATATTTAAGTATGATAATTAAGTTCCCTAATTTGTTGGCAGATTTGCCTCTTAGGAAATCATTTATTTATTTGGCTAGTAGTTTTGTAAACATCACTTTACAAGTAAGCAACACTTAAAAAGATTGATTAACACATAATTTCAAAAACACACATAGATACCTGGAATCTAATTTTAGGATATTTATGTCCTAGTAAGACTAGGTTGTTATAGCAATTATTTTCCCTTTTTGTATGTGTTCCACCTCCTAAATTTTCCCTGAGTTTCCAGGAAAGGGATGCCACACACATGCGTGCACACACACACACACACACACACACACGAGCTGTGAGGGGAAAAAAAGCAGTAGGGGACTCTGACATGTTTTCTCTTCGAGGATTTCCTATCCCTGGGTGGGGCACCCTTCAGGTGTCCAAACCAAAATGAAGATGAAAGTTTGGCGAGAAGTGTGTGCTCATGTGATCACCAAGTTGTCCCTCAAGTTTTGCAGACCTGGGAGCTATAGAAAAAAGAAAGGAAGCAACCTGATCTTCTGTTGCTTCTCTGGAAAATCCCACGTCTGGACATCCAGGGATCCCTCACAGGGGTGGAAAGCTCTAAATCTGCTCATTGGATCCGTTTATTCAAGATCAATTAATTGCTTTGCAAAACTGATTAATTACAGCTGGGGCTCAGTTTTCAAGAGGTCAGCTTTTCCAGTCCTAATGAATTTCAGGAAAGCATGAATAATTCTCATATTTAGCAAAGAGAGGCTCCACGGGTTTCAGACATTCCCACTGGAAGATTTAAAATGGGGATGCACATGAGCCTGGTCATAAACATTCACCTTTGGGGTGCAAGACTCCCCGTGACGTCACCAGTTATATAAATTTATATTCAAAGGCTGTCCAGCTCAGGAAAGTGTGCCACTTATAAAAGAAACAGTTGCTGTTTGAGATGAAGTGAGTGCTGTTGTTGGTGGCTGTGCTCTCTTTTGGTGGCTTCATCCCTAGGCCACTGTGCTGGGGCTCTGGCATCAGCCTTGCCCTTCCCCTCCTCTGCGGGACATTCCTTGGCGGTTCTCTTTCTTTACTACAAACTCCACGATTTCCAACTGCTACTCTTAAATCACTTCCAGCGTTGCAGGGAAGGAGCTATGACATCAGCTTTCTCCCCCACACACAATTGTCACAGTGCTGCTGAACTTTTTGAGGCCACTGTACATATTTGAGTTCCAAATATAACTTCAGGAAATCAGAAATGGGAAATACCCTACCTCAACTCCCTGTTCAGAGCCCTGAACTAGTTTCCATCCATGTTCTTCTCTTTTTATTCATTTGGAATTAAAAAAAAAAGTTGAGTTTTTTAATCACCAATATGACTTAGATTAGATACTGTTTAACATCAACTAATTACCTCAACTGCGGATATTAAGAAGTCTCCTGAGGGGGGAAAGTAGAACACTACATCTTTTCAGGGCAGAAGAAAATAAGGGTCTGTGTTGTACCACACTTGGATACGAAGTATCAAAACAGCCACATGCCTTAATAGCTAACATTCCAGTTTCTCTTTATCTATTAAAATGTTATCATAAGGAGATAATTTTTTAAATTTATTTATTTTTTTAAATTTACATCCAAGTTAGTTAGCCTATAGTGCAACGATGATTTCAGGAGTAGATTCCTCAGTGTCCCTTACCCATTTAGCCCATCCCCCTCCCTCACCCCCCTCCCCCCGCCCCCCAGTAACCCTCTGCTTAAGGAGATAATTTTACCAAAAGTCCAATTTACGGATTTCATAGTCTCAAAACAAAAACAAATGTAAACATTTTTATAAAATGTCCTGCAACTGATTATGTTATTTTAGACACATTAAATATGAGCTGATGTGAAGATAGTCTCTTAACCATGTAGACATATGGCTTTTGTAAAATTTCTTAGAAATAGGTTATATATCTGGGGCGCCTGGGTGGCTCAGTCGGTTAAGCGGCCGACTTCGGCTCAGGTCATGATCTCGCAGTTCGTGAGTTTGAGCCCCGCGTTGGGCTCTGGGCTAACAGCTCAGAGCCTGGAACCTGTTTCAGATTCTGTGTCTCCCTCTCTCTGACCCTCCCCTGTTCATGCTCTGTCTCTCCCTGTCTCAAAAATAAATAAAACGTTAAAAAAAAAAAAGAAATAGGTTATATATTGTAAATTGAGTTTTAAGTGTCTATAGAAACCTCGTACCCTGTAAAAAGCCAATTTTCACCCAGAGCACTTAGGCTGGAAGGAAAAGTTGAGCTGTTTGTTGTAACTCGCGTGATTTTAGATTTGTCTTCATGGGAACACAGTCGGCAGAGAAGAGATTCAGGTGGAGAAGGCACGGTGGCCGGCGACACCAGCGGACTCCACAGTGCCCCCCACCCCCAAATTCATCTGCGCTCACCGAAGCGATGGCATGACAGCCACGGGACCTCTATGCTGTAACGGAGGGAGGGTGCCAGCAGCTCAAATCTGGCTCAAAAGCTGCTGGAAACAACGTTCTCTGGGAACCTACCAGAAATAAACACGCTCTTGCTCTGACTAAGGGTGGAATGCAATCCAGCGCAATCCTTCCTTCAGCAGCAGGCTTGAGGACCTGCATTTCCCTTCAGGGAGTTTGCTGCTGCCATGGGTAGAAGCCTAGAATGCAGCAAAGAGCTGAGGAGCCATTGTTCCATGGATACAGAGTTACAGGTCCCAGGCATCAATGCCTTCTAGAGATCTGCTGCAGGACACAGTGCTATATAGTCATACAATGTTGCACCCTTGAAAACTTAAGAGGGTGAATCTCATAGTAAGTGTTGTCACCAAAGGGGTAAAAAAAATTCCAAGGGGACATAAGAGATCTTTTGAAGGTGATAGAGGTGATAGATATGTTGATTACCTTGATTCTGGTGATGGTATGGGCACAGCATACACCCAATCACATCAAAATGTGTACATTAAATACGTGCATTTTTAAATATTAAGTACACAATGGCAATCGTATAATAGGTAAGTGTGTCAAATCAACATGTAGTACACCCTAAGTTTACACACTGTTATGTGTCAAATATATTTCAATAAGTTAAAAAAATCTGTCTTACAAAATCCAGTAAAGTATACCCAAATAAGCTGAAAATTAAACAACAAGGATTGGTGATGGGAGCTCTGTAGTAATGAGAGCAATATTCCCCAAAGTATACCAAGTCCCAATTTAGGACCTTATTAATAAATTTTGGAGAAAGGTCTGAGGTGACATCAATTTGAGGAAACTGTGTTTAAATTGTTACTTAAATACCTGTTACATAAGATCTTTCTATATGGCAAAAGTTTTTTTTTTCTTAATTTTTAGAATCCTACTGTATATAGATTGATTCAAATTGCATTTGATCTCAGACACATCCCTCCTATATCCATTTTGTGTATATGAAGCCTTCTTAATATTAGTGATCCGGGAAAACACTTATTTAGAAGGACATTAATTCTTACCTGATCGATGCTACCTATTATGACTACAGAGGGCGACAAACTTATACTGCAGATACCAAGTATGACCCAGGCTGCTTTAATTCCCCAGAATTCCCTCTCCCCCTCTTCCAGGGTGAGAGAATAATACACAACATGTATCTGCCTCTTCCACAGCTAGATGTGGTGATGTAACTACACTTTCTGACCAATGGAATTTGGGTGAAAATAGTATAAGCCTTCCAATTATGAGCTGAGCTCTAAGGCATGAGGTTGTCCATGCACTCTTGTCTCCGGTCAGCTGGGACATGGCCATGCCTGTGACCTTGTTTGACCTTGATGACAAAAATAAGGCACGAGGTGGCAGAGCCATATGGTGAAAAGAACCTGGGTCCCCGACTATTCTGACCAGATTGAACCGCTCACTTTGGAAAAAAACGTAGGAAAGAGAATTCAAGTTTATGTGTTTTTTTTTTTTTTTTTTTTTTTTTTTTTTAACTTTTTTTAACCTTTATTTATTTTTGAGACAGAGAGACAGAGCATGAACGGGGGAGGGGCAGAGAGAGAGGGAGACACAGAATCGGAAACAGGCTCCAGGCTCCGAGCCATCAGCCCAGAGCCTGACGCGGGGCTCGAACTCACGGACCGCGAGATCGTGACCTGGCTGAAGTCAGACGCTTAACCGACTGCGCCACCCAGGCGCCCCTAAAATTACTATTTAAAAAAAAATTTTTTTTTCAACGTTTATTTATTTTTGGGACAGAGAGAGACAGAGCATGAACGGGGGAGGGGCAGAGAGAGAGGGAGACACAGAATCGGAAACAGGCTCCAGGCTCCGAGCCATCACCCCAGAGCCTGATGCGGGGCTCGAACTCCCGGACCGCGAGATCGTGACCCGAGCTGAAGTCGGACGCTTAACCGACTGAGCCACCCAGGCGCCCCATCAAGTTCATGTTTTTTTAAGATGCCGTTATCATTGAATCTCTTGGTTTCAGTAGCTTTGCATTTATCCCAATGAGTCCACCAAATGGCAACGATCGAGCATTTACTGAGCGTGGGCTGCAGATAAGGCTGAACTGTCCCAGCAGCACCATCCCACTGAGTGACCTGGAGGCAACAGACTATTAACCTTCACAACAGCACTGTGAGGTAGGTGCTATCGTCATCCCCTTTTGACAGAGGAAGTCACCTCGCACAGAGAGGTTAAGTGACTTGCCCAGTGTCCTGCAGACAGCAAGGGGCAGAGGGAGGCTTTAAATCACCTCAGTTGGGCTCCAAATCTGAAGCTCGTCATTGCCACTTACTTGGGAGAGCAAGAAAGACAATAATCTCATGCTTTAGGGGGCACTTATTTAACAACAATTCATTCCCTAGAATTGTATGTGTATAAATCAAGGCGTAAAATGATAAATATTTAAATTTATCAATAAATGCACAAACACGTATTGATCACCTAACATTTCATTCAGCATATTAACAGCAAGAGGTTTCCAGATTACCCAAACGTGAGAGACAGAACTAACATATTCAGAGAATTGCTAATGCAAAGAAAACAGGGATGACTGATTTTTGAGGATAAACAAAAATTAAAATGTATCTCAGGAGGTTAAAATATTGCCCAAAGAATACAACTAAGCAAATGATTATTACCATGGATATATTACACTTGGGCCGGAAAAGAAAAGCTTTCCCACATGGAGGATAAAACTGTCATTATGTTGCAGCTCAGGTAAAACTCAAGCGTCATAAAGTAACTGCAGAGTCTGAGATGATAGGCCGGCTGTTTGAAATCAAGTAAGGTGTGAGGGGGCGCCTGGGTGGCTCAGTCGGTTAAGTTTCCAACTCCTGATTTCGGCTCAGGTTCGTGAGATCAAGCCTCACGTCAGACTCTGTGCTGACAGCGCGGAGCCTGCTTGGGATTCTCTTCCTCCCTCTCTCTCTGCCCCTCCCCTGCTCACTCTCTCTCTCTCTCTCTCAAAATCAATAAATACACTTAAAAATAAAATAAAATAACATAAACTTTAGTATGAATAACATGAGGACAGCATCCAAAATAATGGAAATAACAGTCACAGCATAATGATTAGACCTTAAGAGAAGTCTAAGATTTCAGGATGACATTTACAAAAATAAACTCTTATTGAAGCATGACATACAAAAAAAACGACCCCTATTGGGTGAAGCTGAATTAACTTCCACAAGATGAGCGCAGCTATGCAGCCAGCGGCCAAGTCTGCTGCTTGGTCCTGGGGCTGATGCTATAATGATCTGGTGGGTCAGCTGGGGCGGGGGTCTCAGTCAATGGGGCCGCTCTCTTGTGTCTCATCCTCGAAGGAACTGGTAGGGCCTTTTCACTACAACTCCTCCAATGCGGCTTCTTTACCTTTTATTTGTCAGCCCCCGTCTCAAGTGCATCAGGATGGGAGAAACAGGTAATACTTCTTGATAGGAAGGCACACTCCCACGTTTCAGTGAGGGGGAGTGGGGGGCTGAGAAGTCCTGTTGTAAGCACTCTTTTTTTTGTTGTTTTAAATCTACCAGAGTGATCCTGTAATTTATTATCTGAATCAGGACACTTCTGAGAATGAAAGTAACCAGAAGCAATGCCAGGAAACCTGGACCAGATCTGTCCTGGGAAAGCTGAAATGCACGGGTCCCTGTCCCTTAACCATTTGAAATTATTTTGTGTGTGTGTGTGTGTGAAGCTTTTCATCCATCTTTCTGAAGGTTTTGTTGTTGTTGTTTTAAACTAATTTAGATGAATTTTTAAACTTATCTCTCAGGAAGGGTTCTTCGTTCTATAAATGGCAAATATCTTTTCCCCCCTGATCTGTGGCTTTCCTCTTTGTCATGCAATTTCGTAGCGCGGCTCAATTTACCAAAGTTTTTCTTCAGGGTTAGTGTTTCCTACATCCTGCTGAAGAAATATGTGCCTAATTTGAAGAATTGAGTGTGTTTTCCTATTTTATCTTCCAAAAAGATTAACTCACCCTTGACATTTAGATCTGCAATTCACCTAGAATTGATTTTTCTGTGTAGTGTGAAATATTGGGAAAAGATTAATGTGTTTCAACACAGGTAGCACATTAACCCCCACACAATTTACCAGGGAGACTGACCTTTAATCACCGTTCAAGAGCGACATTTTTGTCCCATGTGCAGTGTCTATATGCATGCAGCCCTATTACTGTAGTTTCTGAATTCTCTCCTGTTTCATTGGTTTGTCTCTCCTGGTACTAGCACAATACGATATTAATTCTTGTAGTTTTATTGGGAATCCTGATGTTCAGTATTGCACGTCTCCGTTTTTTTTCTCTTTAAGAATTTTTTACTACTCTTAGACTTTATATTTTCCAAATCAAATTTAAAATTATTTTCTCAATATTCACGTATACCACACGCACAAGTTGCCTAGGAATTTGATTGTGCCTGGTTTGAACTGAGGTGCATTTTGGAAGACATTCTAGAATATTGTTTTAAAAAATTAAAAAAAATATGACACTTTGAATTTTACTGTTCCTCGGGTCAGCTTTTGTTATGTTTTTTCTTAGATATTTGCTGTTTTGACTCTTAACTATAGAGAACAAACTGATGGTCACCAGAGGGGAGGAGGGTGGCGGGCCCGGCTAAATAGGTCATGGGGCTTAAGGATGCACTTGTGATGAGCACCGGGGTGTTGTAGTGAAATGCGGAATCACCATACCTTACACCTGAAGCTAATACTACACTGTGTGCTAACCGGAATTTATTTATTTGTTTGTTTGTTTTTAAAGTTTATTTGTTTATTTTGAGAAAGAGAATGACAGAGTGAAAGTGGGGGGAGTAACAGAAAAGAGAGAGAGAGAGAATCCCAAGCAGGCTCTGTGCTGTCAACACAAACTGTGAGATCATGACCTGAGCTGAAATCAAGAGTCAGACGATTCATTAATTGAGCCCCTAAATAAAAACTTTAAAAATTTTCTGTTTTTACTGCTATAGTTGTTAAAATATTTAAAAACATGTTTTAAAAATGTATATCGCTGTTATATATAAATAAAATTGAATACTTAAATATTGCCCCTGCATGCAATACACTTGCTATATTTACTTACTTATTCTAGTTTACTTATAGATTTGGATTTTCTACATTTAAAATTGTGAATCTTGAGGATTTTATTTCTTATTTTCTTATATTTACCTCTCTATGCATTTATTCTCCCTTTATTTGACTAACTAGGGACCTCCAGTGTGATAATTAGTACAAATTGTGTTATCGGATCTTTTCTTTTTTCTGACCCATGATTTGAAGCTTTCAATATTTCATAGAAAATATAATAATTTCTGTAGATTCCTTTTAACAGAAAGAAACATTTTTCTTCTATTTCCATTTTGCAAAGAGTTTTCTAGAAATAATGAAGGGGTGATAAGATTTCTTCAACGATTTTCTGCATCTACTGAAACAATTATATTTTTCTATTGTATTCAGTGAGTGTGGTGATTTGCACAGAGATATTTTTCTAATAGACTATATTTCTGGAATATGTCTACCTCAGATGTGACATATTATCCATTTCATGCTTTGCTGAATTTGGGTTGCTAGTCTTTGTTTACGATGATAACAACCCTGTGAGAGGGACTGCCTGGTAATTTTCTTCTTTACCCTGTAAGTTCTTATCAGATTTGGATCCAACTTTCCACATAAAATGACAGAGGGATTACTTAGTTTTTTTTATCCTCTGGAAGAGTTTGGATAATATTCTTCCTATAAATATTTATTCCTATCATTTGGAAGAATTGATGATTAGTGTCACCTGGATCTGAAGTTTTCTTGATGAGAAGGTTGAAATTGCAGATTTAATTCCTTAATGGAACTAAGACTTCACGTCAGATGTTTTTCAGTGCTTGTCTTAATAATTGTAAGTAATGGTATCCAAAAAAGTTGTTCATTTCATTTCCATTTTCAAATTCTAACATGTATTTGTTTATAGTATCCTCTTATAAACATTTAAAAATCTGTGATATCTTCACATTTTCATGTATATATATAATACATATAGATATGTATTTCATACATAAAATACACATATATACATACACATGTATATATACATATACATACATATAAGTTCATATATGTATAATACATATATATGTATTTCATACATATATATAATTTATTCTTTCTCATTTTTTTGGATTACTGTGTCAGGAGTTCATCTATTTTAATAACCTTTTCAAAGGGCAATGTTGTAGCTTTGTTGATTCTTTTACATTTGCTTTCTGTCATTAGTGACTTTGTGTTCAATTTGCTGCACTGTTCTTAACTCTTAGAATGGAAATTAAAACACTTACTTTCAGGGTTTTTTAAAATATATAATCTGCGGCGGAAAAATATTCCTCCATGAAGAGTTTTAGCTGCATCCTAAGAGTTTCAATACATTGCATTTTTATTTGGTCAACCCAAAATATTTACTGTATTTCATTATGATTTCTTATTTGCTTCATGAACTATTTAGAAGTTACTGCTACAAAGAACTTATCAAACTCAACACCCAAAAAACAGTCCAGTGAGGAAATGGGCAAAAGACATGAATAGACACTTCTCCAAAGAAGACATCCAGATGGCCAACTGACACATGAAAACATGCTCAACTTCACTCATCATCAGGGAAATGCAAATCAAAACCACAATGAGATACCACCTGACACCTGTCAGAATGGCTAACATTAACAACTCAGGCAACAAGAGATGTTGGCGAGGATGCGGAGGAAAAGGGTCTCTTTGGCACTGCTGGTGGGAATGCAAACTGGTGCAGCCTTTCTGGAAAACACTGTAGACGTTCCTCAAAAAATTAAAAATAGGACTACCCGACGACCCAGCAATTGCACTACTAGGTATTTATCCAAGGGATATAGGTGTGCTCTTTTGAAGGGGCACATGCACCCTAATGTTTATAGCAGCACTATCAATAATAGCCAAAGCATGGAAAGAGCCCAAATGTCCATCGATGGACGAATGGATAAAGAAGATGTGGTGTATATATACAATGAAGTATTACTTGGCAATCAAAAAGAATGAAATCTTGCCATTTGCAACCATGTGGATGGATCTGGAGGGTATTATGCTAAGTGAAAATCGTCAGTCAGAGAAAGACAAATATCATATGACTTCACTCAAGAGACAAAACAGATGAACATAAGGGAAGGGAAACAAAAATAATATAAATAATATAAAATAAGGGGGGCAAAATATAAGAGACTTAAATATAGAAAACAAAGAGAGGGTTACTGGAGGGGTTGGGGGGAGGGGGGATGGGCTAAATGGGTAAGGGGCATTAAGGAATCTACTAATGAAACTGTTGCATTATATGCTAACTTGGATATAAATTATAAATAATAAATAAATAAATAACGATGGTACTGCTTATATTTTTAAGCAGGTTTTTAAGTTTTGACTTCTAAAATAATTCTTTCATGATGAAAGAACACATTCTATGCCATTTCATAATATTCATGGAGACTGTTTATGGCAGCCTTCAGGAATTTTTTACAAATTTTCTGTGTATTTGAAAAAAGAGTGCTCTCTATAGATGATTTCTGTGGTATTTTATATATGTCAATTATGTTACATTGCTTAATCATGTTGTATTTGATATTCTTGTCAATTTTTTTGTCTACTTGATCTATCAGTTATAGAGAACTGCATGCTAAAATATCCAGTGATGACTGTAAGTTAGTTATTTCTCATTTTATTACTACAATTTTTGCTTCATGTATTTTGAGGGTAAGTTAATAGAATCATGCACAATTATAAACGTTGTCTTTGTATTGAACCCTATTAATCTCAAGAAATGCCTCATGCCTTAAATTATATTTATATTGATATAGTACCATATCAATCCTGACTTTCTTTAAATTTGTGTTGCAAGTTGTATCTTTTTCCTCTCTTTAATTTCAATGTCTTTTAAAAACGTCTATTAAAAGTTATTTCTTGTCTTCATTATTCAGTCTGAAAATCTTTGTTATTTGGATTATTTAGCGAATTTATAGTTAATATAATTACTGATGTGTTTGTATTCAAATATTCCATCTTGTTATTTGTTTTTAATTTGTCCTGTATCTTCCACATTCTATTTTTGGGTTTAATAGCTGTGTTGAGATATAATTCAATTCCTATGAAGTTCATAAATTTAACATGTACAGTTGGGTGCTATATTCACTGAATTGTGCATCTATCACCCAGTGTATTTATAGGACATTTTTATTGCCCCCAGAAGAAGCCTTTGCCAGGGCACCTGGGTGGCTTGGTCAGATGAGTGTCTGTCTTCAGCTCAGGTCATGATCTTTGGGTTTGTGAGTTCGAGCCCCCACTTTGGGCTCTGTGCTGACAGCTCAGGGCCTTGAGCCTGCTTCAGATTCTCTCTCTGCCCCTCCCCTACTCACTCATGCACGTGTGCACTCTCTCTCTCTCCATAATAAATAAACATTAAAAAAATAAACAAAAAAGAAGCCCGTGCCCATTAGCAATGACTCCAGATTCCCACCAACCCAAACCTACACAAGAGGTAATCTACTTTTTGTCTCCAGCACCTATTCATTTCATATAAACAGAATCAAACAACATGCTGTCTTTACTCATTGTTCTCTTTCACTTCGAAAAATGATTTGAAGGTTCATCCAAGTTGGAACAGGTATCATTTCTTTTTATTGCTTTGTATCATCCGATTGCTTGTATGACTTAATAATAAATATCCCACTGCATGGTTATGTCATGGTTTCTTCATCCATGCATCAGTTAATGAACCGTTAGGTCGTTTCCACTTTTCAGCTATTAGGATGATGGTGCTGTTAACATGTATAAATTTCATATGTCTGAAAACATCTTTATTTTTTACTTCAAATTTGAAGAATATCTTTACTAGGCACAGAAGTCTAGATTGACAAGGATTTTTTTTTCCAGTTCTGTAAAGATGCTGTTCAATTGTCTTGTTGATTCTATTATTTCATTGAGAAGTAAGTTCCATACTTAATGTTTCTCGCTTGAAAGCAACATGTCCTTTTGCTCTAGATACTTGAAAATTTTTCTCTTTGACCATAATATGTGTTGGTGTGGTTTTCTTTGATCTATTCTTTGGATTTATAGAACTTATATTAACACTTTAAAATACTGTTTCAACTTCATCGGATTTCCTTTGCTTCTGGAATTCCAATTATACATATTCTCAGTACACTATTTTTATTTTAGAAACAAATGTTAATGGGGCATCTGAGGGTCTCAGTCTGTAAGTGTCTGACTTCAGCTCAGGTCATGATCTCACAGTTCGTGAGTTTGAGCCTCACATTGGGCTCACCATTGTCAGCACAGAACCTGCAGCCTGCTTCAGATTCTGTGTCTCCCTCTCTCTCTGCTCCTCCCCCACTTGCACTCTTTCTCTCTCTCTCTGTCAAAAATAAATAAACACTAAAAAAAAGAAAAGAAATGCTACCAATTGCATAATGAATTCCTACAGCAACAACAATAAAATGGTTAAGAGTCTAGAAAGAATGCTATTTGAGAAACAAATAAATGTGTTATTGGTAGCTGGCCTAGAAGAGAGAAAATACAGGGGAGTCATAATACTTTCAAACATTTAAATGACTGTTGTACACAAGAAAAAGTATTTAATGGTCCTTTACACAATTCAACTTAAAATAACAGAGAAAAGTAAATTTTGGTTCCATGTAAACAGGTCCATGGCTGAGAATTCAAAATGTTTACAAAAAGACCACACTGTTCTCTCGAGGGCTGTCTAATCCAGGGATAGATAGGAAGAGGCTTGTTGAGTCTATTTTAAGAATATTATAAGAGCTTAGAGCCCTGTGTATAAACTCTAAGTAAGGCTTGAGGAATATGTAAAGACTAATGAATGAATTGGGTGGACAGAATTTTCCAGAGAGGAGAAGTGTCCTATGGAAAGGTGTGGTGACAGAGTGTAGGGTACTTTGGGGAGAGATGATTAATGAATAAAGAGTTCATTGCAGTTAATGCATAAAGAGTTTGTATTGGTCAATCACAAAGCTACTTTCTACTCAGAGCCAACTTCTATCCTAAACCCTTCAAGAACTTCTTATACTTATGTTTGTGTGTGTGTTTTGTAGTTTCCTACCAGACTGTAAGGCCTTTAATAGAAGGCTTTTCGTCTCTATGTTCTTTCCTAAAGGAAGCAGGGATTCATAGGAGGTTTTGAGGAGGAACAAAAGCAACTGAAATCTGTATTTAGAAAACACTACCGTGAGGATCAGCAGAAAGACAGACTGGAAGCAGCAAGTCTACTTAGGAAGCTTTCTGCAGCGGAAACCAAAGGGGAGAGAAAAAGACAATTTGGCAGAAGACTGAGGCAGGCGGGTGAGTCCAGCCTGTGTGATGGGAAGTTCCATGACAGCGTTCTTATTTTTCCACCTCCGTTCCACACACTACAAATGACACTTCCCCACTTCCCATGGTCTCCTGCCTGGTCCCTCCACAGCCCCTGCACAGACTTCTGCATTTCTCATCGATACCCCTGTACTTCTGCAAGGTTTATGGGCATCCACACCCCTCTGAGTTATTACTGTGCCCAGTGGATGGCTCCTACGCCTTCTAGCTTGACCGTTAGCTCCTGAATGTTTGGAACCTGCTATCCAGATTCACAGTGCTAAATCCTAGCTTTTAAAAGAGAATTTATTTATTTAAATCCAAGTTAATACTACAGTATAGTATTGGTTTCAGGAGTAGAACCCAGTGATTCATCACTTACATAGAACACCCAGTGTCCATCCCAACAAGTGCCCTCCTTAATGCCCATCCCCCATTTAGCCCATCCCCCACCCACCTCCCTCCATCAACCCTATTTGTTCTCTGTATTTAAGAGTTTCTTATGGTTTACCTCCCTCTCTATTTTTATCTTATTTTTCCTTCCTTTCCCCTGTGTTCATCTGCTTTGTTTCTCAAATTCCACATGTGAATGAAATCATTAATCTCTGATACACTCTATTGAGCTAGAGGTGGGTTACAATGAACCCTGGTTTAATGAATAGAAATAAAGAATTTATTACCATCACCTACAATATAGGTAATCAACTTTTAGCTTGAAACCAAAGAGACGTACACACTTAGAAGTGTTAGCTTTACTGAATCTGCCAAGTGTGCTCTGAGTTCCTAATTACAGCGAATCTTCGTTTCCATCGTCCGATTTGTTTTCTGTGGCAGCCAAACTAAATGTAATCTCTTGAGTGTTGGCGATTTGGGGAGCCTTTCCACTCAATTATAAAGGCCAAAGAATTGGATTTTTAAAGGATAATAAAAGCCCATCTGAAATTGGTTTAAATAATGCAGGTTTTTTGTTTTTGTTTTTGTTTTACCTCATATAGGAAAATATGTAAAGGTCTCCTAGGCCCTGGGTCCTGCCTGTCGGAGGAGATCTACCCTCCTCTAGGGGATGACTTTAGCCTTCACAGATTTCAGCAGGTGTGGGTCTCGCCTCTGAATAGGACAACAGCCAAGTACAAAGGAGGATCGTCTCCTACTCTTCTCTTTAATAAGAGTGAGGGGCTCCTTTTAGCAGTTTCCTATCAGCTTTGTCCTTGTTTCTCATTGGTCAGAATCACACAGCCAAGCCTAAATCATTTAATGCAAAGTGTAGCAGGATCTCCATGATGGCCTTAGGCTCATGACCCACTGTCATTTTCTTCTTTTTTATCTTTATTAATTTTTCAGAGACAGAGTGTGAGTGGGGGGTGGGAGAGAGAGAGAGAGAGAGAGAGGGAGACACAGATTCTGAAACAGGCTCCAGGCTCTGAGCTGTCAGCACAGAGCCTGACGAAGGGCTCAAACCCATGGACTGTGAGATCAAGGTCTGAGCTGAAGCAGGACGCTTAAACTACTGAGCCACCTGGGTGCCCCCGCTGTCTACTGTTTTATTCAGAATCCTAATTTACATAGAGAAGAGGGTGTATCATTGAAAAATACCTGGAAGATGATAGCAAGCTGAGGGAAAACACAGATTTGTGGTAGGTAAGCAAGAGGGTGAACTCTAGAAGGTCTACAATGTTGATTGCTGAAAAGGAAGAAATTTCTTTGGGAAGAAGTCTTAACTAATTATGTTCCCCTCAAAATGGGTTTACTGCTTCTATGATATCATGTGTAGTAAGATTTCACATTACAACATTAAGAAACAGTATAAATTGTCAAAACCCCCCCCGAAGGGTACCAATCAGATCCCCAAAGGTCAATTATCACATATTATAAACACAGAACTGTGTTAGAGTATCCACACCATTCTAGACCATTCTCTGAAGGACTGAATTTGCATGCATTATTCATAATGTTATCTGGCAATAGTTGCAGGAATGTTGTGGGAAGGCTGAGAGATTTCAGGTCAGTAATGACTAACTTAAAAAGCATTTTAAAAAATGGTTTACAAGCTTATTCAAGAACAGTGTCATTTGGTACTAGGAAAAATATAATAATTATACCCAACATGAAAATTTATGTTTTGGAAATTCTTTTTTTTCCCCTCGTTCATTTGTTTTGTTTTTTAAGATTCCACATACAAATGAAATCATGTGGTGTTTGTCTTTCCTTGCCTGACTTATTTCTTTCAGCGTAATACACTCTAGGTCCATCTGTATGGTTGCAAATGCAAAGTCTCTTCCTTATTTTGGCTGAGTCATATTCTGTCATGTATACATACACCATTTCTTCCTTATCCATTCATTAATTCATGGACAATGGATCTCTTCCACACCTTGGCTATTGTAAATAATGCTACAATAAACGTAGATGCTCACGAAACTTTTCAGATTAGTGTTTTGCTTTGGGTAAATGCCCAGTAGTGGGATTACTGGATCTTACAGTACTTCTATCGTTAACTTTTGAGAAACCTTCACACTGTTTTCCACAGTGGCTGCACCAATTGTCATTCCCACCAACAGTGCATGAAGATTCCCTTTTCTCCACATTCTTGCCAACATGTTATTTCTTGTCTTTTTTATTCCAGCCATTCTGACATGTGTGAAGTGATATCTTACGTGATGTATCTATTATTGTCTCCATATATCAATCTTGTAACCACGGCCAACACGTGCAGTAATTTTAGGATCTAAATCTAATATACGTCTTTTCCACTCCATCTTTTTCCTTCTAGTCCTCTGTGACATTGAGTTTCACAAAAATAAACATTCTTAAATTCTTGAAGTTAAGGAGTCTTGGGAAAACTCAGTTGACAGAGAAAAGAAGCACATTAGTCCCCAGACAATGACTCCATTAAGCGACACTCTGACTTGAGATCCATTTAGTGACTCTTCTACCTTCATTTAAATATAGAGTTTTTAAGTCCCCATTTAGATCTCTTCATAGTTTTAGGTAAGAAAGTGCCAACAAAAACTTACAGAAGAAAGAAATCTGGGATCCACGTCATGGGATAAACACCTCCTCTTGTTTATATTAGAATGGGGCATCAAGTGGGTTCCCCCTCTCTGGTGCACACGGAAAATGGCTTCTTAGTCTTCCTGATTTCTTTGTGATGATGGGAATGGCCCCAGGTTCATGAGACATGACAGGAATCCCTCCTGAGAAACTGCCAAATTTTGCATTAACTTGTGGGGGCTGGTCTTTCTGGATGGCTTGAATGGGATCTGTGTCAGTATATGATGCAGATTTTCATCCCATTTATGGATGGGCAAATGAGAACCTTTATCCTAAGCTGCTTGGATTTCTGCTTTTCTTCTCTCGCCACAGTGGGAGTAGTAGCAGTCTGTAGTGGTGGTGGTGGTGTGTGTGTGTGTGAGGTGTGGGGCGGTGGAGAATTTGCACGCGTAGAGTTTGGAGACAACTACCGAGGGTAGCCGAGATGGTAAATGTCTACGCACTGGGAGAGCGTTCACCAGAAAATTCCAGGGGTAACATGGTCAGCATGTCTGGCTAGCTGCACGAAACAAATATAACATCCTGTCACAGGTTGACTGATAACTGTCATCACGTCTGACTACTGAGACCTGACCCCCATCATATCCACAAAGGCCCAATAGAGGAGTCAGTTGGAAGGAAGAAGAGAAACACAAGTTATATGTCTCTGACGGAATAAAGGGATTCGGAATCCAGGCACAGAACATGGGCACATAAGTTCCAACAACATATGTTTCGTTCCAAGCCAGTATTCAAACCCACTGAAATAAATTGTAACAGGGAAAATTTTAAATCTGACAACACTGACTGAGTCTATAATGTGCAGCACTGAATCAGGAAAGCTGGAACATCTTACTTGTCCTGGACTGGATAATTAGAGTAGCTACATTTCATCGAGAAGTTACGATCTCGCAGTCACTATGTTGAGTGATTGACGCCTACCAGTTCACTTAAGCTGTAAGTGAAGTATATGAGATACGTACTTTATCCCCATTTTACATATAGAAAGACCAAGGCTCAGATGGCTTTAGAATCTTGTCTAAGATCACACAGCTTGCCAAGATGCTACAATTCTTATCCGGCACACTTAACTAGTTTGCTCTACTATTCGAGTAGTTTAAGGAAAGGATGTTACAATCCAGACGGATTTGCTTCCCTCAAACACAGAAACTATTTTCTCTTTCAACTCCCATGAAAATTCTTTAATAAGCTCCTAAAAATCTACATTCACATGGAATTCAGATTCAAAAGGAACGCAGTGGTCACACTACTTGACAGTGATCTTGCCAATGAAGCAGCAATCCTAATTGGAAGAATTGTGTACTATGCACACACATTTGCTGTATTCTCAGTAAGCTTACAGCTGCTGGCATAGACATCATTAGAATCTAGGAAAACAACTATTTCTGAGAGAACATCAACATAATGCAAAACGTGGTACGCCAGGAAGTGAGGAAATTTGAATATAAGTTAGTGAATGGAGGACCAGCTGTGATAAACCAAGTGGAATCCTGCCTGAGGTCCCATGTCAGAACTGCTTCTGAAAAAGGAAGTTGGGCCGTTAATGAAAACGGAGGGTCAGAAGTGTTGTTTTGCAATTTGTATGACAGATGTTACAGATGTGATGTCTATTTTACTTTGGTCTCTTCCTTGTTTCATTTTAGGAGTGTGTGTGTGTGTGTGTGTGTGTGTGTGTGTGTGTGTGTGTATTTTGGTATTGAGACTACAGATTTCTTGTAGGTTTCAAGCCCTTTGTAACTTCTTCTAGATAATGTATTACTGGATGGGCACTGTGCCCAAACTTATTTTTTCCCAAAGCAACGCTATCATAATTATTCCCTGGGTGGCTGTGTTTGTTTTATTACCTGAGTTGAGTCACAAGGAAAAAAAAATTATGTTGAAACATTAAAACAAAATTTAGTACTCATTGAAACTTAAATACCTCCCTTTCTCCCTTTCTGTTTCTTGATTTTGCTGTGGACATAATGTAGGCACTAAATGATTTTCACAGAGTTTATACTTACAACTGATCTCTGTGTCTACAGCATGCTTTATGCTGAGACCTATTCCAGCACAGAACATGTGCTCCCTCTCTCTCTTCCTCCCCATTTTTCTTCCTGTGTGCTCCCCCTGCCACAACTTATCCAGAAAACCCTGCCGTTTCCTGCGATTGGTGGTAAAGACCCTACACTCTTCCCATCACGGCACTTAATGCAGATTGTAAATACTCCAGTTCACTCTCCACGCCACTCACTATAAACATTCTCAGTTCTGTCCATGAAGACCTGCCTTTGTTTTTGTTTTTTAAGTTTATGTATTTATTTTGAGGGAGAGCAGAGGAGGGGCAGAAAGAGATGGGGAGAGAGAATCCCAAGCAGGCTCCAAGCTGTCCGCGCAGAGCCCAATGTGGGGCTCGAACTCACAAAACTGTGAGATCGTGACCTGAGCCAAAGTCAGACAGTCAACCCACTGAGCTTCCCACTCCATGAAGATGTGTTTTTGGTTCACACCTCTGTTTCAACCTCCTGGCTCTCAGACCACCTTGAATACAGCTTCTCTTCTCAATAGCCTGCCCTGTCTCTTCTTCCAGGGCCAGCCAGAGTCTACAAGGGCAATGGGGACTCAGTGTCTCCACCTCCTCGGCCTCCTGTAGTCTGACTGGTATCCCCAGCGAGGCACGTTAGGCTGTGCTTACAATGCTCAGCGATGGTCTCCAACCAATGGAAATTCTTCACGATTTATCATTTCAGGTTCCTCTAACATTAGATTCTGTTGATGACTCTGCATTCTCTGGTATTTTCTATTCCTTGGCTTTCAATATTCCTTTGCCTTTGGGGCATATGGTTCTATACTTCTGAGCACTTACTCTCTGCTTTCTTGGTGAGGTTCTCTTCCTCTCCCCACTGTATAAATGTGATACCTTCTATCCTTAGTCTGATTTTCCATCTCCATATTCCCTTTGCATAATGTTACCCATTTTCATGGTTTTCAAGTACCTACCATGTTGGAAAAAAATATGTAACGATGTCCCACTACCCACAGTATCGTCCCCCTATCAACCACATCACACATATCCAGCCATTATTATGGGCAGAGTATACACTTGGCTCCAAGAAAGTTCCTATTTTTTTTTTTTACTGCTTATTAAATGCTTCACAATGCATCAATCTCTCTACATCGTCACTACTGACTTCCCAGAAAGGGTCCCTTATTCCCAACGTTATAAAGAAACCAAATCTCAAAGAATGCAAGTACAGTTTTCGCATAATGGTGTTGGCTACTGCAAGGGCAAGACTGAGAGCTCACGTTAGGTTTATCCTCCTTGTCCCTTCTCCTAGTCCTGCTGTTCACAGGCTCTCATACCTCCTGGGGAGCTGGCACATTGGAAAACCAGCGTTCAAGGCTTCTCTAGCTAATGAGCTATACTTCAGTGTTCCCAGCACATGTGCGTCCATGTCAATTTTCAAACTCTTTTTTGCCCTGGAAATGGTGGAGAATTATTGAATGCCTATCAACTCTTAAGTCAGCTCATGAGTCCGTCTCGGCCAGGAAGCTTCCTCTGGATCTTCCTACTAATACTGAGTGGCCCTCCCAACTCTGAACTCTTGATCTGGTTCCCTTCAGCCTGAATTCTAGAGCAGTCTATTCTGTTATTCCATCATTTCTTACGTTTCTGGGTAGGGGGTTGACTCCGTGTAAAACCAGAAGCTTGTGGGGGTTGACGCCTTGGGCTTGGCTGCAGCACCAAGGAGCAGGTCAGCAGAGAAGTATTGCTCAATAAATATATTCTTCATTTTATTGAATTTAAAATTGAACTGAATTTCTCTGTGACCTCCTTTAATGCTGGAAAATGGGGGAAAAAGCTTAGTAATGTAAAAGTCATGCTGATGCGCGAGGGAAAGCAACAAATGATTGATTACACAAGTCTGTAAGAGGAAGTGCTTTTGCCGCTATTCCTAGCTCAGTAAATCAAAAATAGCTTGCCAGATGTGACTCCCGGTTTTCTATAAAATTCATCATTTTCTATATGCATTTACAAAGCAGAGAAAGGATTTTATAGATAGCAACACCCAAAGAAAATTAGGCCTGCCTTGCTCCCCTCTCTCCCTCCTTCTCATCTCTCTCCCTCCCTCCCCCTTCCTCTATGTCTCTCCCTCCTCCCTTCCTTCCTCTCTCCCTCCTTCCTCCCCTCCCTCCCCCTCCTCCTTCCCTTTCTCCCTCCTCCCTCCCTCCATCTTCCTCCTCCCTCCCTCCATCTTCCTCCTCCCTCTCAACCTCTCTCTTCCTCCCTCCCTTCTCCCTCCCTGTCTTTATTTCCCTTTCCCCCCTCCCTCCATTACCTTCCTTCCCCCTCCCTCCTTCTCCCTCCTCCCTCCCTCCTCCCTCTTCTTTCCTCCTTCTCTCTCCCTCCCTCTCCCTTCCTTCCTTCCTCCCTCTCTTTCCCTCCCTTTCCCTCCTTCTCCTTCCCTCTCCCCCTCCTCTCTTTCCTCCTTCTCTCTCCCTCTGTCTTCTCCCCCTTCCTCTCTCTCTCTCCCTCTCCCCTTACACTTGTATAAAATACACCAAACTATGGACATGGAGCTGAATTGGGCAAATTTTCAATATCTGAACAGATATACTTTAATCTAACAAGGCTGTGATGCTGATTCGAAAACAATAAAGGGTTGAACTTGGTGAATTCTGAGGTCTCTCACAGTCCTGTGATTGTGTAATTGTGTTAAGGCAGCATTTTTAAGAACTATAGGCTAAATATTCCAAAACGCTTAATTCCACTTTAAACTTGGGGGCTCTCAGAAGCAGCAAACTCTGCTGTGCACTTTGCCTCTTCATTATCCTCCTACTAACTGTCCCCCAGTCCCTCCCGTGTCCTCCTACTAACTATCCCCCAGTCCCTCCCGTGTCCTCCTACTAACTATCCCCCAGTCCCTCCCATGTCCTCCTACTAACTGTCCCCCAGTCCCTCCCGTGTCCTCCTACTAACTATCCCCCAGTCCCTCCCATGTCCTCCTACTAACTGTCCCCCAGTCCCTCCAGTGAAAGCCCCTGTCCCTAGCACCATCCCCTTGCCCAGACAAATGTCTACACTGCTTCTGCCACAGAAGCAAATCTCTTCAAAAGAATATTTTCAGTTCAGAATCACTAATAAAACTATTTTAGTTATTTACAGTGCTTTAGAAACACGGCCATATGAATCATGGTGTAAAATACAATCTGTTTGCTTATGCTCTTAAATACTGTCCACAGCCAAATTTTATGACAGTGAATTTCAAAACTTTGTTTTTTGTAAGATCCATGAGGAGGGTTTGTATAAATATAGCTCCCTAGTCTCTACAAGAGGGGTTCTTGCCTCATACTTTTGGGGGGAAATGGAGAGGTTTGTTGATGATGTGGTTTTGTCTGGAACAAATATTGACAAACCCTGGCCCTTACTGTTTACTCTTGACTCTTTTCATGCTGTAGAGTGAAGAATTTAACTTCAAATACCACAAAATATCAAATATCACAGTAAAAGTCACAACTTTATAACAAATGATTTATGTGTGTGGTAACCTGATATTCTTATTTCAAACCCAAATTATATGTTGAGCATCACACTGACAAATAATACTGACATACTCATAATATTGTTCATAATCTTACATAGCATACTTTTCAATGTTAAGGACTTAATTGTAAGCTCGCTGTAATCACTGCATTGCACAATTATGAATTAATGTTCTTGTTAACAACAGATCTCTTTGGGACCCTGATGTCAATGGGCAAGAAAACAGATTCTAGAACTCCACTTTACAAGCAAAGGGGCTTTGAGTGAGGGCCTTGCGGTGATTCAGGATATAAATGCTAGTGACTGAAAGTTCTGCCTTACAGCAAACTACGGCCCATAGAAAATCACAGGATGGCAGGTTTCTGGTTTACTTTCATGCATTTAGTTCGAACAGCTCAATACATCAAATTATCAACATCCAGAAAAAAGAGATGAAAGAAATCTATCAGGAATGATTAGATTAATATAATCCTCAAATATGAAATAACCAGTCTCATCTGCTTCACAAGGTAGGAATACATAGAAACAGAGATGGAGACTTGGAGGAATTAAGCAACTTGTATGTGGTCATAGTTATAGGGATGGGAGTCAGACTGGAATCTTCAACCCAGTTCATCTTTTTTTTTAAAATGAAGATTTCTTAAAGCTTTTTAATGAAAAAAATACACACATAGAGAAAACTACAGGAAGTAGTATAATGAACCATTAAGTATCTATGGCCAATCTTTCTTCATTGATATCAACCTAGCCCTCCACCTTTAAGCAAATCCCAGACATCATATCATTGCATCCGTAAATATTTCAGTATGTATCTCTAAAAGATACTGTTTTAAAAATATAAATAAAATAGAGGTGCCTGGGTGGCTCAGTTGTTTAAGCGTCCAACTTCGGCTCAGGTCATGATCTTGCGATTTGTGGGTTCCAGCCCCACAACGCGCTCTGTGCTGACAGCTCCGAGCCTGGAGCCTGCTTCAGATTGTGTGTCTCCTTCTCCCTCTGCCCCTCCCCAACTTGTGCTCTGTCTCTCTCTCAAAAATAAATAAATGTAAAAAAATTTTTTTAAATATATAAACAAAATACTATTCTCCAACCTGAAATTTTTTCCAATAATTAAGGTGTTGTAACAAAAAGGAAGTGTTCATAATATAATGTGAATTGATAAAGGTTGTAAAATTATATATGCTATTATCTTAGCTGAAAAAAAGAAAGAAGAAAGAGATAGAATTAGAAAGAAAGAAAGAAAGAAAGAAAGAAAGAAAGAAAGAAAGAAAGAAAAAGAAAAAGAAAAGAAAGGAAGGAAAGCAATGAAACAAAAGGAAGGAAGGAAACAAAGGAAAGAAGGAAGAAAGAAAGATAGAAAAAGAAAGGAAGGAAGGAAGGAGGATGAGGGGAGGAAAGGAGGGAGTGAAGAAAAAAACAAATGCTTATTCACAGAGAAAAATGACTTGAAGGAAATACAATTATTACCAGTAGTCTTTAGTTACCCTGTGTCAAGGGATGAGAGAAAATTTTGCCTTACTCGTGTATTTTAGTGTATATATTTATTAGTAGGAATCTCCTGTGTTAGATAACAATTCATCCTTTTAACACTGTAAGACTTCTAATGTATTGAGCACTGTCATTCAGCCTCCACTTGTTGCACAACTACGTATTGAATGTGCGGTGAACGCATCAGCATTGAATGAATAGCGAACAAATCGCACAGTTTCTGATCTCAGAAGCCACTAAGTCACCTTTAAGGTGAGTATTTGACTTCATTCATTTTTACATAAATTATGATAGATTTCAGTAGAATTTTTTTTTTAACTGCAAACCATTTCTTTTCTTTTTTTGGCAGCCAATGGCTTGAATCTCTGCACACAGTGGGCTGGGTGCTTGGTTCATGACATTGAACATAGAGGTACAGTTTATGTCCTCATGTAGCTAGGAGAGTCAGGTAAAAGATGCAGGCTCAACAAGAAGTTGTCGAGTATAGCGGAACCACGAGAATGTGCAACAGGGGATTTACCTAACTTTGGAACGTAGGGAAGGCCTCCCGAAGAAGCAGGCTCAGCCCTAAAAAATGCATGAGAATTTGCGTCATGGACACTGGATGGGAAGAGCGCTCCAGGCAAAAGGCCTAGGATGTGTAAAGACGGAGAACGAGGAGGACACGGGATATTTGAAGGAACAGAGCCCAGTGTGGCTGCGGCGGGTCCAAGTGAGGAGACAGAGATGGGGTCAAGGTACGACTGGAGAGGCTAAGACTGAAGTCGTGCAGGCCAATGGGAAGACCTTGAAGGGCTTTAGACGGAAATTATTTCTTCACTGACAGACCTGCGTACTTTTGAGAGCCAACACAGATGTAAAGATAATGTGTCCCTGTAATGCAGATGGACCCTTCCCACCCAGCAGGGAACGCAAACAGCTTCAGGGAGGAGCTGGCCCACTTGGGCCACACACACCAGTGGGCGATAGCTAATGGTTCTCTCTTCTTTATTGAGCACTGGGGATCCCACTTCCTGGAGGGGCAGAAAGTGATTCTAGCCTACAGATTCTACTATATGGCTGTGTAAAGCCTCGACCACTGCCCCCCCTGCTTTCTCAGTCTGCAAGACGTGTCTTAATGAACTGCTGCTCTCCCCACAGCTCCCGTTTCTTGGCAATTATTCCACTCAACAGTTGGCTTTGAGGGTTCAATAATTCTCGTTTCCACAGCATGAGTTGCAGAAAGACAAAACATTCATACAACACCGTTCTAGCAACACCGTACCAGTCGGCAATCTCGGTCAGCACATGTGTTAGACGCTAGTGTGGCACTGGGCGCATCGTCATATACTGAAGCATCACTTGCTTTGTCAGGCATCTCTCAATATATGCCACACGTAGAATGTCTTTCCTCTCACTGATGCTCCCACTGGAACACACATCCTACCAATTACTCAAGATATTATGCATTTCAGTATAACCATGAAAATCAAGGAATAGATTTAGATATGCAAGTTTCCACTTAAATGCAAACTGAGGAAATTAGGGCTTAATCTTGAATTTGAAATATACTTATGGATAAAACACCACTGATTTATTAAGAGAAATGGATACTTTTTCTTACTTACACACAGTGTAGACTTGGATAAATTACTTACCCTTTGGGGGCATCATTTTCCGTATCTATAAAATAAGAATTCAGGAAAAGTTTGCCTAGAATTAAAAAAAAACTTTTTTTAGAATTAAAGTCCATGTATAGGTTTCAGATTTTATATAAGATATTCCAAATGAATGGTATGTATGTATGTATGTGTATATATACATACACACACACACACACACACACAACCTCAGTATGAAATGTATATATATGTGTATAAAAACACACACACACAACCTCAGTATGAAATGTATATATATGTGTATATATATACACATATATACACACACACATATACATATGTATACATATACATATATACATTTCATACTGAAGTTGTATATAATTATTAAGTAATTTATAAGCTTTTTCTAAGATCAAATAAAGGAGAAAAGAAAGATGCTTTTATTAAAGTGTGTCAATGATTATTTATGTATTTTTGTGAGTGTTTAATAATGACAGTAAATATTTATATAGCACCTAGCATGTCCTGGGCATTGCTTTAAGATCTTTTCAAGTACTAACTTTAAATGTTCACCTCTCCTTTAAAATATGACTAATATTCACCTTATATAATAATGAACAAACTGAGGCACTTTCCAATAAGGTAACTTTCCAATAATCACAGCTAGGATGATAAACCAAAGTGCTTGGGCTCCTGTCTCCACACATAACCACTATTATTACATCATGTTGCTGCAAAATTTACTAGGGAAGTAGCAGAGAGCAGCATAATTTGATGAAGAGTCAATCGTGGAGTTATGAGGTCTATTCTCTAGACTAGAGATGATCTTGGATGAGTCATATAATCTCTCAGGGCCTCCGATATATGAAAACCAAGATTTGGGAATTTAAATAATTCATCATTTTTTCTTCTATGCTTTCAGAAGACGGTGGGGATTCTGGGTTCCTTAAGGCTGAAATCTAATAAGTAAGATCAGTTTTCATTCATTAAAATAAAAATAACTGAATGTATAAACACTTATTTCTTAATTCTATCATTATAGGCACTAGAATCTAAGATCAAGAGAAATATCACTGGATTCATTAACAAATAATTATTATTTTAATTTAATGTAGTGACATTTGTGCTATTATACAAGACTATCAAAACTTACATTTGCTGGTATTTAATAAGATTGAAAACTGAAGTAGGTGGTTTTTAAGATGCTTCTAACTTTTAAAAAAAATATTTTTATTTAAGTTTATTTTGAGACAGAGTACAAGTAGGGGAAGAACAGAGAAAGGGAGAGGGAGAATCCCAAGAAGATTCCATGCTGTCAGGACCTGACTCAGGGTTTGATCTCAAGAACCATGAAGTCATGACCCCAGCCAAAATTAAGAGTCAGATGCTTAACTGACTGAGCCACCCAGGAACCCCAGATGCTTCTGGCTTTTTAATAGGAAGGCCTCAAACATGGCTCCCAAGTAAACTTTATACACATCCAAGAAGTTCTGTAACTCTCCCTCCTTAATTCTGAGCTGGTCACTTTTGACAACTTGAATGTACCCTAAGTCAGACTGTATGACTTTTGAGACTAAGGCACAAGTCCTATGGCTTCTGCTCCATCTCTTAGAATACTCACTCTGGGAGCCTGAGTCGTCGTGGAAGAAGTCCAACTACCTGCTACACTAAACAGAACCATGGAGACTAGAAGGCAAAGGTCTGAGCTCATACTTACAGTTGTCCCCATTCAGATCCTAGGCCTGCAGATGAAAACTTCACAGATCCTCAGGACCAGACCAACTGTCAGCTAAATACTATTAAGTGAACCCGGGTGGATGTCATGTGGAACAGACGAATCAGCCCTCTGAGTGCCTTTCAAATCATGAGATATAATAAGATGGTTGCTGTTTTAAGCCTCTAGATTTTGGAGCGGTTACAGAGAAACAGATAAATGACAATTCTAAAAGTAAATAATCCAATATATCACGGACTCACCATTTTGTTTTTAGATTATATTCGAGTTGTTCAAGAGTGGGCCCTGGTCAAAATGGTTGTCCTACTCAAGTTCAGTACAAGCACCCAGTGGGATAATGGAAAGCCAGCAATGAGTTTGGGGTCAGAAGTAACTCTAATCCCAGTAGGTAACAAACGCTAGCAAATCACTCTTTCAGCCTCATCTGCAAAATGGGAATGATATTAGCTACCTCATAAAGGATCAAACATAATATTAAATGTATAAAAGATTATTATTAGTAGTAGTTGTTATGGATCAAGTTGTGTATCCCCACAATTCATAAATTCATATATTGAATACTTAACCTCTACCAACTCAGAATGTGACTTCATTTGGAAATAGGATTACTATAGATGCAGTTAGTTAAAATGAGGTCATACTGGATTAGGTAGGTCCCTAATCCAATAGGACCGATGTCCTTAAAGAAAGGAGAACTTTGGAGAAAGACACACACAGAGAGTAGACGATATAGAGAGGCAAGGACAAAAGATGGGCATCTACAAGCCAGAGAGAGGGGCCCAGAACACATTCTTCCATTAAAGGCCCCAGAAATAGCCAATCCTGCCAATACCTTGATTTTGGACTTTTAGTCTTCAGGACTGTGAGACAATAGATTTCTGGCTTTTAAGCTACCCAATTTGAGGACTTTGTTTTGAAAGCTCTAGCAAACTAATATTGTAGTATCAGTGTTTCTACTTCTAAACTCACAGTGACAATCTTTCCTACCATTATGCAATGATTCTTGGAACCTGAAGCTCTCATTTCAGTTAAATGTTCTATAAGCTACTACTTTATACCAAGATGCAACCTCTTCTGGAAATTTTGCATTTAAAAAACATCATATGGAAAATATTATCATCATTTAAAAATTTTTATTTATTTATTTTTGAGAGACAGAGCATATAAACAAGGGAGGTGAGACAGAATCCCAAGCAGGCTCCATGCTGTCAGCATAGGGCCCAGCACAGGGCTCAAACTCACAAACTGTGAGATCATGACCTTAGCAGAAACTAAGAGTTGACACTTAAGCAACTGAGCCACCCAGGAGTCCCTGGAAAACATTATTTTTTAAGAATCACCAACATCAGCGGATTGTCAGGATGCTTTTTTGGAAGAGAGATTCCTGGTATTCCTCAATTAATTCAAGTCACAATTTATGGTCAATATTGAGGTTTTAATCAGCACCTCAATTTTTGAAGGGATATTTCAGGGCTAAGTTTGCAGGGCAAAACAATCTGTTTCTAATACATAATTGATGCTGGATATTTATATAAAAACATGTCCAGTTGGAACAGATTAGGGAACAAATTAATTCCAGCCAAAAAATAATCCAATTTGTCACTAATTGTAAAAACAATTGACAGAAAGATTGTACAGCCTGCTGCTCTCACGTAAGCGGTGAAATTGCCAGGGCTGTGACCACTAAAAGTAAGAAAACAGTAGCTCTACTTAGCATTCTGACATCTATGCATTATGGAAAACCCTGAGAGTAACAGAATGCTTTAGTAAGGTGACTTTTGGTTTACTCTTGTTTGAAATCATCAAGCTTGATTTGCACAACTAATAGCTTCATTGTCTATCACATTAATGGGAAAGAATCAAACTACATATACCAAGTGAACAGGATGTCACAGGACTTTGAAAACATCATCTTATCAGCTACCAAGAAGCATACTGGTAGATTTCTGATTTGTACATGAACATTTGCACAGATAGAGAGTCCATCATGGTTCTAAGCAGCCACTTCTGGTTTTAGTGATTTTGGAGTCTGACCAACAGAAATTTCCTGAATCTTAACCTAAGTACTTTGTTTTTTCTTGTCCTTTGAGGTGGAAACAAGTCAATTTATAACACAAAATAAGCATCCTTGGTCAAAATGTAAGTTTTAAAAATCTCAATCTTTAGCCTTCTATTTATAAGAGTGACTAGTTCATTCGGTTATTCAATACACGTATATTAAGGTCTGAAATGTGTCAGGCACGGTTCTAGGTTGCTGGGGGTAGAGAGGTGAAGAGGGGACATCCTCACTCTAAGGGAACTTATGTCCTAGTGAGAGAGAAACACAATTTGGAAAAAAACTTACAAATTAAAAAAAAAATTCTTCAGATAATGAAGGAGGGCACTTATTGGGATAAGCGCTGGGTGTTGCATGTAAGACATGAATCGCTGGGTTCTACTCCTGAAACCAATATTACAGTGTATGTTAACTAACTTGAATTTAAACAAACAAACAAACAAACAAACAAACAAACAAGAGGCCAATATGGGCAAGAGAACGACTGAGGGGAGAACGTCACAGGACATGTCAGAGGGAGACAACGGCTGGAGTGTGCACCCGCACCCCATCCTGGTATATCTGGACTATTATATTTAATTAACAGTTAGGATAAGGACACTTAGGAAATGTCTACATTCCAAAAGATAGGAGAGATTCCCTCCACTCTGATGGACAAATTAATAATTCATGATGATTCAATGAGAAACTTCTTACCACATAGTCTCATTTATTCCACAAGCTAACTTTATACCACTGGGCAGAAGCCTCACTAACGTATTCAGACCTCAGGGTCTGTCTCTACCTTTAGGATAAGGGGATGAGGTTACGTTTTGAGCTTTTATTTGTTTTCACCCTGAAAACAGATGAATTTAGATAATTTTCTTCCTATAGATTGAAATGCTAATTCAAATCCAGCAAGAAAAAATGCAGCAGGAATAAATGGAACCGTGGTTGTCTTGACATTTTAAAATTATATATCAAATGAGGGAGTCCTGAAATACTCCAGAAATCCCTAGGAAGCTGCAACTACTTTTAGGTTTCAGGAAATAATATGATCCTAAAGAAAAGAAAAGGAAAGATATCATAGAAGTCTAGTGCATTGTGATTTAAGGCTTTAGGGTTCAATTTGTATGTGATGTTTCAAACTCTCTAATCTAGCGAATTTCTTTATGATATTTCCAAATACTCCATTTACTGCATTGCACCCTGTTCCTATTCTGTTTGGTGTTTTTTTTTTTTAATACACTTCACCTTTTTAAAGTATAAAATTCAGTGGTTTTTAGTATATTTGCAAGGTTTTGCAATCATCACCACTAATTCCAGAATATTTTCATAAACCCAAAGCGACACTATTAGTCTTCCCTCCCATCCCTCCTACACTCCCCTCCCTAGATGAAAATTAATATGCTTTGTGTTTCTGTAAATTCATTTATTATGCACATTTCATATAAATGGACGCCTACAATACTGGGTCTTTTTTTGGGGGGGATCTGGCTTCTTTCACGTACCATGATGTTCTCAAGGTTTATCCATGTTGGAGCATGTGGCAATAACGCATTCCTTTTTAGATGAGTAATATTCCATTGCATGGATAGGGCATATTTCCTTCCTTCACTCATTCATTCATTCATTCATTCACTAATTCATTCATTCACTCATTCATTCACCGGTTGACAGATGTTTGCATTGCCTCTGCTTTTAGCTATTATAAATAATGCTGCTGTGGATACTTATACGCAAGGTTTTTTTGTGTGTAAACATGTGTTTCACAGAAGTAGAATTGCTGGATCGTATGGTAATTCTGGGTTTAGCTGTTGGAGACGCTGCCAAATCATCTTCCAAGGCAGCTGCACTGTGGCCATTCCCACCAGCAGTGTCTGAGGGTTCCAATGAAGCGTTTGGACTAATCAATAGATGTGTTTTGGAAGAGATGGGAGACAGTACGCTTTTTCATTTTTTCAGAATGCATGATAATGGAATTCAAATGTACAGAAATTTAAGACGAACTATTTTGCAAACACACATTCTTTACTGCAGCTGTGTACAAAGTTGGTCTCCTTTAAGGTAAGTGCAGACAAGTAAGGCATGCCATTACTGATTCTTATCATGGTATATTTTTTCTTGGTAATATGCTCAGAATAACACTTTAGGCTTAAAAAAAATAATTCAGAGATATTTTATGTGTCTGATATCCTATCCCAGGAAGAGGACAGTTTGTAGATGACACCCATCACATCTCAGGGTGAACTGACAGGGCATGACTGTGCAGTCACAAAGAGATGAAACACCACAAGGTTGGGACCAAGGCCTCAGCTCTTAGGGAAGGACTGAGAAAGTAGATAAGGCTTGGCTGCAAATGGACTATGTCGCCGGAGTATTCTACCCCATGCTTATGATCAGCATTCGTAAGTGAAAACATATCAAGATGTTCCCAGAGGGGTGAATGATCCATGAAAAGGCAATCAGAAGATATTCAGAACTCAGAAAGGTAGTTTTGGGGACGCAGGACAACTAGGTAATGAGTTCTCTGCCCTGGGAGGAGAGCTGCACTCAGTGTTTCAGTTCCAGGGCTGTGGACCTGGCCAAAACGTGGTTGTCTTCCTAGAAAAGGAAATCCAGAGCAGGTTATACAAAAGAACATGCTGGAAAAACAAGCCTGAAACAAAGACAAAGACTTGTATGTGGACATAAGCTCCAGATCTTAGGGAGCAAGAGCCCCGTTACCTGAATGGAGAAAATGGAAGATGAAAAGTGTGGCCTGGAGCGTGCCCTGGCTCCAGGTGAGAGCGAGCTGTGAGTCCTGGGCCTCCCTAGTTGGCCCGACAGGGGTTTGGCTCAGAAACATGGAAGATCTGCCCTTAAGAGGGGGTTTAAATCGACCTGCATTCTGCATGTGTGGGGAAGTGACTTACTTCTAAGTCTTATATTTGCTTAAGCATTTCCTTCCTCTAGTTTGGTTTATTCTGAAAATTAGGGAAATATCGAAACTCTAGTAGGGAAGATAGGGTTTAATCATCAGGAAGAAGAAAAAAAAAAACAGAGGTAGGTGAAAATAAGACCAGACTTACTCCTATTTAAGGAGGGGGAGGAAAACGAGATTATGAGCATCGTTGATGTACACAGACTTTAACAAAATGGAGTCAGCGTTGGTTTTTTTTCTCTTTTCACGTGCTTAACACCACACCCACCCGGCCACCATGTTCACTCTTGTCACTCAAGCCTGTCCCTTTTCTATTCTATTTTGGAAATCACTGGTGTAATGAAAGGAACTTGAGGCTTGCAAAAAGACACATGAAGTATTCCTGCTCTACTTTGCATTTTAGGAAGCACCTAGCAGAAAATCCTGTAGAAGGAGATATAAACAAATTGAAGAAGTCAGGGGGCAACAATCAGGACAATGAAGTGACTCAAAACTCAGGTCATATTAAAAGTCATTGGAGGAAACAAGAAGAGAGCAAATTCAAGAGATTTTTTAAAACGTGGTTTTGAATTTTTGATGTTCTCTCAAGTCTTTTTTTTTTTTTTTGAATATGCCCATAACAGAAAGAATTGGAACAATTGGGCATAATGCACAGAGAAAAAAATGTATTTAGCCTTAACATAAGAAAAGTTTTTCTTTTTTTAATTTTTTTCAACGTTTTTATTTATTTTTGGGACAGAGAGAGACAGAGCATGAACGGGGGAGGGGCAGAGAGAGAGGGAGACACAGAATCGGAAACAGGCTCCAGGCTCCGAGCCATCAGCCCAGAGCCCGACGCGGGGCTCGAACTCACGGACCGCGAGATCGTGACCTGGCTGAAGTCGGACGCTTAACCGACTGCGCCACCCAGGCGCCCCAAGAAAAGTTTTTCTAATACAGAAAAATAAATAAAAACGTTGAAAAAAAAATTAAAAAAAAATACAGAGAGTTGTGAAAAGGAGCGCTAGCTCATGAGAGGCCAAGTCTTCAGACTCTGAAGGTGATTTCAAAGGGAATTCAAAGTGGTCTCATTATATGACTTTTCAGATGCCATCAGGTGACTCTGATAAGCTATGATCTCAGCCAGTTCATGGAGAACGTGCGCCATCTCTGATACGCTCACCCTCATGTGACTCCTCTGTCATCTCATTTCCGGTAGATTTAATAATTTTGCACACCTGCCAGGAAAAGTACTAGTCTCTGCCTCTGTTATAAGGGGACCGCAGGAGACCGTGTAGAAAGACCAGGAACTTGAAATTAGTTGGTCTCGATTTCTAATTCTGAGTTTGTCACATACAATTTTGAGGACAGGGTGCTATTTCTCAACCTCTGTACTTCTATTTCCAAAATGGGAATACTACTCCTTTCACAGGAGGATTTAATAAAACAATACATGGGAAGTTCCAACCACACGGTGGAAGGCGATGAATGAAGCCATCAGTGCTGTCTGGTGAAGAACTGTGGTGGGAAGGACCGCAACAGAAAACATTTAATTCATTTTCCAGGTCAGTTTTTGTGAAAGTGGAATAGACACAAAAGTGCTCAAAGTATAACCGAGTTGTCTGGGCACATTTTCTTACAGGGAATTTGTGTGTGTGTGTTTTTAACAAATAAGTAAGTGTTATCAAGCAAGTACAAGGAAAATGTCCAGGTTAAGGAAGAAAACCATGCATTATTGGGTACGCAATATAAAAAGAACGGAGTTAGGATTGGGGCACTGTATTTTTAAACCATTTTGTTATAACATACATATGTATAAAAATGAACAAGACATAAACGCATAGATTTATGAATTTTGTCAAGGGAAATACCTTGTAACCAGTGTCTAAATCGAAAATTATCCCAGAAGCTCCTTCGTACTCTCTCTTGGTCTGTAACCATTCATTTATTCATGGTTTGGCATATAGCAAATTTCTTCTTCAAGTACTCATTTTGGCATATACTTGGGTTTTTTTGTTGTTGTTGTTGTTGTTGTTGTTGTTGTGTTGTGTGCTGTTTTGTTTTGCATACAGAGCAGTGCTTTCCAACCGAAATAAGACAGGGAGAATTTCTGGGATGCTCAAAACTGTATTTATTTGTGTGAAAGGTGAGCAAATGCTGATTTACATCTAATTTATCTTTGCTTCCAGCATGCAATGCTGGTAAGAGGACTGCAAATGGTAAGAGGGTCACGCTCCTGGCCTCACCAGTATCTAGATTCCGAGCACTGCTTCCAAGAATCTGAGAGCCTGTCAAAAGTCCTGCTCTGTCTGTGTCAAACATCCCCAGAGAAAAGCATTTCAGAATGCAGAGTTCATTCTCAGAATCCCAGAACTTCTCCCTTGACCTCATTATTTACTGTTTTATTAGTCTTCTGCCTTCAAGATGACTTTCTAAGGTGTATTCTCTTGCTCTGCTAGTTTTCCTCAATGAGATTCACCAGGGAAATTATGTTAATCTGTTATTCGTGGGATCAGGAGTACCACATCGCCCTCTTTTCACCACCTCGCACCTGTCAGAGTGGCTAAAATTAACAACTCAGGAAACAATAGATGTTGGCGAGGGTGCGGAGAAAGGGGAACCCTCTTGCACTGCCGGTGGGAATGCAAACTGGTGCAGCCACTCTGGAAAACAGTATGGAGGCTCCTCAAAAAGTTAAAAATAGAACTACCCTACCATCCAGCAACTGCACTACTATTTACCCAAAGAATACAAAATTCTGATTCGAAGGGGCACATGCACCCTACTGTTTATAGCAGCACCACTGACAATAGCCAAAGTATGGAAAGAGCCCAAATGTCCACCAAAGGATGAATGGATAAAGAAGATGTGGTATATATATATGATGGAGTATTACTCGGCAATCAAAAAGAATGAAATCTTGCTATTTGCAACAATGTGGTTGGAACTAGAGTGTATTATGCTAACTGAAATAAGTCAGTCAGAGAAAGATAAATATTATATGATTTCACTCATGTGGAATTTAAGAAACACAGCAGATTAAGATGGGGGAAAGGAAAAATAGAATGCAAAGAGAGGGAGGCAAACCATAAGAGACTCTTAAATACAGAAAACATACTGAGGGTTGCTGGAGGAAAGGTGGGTAGGAAATGGGCTAAATGGGTGACAGACATTAAGGAGGGCACTTGTTGAGATGAGCACTGGGTGTTATATGTAAGTGATGAATCACTAAATTCTACTCACGAAATCATTATTACACTGTATGTTAACTAACTTGGATTTAAACAAAATAAAAAAATAAAAGTATTATTTTTTCCTTCGTTATTTCTATTTTATCTCACGGAAACTCTTATTAGACATATGTTGAAGCTTCTGTCTTCAAAGTTTCATAACCTCCCTTCCAAATGATCAATATCTTTATCTCTTTTCTCTCTCTTTTGTTCACCAATATACACCCAGTGTGAGCAAAGTATCTGGTGCAGAGATGACGAATACATGTTTGCTGTGTACTGACAGCAATACTTACCATGCTAATAATACATACTGATAGCAATGTGCTGATAGCACTGAATTATTTCTTCCTCAGATAAATGTTGGAGCCGTAACCCCCAGTGTGATGGTACCTGGAGGTGGGGCCTTAGGGAGACAGTCAGGTTTGGGTGAGGTCATGAGGGTGGGGACTGCATGATGGGATTAATGCTCCTATACAAAGAGATGCCAGGCAACCAACGGAATGGGAAAAGATATTTGCAAATGACATATCGGACAAAGGGCTAGTATCCAAAATCTGTAAAGAGCTCACCAAACTCCACACCCAAAAAACAAATAACCCAGTGAAGAAATGGGCAGAACACATGAATAGACACTTCTCTAAAGAAGACATCCGGATGGCCAACAGGCACATGAAAAGATGTTCAGCGTCGCTCCTCATCAGGGAAATACAAATCAAAACCACACTGAGATACTACCTCACGCCGGTCAGAGTGGCCAAAATGAACAAATCAGGAGACTATAGATGCTGGCGAGGATGTGGAGACACGGGAACCCTCTTGCACTGTTGGTGGGAATGCAAATTGGTGCAGCCGCTCTGGAAACAGTGTGGAGGTTCCTCAGAAAATTAAAAATAGACCTACCCTATGACCCAGCAATAGCACTGCTAGGAATTTACCCAAGGGATGCAGGAGTACTGATGCATAGAAGCACTTGTACCCCAATGTTTATAGCAGCACTCTCAACAATAGCCAAATTATGGAAAGAGCCTAAATGTCCATCAACTGATGAATGGATAAAGAAATTGTGGTTTGTATACACAATGGAGTACTACGTGGCAATGAGAAAGAATGAAATATGGCCCTTTGTAGCAGCGTGGATGGAACTGGAGAGTGTGATGCTAAGTGAAATAAGCCATACAGAGAAAGACAGATACCATATGGTTTCACTCTTATGTGGATCCTGAGAAACTTAACAGGAACCCATGGGGGAGGGGAAGGAAAAAAAAAAGAGGTTAGAGTGGGAGAGAGCCAAAGCATAAGGGACTCTTAAAAACTGAGAACAAACTGAGGGTTGATGGGGGGTGGGAGGGAGGGGAGGGTGGTGATGGGTACTGAGGAGGGCACCTTTTGGGATGAGCACTGGGTGTTGTATGGAAACCAATTTGATAATAAATCTCATATATTGAAAAAATTAAAAAAAAAAATGCCAGAGAACTTGCTCTCTCCCCCACCCTTTCTCTCTCCCTCTGTCTCTGTGTCTCTCTGCCATGGGAGGACAAAGACAGACATCTTCAATCTACAACCCAGAAGAGGGCTCTTACCAGAACAGGATGCTGTTAGATTTAGATCTCTAGCCTCCAGCATTGTGAGAAAATGAATGTCTGCTGTTTAAGCCACCCAGTCTAAGGTGCTTTGTTAAGGCAATCTCAGCTGATTGATCAGATCACTAAACGAATAAATGAATGGGATTTGATAATATTTATCTTAGGATCCTAGGACACTTTAGTGTCTCAGATGGGCTGGTACCTCGAAGCCTGTCGATACCATATTTTCTCAACTTTTAAAATGTTTTTGCAAGGACTTTTTTTAAAGCGATATGATATAATGACTCTCACCTCCAGATCTCCTATTTTTTTAACAAGGCTATTGGTTTTATTTTAGGAAGGCATTTCTAAGCTTGATTTAGAAAGGACTATGTGTCAGGCTAAAAAATAAAGGATTAATAAGTATTCCATATCCATAAAATAAAGTCATGGAAGAAGCGAAACATTTACATTATTGACATCAATGAGATAAATACATTTGTGGGAAAGTAAATGGAGAGACTTTCTTTGTTCTTATTGGGTTTTGGAAAAGAGGAAACCCCTTGAGGGAAAACGGGTCTTTTTTTCATGTACATTTAGGAATGACTTCTCCAAGGAATTACCCTTCTTTAGTTGAGATGTCACTGTGATGTTAAGTAAAAAGGATATGTCTGCTCTTCATAAGATCTAAGATTCGGTCACACAGTAAATGGTGATTTACTAATTCATGCAAACTCTGAGGCTTTTTTTTTTTTCCTGTTAAAATACTTATTTCCATTATATAGATTTCGCTGTAGCAACAAACAATCCTGCTATCTCAGCTCAAGCAAAGTCATCTAGACTTTTCCAGGCTTATGTGAGAGCGGGAGGGCTTGACTCCATGACAGTTAGCATCTCCTTCGAGAAGATAGGAGGAAGAAGGCATCACTGTCCAAAGCATAAGAAGCTCTTGGAGAGCTGGAACATGCGGGGCTCTGAAAGCCTCTGGTCACAGTTGGCACACGGACACTTACTCATCAAGGTAAGTTAGATGGTCCAACTGCAAGTCTGAGGTTGGGGATATACTTCTATGATGGCTGCTGGAAGAAAAGAGCGATGGAGGCAATAATTCAACAAACAACACTGCCTCATTGAATTTTGGAAAGCATTAAATGTGTACATCATTGTGTGTGTGTGGGGGGGGGGGACAACAATGACATAAGTGTAACTATTGGCATGAGAAATAAAAGGAAGGGATTTTAGCCAGTGGGACATTATTGTAGACTTTGGTGATGAGAACTCTAAGAGACAAGGGAAGATTAATGAAAAGATGTGACAATTAAAAACTTAGAAGAATAAAAGATGGAAGAAACAGCATAGTTTGCAGAAACATGGTGCAGAATTTTAAATAAGAGGAAGGGGATTCATCACAAATGGTATCCAATATGGTCTAGGTTGGCACAGAGTTTTATTAAAGTAATGCTTCCTTGTAAACAATTTCTGTCTACAAAATATTATGCGACATATTCCAACAGTCAGCCTTTGGAAGAATTTTTGGTCAACCTTTAGAGGTATCGTTAGGTTTAGTAATGTTTCTTCTTGAATTAGTAGAGAACAAACACTGGTGATTTTGTGCCTATTGAACATTGCAATTTACCCTTGGGTTTTTCTGCCTCCAGCCTCTGGGCTAAGAGTGACTTTTGTTGCATATATATGCTTGAGTGACAGGATGTTCTGAATCCTTGAACTACAATGTATCCACTCCACCTATTTTCTGCTGACTTCTTTATCTGGGAGCATAGAAAAGATCAGGTCTTCAGACCTGAACTCTGCCCTCTCTCAACTCTGTTTTTCCATGCAAAACTGCCTGGTTCTTGATGGATCACTCTGGAACTTTGTCTACTTTTTGAACATTAAAAAAATTTTTAACTCTGCGTTCCTTTCTCAATCCATTCCAATCTGTTTTCTGCCTTTGTTAATCCACTTAAATTTATCAGAATAATGCTGCTAGTGACCTCTTACTATCAAACGCACTGGAAAATTTCCAGTTCTTACTTTATTTCCACCTCTCTGATATCCAATAGACACTCTCCTCTCAAGTCTCCCATCCTTTGGCTTTGGTGCCACCTAAGCATTGGTGCTGCTTCTACCTCAAAAACCACCCTCCCTTCTTGATTGACTGCTCTCTGTCGTCCTTTTAGGATGTGATGGTTGAAAAAGATCTGTTCTCAGATGTGTGTAACTTCTGTGCACCCTCATCTGTATCCCAGATCTGACCACCATCTTCCAGCTGATGCAGTCTGGTAGATACATCTTTCTACCTGGTCTGAGTCTGTTCCTGAGTTCTAGATCCATCCCTTTATTGATCTGTCCTCTTCACTTAGCTGAGAGGAATCTCCAACTTGAATCCAAAATGAAATCAATATTCTCAATATCACTCTTCTTTCCTCCTCCCATGTTTTATATCTCAGTTAATGGTGATGTTTAGAAGAAACTCACTCCTATACATCAAAGAGAAGCAGTGTATAAATTTGACCTTAACATATAGCAATGGCAATGATTGTGTTTCATTATGTTAATTTTTTTAATGTTTATTTATTTTTGAGAGCGAGACAGAGAGACAGAGAGAAACAGAGAGTGCACAAGCAGGGGAGGGGCAAAAAGAGAGGGAAACCCAGAATCTGAAGCAGGTTCCAAACTCTGAGCTGTCAAGCACAGAGCCTGATGCAGGGCTTGAACCTACAAACCATGAGATCGTGACCTGAGTGGAAGTCGGACGCTTAACTGAGGAGCCACCCAGGTGCTCCTGATTTTCATTATATTTTAAAGCCAATGGAAGTAGAGTTAAACAGGCATAATTTTCTGTGGAACAAATACTAATTTCCCATTCAGATGCTCTACTTAAAATTTTTGAAAGTGATTATGTGCCTTTTTTGAAATGACTTTGTCGCAACATGACAACAGAAACATTTTTAATGCATTTTTGAATATATGTTGAATATATATTTTAGCACTTGATGCTAATTTACAATGGCTGTTAATGGAATTAAGTTAATACAGTAACTTTTATCATCACTAAAATATATATTTATTTTACCTTATATGAAACTAAACAACTACAGTGATTTGTATTTTTGAACTTTTAACTACTAAACAGAGTTACAGCTAACAAATACAAAAGAACACATAAAAATGAGAGGAAAAAAACATGAAATATTCTTTCAGCTTTCAGAGAAGTTGTGTGACAGAGACTTTCAGGAGCTGGATGAGAACAGGCTAAGTTGGTCCTGGCTGTTGCCTAAGATTCTGAAATTAATGGTTATGTGGGTAATGGATGAGACCATTGATCAGTTAAGTGATTCAATAAAGGTAATGGGAATGAGGAGATATGCTAGATTAGAAATGGGCAGGAGAAAAGAAAAGGAGGTTCACTAAAGTCTTTAAAAGACAAAAAAAACTATGTTAAGACTTTATAAAATAAGAATTTTCTGAAATACCCTAAAAAGGAAAGAACAACCTTTGCTTTGCCTTTCATGCTAAAATTTTATCTTTTAACTTCTTCCTGTTCCTATCAACATGCTATTTTAAATTTAATTTTACTCGCCCATAAAATACAAGATACATACTAATAGACTACTGAATTGTGCCTTGTAAAATAAATGTAGCTTAGCTTCTTGAGCAAAACTAAATTAGTAAAATCACTTAAAACTAGAAAACACAGCGACTGTGACATTTCCGGGAGAATGGCTTGTTTTTTACTTTATAAATTCTAAAGCAAGAAAAAAAACAAGAACACGTAGACCTTACAATATTACCAGAATTATTCCTTCAATGTAGCATAGTATAGAAGAAGAATGTATTCGAACATAGCTGTCCACTTGAAAAGTATATGAGAAAAAATTCCATTATCTTGTGGGTCCCCTGGAATTCATTGGCCACCCTCTTGACTCTAGGGAAGGCAATGTTTTCAACGGCCTGTTACATCGCTCTTGACCTCCGGGAAACAGGCTGTCCTGTAATGGGGCAATTATGACTGTCATTTCTCTTCCCACAAGGATAACTCTGAAATGGCCAGGGGGGGCAAGCATGCAAGGAAAGAGTAGAATTGCATGAGCAGTTGGACGACTTTATTCCCTAACGGTCTCCCAGGACTTAATTTGCAGCTCAGGAAAGTATCCTCAGGTTTTTATCTCTGAATTGTAACCTGAAGAGTGTGTCTCCATTGAAGGTGGTTCACAAAAGCAAACTAAAAATTGGGTCTCTCCCTGGATTGTCTGGCAAGTACATTTCTACATGATGGAAAATAGTTGTAGCTGTATGCGAGCGTTTTCCCAAAACTCTTGCTCTGAATATCCCACATACAAGTTCACATATTTTTAATGCTGATACTTTTTCATTAGATTTTTGATAATTCATTACATTACCTTATTCATATGTTATTCCTTTTTTAAAAATTCTTTTTAATGTTTATTTTTGAAAGACAGAGAGAGAGAGAGAGAGAGAGAGAGAGAGAGAGAGAGAGAGAGGGAGGGGCAGAGAAAGAGGGAGACACAGAATCTGAAGCAGGTTCCAGGCTCCAAGCTCTGAGCTCCAGGCTCAGCCCAGAGCCCAATGTGGGTCTTGAACCTATGAACCGTGAGATCATGACCTGAGCCAAACCTGGACGCTCAACCTACTGAGCCACCCAGATGCCCCTATGCCTGTGTTATTTCTGTTGTGCTATTAACTTTTTCTCCCTCACTCCAAAAGTAATTCATGCTTAATAAAGGTGTTTTGAAGAGTCCATAAAAAAAGTCACTCGCACAAATTAGCTGGAACTGTGGTCAAGTTCATTTTAGATTCTGTCTCCCTGTACACACACACTCACACACTTACACTCATATTTACATCTATGTCCTGATATATAACTATTGACACAAATAAGATCATGAGTATTTTTATACAAAATGTACACCATTAAGGCCTGTTCTCTGTATTTAATGTTATGTCAACAAATTCTCTACGTTACTGTATACGAAAAAATTAAATATCTAATATTTCTCTGAATTGGCATAATCTAGATTTCTTAACATTCCACCAAAGCCTGGATATCTAAACTATTTTCAGCATTTCATGATATATCTACTCTTCCTATTCCTCATGACTTATTAGGGACTATTCTCACAAACAGAAATTTCTATATGATAGCTTGTGAATATTATATGGTTACTGATAATATCTGACATTGCATTTGTATTTCTATGAGCAATACATAAGAGTATCGTTTTATCCTTTTTAGCAGCTTTGGATGTCTTAGAAATATTTCCTGATACAAATGGTGAAAATAATGCAGTAATATTTAAATTTCATAAAGCTGGGATTATCAAAGGGAAGGAAAATTTTTCTATAACTTAAATCTATTGTATTCATCTCTTCACGAACTTTGAATCTATTGTCCTCTTACACATTGGAATTTGAGTATTTCTCTTATAATTTGTATGCTCTATTTGTCCCTGCTTTGATAGACAAAAATACTAATCATTTGGACCAATGAGTTGAACCTATGAAAATTATTTATGAGTTAATGATAACTTTGGATTTTTGCATTCATTGCAAAACTATTCCTAATTTGTTTCTGTTCATTGAAACATCATGTTTATCATCTACTACAGGAGATTTTCATTGTTTATGAGGATGAAATGTGTTCTTCTTGTCCTTTTTAAAGTTTCCTTTGCTTCTAAATGTGGAAACTTATCCCCTTCCTCACAGATTTGATCACTATGCTTACATCTCCATATATCTCCATAATATATATTCAGGGCTTGATTTTCACATGCATTTTCATAAAATTTAACTTTCTAATCTTTTTGACATTTATTTTACCCCTTACAGTGAGAAACGTTTACAACTTTTGGATTTGACTAATAACTGTCTCAGTAATATAGTGATTCATTTTAAATTTCATAGTTACATAAAGTGTGTTTTAGAGAACAGGGTCTGGTGAAAACTCGACTGAGTTCAAATCACTTCTCCACTGTTCTCTGGTTGGAGACATTCTGTATCAACTCTGCCCATTTCCTCCTCTGTGAAAAGCGGAGATTGACTCCAGCTGTGACACATTTCGATCCCGATCCCGGGAAGGAGTGAATGCATCTTAACAATGAACTACCATCAGTTTGGTCTTGTCACTACTTACAGGGCTTTGATGAAACGTTTTACTAGGTTTTTTTTGGGGGGGGGATCAGTAAATTATAAAGAATTTTTATAGTATTATGTCTTTTTAAGAGGCATTGGATGTCGTTAAAATAAAATTTTTAAATATTTGCAAAATGTCAACCCCTTCCACTGAGTGTTTCGACTTCATAGTACTAAATACAAAATATGGACGTATCAAAAATGTATCGCACACTGGCCCCTTTTGGCTGCAAAGGAGAAGAAAATCAGTTCCTCAGGACAGGGTATTGGAGAACAGGATTCGAGGTGATCGCTTGTTCTGGTCTCATTGCTTACATACTCTTATGTCACAGTTACTTCTTTTCCTAAAAGTACTGCCTCAGTAAGGAAGTCTCTCTCTGTCCCTGCCTGTCCCCCCTACCCCCCACACCATTTATTTATATTACTATGCAAACCTATATCCTGAGGTCCTGGTGACTGAACCACAATTGTATGTTTTGCTTGAGCTGGGCCAATCATGTTTTCTGTTCTGAGACTTAGAATTGGGGCAGATTATTATTTCTGGCTCTGAGGAGAGGGAAAGGCAGAAAGGATTAATCAACGCTGAGAGCTAATATGTATCAGTCAAGTTCTGTGAGCTGTCCAATTAAAGGGCTGGAGTGATATTCTAGCGATGAAAAGCAAAAGCAGTTTCTTAGTTGCATGTAATTGTGACGTGAAGAGAACAGAGGGAATTACATAGTTTTAACAGAAAACGCTTTATGACAAAAAATTTGTGTGTTTTGTGTGAAATAAATAAAGCTGAATACACCCGTCTTTGGATGAGACCATAAGACTTAAGTTGTCACTTCTTGTAGCTCTTTTTCCCCACATTAATGGACTGTTATTAATTAACACGGAGAACAGGCTTAGAAATAAAAATTGCAACCTTCAATGTTGCAGGAATGATTAGGAAGGTAACTGCCAATCATCACTGTGGTATAAATCTCTACAGGGAAATTGTTCAAGTATATATATGTTTATTTATTTGAGACAGAGAGCATGAGTGGGGAGGGGCAGAGAGAGAGAGAGGAAAGAGAGAATCCCAAGCAGGCTCTATGCTGTGAGCACAGAGCCCAACACAGAGCTTGATCTAACCAACTGCAAGATCGTGACCTGAGCTGAAATCAGTTGGGGAACACACAAACGACTAAGCCACTCAGACACCCCTAACATATATTTTTTAAGAGAACCACACAGGGGTACCCCGGTGCCTCATTCGGTTGAGCATCCAACTCTTGATGTCAACTCATGTCACAATCCCAGGATCATGGGATCGAGCCCCATTTCGAGCCCTGCATTGATCTGCATGCTAAGCACAGAGCCTGCTTGAGATTCTCTCTCTCTCTCTCTCTCTCTCTCTCCAACAACAAGAAACTAACCATATAAAAATGGAATAAGAAAACAATCATGATAACAAAAACACTAATATTTTTCTTTCCATTAATTGTAATTTGTCATTAAAAATTTACAAATACTAACTGCTGATGGACACTTCACTCTTTCTGCAAGCCCATTAATTGCTAAAAATATTTTATGTATAAGATGAAGGTATAGGTAGACAGACACAATGGGAAGCACAAAATAAGAGCTTGAGAACTGTTTAAAATAGAAGTATGTGTCACTGTAATAATATCTGTATACGTTTCTTCTCTCCCTTTGCTGCCTATGTCACACGCATCTCCGTAGCCACATCAAACACACACTGCCTGGCTCGGAACAGGACTCAATAATCAACACACTCAGTGAGGCAGAGTCTGTCACTTTTATTCTATTTGTATTTAAAGACAAAATTTAAGGGATGTCTTTTTCTCATTTTTTTCATACCTTAAACTCATTGTGCCAGAACTGTTATTAATTGGTAAGTTTAACTTACAGCTCTATTTGAGCAGGAGGGTGGTCTCCTTGCTTACGAGGTACCTTTTAAAACATGCAACATATTTGAATATTTACTTTGTCCTTTTTCCTGGGTATTTTTTTTCCTCCTTTGATCCTCGGATACTACAATGTCTTCAGATTTATGCCTACCTTTCTGATATCTACAAAATGAGCGCATTTGGCAAACTGTTACTGGAATTGCCTGCTGTTTAGGAAATGTCTGGGTAATATTAACTTACATCTGTGTTAGTCACTGTTCTCCAGAGAAATAGAACCAATGATAGAAGCGTATGTATGTGAACCAAAATATATTTATATCAATGATATATTAGAGAGACAGAGACAGAGACACTGAGAGAGATTTATTACGATAAAGCATTATAACAAATTATGTAACTATGGAAGCTGACCAGTCCCAGGATCTGCAGGCAGCGAGCTAGAGACCTGGGGAAGAGCCGGCAATGTTGTTTCAGCCCCGAAGTTGGCAGGCTCAGACCCAGGAAATGCTGATGTTTCAGATGAAGCCCAAAAGCAAAAAATAAAACAAAAACAATAACAAAAAAGCAAAGTCCCATGTCCCAGCTCAAAACAATCAGGTTTTTCTTTTTTTTTTTAATTTTTTTTAATGTTTAAATAACGTTTTATGTTTTCAAATTATTTTATGTTTTTTTGAGAGACAGAGAGAGAGAGACAGAGACAGAACATGAGTGGGGGAGAGGTAGCAAGAGAGGGGGACAGAGGGTCCAAGGCGGGCTCTGCGCTGACAGCGGTGAGCCTGACATGGGACTCAAACTCATGAACTATTAAATCATGACCTGAGCTGAAGTTGGATGCTTAACTGACTGAGCCAGCCCAGGTGCCCTGGGAATTTTCTCTTAATCACAGGAGGGAAAGCCTTTTTGTTCTACTCAGGCCTTCAACTGATTAGGAGAGGCTCACCCACACCGGGAAGGGCAATCTGCTTTATTTAGTACAGACTTTACTTTCACCCAGAAACATCCTCACAGACATATGCAGAGAAGTGTTTGACCAAATGTCTGGGCACCTCATGGTCCAGTCCAGGTGGCACATAAAATTGACCATCATGAGTTCCTTTCTTCATTTATTTAGACTCATGCTTTTTCATTCATAATTATGTAAGCCATCCTCATATACCAAAGTAACTTTGTCCCTCTTCAACTTTTTTTTTTATAGTTTCCTTTAAATTTTTTTTTTACATTTTATTTATTTATTTTTTTGATAGAGACAGAGCACAAGTGGGGGAGGGGCAGAGAAAGAGGGAGACCCAGAATCCGAAGCAGGCTCCAGACTCCGAGCTGTCAGCACAGAGCCCAACGCGGGGCTCGAACTCACAGACCGTGACATCACGACCTGAGCTGAAATTGGACGCTTAACAGACTAAGCCCCCAGGCACCCCTCTAGTTTCCTCTAAAGTCCCTCTGCCTGCGCCTGAAGTGGTGACATTCCTCAGGGTCCTTCCCTGGACAGTCTTTCCCAGGTGACCTCATCATTCACATGGATTCAGCCACTCTCTGTTTACTCATGTTCTTGTTTTCTCAGGCTGCTATAACAAAACGCAGCAGATTGGGTGGTTTTCACAACAGAAATGTGTTTTCTGACAGACGTCGGGGCTGGACGTCTGAGGTCAATGGTCAATTTCTGGTGAGACCCCACCGCCCTGACTTGCAGATGACTGCTTTCTGGCTGTGCCATCATGTGGCTGAGTGAGCAAGGTCTTTGCTGTGTCTGCTTGTAAGGACACTGATCCCACCTAGAGGGAGCCATCCTGACGATCTCATCTGAGCCTAGTTACCTCCCCAAAGCTCCGCTCCAAATACCATCACACTGGGAGTAAGGACTTTAATCTACACATCTGAGGAGGACACAATTCAGTCCATAGCGTTTGACATTGCCTAAGTCTACATTTTGGCCGGAATGGCCGTTATGATCTGAATTGCTTCCCCCCTCTAAATTCATGTGTTGAAATACTAACTTGTATTTGGAGACAGGGACTTTAAAAAGGTAATTAAAAGGTAAATTTAAAATTAAGCTGTTAGGGCAGGCCCTAATCTAAGCTGACTGAAGTCCTTGAAAAAGGGAATTTGGACACACAGAGATATATCAAGTGCTGCTGTCCCCAAAGGGGCGATTACCTGAGGACACCTCAAGAGAGCGGCCAACTGCGATACAAAGAGAGAGCCCTCAGAAGAAAGAAATCCTGCTGGCGTGTTCAGTCTGGACATCCCCCCTCCACAAATAGGAGAAAATAAGTCTCTATTGCCTTAGTCGACCTGTAGTGTTTTGTTAGGCAGCCCCAGCTGACTACTGCACTGGTTTCCTAAAAAAGTGTGTCTGTTATTCAAGGGGTTGTTGAACACCATTTTGCAACAGTTTAAGTGGATCTGTTCCGGACGGAGCTCGGTACTTCCTGTCTGCGTGCAGCGTTCATCCACATCCCCAAGAGACACATGGGAAAGAAAGCCCTGGTCCTGTAGGGCACAGGACTCCTTTCTGACTGCCCTCAGCTGACCCCCTCTTCACAGTGTGAGGAGGTTGCAGGGTAAGGGGTGGGCCAGGTCCCCGCTTCTAGACCACACTTCCCATCCCAGAACCTCATACTTCCCTCCTGGACCTGCATAATGTCCTCCTGACCTCAGGTCTCACCTACAGCGACGCTGACCCCTGCACCTGTGTGCTGTGTGTTCAAGGGTATCCGTTCCCAGCGGGTGTGGACAAGCAGGCTGGGGTCTTCACATAAATGACACAGGGTCAGAGGTGAGAAACGAAAGGGGTGGAGACAAGCTATCTCTCAGTCACAGTCTCCCAGGGGAAGACAGCAGGGTGTTCCAGAATTCTTACACTGAAACTGGTCTTCAAAGTGGTCAGGAAGGTGAGAGGGTAGAACACCTTGTATTTACCAGTCATCGCTAGCTTCCTAACTTCCATACATTCAGGCATGTGTAAGGACGACTCATTTGTCCTTTGGTACTGTGTCCTACAAATATGAGGGACAAGACACTCCCTCACACACGACTGCCAGGATTGTTTATTCGTCTTTCCTTCTGGGCTCGGTGAAGGGCAGTGGCAGAGTCCTGGCTGAAACCCGTCATCTCGGATTCCTTCCTTCCCTCATTCCTTCTATTCACGGAATCCACAATTCCCGTCAGTTACACCTTCCAGGTACCCTTTGCATCTTTGCTCACTGCTCCTATCATCACAAACACTGCTCCAGTTGACAGAGTCTCCCACGTGCACCCCTACCTTCAGTCCTGCTCCAATCTGCTCCGCTCTCCCATATGGAAGCTAAAATACGCAGGTCCGTGGCCTGAAACCTCTTAGAGGTGTGTTATTTCCTGCAGGCTCAAGGCTCTCTGGCATCTTGTTACCATACAGCAAGATGGTACCAAGAGGTTACCTATTCCAGTCATCTCCTTGCTCATACTATACAGACCATGGATTTCTTTCAGTTCTTGGAAATTGTCTTTTTTCCCTCTAAACCTCATGGTGTCTCAGACGCTGCTGCATTAGTCTGGCTAATCCCTATTTACCCTACAGGTCCCCACTTAAAATCACTTTCTCCGGGAAGACTTTTCTGAGCCCTCCCGTCCGCCTCAATTGCCCCATAGGGCCTACATTTCAACGGAACGCTTATTACACACTAATTATCTACTCCCCCCCCCCCAAAACTGTTGAGTGTGCACCTGTCTTGTTCAATTTTATACACATAGTGCTTGGCACATAGCCAAAATGATAGAAAAAACAATTATATGAAACTGAAAGCAGAATTTAGATGCATTTTCATATTCCTAAAGCCGCACAACGCTGGCATCATCTAAAATTCATAGGTATTTTACAGCGAAAATGTAATTGACATATTATTTTGACATTCCCATATTCTGTTCAAACTCAGTAAAAATAACGCTGTACAGTTTTTAAGTATTTACTCAAAAGCCCTGCCTGGTTGATAAAGGAGAACAGCACTTCCCAGACAGATTTTGATGGACAGGAGAGGTCCCTGCAGTGAGTCTCCTGTTTTAAATAGCTGTCTCTGGCCAACATCTTGCAGTTCCCCAACCCCATAGGCTAGGGGTGTATGGGACCAAGAGGTGGAAGCTGTGTTTCCCCTTGACACAGTATTCCGGGTACCTGGAAGCATGGGATTCCCTGTTTGAACGGCCCTAACCTCCTTCTAGAACCTGTGTGGGACTCCTCCTGGCTTATCTTTTCAGAACAGACTGTAAAGCCACCGTACCCAATCTTGAGCGTGGAGGGTGAGAGCATCCAAGGGTGACTCTTGAAAGCAACACGAAACCAGTACATCTTGCAGTGTGCACACAGGTGTAGTTAAGGTCTCTTGTAAGGCGGTAGGAAAAGAAGGGGTGGGGGTGGGGGTGCGGCATCATCACGGCCCAGGGGCTGGTGAAGTTGGTTCTCCATGATCAACATGTTGCAGATTATTATAAAGCTATGTTTGTCAGGACCGGAGATGAGAACACATTTCATTTAATAAAATTTTTTAGATATTTTAGCAAATCAAAGAATTGATTCATAAATTTTAAATACTCTGACCCATGGTAGGTATTTGGGCTCCAGGTGTACTATTGTCACAAGCTCTGGAAACCTTAGAGGGAGCTCCGACAGAAAATGATCAAACGTGTGGTCATGTGTATGTACGGTTTAGTGTAATCTTTCTCTGATGCCTGTGAGATGTCCAGCAACGATCTCTAGGTCTGTTCATTTCATACCTTGTATGTCACTCACATGAACGTAAGTAGTGACCCTCTTCTAAACTTTACTATGCCTTAAAATACATTTAATACTTCTTTGGGGGCTGATACTATTTTTGCCGTGTTAGAATACCAGATCTATTTGTACATTCAGCCTTAGTGTCGTCCATTTTAAGACCCATTAGAGATTTCTTTTATCACCTCTAAATCACTTTTCTTTAATTAACAGGAAGATAAAATGTCCCTCTCAAGAAAGAGGACGGATTATCCCCTTTTAAACACACGTTCCTTCAGCTTATCAAGTCAGAACTGTTGCTCTGTATTACACATCTCAAATGATATCTTCAGCTATGGGAGCCTGGGCTCTTTAGAAAAAAATGAAATTGATTAGCCTTTCAGATAACAATGGCCAACAATAAAGCATAATCTCATAGTTATTCATGTCTTACTTATACATACTAAAGACTATCTCCTCAGAAAAGGCTGAATGCATATGTACTAATTTACATGTCTAAAATATATAGTTAGATCCTTCCCTAGGCACAAAGTTGCCCACAACTTAACTCCTCTGTAGAACCAGTTCTTCAAATACTTTACCCCATAATTTAGAGACAAGGTTTAAGAAGAACAAAAATTCGTTTAAACATATATCTTTGGGTTCAACATTTACCTTTAATCTTCACGAAAATCATCTGCTTTAAATTGACCTCAGTAGAAAAATCCTTAAGAGGAAGAGGTATCCCCAAATTATAAAGTCCGTTTACAGACCTCACATGTAGGTGGAACAGTGATTTCGGTGCTCACGTTACCTTTATATTTTTCATACATTTTTACCTTCCAGGTCCTATGAAGCACATCTCTACTTCATCCTTACCTCAGTGTAAAAATAGAATTCCTTTTACGACTTCACTCCCTCAACAAATGTAGCACCTTGAATAGTTTCTAATAGCTTAAAGATAAAGAGACCGTCTTCCCTTCAGGATTCCGGGACCTACATTTATACTTGCTCACGTAATCTCATTAGTGTGGGATCCAAATTTATAAAGCGGTACTTACAGTTAACTGAAACAGCAGGAGAAAACCCTCTGTGGATTTCTTTTTGATGACAGAACCAGTGACTGGCTGCCAAGATGATTTATGGCTCTCTTTTTAAAATGAATGGAAAAAAATTGATAGAAATACTTTCTAGCAGTAACCTGAAATCTTCCTGACTTAAATAGCTATTACTTTTCTTTCTCAGAAAGAATAAAAATATCAACTATCCAAATGTAGAGTTTTATATTGGGGAAACTAAGAATAAAGTGTATTACTAGAGAAATTTAAAAACCAATGAGTACTGGGGCGCCTGGGTGGCGCAGTCAGTTAAGCGTCCGACTTCAGCCAGGTCACGATCTCGCGGTCCGTGAGTTCGAGCCCCGCGTCGGGCTCTGGGCTGACGGCTCGGAGCCTGGTGCCTGCTTCCGATTCTGTGTCTCCCTCTCTCTCTGCCCCTCCCCCATTCATGCTCTGTCTCTCTCTGTCCCAAAAATAAATAAACGTTGAAAAAAAAATTAAAAAAAAAAAAACAAAAAAACAATGAGTACTGAGTCTCTCAACCTCACAGTATATGGAAATTTATCCTGGATTAAAAGTTAAATGTTAAAAAAATCAAACAGTTAAAAAGCTTGAAAATAGGAATTAATATTCATTAAACCAACCCCTTGATATGAGAAGGTTTTCTAAACTTTAAAGTAGTCAAAGTGGTTACACACAAACAAGACACTAAAGTCAGTACATAAACTTGTAATTTTATGTATCAGAAAAAAAGAATGAAACCCAAATTTCATGTTAATGAAACATATTTGGGAATATAGGATTATTTATGTATTAGAAGTACAAATGACTTAAATCTTCAATCTTCAAAAACCTCCTGCCTTCGGGGCACCTGGGTGGCTGGCTCAGTTAGTTAAGTATCTGACTTCGGCTCAGGTCATGATCTCGGGGTTCGTGAGTTCAAGCCTCACGTCGGGCTCTGTGCTGACAGCTCAGATCCTGGAGCCTGCTTTGGATTCTGTGTCTCCGCTCTATCTCTCTCTCTCTCTCACTCTCTCTCTCTCTCTCTCTCTGTTTTCCCCCACCCCCTGTCTTTCTCTCTCAAAAAATAAACTTTAAAAAAATAAATAAAAATAAAAACCTCCTGTCTTCTGTTGTCTCTTTGAGAAATGTTAATCAATCTGCAAGCACAAGGTATTCAGCCATTCAAACAAGGAACATTTTTAGTGAGAATGAGTAAGAATTTAGTAAGTATCTATTTTATGGAATATTCTTCAGCCTTAAAAAAAATTCTGCCATTTATGATCATATGGACGGAAACTGGTAACATTATGCAAAGTGAAATAAGCCAAACACAGAAAGACATACTGCATGATGTCAGTTATATGTAGAATCTTAAACAAATTAAGTTGAACACATATTAATAGAAGAAGGGTGGTCAGTAGAGGCTGAGGGGGGGAGGAAAGGGATGATATTGATCAAAAAGTACAAAGTTTCAGATATAAGACGACATAAGTTCTGGAGATCTAATACACAGCATGATGCCTAAAGTTAATAATGTATTGTGATCTTGAAATTTGCTAAGAGAGTATGTCTCAAGTATTCTTAACTTGTGCCTCCCACACCCCCCCACCACACAGATGGTAATTATATGAGGTGATGGATGTGTTATTTAGCTTGACTGTGTTAATCATTTCACAGTATATATGTACATCAAGACATCATGGTATACATATATACATATACATACATACATACATACACACATACATACATACATATATATAATTTTAATCTATCAATCATTCCTCAATAAAGCTGGGAAAAAAAATAACACGAAAAGGGAAGTAACCTGTATACGCATTGTAACAGAAGAAATAATACTGTCTTTAGTTGCAGATGACATGACTGTCTATGTAGAAAGTCCCAAAGAAGTGACAAAAGTCTTGTAACTTATAAGTGACTATAACAAAGTTGCAGAACACCCAAAGTTAATATTTCGAAGTCAAGTACTTACCTATATACTAGCAATAAGCAAATAACATTTGAAATGGAAAGAAAAAGTTAAATAGGATCAAAAATAATATGTGTAGGTGTAAATCAAATAAAATATTTATAGGATACATATACATCCATGTATATGTATATTCAGAAGGGAGGAAAGGGAGAAAGAAACTACAGAACTCTGATAAATGAAATTCAAGATCGAAATAAATGGAGATATAGTCCATGTTCATAGGTTTGAAGACATAATATTTTCAAATGTCAATTTTTCCTAACTTGTTCTAGAATTTCAATTCAACTCCTATAAAAATCCTGCCAGGCTGTTTTTTAGATATCAAAATACTTACTCTAAATTTCTCTAAGAAGGCAAAGTCCTAGGATAGCTACTACAATGCTGAAGAGGAACAAAGTTGGATGATTCACCTACCTGCTCTTAAGAGTTATTCTCAACCTATGATAATCAAAGGCATATAATATTGGAACAGAGTAGAGAACCCCAAAATAGACCAAGATAATCTGTAAAATGATATTTGATAAAGGAGCAAAGATTATTCAATGAAGAAAAGACAGTATTTTCAACAAATGCAAGAGAAAACAATTGCACTCCATCTACAAAAAACAAACAAAAAAATTAACCTGGACACAAATCTTATACCTTTCACAAAAATGACTCAAGACAGCCTGTAGACCCAAAAGCAGACCTAGATGCAAAATACAAAACTGTAAAAGTTCTAGAAGAAAACATGAGGGGAAAACTATGTGATCTTGAGCCGGTAATGAATTTTACATCCAAAACCCAAAGCATAATCCATGAAAGAAAAGTGACGTTTTGGATTTATTACAATTACAAACTTCTGCCAAAGACACTATTAAGTGAAAAGAGCAATCATATCTGCAAAGAAAATATCTACAAGGCACATATCCGATAAAGGACTCATATCCAAAGGATACAAAGGACACGTAACACTCTGGAATGAGAAAACAAACAACCCAACTTAAAAATGGGCAAAAAATCTAAACAGACATCTCACCAAAAAAGATCTAGAGATGACAAGTAACCATACACCAGACACTCAACATTATTTATTATCAGGTAATTGCAAACTAAAATAACGGGAACATACCATTCCCTGGTGGGAAGGCAAACTGAGAATGGCCAGTGTGAACACAGATTGGCGGTTTCTTACACAACTAAATATAGCCTTAGCACAGGATCCAGCAATTGTGTTCCTTGGCACTTCCCCAACTAATTTCACAATTTGTGTCCACACAGAGGCCTGCACATAAATGATCACAGAAGCTGTACTGGTAATTGCCAGACACTGGAAGCACGCAATTTGTGCTCAATAAGTGAATGGATAAAAACACTTTGGAACATCTGCACAATGGGATATATTGAGCTATGGAAAAACAGAGAGGAAATTTAGGCTCATATTGCTAAGTGAAAAAAGCCAGTTTAAAGGCTACATCTTTATGATTTCAGGTTTATGACATTCTGAAAAAGGCAAAACTAAAAGATCTATGGTTACCTGGGGTCTGGGGGTGTGGAATGGAAGTGTTAAATAATTAAAACACAGGGGATTTTTTTTTTATAGTAATCAAACTATTCTGTATGAGGCTATAATGGTGAATACGTAATGCTATACATTTGGGTTTTTTTTAATGTTTATTTTTATTTGAGAGAGAGAGAGAGAGAGAATGAGCAGGGGAAGGGCAGAGAGAGAAGGAGACACAGAATCTGAAGCAGGCTCCAGGCTCTGAGCGGTCAGCACAAAGCCCAATGCAGGGGCTCGAACTCGTGAACCGGGAGATCGTGCCCTTAGCCAAAGTCAGATACTTAACTGACTGAGCCACCCAGGCACCCCATAATGCTATCTATACATTTGTAAAAACCCATAGCACTTTGCAATACAAAGCAATGGCCTAAATATACGCAAATTTATATAAATCACACGGGCACTGTGGGATCCTGAGGTAGAATGAAGGCTCTACAAGAGAATTTAGCTGTATTACAAATATATGAAACATTATCAGTGAAGAGGGGTAGAATGAAAAGTGAAGGACCTAAGTTGCTTTGGAAATGATTGGAATCTACCGGACTACAGACAAGTAAACCGTATACAGCACTGCACTCTAGCCTGATAAAGCTATTTCCCAAGGGGGTACAGGTTTAAGATGCTGATATTGCTCTGCAATATATGCTGGAACTGAACAATTAAGTATATGAATGGCAGATGGTGGAGGCGGACTTCTTACTTTTGGATTGGGGATTACAGAAAAGCAGGAGGAGACTAGTATGATCCATGTGGCAGTACATTAGAGTAGAAGACACCAGCAGCTCTCCTGTTTAGTTTATGACAGATACAAGTGTTTACATACAGAACTATTTCTAGATATGAATACACACCTAGGTTAGTATACACACAACTGAAATCTTCGTCATTTGAGAGATCCTAGAAGCAATAATACCCCAGTAGCAATGAGCACATCTAGTACCTGAATCTTGGTTTCTAATATCATTCTCCAGTAAAGGGAACCAAGGTTCCTTGGAAAAAAGGACTCATTCTAGGGCTGGGACAGAAAACATAAAAGATGATTTGGGGCATGCCAGAAAGTAGTAAGTACTGAAAAAAGTAACCGTAACAACAATTACAAGGTGTGTCAAAAGTACATAGGAGTCAACTGACATCACCTAAACATCAACTGACATCACCTAAACCTAACAAGCTGAAACATTTTGAGCAACAAAATAAATATGGAACATAATCTAAAGTAAAAGATATATGTCCATAAGTACACACTGATAGAAATAAATGACTGTATAAATAAATCAAATGAAGAAGAGTCAACTCTCCCAGGAGGAAAAATTTCAAATTATTTACATACATACGCTACGCTCAAAGAGGTGAGGCATAACTCCCCATGCCTCAATGTGGGCTGTGCAAAGAGACCTTCCTCCAAAGAATATGATATGGAAAAGCAGGCATGTGTGTGTGTGTGTGTGTGTGTGTGTGTGTGTGTGTGTGTGTGGTGGGGGTTGGGGGGGCGGGACTAGAAAAACTTGAGAAACTGGTTCACCCTCACCTGGGTGACCAAGGTCAACATTAACAGTCTTAAGTCATGTTGTTAGCATGCATCCCAGATACGATGTGATGAAAACAGTACTTTACTTCTGTAATCCTCCTATGCAAACCCATAACCTTGGCTGAATCATGAGAAAAATATCAGACAACTATTAACTGAAGACATTTTACAAAGTACATGTCCAGGACCTCAAAACTGTCCAGATCATTAAAAACAAAGCCAGTCTGAGAAACTGTCAGTCCAGAGGAACCTAAGATGATATGACAAAATGTAATGTGGTATCTTGGAAAAGAAAAATGACATTAGGTAAAAACAGAAGAAATCAGAAAAAAAATATGCCCTTTAATCAATAATAATGTACCAAGTTAGTTTCCTACTTTTAACAAACATAATACACTAATGTAATATTATTACTTACAGGGATGTTGGGTGTAGGGAATATGGAACTCTGTATTGTCTTATCAATTTTATTATACATCTAAAACTGTTACAAAGAGTTTATGTAAAAATTATCTATGGACTTTCTGATTATGGCAAATTCCACCCTGCTAAAACTTAATGTAAAACTCAATTCCTGTTTGCTTTATGAAGATTTGCATCAGGTTGTTGATATTTTGTATTCAGGGCATACTTAACATAAGCAACATGTGAAAGAAAATATAACAATGATTTAAAACAGCCTTGAATGAAAAGCCTTTAAATTTTCTCCAATTTTGTTGTTATAAATATTTTTCTCAAGACATTTTCAAGTCTTTTTCCAAGGACAAGCAACAATACACTTTATGTAAAACAGTTTTCAATATTCTCAGTGTAACCAAGAACAGTGACATTGCCATAATAGAAATAGGTCATTTTGAAAAGAAAAAAAAAAAAGACAGAAACTTATGAAGAATGTGAATTTCCTTCTATTTAAAATTCTAGCTTCTTCTATGCATAAACATTCTAAAAACTAAAATATTTTTAAATTCTCATATGCCTTTATGTTAGTTTGTCTTCTAAACATTTTTATCTTCAAATAAACAATTTGTTTATAATTTACTAAGCCTAACATGTATTAGTTCTTCTTTGCCTAAGACCAGCAAAATCCAGATAAGTTAGAATTGTAAGTGGGGTTTTTTTTTTAATGTTATAGAATTCTGTGGCCTTTACAGGGAAAGTTCTATAGAGGTATGGAATGAACAAACAACCATTGAACTTCTGAGAAATAGAAGTAATACTATCACTTGTAAATAATACTAAGATTTACTGTAATCTAAGAAATTCTAGAATAATATAAATTACATTTTTACTTCTGGGAAACAAAACTGTCAGAAAATAGGCAAAATAACAGATAACACATTTTAAAGGTAATTTCATTGACACATAGGCCAGGACACTATTTAAAAAGGATATTCCAGTAGAGTGAATGGCTGTAGCAAAATCACAGAAATAGAAAAGCTTTAGCCTATGGAGAACACTTGATCTTGATCTGAGAGCACCTGTATGGAAACAGTGAGGAGCGGAGGTGATGAAAAATCAAAGACCTTGATCTGGATAATGTATTCTTACTGCTCATTAGATAAGGAATAACAATGAACCTCTTATTTTGAAGTAAAAATGGGTCAAAGAAGTGTGGGAAGGATTGAAGTTAGAAAAAAAAGAAAACTGTAGGAACACCATTAAGAAATATACTAAATGACATAAGCCAAACAAGATTATGCGTAATCTTTAAAAAGCTGAGTGTAGAATGGAGGCTACCAGGGCAGGAAAGGAGGTGGACACGGGAAATGGTCAAAAGTGTGCAGTTATGTAGGATATGTGTCTACAGATTCAAGGTACACCATGATAACTATAGTTTAATAACAACATATTGGGATGTCTGGGTGGCTCAGTTAACTTAGAACCTGACTCTTGATTTCGACTCAGGTCACGAACTCAGGGTTCGTGGGTTTGAACCCCACATGGGGCTCTGTGCTGACAGTGTAGAGCCTGGTTCGGATTCTCTTTTTCTCTCTCTCCCCCTCCTCCCTCTCAAAATAAATAAAATAAACTTCAGAAAAGAGTACTTAAAAAAAGAACTAATTCTGTTTGTTGTTCTCCTTTGACCAACATCTCCCCACTTCTCTCATCTCCCAATCTAGCGTTCTATGTTTTTGAGTTGAGTTCTTTTAGATTCCACATACAGTGAGATCAGGCAATATTTGTCTTTCTTTGTCTGACTTATTTCATTCAGCATAATGTGTTCAAGGTCCATTCGTGTTGTCCCAAATGGCAACACTTCCTTTCATTTTATGGCTCAACAGTACTGCTTGATATGTACCAAATTTTTCCTTGTCCATTCACCTAACAATGGACACTCAGGTTGTTTCCATGTCTTAGCTCTTGTAATAATGCTGTAGTGCACGTGGGGTTACAAGTATAGCTTTGAGAGACTGATCTCATTTTCTTCAGATACATACCTCGAAGTGGAATTGCTGTATCATATATATGGTAGTTTAATTTTTAATTATTTGAGGAACTTCCACACTATCTTCCATAGTGGCTGCACCAACCACACTGAACTCTTTGAATGAATGGGTCTAAAACAAGATTCATGCATAAGGTTTGTGTGCAAACCATGTGATCGGAAGCATTGTTAGGGTTTTCTGGTATCCCTTCAAAATTCCTATGCTGAAGTATCTTTCACTTCTATGGAATATGACCCTGTTGGGAGACACAGCTGTTGCAGATATAACTAGTTAAGAAGGGGTCATGCTGGAGTAGGGTAGACCCCTAACCTAGAAGGACTGACATTCTTATAAAATGATCAAACTGAGACACAGGCACATGCCCAGGGAGAACTCCATTAAACAGGAGGCAGGGATGGGGTGTTGTGTCTGCAAGTCAAGGAAGGCCAATGATCACCACCAAACAAGAAGCTAGAAGAACAACATGGAACAGATTCTCCCTCACAGCCCTCAGCATGAACCAGCCCTGCCCACACCTTTATCTCAGATTTCCAGCCTCCAGAAGCCACCAGTTTGTGGCTCTTGGTTACAGAACTCCTAACAAATTAACATAGGTACAAGGACTGAGTCTATGCAAGCGGGATTCTATTTTCAAACCTCAGTACTAAAAACAGAATCAAAGGTTGAAGATCTGTAGGCCACAAATGCAACACAACACACTGAGAAAAGGAGCACAGGTATTAAAATGGAACATTCTATTTTCTTTTTCTGAGAAAAAGGAAAATGGAGAGGTAGGCACAGGTGTGCCTGCGTGTCTGTTGGTTGTGTAAAGGGAAAGGCTTGGGCAGATGGTTTCTGTGGGATTTCTGACTTTTCCTTGGACTGTAACTATTTCCTATAGTTATTCATGAGTCATGGATTCCCATGCTTGATGAAATGTATTAAAATACTCAAAGCAAAAATAATCTAGATCTAGACTCAGCCACTGTGAGATTTCAGCTTGCTTGGGATGTCTTACATCCACTGACATCTGTCTGCCTTGACCTGTCTCTGCTCTGTCATGCTAAATCACTACTTTCACCATCTTTGCTTTCGCCCATTTAGTCGGAACCGAAATCATGTGGTCTCCATTTCTGGGACTTGAGGTCCAGACCGCTGGCTGTTCTTGACCTATGGTGGTCTTTAACCCTCAGTGGGTTCATCTAAGCTGAGCACGAGCTATTGCCCAACTTGACCCCTCCTGACTGCCTTTATTCATCTGTTCCTCAGGTCTTGGACATAAAAGTGAGATTGGATTTTTATGTTTACATCAAACACGAGAAATGACTCTTGCTACTTCTGAATTGGGGTGAAGAATCTTCAAGGCCCTTCATTTTAGTACACAACTTTATATTATTGTGCCGCACCGTTGTGTTAGGATATACTTTGTTCATTCCCTGATGGCTGAGCCTTCAAAGGTATGTATTATATTGTTGGTAATCAAAGGTACTCTTTAAATACACAGTGGATAAAAGAACATACATTTTAATGATTATTTAAAATCATAACATGTAAGAAATGTGTAGGGGGTGAAATTCAATTCTAGATTTTTTTCTTGACATTTTAAGATTTCTCTGACTTCATAAAGCTACTTTAATATTTTTTTAATTTTTATTTGCAACCTTTGCTAACAAAATTTTACAAAGCTACAAGCTTTCTATGTTTAATGCTTTATACTAGTTGTAAGTATTCTGTCTTAAGAGTGAACCAGTACATTTTCTGAAATATTTTATTACAATTAGGCATGAAAAAATCCCCATTACTCTTGAGCATCCTTTTTTCTCCATATTCCTGGCTGTAATACAAAGATAGGGATGGAATGTAAGATCTTTCTCTCAGTGTTTACTCAGCTTATGTTTTCCTAGTATCTCTCTTCCACCTTCCCTAACAACGAAGTTCAAGTAACATTTAATGGCGTCCCTCTGCTTTCACTAAACTACAGGGGGTTTTGCTTCTTGACCAACTTTGCTCTGATTGAGACATTTGTCACGGGGATTTTCTGGTTTTTTAAGTACCCTAATATCTTCTCATATAGAGATTTGCTTTTGAATATTATTCAATATTATAATAATAAATAACAAATATTTATTGAATATTTGTTATCTAATACTGAAGCTTATTAAAAAGGAAAACATGGAATAAAATAGCAGAAAAAGAGTAAAGAATCAAAAAAAGGAAGAAACAATCTGTGTAACTTTACACAGCTATCTATTAAGAAAACTAGCAAGGGAGACCAGAGGACAATGATGCTGGAGGTTAACGCTTAGTCCCAACTCCTTACATTTCCATGGGGCAGGATTTCCTAGGGGAATCCTGACCTATCTCCCTGTGCCTTCTTGGGCTCTACTCTATTGGATAAAGATAGATTCATTTGCCCGATGAATGAAAAAAAAAAAAAAGAATTGTTTGTTTTTGTCCATTGACATTGAATTCTCTCTGCCTCTATGTGCCCTAAGTTTTAGAGGCACATCCCCTTTGGAGAAGCGCTAGGGTGTTTTACCATAGTTAATGACTAGAGTGAATACATTTAGTTCTGGAGTACAGCACTAAAAAGGCCACTGTCGCCAGAGAGCTAAGCCAAGCTTCTCAAACAGCCTTACAAGTTATGAAGCTGCCATTCTTTTTTCCATTTGTGTGACTCCTGAGTCTATCTCTCCGTTATTTTTATATTTGCCAAGAAAATAGAGAAGTTATTTATGGACTTCATAAAACTCTAAAAGTAAACAGTGGAGTACTTTAAGGGGAATTCTTGAGTTCTATCTGAACTTTCCTTGGATGGCACAGCTGTCAGTGGGGACTGCCCAGACTCTGCCTATGCTAAGTGAACTGTTCCATTCAGACCTGTTGGGGGGACAGTCACTCCTCTGCTATGTTTTGTATCAGATCACCTAATATTTGACAACATACAATTGGACTGATTCAGATTCGATCTTGAAGCCAGATTTCAGAACTGGCCCTGACACTGGCATGAGTCAACTACCTTGACTATCTAATAAAAGGCTATCTAATGCTTGCTTACTTTAGAGCAAGTTAATATGAGACCAAAACAATGGCAAGTAGTAAATCCCAGGTTTGTAATATTAATTTTTTGCTCATTATATAACAGGTTTTTACAAATGTATAGTAGTCTAGAAATTACAGACTGTATAGGCTAAAAACACTGGTCTTCGTGATTTATAGACATTCTTAAAAATTATATTACCAACTAGCAACTATTGTTAAAATTACATATTTGTGATATTTTACGGTACAAATATTTCTTTTAAAAAATACTGTTCTTTTTTTAAAGAGATGATGTTGTAAATTTAAACTCTGTCCTCTTTAATTCAATCATACCATATGTCACTGTTTCAGCTTTATAAGCTTCTAGAATTTTGGATGTGTTTCCAATAAAAAAAAAAATGGTATTTGGCATTAACTTCTGTTGCTACTGACCAGTGCTAATCTATCTATCGTGAAGATGTTCAGTTTTTGTATGCAGTAAAACAGAGATTGAAATTATATAAAAATGTTGGGAGATATAATTTGTAAGTTTAAACACGTAAAAGAGATATGGCTTTTGATTGATCCATTTACCAGATATTTATAAAGCATTGATAGATGCCAGTCTTGGCCAATTCGCTAGGGAATATAGTCACAAACATGATAGAAAAGGATGCTGCTCTTACTACATTCTAGTGGTAGAACAGAGAAAACAGAGAAATAACTAATTAAAAAAAAACCACACACCATCCTGTATTACATACATACAGCACTCAGGGACAGAAATTAACTTAGTGGCTACTGAGTCTTTAGGATAATTAATTCAGGAGAATGTGTTTTGGGGCCTGACGTCTCAACCATTCATGTTTAAGGGTAAGACTCAGTATACAGATAGTAGCTCTGAGACAGAGCTATGTCTGTTAAAATCTAGTGACATTGTTTGGCGTTCCTTTTGCAGGACCTTGTCTTTGGCCACAACATTTCCCTTTCCAGTTACTGATTTCATTACTTATGCCTACACCTCGGCCATCTTACCCACTGGACTTTCTGTCTTCTGTTCAATATCTGCTGTTTAACTGGTTGGACCTTGGATTCTGCCATGGCCACGTTCATATCTATTTGCTGGTGAGTCAGTGCTGTTCTCTTATGCCTTTGACTTCTGTCCTGCTATGTTCACCTTGGAGGTTTTAAATGACAATTACTGTGGATAAGTTTTGGATATAACCACTATGCTATCTTTATTTCAGCCACTTCACCTATGTTTCACCCTTTTAATAATAAGGAAAGAAACTACCACTTGTGCAGAGCACAGGATCTAAAAGCTATTAAGTTGCTTAATGCTAGTTTATTGATATTGTAATCATGTGTAAATCTGGGGGAAATAATCTTCTGTATTCGAGCCACAGGAGTCTTTTGCTAACACAAAGACTTCTCGTCAACCTCAAGCTTAAACCTGAAGTTTAAAGCAATGGATATATTGAGTTATATTTTTGAAAAATGGCTTTAATGGGACTGGAATCCAAGCTCACTAAGCATCCATAGATCACATAAAATTTACTTTAGAAAATGTGGTTTGGGAAATAAATGTTGGTGAAATTATTTGAGTGATTGCTGATTTAGCTCTACCTTCACTCCCATTTGGATGGCTTAGGGTTTCTGGGGGTGGGGGGATGACTGCTACTAATTTTTGTTTTCAATTAAATCCCACAGCTCTTCTTTCCAAAAAAGAAATGTCAATCTAATAATGAGCTAGACTAAGAGAAAAACAATGTATCTTTTCCAAGAGGAAGGCTGTCATAAAACTTGACATCCTGAAATACTGAGTCTTTTGTAAGGGCTGTTTATAAGAGTTCGTTCTTTGGGCCAAAAAGTCAGAAACCAGTAAATGAGCCAGATTGTCCCCAGTGTCTCAGTTACTCTGGAGGCTCAGCACAGCCAGCTGGGTTCGGCCAGCCTTGATGAACACTGGAAGTCCCCTGTGGCGAGTCAGAGCAGGGGACTGAAAATAAAGCAAAAGGTTGGCTTCAGTCTTACAGCCTTAGAGTCAAATCTACCCCCCTTTATACATCGGAGTCACTCAAGAAAAGAAGTATGAATGAATAGTTTAATTGCTCTTAACCAGCTGTCCTAACATCAGGACAAAAAACCAAAAAACCAAAAAGAACAAAACAGTGGATGCCTAATTAGACACCTAAACAGAGTTTAAATAGAATTCAAAATTTGAAAAGAGAAAAAAAGAAAATGCCAAAAAACCCCACAAAAAACAGCAAGAGGAAAGCCTTCCAATCTCCATATTAAAATTCAAAGCAAAAGTCAACACATCTAAATTGAACAAAGAAACATAAGGTATGTTATGAAGACCAGGAAAAATGGCAGCTATTCTAACCTTTCTATTGGCTTCCTTTTCTGTAAGAATGTAAATGAGACATACGTCCATTACTCAACAAATGACTAATGTGGCATCCCCAAAGCATCCTAAATACCACTCATTTGGTGGCTGTTCCTGACCGGATGGAATCCACACAGAACTGCTCTCTTCCTGTTGGAAAAAAGTAATCCACTCCTCAGGAGCCAGTTTAGGAAAAGTAGGAGTGGTGAGTAACACCATCAGGTTGGAAATCCTTGGATATTTCAAAGTAAAGCTAATGTAACACAATTCTGAGCTGAGCGGGAGGCTCTTGCTGTGTACAGAAAGTGAATCTTTGGAGGAGGCTAGCTATAACGGTCTTGCCTCTGCTTCTCCGGTTGGTCGTAAGTGGTGACCATAGCTGCTCGGTGGACAAGGCTGATCGATGCCTTTGATGTCACCTTTGATGTCACCTTTGATGTCACCTTTGATGTCACCAGGAGCTTTCTCCTGCCCTCACCCCTGCTAGGACGACAACACCACACTTGTTAATTTTCCTCATGCTGCTCTCCATCTGTTTATAGCCTCTGACCCCGCCCCTTACCTCCACACCACACGCCACCTCGGGAAATTCTGCAGAACTGGATCTCTTACAGGCAGCTATGTAGATGACGGATGGATAAAATATTCAGTAGAAAATAAAGTGGGCAAATGTCTAAGAGACTGTGCTCTTAAGTCTTCCTTCCTAGTTTTAATCAGCAGTCTTTATTAGGTATCGACTGATGTAGAGGACTTTGTGGGACGATCTCTTTGGAGATAAAAACTTTGTAACAAAATTAGACATTTTACACCCTCAAAGACTTTATTTCCTAATGTGGCAATAGGATGAAGACATGGAAAGGGCATACAAAAGCATTTTCTCCTTGCAGGCATTTGGCTGTCAAGTCCTCTCCCAGCCCGTATATTAATTGCCTTTCTTCAAGAGGGAAGAAAGGAGAACGCTCAAATGTACAAATAACAGGAACCACATTAATGAAATATTTCAGGGTAACTGTAGCCAAGAGTTGCGATTTTTCTCTTATGTTGAAAATAATGTGACAGGATCATGACATTGACAATCACTGAAAAAAAGTTGGCTTACTATCAGAGTTGTCCTATTATACAACAGCAAAGTCATGGGCTTTTGTCTTTATATCTCAGTCCTTAGGAAAATAATAATGTTTTCTGCAGTTAAAACTTTAAAGCATCCTTTTAATCTACAGTGATTATAAACAACCTGGGATATTATTTTAAAAGATTTTTAATAACTGGCTTGTAAGAATTATTACTACATTTTCTATTTAAAGAATTAACATTTAGGGCCGCCTGGGTGGCTCAGTCGGTTAAGCGTCCGACTTCAGCTCAGATCACGATCTCACTGTTCCTGAGTTGGAGCCCCGCGATGGGCTCTGTGCAGACAGCTCAGAGTCTGGAGCCTATTTCAGATTCTGTGTCTCCCCCCCCCCCCCCGCTCCTTCCCCCTCCTTTCTCTCTCTCTCTCAAAAATGAACATTAAAATTTTTTTAAATAAAAAAAAGAATTAACATTTAAAATTTTAAATAGGTACATTTTTTCCAGTATTTCTAAGGTCACAGGATTGATAACATAAGAGCTACTTTTTTTGCACTCCTATTACACATCAAATGTTTTCCCTATTTTTTAACAAATATAATCCTTCAAAATAGCTCATTAACCCAGTCTTAACTTCCCTTTTTTCTCATGGGAAAAACAGAAGCCCAGATTGGTTGAATAAATTAGTCCAAGGTCAATAGCTGTTATATAAAAAATAATATCTTGACTTAAGAGCCCAAATTCTTATACTGTACCATATTCCTCTAAGACTTGTGTAACGTGATATATGACTGGAATTTAATTCAAACTTATTCTGGTGGCAAAGAACTGGCATTGGATATAATCATTTTATACAAAGCTGCCTCTTCCACTTATCGATGCTTTCTTTTGTGTGTGTTTTTTTTAATTCTATAGTCTCTTCCTGGGCTAATTCAAGTCCAAAGCCTCGATCATTATTTATATCCTAATTATTCTTAAAGGAATTGTCCAGGAAGACATCTCTTCTGAAATCAAGATATCAGACGTCTCCAAGTAACTGCAAATACCTCATATCCAACTGGTCCAATTTCAAGCAATTTCTTCCAAACCTGGTTATTTTCAAGTTGTTTCCTCAGCAAATAACAGCATCATCCATCTAAACTTTTATATCAGAGTTTCAAGACGGTCTTGCTATCCCCAATCTCTCTTACCTATTTCTTCAACTTTTTTTTTTTATTTATTTTTGGGACAGAGAGAGACAGAGCATGAACGGGGGAGGGGCAGAGAGAGAGGGAGACACAGAATCGGAAACAGGCTCCAGGCTCCGAGCCATCAGCCCAGAGCCCGACGCGGGGCTCGAACTCACGGACTGCGAGATCGTGACCTGGCTGAAGTCGGACGCTTAACCGACTGCGCCACCCAGGCGCCCCTCTCTTACCTATTTCTAATGCATCACCAAGTTCACTTAACTTTATTTTTAAATATTTCTCATACTGACCCAATATTCTAGATCTCCTCTGACATCAGCCAATACAAACTACCATCACTTCTTGTCTCAACTGCTGTAAAACCTAACTTCCCTCTGATCTACTTCCAATCTACTCAACACATACACTTACAGAGGCATTCTCAAAACATGCATCAGGTTATGCCCCATGTAAACTAAAGTCAATGGCTGACCATTGTTCCTAAGTTACACTCGCTAATTCAGCTTACAAATCCCTGCCTGGCCTGCCCCTCAAGCCTCATTCCATACGATGCCCCATCCAGGTAATGTGTGTAGCTCAAACTCCAGAAGAGATCTGTGGGTCTTGTACAGCCCTCTTCACCAGGTATGACATCCCACTCTCACAATCAATGGACAAAAGACAAGGCATAGCTCTGCTCTGTATCAGGGATGGGGTAACTGAAACTGCATTGAAAAGTCTCATTTAGGAGACAGAAGGACGGGAGAATTCATAGCAATGATGATAACCTTTGGGACTGGCTTCATAGACTTTCTGCGCTGGTAGGGGAAAAAGGTACTTGAGGAGACCTTGACTGTTCTCTGGGAATAAATCTTTTGTCCATTTTTAACCCCTTGTAGCCTATGGCTATTTGGAATGGGCATTAGAGAGTACATCCGCCTTAGGGAATTCACATTCTGTAGCCACACCCACCAAATACAAATTTGCAGTATTGTTAGGCCAGCCTTGTAGTTTATCTGGCAACACAATTCTTTTTTTTTTTTTTTTTTTTTGAGAGAGAGAGAGCGTGAGCATGAGTTGCGGAGGGGCAGAGAGAGAAGGAGACACGGAATCTGAAGCAGGCTCCAGGATCCGAGCTGTTAGCACAGAGCCCCACTTGGGACTCAAACTCACAAACGGTGAGATCCTGACCTGAGCTGAAGTCGGACGCATAACTGACTGAACCACCCAGGTGGCCCCACAACTTTTTTAAGTTATTATTTTTTTTAATGCTTATTTATTTTTGAGAGTGAGAGAGAGAGAGACAGACAGACAGACTGTGAGTGGGGAGACTGGAGAGAGGGAGACACAGAATCTGAAGCAGGTTCCAGGCTGTGAGCTGTCAGCACAGAGCCCGACATGGGGCTCAAACTCACAAGCTGTGAGATCATGACCGAAGCTGAAGTAAGATGCTTAACCTACTGAGCCACCCAGGTGCCCCTAAGTTGTTATTCTAATTCCAATTAGTTAACATACAGGTATACAATGTAGTGATTCAACAATTCTATGCAACACCCAGTGCTAATTAGGACAGGTGCACTCCTTAATTCCCATCCCCCACCTCCACCCACCTCCCTTCTGGTGACCCTCAGTGTGTTCTCTGTAGTTAAGAGTCTGTTTCGTGTTTCTCTCTTTTGTCCCTTTGCTCGTTTGTTTTGTTTCTTAAATCCCACATAGGAGTGAAATAATGTAGTATTTGTCTATGACTGACTTATTTCATTTAGCGTAATATTCTCTACCTCTATCCATGTCGTTGGAAATGGTAAGATCTCATTCTTTTTTACGGCTGAGTAATGTTCCATTGTATGTACACCACTTCTTTATTCATTCATCTATCAATGCACACTTGGGCTGTTTCCATAATTTGGCTGTTGTAGATAATGCTGCTAGAAACATTGGGGTGCATGTATCCCTTTGAATTAGTATTTTTGTATTTTTGGGCTAACTACCCAGTAGTGAGATTCCTGGACTCTAAGGTAGTTCTATTTTTAATTTTTTGAGGAACCTTCATACTGTCTTCCACAGTGGCTGTACCAGTTTGCATTCTCACCAACAGTGCAAGAGGGTTCCTTTTTCTTCACATCTTCACCAATACTTGGTGTTTCTTGTGTTTTTTATTTTAGCCATTCCGACAGGTGTGAGGTAACACTTCATAGTTTTGATTGCATTTCCCTGATGATGAGTGATGTTGAACATCTTTTCATGTCTGTTCGCCATCTGTATATCTTCTTTGGAGAAATGTCTATTCATTTCTTCTGCCTGTATTTTAATTGGAGTATTTGTTTTTTGGTTGTTGAGATGTATAAATTCTTTATTTTTATCAAAAAAATTTTTTAGAGAGAGAGACAGAACACAAGCAGGGGAGTGGAGCAAATGGGGAGAGAAAGAGAATCTTAAGTGGGTTCCATGCTCACTGCAGTGCCTGAGGGGGGCCCAATCCTATCACCCTGGGATCCTGACCTGAACTAAAATCAAAAGTCAGACACTCAACTGACTGAGCCATCTGGGATCCCCATGAATATGCCATTTGTAAATATCTTCTTCCATTCCATAGGTTGTCTTTTAGTTTTATTGACTGTTTCCTTCACTGTGGAGAAGGTTTTTGTCTTGATGTAGTCCCAACATTTTATTTTTGCTTTTGTTTCCCCTGCCTCAGGAGAGATCTAGAAAAAAGTGGCTTCAGTCAGTGTCAAAGAAGTTACTGCCTGTGTCCTTCTCTAAGATTTTTAGGGGTTCAGAACTCACATTTAGGTATTTAATCCATTTTGATTTTATCTTTGTGTATGGTGTAAGAAAGTGGCCCAATTTAATTCTTCTGCAGTTTTCCCAACACCATTTGTTGAAGAGACCATCTTTTTCCCACTGGATATTCTTTCCTGCTTTGTCAAAAATTAATTGACCATACACTTGTGGGTTCATTTCTGGGTTTTTAGTCTGTTCCATTGATCTGTATATCTATTTTTGTACCAGTACCTTATTGTTTTAATTACTACAATTTTGTAACATAACTTGAAATTTGGAATTGTGATGCCTCCAGCTTTGCTTTTCTTTGTCAAGATTACTTTGGCTCTTCAGGATCTTTTGGAGTGCCATACAAATTGTAGAATTGTGTCTCCTAGTTCTGTGAAAAATGCTTTTGGTATTTTGATAAAAACTGCATTCAATCTGTGAATTGCTTTGGGTAGTATAGACATTTTATTTTTTTTAATAATTATTTTTTTTTAAATTTTTTTTTTCAACGTTTATTTATTTTTGGGACAGAGAGAGACAGAGCAGGAATGGGGGAGGGGCAGAGAGAGAGGGAGACACAGAATCGGAAACAGGCTCCAGGCTCTGAGCCATCAGCCCAGAGCCCGACGCGGGGCTCGAACTCACAGACCGCGAGATCGTGACCTGGCTGAAGTCGGACGCTTAACCGACTGCGCCACCCAGGCACCCCTAGACATTTTAATAACATATGCTTTTCCAATCCATGAACATGGAACATCTTTCTGTTTCTTTGTGTCATCTTCAATTTCTTTCACCAGTATTTTATAGTTTTCAGAGTACAAGACTTTCATCTCTTTGGTTAGGTTTATTCCTAGGTATCTTATAATTTTTCAAGCAATTGTAAATGGGATCATTTTCTTAATATCTTTCTGCTGCTTCATTATTGGTGGATAGAAATGCAACACGTTTCTCTACATTGATTTTGTATACTGTGACTTTACTGAATTTGTTTACAAGTTCTAGCAGTTTTTTTGGTGCAGTCTTTCAGATTTTCCATATACAGTATCATGTCATATGCAAAGACTGGACATTTGACTTCTTCCTTGCCAATTTGGATGCCTTTTATTTCTTTTTTGTTGTCTGACTGCTGGGGCTAGGACTTCTAGTACTATGTTGACTAAAAGTGGTGTGAGTGGTATCCCTGTCTTGTTCCTGACCATATAGGAAAAGCTCTCTGTTTCTCTCCATTTAGAATAATATTAGCTGCAGGATTTTCATAGATGGCCTTTATTATGTTGAGGTATGTTCCCTCTAGACCTACTCTGTTGAAGAGTTTTGTCATCAATGGATGTTGTACTTAGTCAAATGCTTTTTCTGCATCCGCTGCAATGATCATATGGTTCTTATACTTTCTTTTATTAATGCGATGAATCTTGTTGATGGATTTGTGGCTAGTGAATCACTCTCGGGACCCAGGAATAAATCCCACTTCCTCATGGTCAATGATTCTTTCAATGTTTCAATGTTTTCAATTTCTTTCTGTTGGATTCTGTTCAGTAGTATTTTGTTGAGGATTTGTGCATATATGCTCATCAGAGATATTGGCCTATATTTCTCTTTTTTAGTGGTGTGTTTATCTGGTTTTGGTATCAGGATAGTGCTGGCCTCATATAATGAATTTGGAAGTTTTCCTTCCTTTTCTATCTTTTGGAATAGTTTGAGCAGAATAGGTTAATATTAACTCTTCTTTAAATGTGAAGCCATAGTTCTGGACTTTTGTTTGTTCAGAGTTTTTTTGTTTTTGTTGTTTTGTTTTTGATTACTGATTCCATTTATTTGCTGGGTATCAGTCTATTCAACTTTTCTGCTTTTTCTTGTTTCAGTTTTGGTAGTGTATATGGTTCTAGGAATTCATCCTTTTCTTATAGGTGTTCAATTTGTTGGCATATAGTTTTTCATAACATTCTCTTATGATTGTTTGTATTTATGTGGTGTTGGTTGTTATTTCTCCTCTCTCATTTGTGATTTTGAGTTTTTTCTCTTTTTTTCTTGATAAGTCTGGCTATAGGTTTATCAATTTTATTGATTTTCTTTCAAAGAACGAGTTCCTGTTTTCATCAATCTGTTCTATTGTTGTTATTGTTTTGTTTTGTTTTCCAATTTATTATTTATTTCTGCTCTAATCTTTGATGTTTCCTTCCTTCTGCTGCTTTTAGTGTTCTTCTTCTCCTCCTCCTCCTCCTCCTCCTTCTTTCTCCTTCTCCTAGCTCCTTTAGGTATCAGGTTAGGTTGAGATTTTTCATGTTTTGAGGTAGGCCTGTATTGATATATACTTCTCTCTTATGACCACTTTTGCTGCATTCCAAAGGTTTTGGATCATTGTGTTTTCATTTTCATTTTTTTCCCACATACTTTTTATTTATTTATTTTTTATTTTATGGTTGAGCCATTCATTGTTTAGTAGTATATTATTTAACCTCCATGTATTTGTGGTCTTTCCAGATTTTTTTCTTGTGGTTGACTTCTAGTTTCATAATGTTCTGGTCAGAAAAGATGCATGGTATGACTTCAATCTTTTTTTAATTTGTTTAGGTTTGTTTTATAGCCTAATATGTGCTCTATTCTGGAGAATGTTCCATGTGCACTTTAAAAGAATGTGTATTCTGCTGTTTTAGGATGAAATTTTCTGAATATTGGCAATGCAATTCTTGCAAAAATGAATTCAGTCACCTTAGTCAGTATCACACATGTGTAACCACATGCAGGTTTTAGCATAATTCATTTATTTATATTGCCTCTTTGACTTCCCCTCTCTCCCTCCAACATTGACATTTATGTGGAGACTATGTGATCTGAACTCTGTGAGTCACTGTCACCACTCTTCAATCCGTCCATGCCAAGACTTAAATCTTGTTCAACTAAAAGATCTCTGGGTGCCTTTTCTAGTTTGGGATCGAGAAGAGTTGGCTTTTCCAATCCTGCAAGATCCAGACTTTTTAATTCTCCTAGTCTGAATTCACCCCTTCTCTCAAAGAAGCCAATTCTTCCCAGAGCTCATCTCTTTTTTGTTACACCTTGTTATAAGCATCGCTTTATAAAGAACACACATTACTCATATTCTATTTAGACTTCTTCCTCTGCACCATCCAGAACATGTTTAGCTATTGCAACAATATGCATCCCTATCTTTCTAACATCTAATGACAGCTTCCTCTGACTGCCACCTGGTAAGTAAGCCTATTGAGGCATGTTAACTTTCAGTCTATTTTTGTTTTTAAGAGTTATAGTTTACATACTGAGAAATGCACAGATTTTTCTCTATAGTTTATTTGACAAATATATAAACTTGTGTAATACCACAATCAAGATTTAGAAATTTTCCTCAAACTAATTTCTTATATCCCTTTCTAGTCTTTGCACCAAGAGGCATCCTGTGTTTTAATTTTTATTGTCACAGGTTTGCTATGCCTTTTCTTGATATTTATATAAATCAAATCATGTGAATACACTCTTTTGTGTATGGCTTCTTTTTATGTAATTTTTTATTTCATTCACTTTGCTGTATATGTCAGTTGTTAATTAATTTTAATTGCTGATTAGTATTACATTGTGGAAACATACCAAAATATTTTAAAATTACTCTTCTATTGATAGACACTTGAAATGTTTACAGTTTGGGGCTCTGAACATTCTTGTCCTAGTCTTTTTGTTAACATATGTTTTCATTTCTCTTATACGAAAAATAGGAAATGGAATTATTGAGTCTTAGGGAGGCAATATTGAAATTTATAATAAACTGCCAAATAGATTTCCAAATTGGTATTATTTTATACTCACACTGTCAGTGAGTCAGAGTTGTCATTGCTGATAGAAATCAAGCAGAAGAGGAAATATTGATCTGCAGAAGTGACAAAGAAGAATTTCTGGGGAAGTGATACAATCTAACTGGTAGGCAAGGAAAGGAGGCAATGGGTTTATGTAGTTGATTGGCTCTATATTCTCAGTAAATTAGAAAGCATGATTATCATCATAAGAATAAAGGAGGAAGAAAGAAGCATTGGGTTTTTTTTTTTAATTTTTTTTTCAACGTTTTTATTTATTTTTGGGACAGAGAGAGACAGAGCATGAACGGGGGAGGGGCAGAGAGAGAGGGAGACACAGAATCGGAAACAGGCTCCAGGCTCTGAGCCATCAGCCCAGAGCCGACGCGCGGCTCGAACTCACGGACCGCGAGATCGTGACCTGGCTGAAGTCGGACGCTTAACCGACTGCGCCACCCAGGCACCCCTGGGTTTTAATGATAGTAGGAGACAGTATAAAGTCATTTTCCAGAAAAACAGGTATGAGTGAATTGATAAATGTAGTATGGTTGTTGGTTATCATGAATAGCCCATTTGAAGTTAGTGGTCATCAATTTCAATTTAGACACACAACTGGGTATATTTTTCCAATGATGCTCTGGATGTGGGATGTACGGAGTAGGTAGAACTGAGATTATCTGTGGTTGGGAATTTATCAGATTAGAGTAGCAAAGCAAAAAAAAAATGGATGGGAATTAGGGAATATGTCAGAACAGTGATGATTATGGATGGAGGATTTAAGGTGGACAATGTGGGAGGTGAGCCCATGAGCAATGCAATGAATATGGTGGAGTCGGTGGATTATAACTCCAGGGATGGGTGAATAGTTGCTGCATTCAAGACAGTAAAAGGCATTTCTTTACAAATATTTGGTTTTGATCCTGCAAGTACCGTGTTGAACCAAGTACAACTGATCTTGGAGTCCATTATTTTCCAGTTCAATTACATTAAGACTCATATTTGCCCCAGTTTTAAAATTCTCTCTTTGTCCTTCTTACCACTATCAAGCATATCAATTAACTATTGAGGTAGCAGAATATTTAAAATAGATAATGCTGATATCTCCAACTAGATTTACTCATAGTACTTGATTTTTTTTCCTGGATACAAGGACAGAAACCCAATCAATCTAACTCAAATGTATTTATACAACAAGGATTGTAATAGTAATAAGACTTAGAAAACAATGAATGAACGAAAGCCAGGGATCACAGAAAAGTGCTTACAAAGAGAGGAACTAAAGTCACATTATCTTGTCTTGAAGGGCTACCTAATCTCACTCATCTATGCTTTTCTATGGTTCTTTTCTATTTGGACTGGGCTATGCAGCACACTTGCAACTCCATGGCTGCCAGCTCTAGAACTCCATAGTTGGTTGTAGGACCCATGGCCATATGACTAGCTTGTGTGTATGGTATTTACATGTGAACAACTTTAGTGTGTGGACTGGGTCAAGAGTGCACTACTGGTCCATTCAGCTGTGTCCAGGGCAGGGAAGTCAAAGTATATAGCCATGCTTTTGGTATCAGTTAAAATACCTTGGTTGAGCAAATCACTTCCAATAAATGGCCATTTAACTCATATCCATCAACATCTAAAACTGGACGAATTAGCCTCTTCTTAAAATCAGCTCCCTATGGTTTTGTTACAGGTATACCACCTTCTCACATACCCAAAGCAAAACCATTCAAGTTACCCTTAAATGATCTATTGCCTTTGTTTGTTTTGTCTAGTTAGTTGCTTATTCCTTCATAGTCAATCCTTTAAATTCCCATCAATTTTGGCCGTGATAGTTTGATTGTTTAACTAGGCTAAGCTACAGTAGCCATTTACTCAAACACTGATCTAGGCACCGCTGTATACATATTATGTAATTTATATCCATAATCATCTGACATTAAGTAAATGAGGTTATCTAATCAGTTGAAAGGTCTTGACAAGAAAAACAGGTTTCCCTGAATAAAAAGAAATTCTGCTGATATAGTAGCAGCTCCTACTTGAGTTTCTAGTTTGCCAAATACTTATCTCTCATTGTCTGTCTGTCTGAGTCTCTCTATCTCTCTGTATTTATATTTATATAAATATATGTATTTATATATAAATACATATTTATTCATTTTTTGAGGTTTGAGAGAGAGGCGGGGGGAGGGGCAGAGAGAATGAAGAGAGAAAGTCTCAAGCCGGCTCTGCTCCACACTGTCAGTGTGAATCCCAATGTGGGGGCTCAAACTCATGAACCTAGAGATCATGACCTGAGCTGAAATGCAGAGTTGGACACTTGACCGACTGAGCCACGCAGACGCCCCTATAATCATTCTAATCATGCAAATCCTACTGGTTCTCCTTTTCTGGCAGAACTCTGATTGATACAGACCTTATCTCTTTTTACCAGAATCTAATTGGAGAAATATATTTCTTGAAACATAGCTTTTATTTTCATGTTTCTGCATATTTTACTTTATATGTAACCACCTTGAGCTATCTGCATGAGTGAGTAAACACATATTAATTGGGATAATTTCAAAAGTAATACAAACAGAAATAATAGTAAACATCTGACAATTAAAAAAAGATTGTGGACCAAAAAGCCCCAGGCTTTAACATTAGATATGGACAAGAAACAAAATAATTTTCCAAATTCCTTGAAAATAATAATCAAGTGTAAAGACTTCAATGACAGAATTTCTTCTGCAGGTGTAAGGAAGATATCCCTCCTCTCCATGATAGTCATTAAACTTGCTTTTGGAGGGTAGGAAAAATACATGGTAGAGGAAGAAAGAGAGTTAAGTGGGCCTCTTCATGCCTAAACCTGAAATGTTCTGCAACTGATGCTTTGGAAGTATTCAGTGAGGCATGGTTAGCTCAGGACAAAAGAGCTTGTGTCCTGCTTCCGTTGGGGTGCAAGTAACGGTCTATAAGCTTCTGAAGAAATCCCCAAAAGCCACACTTCTAAGACAGTACAGACTCATTGACAGCAGGCATCCAGAGAGGGGGTTTTGGGTGCCCCTAGCAGTTATGCAGTCTTCAGGGACCCCACAAACTCTGGCCTGCCTTGAGGGCCCAGACACAAAGGGCAGAAACCTGGAGCAGGATGAGTAGCTCCTGAAGGTTTGAACTTCAAGACCAGGAATTAATGACCACAGACACAGGCTTCAGCAGTGCACACACATGTCACATGTAAGCTCCTAAAACAGCCAGGTAGAAGCAGATGCAGCCCATCAGACAATTGTTCAAGTTTCAGACAAGATAAACTACTTGAATGCCATAACCTGTTTGTTTCCTGAAGATCCTTGTGGCTATCAGAAACCTCTTCCTGTAAATCTGCAAAATCAATTAAACCATCCGTTCTCTACCATAGAGTCAAATGCTATTTTAGAAAGGAGCAGGAGGAGGGAGGGGAAATTTGAGAGACTAATCACCTTTCTTAAAGGATCTGACTGTTTATTTTGGAAGACTGTCTATATTTTTATATCGAACTAAGTTTACTAGATTGGATTAAAGTCTGGTTCACGTACAACTTGATTTCTACCTCCGTTTCAGCTCTCATCATACTCTATTTGGTTTGGAATGTTTGTACCTATATATCTCTCTCCCACAAGGCATGAGAATATAAATAACAACCATATTATACTCATTTTTATATTCCCTGAGGCACCCACCACAAATTTTGACAGATAGCCATTGCCTAATTGAAATTGAACTATCACAGGCAAAAGTAGGTCAGTGATTCAACACAACAGCTCATCTTGGGTATAGCAGGATTGGGGATTATCTGTCTTCCATAGAGGTGTTCAAGGACTGGAATGGTGAGTTAAGGGCAAGATGAAGTGAAATGGTCCCAAGAGAGAATCAAGTTTTCTTATGTGCTGATACTGAAGCAGAGGACTGGATTCTTTACGAAATTCTCCACATTTTAAGGCTGTCTTTCAAGGCCTAGCTAAAGTGCTTTGAAGCTTCACTGAACCACAGAAATATTATCTGCACCATTCACTTAACAGATAATGTATAATGACACCCTTTGAACCAGTACTGCATTCCAATTTAAGTCATTATTAATTGATTTTTCATTTGACTGAGCATTTTATTCTAAACTAAGTTATAAGCTCTTTGAGGACAAAATGTTGGCATCTTTTCATATTCCCCTCAGGTGTTCTTAAAGTAGACATTGAAAAATATTGTTTGGTTAATAAACAGCTTAATTTATGGCCTGGTGGCGGGGACATATCTAGTGTTGTGAAACAGTGTCCTAGAAAAATCAGATCTTTATTTTATCCTGAAATTTATGAAAAACAACAATCAGAAACTGCCTCTTGAAATTTAGTATATTACAAGAGGAAAAAGGGGGAAAAAGAGAGAACACAGCACAAATGCAGTTGTGATATACAAAAACATATGAATATTGTAATTTCGGTATTTCTGAAGAATGTGCTTTTGTGATTCATCTGCATACTGAGAATTTCAATGAAGGGATGCCAACATGATACTCTATTACAGATTTTTAAAAAATCAATGTTAATGGCATATTCTCTCTTTGACAGTTCAGACAAACCCATCATCTCCTAACTGGAAAAGAGAAACGGGCAGTTGAATTGATTAGGAGATTTAGTTCAGTGTGAACACGACTGTCGATTGTAGGAAGGGCCTAAGAGACCAACAGGGAAATGGGGGATTATGAGCTAGAGAAAAAGGAATAAGAAAGTGGAAACTCTCACCTCTACGTCACTGGTCCACAGTATCACCAAGCAAATGTGAAAACCAGGGACTCTGATTTGAATTCAGCTTGGGTTCTAGACCTGACAGCATATTAATAACTTGCAAATGGCTAAGGAAACTATCACCTGATGTGATTTTTATTGGCACTTCCTGTATTAGTTCACTAATTGTTGAGGTGGCATGGTGAAATTACTAATTGAATATGACATTCCTATAAAATGCTATTAAAAATATTGCAGTGCCTGTCACCAGGTGAACTGGCTGTGCATTTTCTGCCACATTAAAAAATAAATTTATAGGTAATAAAAAAATACCTTTGTGAATGGATTCAAAATTCTCAGGGTGGGATCATTTCACTGACAAAGAAAAATAAATATGGCACCAGAAGTTATTCATCTGGGCATTCTCTACAATTTTAAATGCAATTCAGTACTTTAGAAAAAAATGAGTGAATGTGCAGGAAAATGTTTATCTGTGGGAGGGCAAAATGTCTGCTTTTTCATAATGACCTCCTTTATTAACCTGCTAATGACTCTGAAGTTACATTGGAGAGCCATTCATTTGGATTAGAATATGGGTTCCAGAAGGATGTTGTGTTTTCAGTGTGTACCCTATGCTCTTGGATAAGCATGTAGTTTTGGATTTGGAAGAAAGAAAACTAGCTCCCAATGTGTTTCTGCTATAGGTGAGGCCCCATGCTTGGCATTCTGAAGCAAAAGAAAAAAACATTTTGAGGAGCAGAACTGTGTCTTCCTCATTCAACACCTTGATGTCAATGTTTCAGTCCATCATTAAGTAGACAGTAAACAAGACAGAGTTATGGAAGGAGAGATTTTACTTAACCTCTCATCAACCACAAGAGGAAGGTATTTTTAACTTTCTAGCATCCCAAGTTGGTAGATATTATGGAACTTGTCCAGGGTCACAGCTCATAAGTAGTTAGAGCCAGGATTATACGGGCCCATATGAGCTTCTACACCACCATGGTACCTCTACATAAGAAATCCTGAGATGTCTTACTTGTCCCATTTATAGTGTGAAGTTGATGAAGTGACCCATGGAATGGCCCAGGCTGCACAATGGTTAACAAAGGCAACTGATTCAGGTAAAATCTTTTCTTATTCTAAGCTGGCACCAGAGGTGAGGTCACAGATCATTAATTCTCAATTAGCTTCATAGATTATTTACCCAGTGGTTCCTAACCTCTTTCTTCTCCCAGCCACTGACACATCAGGAATCTACCTCCAAAAAAGTGTATCATATTTTCAGCCATTTATCATTGCATTCAATGTTATGACACTAATCCAAACTACCATTCTATTTTGCCAAAGAAACCACTTTGAGGTTCCTAATTGGTCTCTATGATTCTTCCTCCCTGTCTACTGCTTCCCAGGTCTCTCCACCAAGCAGGAGGAATCATTCATTCATTTACTTAATTTATTTATTTTTATTTGTTTTGAGAGAGAAAGAGAGCATGAGCAGGGGAGAGGCAGACAGAGAGGAAGAAAGAGAGAATCCAAAGCAGGCTCTAAGAGCCTGATGTGGGGCTTGAACTCACGAATCATGAGATAATGACCTGAGCTGAAACTAAGAGTTGGACGCTTAATCGACTGAGCCACCCAGGCACCCAGGAATTATACTTTTGAAATGGAACCTAGGCCATGTCATGATCCTGCCCTGAATCCCCAGTGGCTGGCCTATCACCGTCTATGATGGTTCTGCATCATCTAGTCCTGGCTACCTTTCAGATCTTACATATCCTACAATTATTTTCATGCCTATTCTCCTCTAGCCATAACAGATCTTAGGTTTTAAAAACCTGCCAAATGTGTTTCTTCTCAGGGAGTATTCTCTTATTTCTCTTTTCTGTGGATGGTTCTTTTGTGAGATCGCGTGCCTCATCCCCCAGTTGATTCAAGGTTTTGCCTAAGTGTCACCTGCACAGATGGCTTCTCTCACCACCGTATCCAATACACCCTCCCCACCCTAGCCCAACACCAATTTCATCCTTGATTTATTTCTCTTCAGAGCTCATCTCCACCAAAGAAGATACACATATAAATACATTTTTTATATTATTTGTTTGCCATATTATTTTTATTATGCCCACCGGAATATAAAATGCCATGAAAATACTGATTCCACCCTTCTCATTTACTGTTATACCTTTCATGGCTTAGAACAGTGCCTGGCACATGACAGGCAACGAATAAATATTTATTGAATGGATAAATACCCTTAAGGCTCAGCAAGATGTCTAGAGTAAGTGCTTTTTCAATGATCACCCTGATGATATAAAAGATATAATTAACACAAGTGTGATAAAAAGTGGAACAAAAACCGGTCCAGTAACAAGGTCCAAAGCGTAGATGGAAACGACAGTGAGCTATCACCTCACACCTGTTAGAATGCCTGCTAACAAGGGCCGCTGAGGATGTGGAGAAAAGTGAACTTAGGCTCACTGTCGGTGGCAGTGTAAATTGGTACAGCCACTATGGAGCTTTTTTTTTTTAATTAAAAATAGGATTTCTTGAAGAGGTATCTGCACCCCCATGTTCACTGTGACATTATTCACAATAGCCAACATGTGGAAACATAAATGAAACTCGAGGGCATTCTGCTAAGTGGGAGTCAGACAAAGAAAAGACAGATACTAGATGGTCTCACTTAGGTGAAATCTAAAAAAGCCTAACTCAGAGCAACAGAAAGTACTCAGAGTGACAGTCACCTCCACTTGTAAGAGCAATAAGTCTGGGGACCTCATGCGCAGCATGGTGGCTGTGGTTAACAGTACTGTATTACAGACCTGAGAGTCGCTCAGAGAGTTGATCTTAACTGTTCTCATGACAAGGAAAAAAAAAAAAACTATGTGAGGTGATGGGTGTGCTAACTAGCCTTATTGTGGCAATCATTTTGCAATATATATGTAAATCAAATCATCATGTTGTACACCTTAAACTTACACGATGTTATATGTCAGTTGTATCTTAAAACTAGAAATAAAGAAAAACAAAGAAGGTCCAATCTCATGATGCAAGTCAGAAAATGGACCAGAGGTCTCTACTACTTTCCCAACATCATAGAGACAATCGATGGTAAGCCAAAGAGCAGAGCTCAGATTTCCTCTTTTTTCTTTTAATGAGGGAAGGAGGGGTGGAGAGAGAGGGAGAGAGAAGCCCAAACAGGCTCTGTGCTGTAAGCGCAGAACCCAACGTGGACTCCCATGAGCCATTGAGATCATGACCTGAACTGAAATCAAGAGTCAGACACTTAACTGACTGAGCCCCCCAGGTGCCCCAGAACTCAGATTTCTAATACTCTTTCCACTACTCTACAAAGTGTTTTGGCAGCCACAGCTTATAGAGTAAAGATGGAAATGTTCCTAGGATACTTTCTTGTTACAGGACAAGGCTACTCGAAAACAGTTTATGAATGTGACTTTTGGGACTGATGATGAGTGTCAAGAGAAAAGGGAAGATTTTATAATTAGCAAGTGCTAGCCATACATCTGACGCTTTTCCAGAAACTCACTGTTGGGTGCTCACTCCCTTCATCCCCACTAAACTTGGTTCCACCCTATTCTTAAAATAATCCTTATGGGGCAGGAATTTTAAGTGCCAAGCATGAAAGTATACTATTAACATTTTTTTTAACATTTATTTAATTTTGAGGGAGAGAGAGAGAGAGCATGAGCAGGGGAGGGACAGAGAAAGACAGAGACACAGAATCTGAAGCTGGCTCCAGGCTCTGAGCTGTCAGCACAGAGTTCGATATGGGGCTCGAACCCATGAACTGCGAGATCATGCCCTGAGCCAAAGCTGGAGGTTTAACCGACTGAGCCACGCAGGCGCCCCATGTAAGTTCAATATTAAATTGGCTCTCCAGATCCTCTCTGTGACTGGCCTAGAGCTGACCGTTCGATTATTGCCTACTTTTATTTTTTTATTTATTTTACTTTTTTACTTTTTATTTGATTTGTTTTGTTTTCAATATATAATTTATTGTCAAATTGGTTTCCATACAACACCCAGTGCTCATCCCAACAGGTGCCCTCCTCAGTGCCCATCACCCACTTTCCCCTCTCCCCCACCCCCCATCAACCCTCAGTTTGTTCTCAGTTTTTAAGAGTCTCTTATGGTTTGTCTCCTTCCCTCTCTGTAACTTTTCCCCCTCCTTCCCCTCCTCCCTGGTTTTCTGTTGAGTTTCTCAGGATCCACATATGAGTGAAACCATATGGTATCTGTCTTTCTCTGCCTGACTTATTTCACTTAGCATAATACTCTCCAGTTCCATCCACGTTGCTACAAATGGCCAGATTTCATTCTTTCTCACTGCCAAATAGTATTCCATTGTATATGTAAACCACATCTTCTTTATTCATTCGTCAGTTGATGGACATTTAGGCTCTTTCCATAATTTGGCTACAGAACGCTTACTGTCCCAATGCCATACACCCCCATTTCCAGAAACAGACTTTCATTCATTCCCCTATCCTTGATCTGCTCTTGCAAGTTCCTTCCCGGTACCAGATGGCTTGTTCATTCCTAGTGTCTGAGACCTTAGGGTCAAGTCTCCCAGATGACGGCCAAACCACTAGCACCGCTCTCTGTCTACCCAGGAGTGACAAGTTACCACAGTTTAGAAGGGAAGTCTTGGTCAGTGACTCAGTCCACTGGGCTGCTTTGCATGTGTAGGTTCTCAATGTCTCCCCAGCACCTGCTGAGTGGTACGCAGGGTAGTAGAGAGCCAGTGCCCAGTGTCTGCCTTCTTTCCCCCAGTCACATGTTGCCCAATCCGCAGAAGCTGCCACACTGAGTTCTCTGTTACATGTCTATGACCTGAGACAAAATGCGGTACGTGAAATGTGCAACATCAATCCCAAAGTAAAATGGTGCAAGTCAGTTGCAATATTTGAGTGCGTGTATGTGCCAAACTGTTTAACTCTCTATCAGCATTATCTCATGTGATCCAGATCAGTTGATGGTATAGATAAAATATCTGTCCCCCATTTTCAGATGAAAAATATGCAGAGAAAGATGAAGTGTATGTACAGAAACTATGAAGACTTGTTTGAAATCAATGATTTCTTAAGAGCCAGGATCTGGGAAAAGGAAGTTCATCTGTAATGTCAGGTAGAAAGGTAATCATGACTTGGAAATAGGCTAATAATAATGGGATGGCTAATAATAATAGTGTGGTATTTTAAGATGGACCAGATATTTTTTAGTAGACCCTTTCTTATTTATGAGGAAATTAGTTGCGAGGAGATCATGTTATGAGGTGTAGACTGCTCCCGAAACCAAGACCTAAACTCCTGACCGTCTTCTCTTATCCAATTCTTAGCACGGTTGGGGGCTAAAGTGTCCTTGACACCTCATTTCTTTCCGCCACTAACAGGCCAAGTTCAGTCTTCATGATTTTAAGCAGCATTGACACCACCTGTGTAAAACTATGTACGCTTTTTTGAGAAATGGTACCAGAAAAAATATTTGGAACCAACCTGAGGCACTGTCCTCACTAAGGACTTTTTCTTTTTTTTTGTCTGAAGCAGCCCTGAACCAACCACGTTTAGCTAAAATTCTAAGGGATGCTGTACAACACAGAAAAGATGTTTAAAATCCTGCAATTTAGAACAGTGAAAAGTGTCTCTTGAGGTTTAACGGACTTTCAACATGACGAGAGAGGGCTGGAAAAATGATTCTGTTTACAGATGGAGTCCTGTGACCAAGCCATTCTTAGGGGAAAAGCTATTTGTTCTAATGCTCTCTTAGTCCCTGCTTTTTAAGTCGTGCTTCCTGTCCAGGCTCTTTTCAGGACAAAGGGAGAGCATTCTGTTTAGGATACCCTCCTTCTCTCAAAACTGTCAGCGCTGTTCCTGTTGCCACCCGTCTTTCCTCTGATGGTGTTGCTTATTCAAGGTAGGCTGAAACCTCCATTCTATCATCGCTGCTTCATTGTGGGGGGGATCTGAGCCAGCCTTCTTCAGTAGTGGTTCCTGAGAAGTAAATCTTTTGATTGTTACTGCCTTTCCCATCCCACAACATTTATTTCCTTTGCTATAAACACTTGGTGATCCTTTACCAAGTGGTAATTTAGATTTTTGTTTTTAAACCTCACAGAGGGAGACAGGTACGAGTTGGGGAGGGGCAGAGAGATGGAGACAGAATCTGAAGCAGGCTCCAGGCTTTGAGCTGTTAGCACAAAGCCCGACGCGGGGCTTGAACTCATGAGCATTGAGATCATGAGCTGAGCTGAAGTCGGTTGCTTAAATGACCGAACCACCATGGCGCCCCACATTTTTTTTTTTACTAAAATGTTAATGGTTAAAAAAAATATCAGCTCCCATCTAGGAGGCCTGTCTCAGGCAGTTTTTGAGAAAAATTTGCAAAGTGGTTAGATGGCATGTGGGGTGGGGACGTTCTTTTTAAATTAGGGAATGAGTCATGAGGTGTTATGTGCTCAACTGTGTCTCACCCCTTTCCCAAACTCACATGTTGAAGTCCTGACCCTCTAGTAATAAAGAACGTGACTATATTTGGAAATAGGGACTTTAAAGCAGTAATTACAGTTAAGCGAGGTCACTGAAGGGGGCCCTAAGGTCACCAGCATGCAGATGGCTGCCTTCCAGGCAAGAACAGTGACCCGAAAGGCCTGAACCCCGCTCATATTTTCATCTTGGACTTCCAGCCCTCAGAAATGTGCGGAAGTAAGCCTCTGCAGGCCTGTGACACTTCTTTAGGGCAGCCCCAGCAAACCAGGAGGCCCGGTGACGAGGTTGAGGCTGGTGTCTTCAGGATACCCCCTTTGTGGGTGTTTGAACTGTGAAGGGTCATGGGACACCCTCTTTGAGAGTCCTCTTTCTGTGTGACAGGAGAGACCATTTAGAAAAGAAAGTAACCCTCTACCTTTTCCTCAGCTCTTCAACCAAACTGTTTCCCTTTCCTTGAGGAAAACAAAGATCCCCCTCACTGCCAAGTCAGGGTTGATGGTAATCCCCCAGGAAAGGAGACGACAGCCCCCCCACGCCCCCCACCCCAGGGAAGACAGGCACACAGACTGGCAGTCAGAAGGCCAAAGGCAGCCCGGGGTTCCCTCTCAGGGGATGCTGAGTTTCCAGCTACAAACAAGAAGCCAATTTGCATGATCTCGTCCTTTTCTTTGGTTCACAGAGGAAGCTATGCACAGTTCCTTTGTGTTCATCTCAGAAAGGTGACCTTGAGAGATAAAATGGAAGATTTTGTTTGGACATGAAATCATTCCAAGTATTTGTTTTTGGGACTCAATTTAAATATTTGCTTTCAAAGGGTTTTTAAAGGACGTGGAAGGGTTCGTGCAGGTATCTGGCATGTTTTCACGTCTATCCTTGGTTGATAACTGCTCTAATAGGAATCTCTTTTCTGACTAATATCAATGTCAGAACCTTGAAATTATGTTATGCATTTACAGTCTGTCTTCTAGCAGTGATACATAGCACAATGAAGAAAGATTGACAATACAATATTGTCTTGTGTTCAATTCTTTCTTTGCTTTGAAATAAAGGAGAGAGTTGAAAATAATCCTAATAACAGCAAATGTGTATCAATGGTGTATTATGGTAATCGCTTTACTTCTATTCTTCTATTAATTTTTACAGAAAGCTACTAAAGTGCTTAGCAAATGTTTGTGGAAACAATAAATAAATAGTTCACATGACACAAAAATGCCCTGAAAAGTTCAATAACTTTTTCAAGTTCAAAAAGTTAGTGAAAGAGGAAGATTTGAATCTAGGTCTCTATGACTCTATATTATGAACTCTTTTTTTTAAGTAAAGTTTTTCTCTGTTTTTAAAAATGTTTATTAATTTTTGAGAAAGAGAGAGTGAGAGTGTGCACAAGCAGGGGAGGGGCAGAGAGAGAGGGAGACAGAGGATCCAAAGCAGGTTCCGTGCTGTCAGCACAGAGCCCTACATAGGGCTCTAACCCACAAACCATGAGATCATAATCTGAGGCGAAGCCGGATGCTTAACCGACTGGGCCACCCAGGTGCCCCTAGGTTTTTAACTCTTTACCACTGCAGTATGCTACAAAATACAAGGCTTAATAGAGAGAAGCTAAGAATTAACATCCATAGAGAAAAGATGGATAATAAGTGGATCAGAATTATTTATTCGAAGAGATTCATACAAACCAAATACTTGCCATGCAATGAACTATGGCTTTCATTCACCAATTTCAAAACTCTATTGTAAACATAATTTTGGATCTATGCTTCATGGTGGCTAGGTTACTTCACTTAGAGGTGAAAATGTAAGCATTATAAAAATATCATGGTAAACCTACAGTAGGCTGCTGGAATTAGCAAATCTCACTGAAATAACAGTAAAGAAATATTAAAAAGAATATATTTACAGAAGGACTAGAACTGGTGGAATGAAGTGGGGGTCACAGTTGGCTAATGGTGTGCCACAGATTGTCATACACTTCTGCAATATGGAAGGTGATGAAATTATATGGATGCTTAAAACCTGGTGGGGTGTACGGCATGCACAGAAAAGATGTGGTGTGGAAGGTATCATTCCTGACCCAACAATACATTAAAAAAATTATTCACCACGACCAAGCGGGATTTATACCTGGGATGCAGGGCTGGTTCAACATCCGCAAAACAATCAATGTGACTGATCACATCAATAAAAGAAAGAACCAGAACCACATGATCCTCTCCACAGCAGAGAAAGCATGTGACAAAATACAGCATCCTTTCTTGATAAAAACCCCCAAGAAAGTAGGGATAGAAGGAGCATACCCCGAGATCATAAAAGCCACATATGAACGACCCAACGCTAATATCTTCCTCAATGGGGAGAAACTGAGAGCTTTCCCCTAAGGTCAGAAACAAGACAGGGATGTCCACTCTCACCACTGTTATTCGACATAGTATTGGAAGTCTTAGCCTCTGCAATCAGACAACACAAAGAAATAAAACGCATCCAAATCAGCCAGGAGGAGGTCAAACTTTCACTCTTCGCAGATAGCATGATACTCTATACAGAAAACCGAAAAGTTTCGACCAAAAAACTGGTAGAATTGATTCATGAATTCGGCAAAGTGGCAGGATATAAAATCAATGCACAAAAATCAGTTGCATTCCTATACACCAACAATGAAGCGACAGAAAGAGAAATCAAGGCATCGATCCCATTTACAGTTGCACCAAAAACCATAAAATACCTAGGAATAAATCTAACCAAAGAGGTGAAAAATCTATATACTGAAAACTATAGAAAGCTTATGAAAGAAATTGAAGAAGACGCACACACAAAAAATGGAAAAATATTCCATGCTCCTGGATAGGGAGAGCAAATATTGTTAAAATGTCAATAGTACCCAAAGCAATCTACATATTCAATGCAATATCTATCAAAATAACACAAGCGTTCTTCACAGAGCTAGAACAAACAATCCTATAATTTGTATGCCATCAGAAAAGGCCACGAATAGCCAAAGCAATCTTGAAAAAGAAAACCAAAGCAGGAGGCATCACAATTCCAGACTTCAAGCTATACTACAAAGCTGTGATCATTAAGACAGTATGGTACTGGCACAAGAACAAACACTCAGATAAATGGAACAGAATAGAGAACCCAGAAATGGACCCACAAACATAGGGCCAACTAATCTTTGACAAAGCAGGAAAGAATATCCAATGCAATGAAGACAATCTCTTCAGCAAGTGGTGCTGGGAAAACTGCACAGCAACATGCAGAAAATGAACCTGGACCACTTTCGTACACTACACAAAAATAAACTCAAAATGGATGAAACACCTAAACATAAGACAGGAAGCCATCTAGAGGAGAAAGTCCTAGAGGAGAAATTCTAGAGGAGAAAGCCAGCAAAAACCTCTTCGACCTTGGGCACAGCAACTTCTTACTCAATATGTCTCCAGAGGCAAGGGAAACAAAAGCAATAATGAACTATAGGGACCTCATCAAAAGAAAAAGCTTCTGCACAGCGAAAGAAACAATCAGCAAAGCTAAAAGGCAACCGATGGAATGGGAGAAGATATTTACAAATGACATATCAGATAAAGGGTTAGTATCCAAAATCTATAAAGAACTTATCAAACTCAACATCCAAAAACCAAATAATCCGGTGAAGAAATGGGCAAAGGACATGAATAGACACTTCCCCAAAGAAGACACCCAGATGGCCAACCAACACATGAAAAAAATGCTCTGTATCACTTGTCATCAGGAAAATATAAATTGAAACCGCAATGAGATGCCACCTCACACCTGTCAGAATGGCTAACCTTAACCACTCAGGCAACAACAGATGTTGGCAAGGATGTGGAAAAGAGGATCTCCTTTGTACCGCTGGTGGGAATGCAAACTGGTGCAGCCACTCTGGAAAATAGTATGGAGGCTTCTCAAAAAATTAAAAATAAAACTACCCTATGACTCAGCAATTGCACTACTAGGTATTTATCCAAGGGATACAGGTGTGCTGTTTTGAAGGGGCACATGCATCCCAATGTTTCTAGCAGCACTATCAACAATAACCAAAGTATGGAAAGACCCCAAATGTCCATTAATGGATGAATGGATAAAGAAGATGTGGTCTGTATATACAATGGAGTATTACTCGGCAATCAAAAAGAATGAAATCTTGCCATTTACAACTACGTGGGTGGAACTGGAGGGTATTATGTTAAGTGAAATTAGTCAGAAAAAGACAAATATTGTATGACTTCACTCATATGAGAATTTTAAGAGACAAAACAGATGAACATAAGGGAAGGGAAATAAAAATAATATAAAAACAAGGAGGGGGACAAGACATAAGAGACTCTTAGATATGGAGAACAAACAGAGGGCTACTGGAGGGGTTGTGGGATGGGGGTGGGCTAAATGGGTTAGGGGCATTAGGGAATCTACTCCTGAAATCATTGTTGCACTATGTGTTGACTAACTAGGATGTAAATTAAAGCAAAACAAAACAAAGCTCTGCATCTTAAACTCAAAAAAAAAAAAAAAAAAAAAAGAAGAAGGTATCATTCCTCCCTAGGAACAGTTAGGAATGGGGTATTAGGAAGCTTCTAGGATCTAAATAAGTAAGTACAGGCTGTCAGCTGGGGTGGAGCATTTGACTGAAAGCCTATCTGTTCATGGACAGCATGAGTAAGGCTCCCTTTTTTCTCCTCACATTCCTGAGATGCGATGTAATTGCCTGTAGGATGAAATCAAGAACATAATATCCAAGAAGTTAAACAATCTACTTGGGATCATCTAGGGTCCCCTAGAATGGAGACTGATATCCCAGAGTTGGCCCCTCCTAGAATCTGGCATACTCCTCATTCACACATACAAATAAAGCCCACCCACTCACATGCTTAGCCTAGGGGCCCAGAGCTGTTGGCCAGCCACCCCATTCAAGGCGGGCACCTATAAGGGCAAGAGAAATATGGGTGAGTGAAGAAAATCTATGATACCTACCAATGTCAGTCCACTTTGATCCTCATGCAAAAATAAATGGACAACCAAGCTTATGAGATATTTGGGACAATTTGGCCGCACAGTGACAAGTTCTAATATTAAAACATACAACAATTTATGCTAGAGGATACAAAGTTAATTTACAGAGAAGTACTTTAAAAATTATTTTTAGGGGAGCCTGGGTGGCTCAGTCAGTAAGCACGCAACTCTTGATTTCTGCTCAGGTCACGATCTCACCTTTTGAGAGTTCGAGCCCCGCATCAGGCTCTGTACTGACAGTGTGGAACCTGCTTGGAATTCTCTAAATAAATAAACAAACAAACATAAAAAGAAAAGAAAATATAAAAAATTATTTTTAGTGCCCTTGGAGCGCTTATGAAGATATATTACATCCATGAGAGCAATTGGTAATATTCACTTTGTGTATACTTTGTTGGCCACACTCTGTGCTAAAAGCATGACATAGATCATCTCATTTAACCCTCAACAATTATTATTGTCCTCAGTGACAGATGAGACAATGAGACATAGAGAAATTAAATGACTTCCCAACTTGGTGGTTAACTAAGTATAAAGTCTCCAAAAAGAAGAACAATTAAAATATTCCAGCAAAATAAACAAATGCAGAATATAAGAAAAAATAAGCTAAGAAATAGAGCAGGAGTCTGCAAAACATTGCCCATGCTTTATTTTTTGGATGGCCCTTGAGATAAGAATTTTAAAAAATATTTTTAAAGGATTGGCAAAAAATAATGAGAATGAGGAGGTCAAGAAGGACGAACAGAAATTTGTGACATTTCCCCCAAGTGTAAAATATTTCTTATCCGTCCCGTAACAGAAAATGTTTGCTGATATCTGATAGAGAGGATCAAATACAGGAGGGGCCCCATCCAGCTAACAGTAGAAATTCCAATAATACAAAACAGAAAAATGGAGAGGAGAAAACAATCAGTGAATTCATAAAGGAGAAATTCCAACCTTGAAAGGGTTCACTGAACAGCCCAGAGCCGGAACAGGAAGAATACACACACACACACACACACACACACACACACACACACGCGCATTTAAATGTTTTATAGTAAACTATATGAAAATCAAGGATAAAGGTAACATGCCAAACATTTCTACATAGATTTTAAAAAAGGATGGAGAGGTCACTAAAAAAATAAATAAAAATATTGGCATTAGAATTCTTATCAGCATTTCTTGATATGAGAAGTTCTGAGGTTAGAACTGCATCACTGTTACGTTGAACGATGCCTGGCTCATAAGAAGGTGCAGGAACACATAGCTGTTGGACACATGAAGCAGAAGCTGTCACTAGGCTAACCAGGGAGCATTTGGGGAGCGGCACCCCAGTCCTGAATCTCCCAGGCAAGCTCCCCTGCTGAATCAGTGCTGGCCATGCACCTGCTGGGGCCGGATGCAAACAAGGACACAGTTCTGACTCTCTCAACTGCACCCCAACCCTTCTTCTATTTTAAGGTACCTTTTTCAAAATGAATATTTTCAAGAAACTTTTTAATATAGGCGTTATCCTATATATTTTCTCCATTCAATGAGAAGTGAACGGATGGGTGGTTGAAACAAGGTCAGATTCAATCATTTTTGAACTTAATCTTACTCAACAGTAGGAACCATGGAGACCAATATTCGTCTGAACGCTCTGTAGCTGTTCATTTGTCTCTGTAAACACATCTTTCACCATGTCCCCATCACCACATATACAACAGTCTTAAGATTACAGTGAATTTGTGAGGTAAGCATTTGGCTGTTTCTCTTTTTGATTTATAATTCTTTATGTGTATTCTTACAATTAAAGAGCAATTTTTGAACACAAGATATTATTTTATTTGAAAATAAATCCAGATTATTTTGATATAGCTCAAAATGACATATTTCTTTGAATATTAAAATGAAAAAGGTAACTATTAAGCAATACAGTGATCTCTCATAAAACCCAACTTTTCAGGTTCAAGGAGGAGATATAATTTGCCTAAGCAAGCTATTACATCCATCAAGTGGTAACTGGGATTTGAGCTACCTTGAGCTAGCACATGGCATATGAAATTAGGCATTTATACACTAGATATCACCCTAAGGTATATAAATAACCCTCCTTTTTTTGAACATTGGGAAGAAATAGGGGATAAACATGATACATATTATTGGAAAGTACGATCACTTTTAGACTTTTGAGATTTTCAGTTTTCAATAAAAGTTGAGACGGCAGAGTGATGCGCCTGGGTTTTTTCAGGGAACAGTAGACCAAGAGAAGGAGGTAAATTTAGAATTGTTTTTGTACAGAAGGTAACCGTACTAATAAAGAGACAATTTCAGAAATACCTAGCAAGTCAGTGGGAAAACACAGACTGGAGATTGAGAATTCATACTTGGGCCTCACCCATGATTTATTTGCAAACCGAGATCCAGGAAATGGGATTGAAATCAGGAAATGGGATTGAAATTTGGATCATTTATATTCCTCCTTTATAACACCATTTACAAAACAGAAATGGCAAAATATCCCCTCAAAATCCAGTGAAGTGTGAAGTCTGGCCAGTTTGCTTTTTACATGCTAAATAGTTTAGTCTATATTTCATGATGCTGTATTTCCAGATCTATCATTATATGTGAAGCGCTTCTTTGAAATTATGTTTGCATTTTTTCTCCTGCGCAATAAAATACTCTTTGGTAAATCTATCAAAGAAAAGAGACTAACTTATTCTTTGATTATAACATTCTGGACTGAGTCTTACAATATGCAAATGCTGTCTTGAAGTGTCTTGAGAACGATACAGAATGAATGGGTTTCTTTTAACAGTTATCAGACTGTATGCATATAGGTCTATTGCTTTTCTGGACTTTAAGACATCTGGACTGTTTCAGAGCTGTATTATGGAACAATTGCCAGTATTTTTTAGAAACGGGATGGGAAAACTGACTGAGATTCATAGAGTGGTAGGTCTACAATAAACAGAACGAAAACCATTCAGTTCTGTCCCCTCACTCCCCTTACACACACTTCATGGAAACTGAAGTGTAATTGAAATGGCTATTTTAGTCATTAAAAATATATTCACAATTTTCATTGGTATCAATCCTTTCAAATCACTTATTAACATAACCAGCATGCAGCCTTTTAAAGTATTCATTTGCTCTGAGCGTCATCACAGGCCTAAAGAGCAAACCAGCCATTAACTGCTGATATCAACTAAATCTTTAGGGATGCAGAAACATGGTATAAATGAACTTGGAATTAGCACCATTAGTTGGGAAAAGAGAAAACTTGTGTCTCGCTCTTCAGTTGAAAGAACGGGCCTATCTGGAATTTATTTAGTTTGACAACAGTGTATTTTGGACTTACTTGTAGTGATAAGTATTGTTTCACATATGTTAAAACAAAATTTCTATTGTCTTTGTTATCACAAATTGCTAAGTGCTTAATATCTAAAAATTAGGCCTGGCTCACTAGCAAGAGATTTTCACACAGGTAAAAAACACAAAAACAACACTTAATTCAAATTTTTTTCTCTTTGTTAGTGTATGCATGTTCCTATAAAATAGATACTTCAGGATTTTGCATAATCTAGTATTTATTCTCCACAATCAGACATTTACTGATTTTCGGAATTTAATTGTACTTATGTTGCTTGGAAGTAGGCTTCACACAACTTGATGGAATCTGTCTACTTGATTTTCAGCCGGGGTTACCTATTTCTTGACTATTCTGAGAGTAAATTTCTTAAACTCGGTGTTTAAGACATGTGATTCTTTTAAATTTTAGTATTAAAGATTTATTACTTATGAGACTGTACATACTAGGATAGAGCACATTTCTAGCATTAAAAAAATTAGACTTCTATTCCTTTGTTCTTAGGAATTTATCTCCTCAATCTCTTTCCCTCCTTTTTCATACAATAGGATATTTAAACAAATTTTGATGACTTCTCAGGCATACCTTCATCTGCTTTATATTAAAATTATATATTCAAGAACATAATACAGATACATTCATTCATTAATTTATCCATATTTGATCTATATTCAAATGCTTGTTGGCTGACTGAATGAACGAATCCATTACCAACTGACATGATTTTTACAGTCAGGTTTAAAATTATTATATTTCACCTCTGGTGACTTTTTAACAACACATTTATATAAAGTAATTAGGAAGAGGTGGGATATTCATGACCAAAATGAATGTGTGCTCAGTGAAAACATGTACTTATACAAAACTGTGTACCAATTAAGAGACTACCACGTGCATTTTATTTTTCTAAAATGTTTATTAATATTATATAAGAGAATGAAAGTATCATCCAGTTTTTTCATGCTGGGAACCTGAAATGTATTTTAGAATCCTAGGTCTGTTTTACTGCTAGAGCTTAACTTCTACTTGTTGATAATTCTATGAATACTATCTTGTAAACATTTCAATTTTTTTCATGTTTATCCACCTCCACATGCCCCAGTCCTAGTTCAAAACTTCATCCTTCCTCATCCAGAATATGAATACAGTCCCCCTTTCTTCAGCCTTATCATTTTGGAATATACCTGAATGGAGTGACTTTTCTGAATAACTTTTATTCTCTTGCTCAGAATTCCCTATTCACATTCTAATGCCTACGGAATGACATTTTACTTCCTTACCACGATACATAGCATCCTGTGTACGTGCTCAACCTTTTCTTTCCCTATTCCCTGCTGTCAGTCAATGGTTTGTAGCTACCTAAACCCCACTGTACAATTTCACGCATCTATTTACTTTTTCTCACCGTCTGGGATGATTTTTCTCTTAATAGTTGCCTACAAACCTGTCACCCATGCTTTAAAATTCAGTGCAACTATGGGCCTTCTGAAATGGTGGAATGAGGACCTTGGTATCCTCCCTAAAAAGCAACAATACCACCCCCAATTAACAGAAAGAGCCATTTCAGAGCTCTGGAAATTAACCAAAGGCATAGAGTGGATTTTATGCATATTTATATTATATATATTTAATATATTATATATATTATTTATATATATTATATATACTTATATTATATATATATACACACACACACACACACACACACATACACACACCATATTTAAGAAAAACTACTGAGTCTTAGGAATGACAGTAGAGTGTGTGGTGCTCTTACTTGTGCCTACACAGTTTCGTTAGAGTTCATCTGGTCTGAGGCTCTGTCAAGACTCACACCCAGGGCCACTTTCAAAAACAACAGCGACTAGCGGCAAATAGGGAAAGCCAATATTTCAGCTGACTGACGCTGTGATGCTGGCAAGAGGCTGGCCCAAAACTCAAAAGAGAGATCTAAGTGGGCTTTGAAGAGCCTCACCTATCCCTGGGAATCTACATGCTGTGGGCAGGTGCAGGCTGCGTGCACGCTCAGGAAATAATTGCGATGACTCATTAGTCACTCATATCTAGCAGACCATAGGACCCTTTATGAAAAGAAAGTCAAAGTCCGAGCAAATATGTAAATCACCTGAACTTTGAACGTGTGCCACAGCGCATGCACAGATTCCCTCAGCAAATGGCGGAAGACTGATGTGGGGAAAAACAAATTTGTTTTTGTCCAATCACTAGGTGACCCTTATGCTCTGCTTGGGTGACTGGACTTAAAAGTAATTGTAAACACAAGTGTTAAACAATATTCAGAGATTTTAGTGTTCGAATACTGTAGGAAAGACAGTTTTCACAGAATTAGTCCAGTCAAGTCACCAACAAACAAGCAAACAACAACTGGGGGACATCATCATCTAGATGTGCTACAATAATTTACCTAAAATGTCTAGTCTTCACTTAAAATTATGAGACACACTGAGAAAGAGGAAACTGGAGCACAGAGAGAAAGAAAGCAATCAGCAGAAACTGCCTCCAACTTTAAGTCAACTATTACAAAAATATTCTAAGGAAAAAAAGGAAAATAAATTTAAACTAAGAAACTTATGAGACTAAACACTCACCAAGTATAGCATGTGAATAAATAAATTATAAAAAAATTCTGAGGTTAAAAAGAATAGTAACTAAAAATGAAAAGTTCACTAAAAGTCCTTGACTGCAGAAAAAAGAATCTTCGAATGTAAAGATAAGTCAAGAGAGATGATCCAGTCTGAAGAACACAATGAACAATGAATGGAAGAAAATGAACAAATCCTGACAGACCTGTGTGATAGCATTATTATGCCAATATATACATAATAGGGATTCTAAAAAGGCAGGAGAGAAAGTAGCAAATATATATACATATATATGTAAATATATATATATATGTGTGTGTGAGTGTATGCACACACACAAAGATATGTACAAGTATATACATATATATGTATTAGAAAAAAATAATGACCAAAATAACCTGAAATTTGAAGAAAAACATACATATCTAAGAAGCTCAACAAAATGCAAGGAGGATAAACTCTAAGAGGTCCACAACTAAACCCAACATAGTCAAACTGAAAAGACAAAGAATAAGAAATCTTGAATGAAGCAGGAAAAAAAATGGCCATCACATACAGGTGAACCTCAAAAAGACTGATGGATGCCTGCCTTGTCCTCAGACACAATGGGCACCAGAACCACTCTGATGATGTATTTAAAGTGCTGGCCATGGGGGTGGGGGTGGGGGGGAGTTCCTACCTACCAAAATAAAGATATTCCCAAATAGACAGTGATTAGGAAAGTTGGTTGCTTGAAGACTTGTCTTACAAAATAAACTGAAGGAAGTTCATTAGGCTGATAAGAAGTAGCTCCAATCAACACAAAGAAATAAAGTACTGATAACGATAATTACAAAGATAAACATAAAAGATGGAGTGTGTGTATATATACATTTACTCCTATCTTAATTGATTCAAAAGCCAAATGCACAAAATGTTGTAACAATGTACTGTTGGGTGTGAAGCATGTAAAATTATCATTTGTATCACAATGATAACACAAAGGAAAGGCAGATGGGGAGCAAAATTTTTATATACTATTTGAATTAAGTTAGTATTAACCAGAAATAGATTCTTTTACTTTATTTATTTATTTATTTATTTATTTATTTATTTATTTATTAGTATTATTATTATTTTATTTTATTTTTTAAAGTTCATTTATTTTTGAGAGAGACACAGAACGCAAGCAGGGGAGGAACAGAGAGAGGGAGACACAGAATCTGAAGCAGGCTCTAAGCTCTGTGCTGACAGAGCCAGATGTGGGGCTTGCACCCACAAGCTGTGAGATCATGACCTGAGTCGAAGTCAGACACTCAAGCAACTGAGCCACCCAGGCACCCCAGAAGTAGATTATTTTGAATTAACACTGCATTTTTCAATTATCAGAGGAACCTAAGAGAGGTTAATAACAAAGAAAATAACAGAAAATATATATATTTTTAAAAGGAATTAAAATGACACAGTAGGAAATATCGTATAATACAAAACAAGGTAGTGGAGGAAGGACTGGGAAAGAAAAATGACATGAGACAGAGAAAATATATAGGAAGATGGAGATGTAAATCTAATCATCTCACTAATTATGTTAAATATAAAATGATTAAACACTGAAACCAAAATGTAGAGATTACCAGACCAGATGAAAAACAATCCATCTATGTGCTGTTGGGCACGTCCATCTATGTGACTTTAGAGTCAAGGAAAAGAAATAGCTTAAAATGTAAAAAAATGAGAAAACATGCCATGCAAACAGTAACCACAAGACAGCTCAAGAGGCTACCCTAACATCAGAAAACCGAGATTTTAAGACCAAAATGTGTTTCTAAAAACAAAGAGAGACATTTTATAATAATAAATGGATCAGTTAATCTTGAAGATATAATAAACATATATGGGGTGGACAATAAAGTCCCAAAGTAAATGAAACAAAAATTGGCAGAACTGAAAGAAGAAATATACGGTTCATCAGTAGTAGTTGCAAACATCAACACCCTAACTCTCAGTAACTGATAGAACAAGACAGAAAATAAGCAAGGATATGGAAGGCTTGAACAATCTATTAAATAACTTGACCTAATTTATTTATATTTATAGAACATTTTACTCAACAACTGCAGAATTTACTTTTCTCAAGGGCATATGGAACACACTCCAGAATAAATATGTTAGGCCATAAAACTACTGTCAAGAAATTCTGAAAGACTGAAATCATACAAAGTATCTTCTCTGACCAAAACGGAGTTAATTACATTAGAAATCAGTAACATAGGAGAATTTGAGAAAACCAGAAATATTTGAGAATCAAACAATACTTATGATACAAGGTGATAATGAAGGTTAATTCAACATGTATATAAAAGAAACTTGCAGTTTTTCGGTGTCCTGATAATTCGTGTATTTATTAATTTATTCCACAAATGTTATTGGTTGCCTGTTATTTGTCAGCATGTTGGGGCACTGAGTATACGATGAAGTGAAAAACAGATACAATGCCTATATAATGACTGTTCATAATACACAAAAATAGTACAATTACATTCAAAATTAAATTCTCACAAGTTCTATAGCAACAGAGGTTTTCCTACAAGGATGTGAAAAGAGTGCAGAGCAGGCAAAGGTGGGAAAGGAGTGAGGGTATGTGGACGAGAGCGTCAGAGAGGAAATGGTGATCTGTAGAGGAAGAAGAGAATTAGAATAGTGGGAGAAACCACCGGAAACTGTCCAGGGCATGGGGGGTGAGATGCATGGTGGGCTTCTCACAGAAACAAGCATGATGCACCCAAGGAACTGGATGCATGGTGCATGCTGGTGTCCATCGGGAGTGACGGAACACTGGGAGAAGTAAGGCTGCAGGGGACATATAGTTGAGACAAGTTAAGGGGTTTGGATTGTTTTATAATGGTGGAGCAAAACCTTAAAGATTTTAAGCAGAAAAATGATATTATATTTGTAGGCTACAGCATCATTCTTAGTGCTTCTTAGAGAATATATGAGAAATGGGTAAGACCAGAGACAGTTGTGAGTGATCCAGGGGGCAGGTGATAGCAGAGGGGGCAGGAACTGGCTCTTACGGACTTATGAGAGGTGGTTGTTCCATTGTTTACTTGCATTAATTTCAATTCTGCCCATGTGAGGTATCCACGCAGAGATTCAGCATCACCTGCTTAGGGAAGGAAGTTGGAGAAGAGAAAGCAAAGAGGTGCTACCCGAAGCCATCGGAGTAAAGGACACCACGAGGAAGTGCATGGAAGGTGAAAAGAGAAGAGGAAATCCTAAAGACACACAGCATTTGAGGGATTGCCACACACAACAAAACAGAGAAGCTGTGGCCGGAAAAGTAGGAGGAAAACCACGGGAAAGTTGTATCACAAAAATAAATGTTGTCAGAAGGAGCAAGTGTTTGATAAATAGAGCTGATCTAATTATCACAATAATTATCTACTTAAGCACTTTTATAATTTAATAATAATAACTTATGCTCTAATTAATTTGCCCATTTGTCCTCTCTGTCCTTTGCTTAACATCCTCTCTCCAATCTGATGACCTATATAGCATTTCAGTATTTAAGGAAAGCCTCCTTTGAATAGATATAATCAATCAGGATATTATAACCAATTAGGATATAACCAATCCTTTGATTATCTGTATATAGTAAGCTGTACATACTCTAAAAATGAATTGTTACTTATACTTTAAAAGTGTGCATTAAATCCTTCGAACAATCTGTCTCAAATATGAGATTATGTGCATTTTTAATTTTCAAAAAAATAGTTTAATTCAATTCGCCTAACAGCCACAGTTAATTTAATATTCACTCTGTACAGAATGTATCAGTATGTTGTACGATCTCAGGGTCAAAATGCCATTTTATCAAGGTAGAGAAATTAAATAGAAATAGCTGCTAGTGGTAGTTTATATTTTTACCAATTCCAACTGCCATGGCATATAATGCTGGTGTTCATAGGCTCGGGTAATTTATATAGAGCTTCTCATATTTCTTCCAAATTCTCTCTCAGGTCTATGTGATCCTGTCACCATGTGTGAGCCCAGGAAGCAGTGCTTCGCTTTGGCTTTGTGATTTTCCATAATGCATTTGGAAACAACTGCCAAATTGCATTTTATTTTATTACTGCCTGGCCAATCCTTTGCAGACTGTCCATAGGCTTTCTATCAAGCTTTCTACCAAACTCTGCCTTGTAAAATGGGCCGGATCCAGGAACAAAAGGAGTATCCAGAATCTGGGATGCTTCCTCCTTGCGATGTTTCCTATTATGTTTACACTGCAAAACCTAATAGTACTTCCCATGGGGTAACAAAAGATATTGCTCTCTCCATTTTCACAAAAACTCTGGGGACAGCAGAGATTACTGGAGCCTTTTGACAGATGGGGTAAAGGAGTCTCTGAGAGATTAAATGATACAGCTAGGTAGCATGGGAACAAGGGCACAGAAGTGAAAAAACAATTTGGCTTTAAGATGAGACACATATAGGCTTGAATCATAGCTTCTGACAACAGCAAATTACTTAACATCTAAGAGGCATTCCCAATTTCAATGAAGTCATTTACTTCATGAGATGGTGGTGAGAAGTACACAAAGTAAAACGTGTGCAATTCATGTAAGTTAGTGTCATCATCACCATTAAACTGGGGTCTTTTGACACTCATTAATACTGATGTCTCTAGGTTCTCATAGACCTGCTTCTCAAACAGTGCAGCTAGACTATCTGGAGGAAAAAAATAGAATAATGATCACTGCCTTTATCTTCCTTTTCCAGATTAATGATTTACTCCTTATCTTGGGATTTTCTTAGAAATTAAATACACTATGGGATAAGATTTCCACAGTAAAAAACTATCCTATGATTACTGGTGCTAATTAAATTTAGGACATTTTTAAGAAACACAGTTCCAGTGACATGGTTTTGGTTAGCATGTTGTTTTAAATAGGTCATTTATGAAACGCATTGAAAAAAAAAAACTGGCTTTTTAATTACTGCCATTATGCCCCACCAGATCCTTTGACCAGAAATAAGACTTATGAAAAAGTAAATGTCTTCACAGAGCTTTAAAACATTGTCAAGTATGGTATATGTGTTACTGTTTATTTATAACAACTGACAAAGTAGGGGTAAGGCAGTATTTTTAAATGAATGCAGGAAGCCTCTAAGGACCAAATTCTCTGTTTACTTACAATATTCAAAATACTTTCAAGGAATGGAGAACCAACAGAGGGTTACTGGAGGGGTTGTGGGAGGGGCTATTGGCTAAATGGGTAAGGGGCATTAAGGAATCTACTCCTGAAATCATTGTTGCACTACATGCTAACTAATTTGGATAAAAATTAAAAAAAAATTTTTAAATAATAAAAAATAAAAATAAAATACTTTCCAAGGATGCCTTATTGATTAGTAATTAAGTAAAAGAATCTATCAAGTAAGATATTTATTATAAAATTTTCAACTAAAATATCTCATTTATAATAATGAAGCTACACAACTGAATTCTTTTTTAGATGATACTGTTTTAACATCAGTGATTACCATAACCAGACTCAGTTTCACTGTCAGATGGGGCAGGGAGATAATAGAGCTTCTACAGATAACATACATCATGGTGCTTAAATGTTTTTTACCCCAAGTGAATATTTATAAATAAAATCATCATTATTTTATGTATTGTCATATATGATATACAATTATAAGTTAATGAGATTAATTTCCTTTTAGAGTCACTATTTTAAGTTTCTTTAAATCCTAGTAACTATATATTATTGCCACCCCACCCCCCCAAAAAAAAGAAAAAAAGCAAGTGTAGAAAAATTTTTACAAAAATTAATAAAACAATATTAATCATTTTCTTTAGGCAAATACATATATTTTTTAAGAGAAAAAAGTCTAGAGGGACACATAGCTAACTTGAGAGTGGGAGTTACATCCAGGGATCTGGGGCCCAAGGAAAGGGGAACTGGGGTAGAAGAAAAGGATTCAAGGGTGATTTAGATGCATTTGTGTTTTATATTTGAAAAGGCAAATGCATTTTTTGATTACTTTTATAACTATCATTAACTCTAAAATTTAAATTTCTTATGATGATCATAGATCATGTGTAACTATCATAGGAAGACACTGAAGTTGCTGTTGCTTCTAGCTCATTCTTACAGAAAAGGGACTAAGGCAATTTCCTTCATTTTTACTTCTGTTAAGGCATGTATACTTTGGAGCATCTTTTCCCTTTTCACTTTAATCTTCACTACTCTTCATTCTTCATAAGAGCCTTAGATATTTAGGCTTATTACTTTAGCCATGTTCTAGAAGTGGAAGCTTATAGAAGGACTGCATGAATTACTAGCAAAGCGTGGTGTGTGTGTGTGTATGTGTGTGTGTGTATATATATATATATATATATATATATATATATATATATAAACAACTTTTAAAAGTGTCCTTAAAAGCAGAACTTTTACTAATTGCAGAAAAACATGAATGGATAAATCTTGCCAAATAAGGTTCTTTGGAGATAGCTGGCACTCAATAAATTCTTGCAAGAAAATGGATGCTGATATGTATTCATAAATGTATAAATATATCATGTGGATAGTTTTTCTTAATTAATCCATGAGAATAAAGACAAAAATATCTTGTGTAGTGATCATGCTTTAAATGTTGTACACAAAATGAAAGAGTGTTTGCTTTAAAGTTAAATTCACAATTAATCCCTTTCCCAACTGATGCTATTTTGGAGATGAAGAGCTGATATCAAAAGAGAAATAACTGCTACTCTCAGTAATTTTTGCCTCAGTCCCAGCATGGCTGACATCCTCTCCCAGAAGATTAGTCCAAATCCCTGTTCATGCTACATCTCCTGATGTGGGAGTTTGTGGAGCCTCAGTTCCTGTGGCAGTGGCAACAGGTCTCATTTCACAAACAGACCAGAGCACACCTAGTTGAGATGTTTCACATTCAGGCCAGAGACCAAACACTATTGACAACAGGCAAAGAGAGCTTCTGCAAATGACCGACCTGAAGGATACAGTGGCCAGGAAAAAAAACAGTGGAGCATGTGCAGCACACATTGGAGACACTCCTGGAAGCACCAGGCCCTGGGGAACAGGGGACACCATAGGGCAGGTTACTACAGGACCTCTTCTTCATAAGGCCATTACCCTCAAGAATATGAGATACAATGAGGAGACAGAGAAATTTATCCTAAATGAAAGAGCAAGGCAAGGCCATAGCCAGAGATTTAAGTGAAACAGATGTAAGTAACATGTGTGATAGAGAATTTAAAGTAATGATCATAAGGATACTGACTGAACTTGAGAAAAGAGTGGAAGACATGAGTGAGACCCTTAACACAGAGATAAGGAACGCATAGCAGAGGTAAAGTGCTCAATAAATGAAATAAAAAACATGCTTGATGAAATGAACAGTAGGATGGAAGAGGCAGAGAAGTGAATTAATGATCTAGAAGACAGAATGGAAAGTAATAAAGCTGAACAAAGAGATAGATCAGATTACAAAAAACGAGAATAAACTTGGGAACTCAGCGACACCATCAAATGTAATAACATTCATATTATAGGTGTCCCAGGAGAAGAAGAGAGGAAAGGAGGCCGAAAATATATTTGAAAAAATAATAGCTGAAAACTTCCCTAATCTAAGGAAAGAAACAGATATCCAGATCCAGGAGGCACAGAGATTTCCAATCAAAATCAACAAAAGCAGATTCATAAGAAGACATATTGTAATTAAACTGGCAAAATACAGTGATAAAGAAAAGATTTTTTTCAGTAGTAAGACAAAATGACAGTAACTTACAAAGGAAAATCCATAAATCTAGCAGGAAATTTTTCAGCAGAAACTTTGTAAGCCACAAGTGAATGTCATAATATATTCAATGTACTCAATGGGAAAAATCTGCAGCCAAGAATGCTCTATCTGCAAGGCTATCACTCAGAATTGAAAGAGATAAAGAGTCTCCCAGACAAATAAAACCTAAAGGAGTTCATGTTCACTACACCAGCCCTGCAAGAAATATTAAAGGGGACTCTTTGAGTGGAAAGGAGAGACCAAAAGTGACAGTATAAAGGTAGGAAACATAAAAGCAGCAAAAACGACTATTTCTGTAAAAATTAGTCAAGGAAATCACAAAACAACATGATTTAAATATAACAACATATACCTAAAATGTGGAGAGGAGTCAACTTAATATAGACTGTATAGGCAGAAGACATTATATACAAGCCTAATAGTAACCACACAACAAAAATCACTAATAAATATGTAAGGGATAAAGAAAAAGAAGTCCAAATATATTACTAATGAAAATCAACAAACCATGAAAGAAAGAAAGATAAGGATCAGAGAAAATCTTCAGAAACAATCACAAAACAAATAATAAAATGACAATACATATCTGTCAATAATTACTTTGAACGTAAATGGAATAAATGCTCCAATCAAAAGACAGAGAATTACATATTGTGTAAAAAACAAGACTCATGTATATGCTGTATGTTGGAGACTCATTTTAGACCTAAAGACACCTGCAGATTAAAAGTGAGGGGATGGAGAACATCTTATCATGCAAATGGATGGCAAAACAAAACAAAACAGAGTAGCAATACTTCTATCAGACAAAATAGACTTTAAAGCAAAGACTGCAACAAGAGACAAAGAAGGTCACTACATAATAACAAAGGGTACAATCCAACGAGAAGATATAACAATTGGCAATAATTATGCACCCAACACAGAGGTACCCAAATACATAAAACAGTTAATAACAAATACAAAGGAAATAATCAATGATAATATAATGATAGTAGGGGACTTTATCATCACACTTTTATCAAAGGACAGATCATCTAAACAGAAAATAAACAGGGAAACAATGGCTTTGAATGACAGACTGGGACAGATTTAGCAATATACTCAGAACATTCTGTCTTAAAATACCAGAATACACATTCTTTTCAAATGCATATTAAACATTCTCCAGAATAGCAGGCATATTAGGGCACAAAACAAGTTGCAACAAATTTAACAAGATCAAAGTCATACCATGCATCCTTTCTGGACCCAACAGTATAAAACTAGAAGTCAATCACAAGAAAAAAATCTGATAACACCACAAACACATGGAGGTTAAACAACATGCTATTCAGCAATGAATGGGTCAACAAGGAAATAAAATAATAAATAAAAAATCTACATGGAAACAAATGAAAATGAAAACACAATCATCCAAAACTTTTTAGATCAAGCAAAAGTAGTTCTAAGAGGAAATTTACAGTAATATAGGCCTAATTCAAGAAGCAAGAAAAATATCAAATAAACAACCCAACCTTACACCTAAAGGAGCTAAGAAAAGAACAACAAACAAAACCCAAAACCAACAGACGGAAGGAAATAATAAAGATTACAGCACAGATAAATGGTATAGAAACCAAGAAAACAACAAGAGCAGATTAATGAAATCACTGGCTGGTTCTTTGAAAAAAAAAATTAATAGAATTGATAAACTTCTTGACATCAAGAAAAAAGAAACAAATAAATAAAATCACAAGTGAGAGAGGAGAAATAACAACCAACACTACAGAGAGACAATTACAAGAGAATACTATGAAATACTACATTCCAACAAATTGGACAACACAGAAGACACAGATAAATTTCTATAAACATATAAAGGACTGAAACTAAAACAAGAAAAAATGGAAAAATTGAACAGACTGATTGCCAAGAAAGAAATTAAATCAGCAATCAAAAAATTCCCAACGAACAAAAGTCTAGGACCAGATGGCTTCATGGGGGAATTGTACCTAACATTTCAAAGAGTTAATACCTATTCATCTCAAACTATTCCAAAAACAGAAGAGGAAGGAAAACTTCCAAATTCATTTTATGAGGCCAGCATTACGCCAATACCAAAACCAGATAAAGACACCACTAACAAAGAGAACTACAGGCCAGTCTCTCTGATGAACATAGATACACAAATCCCCAACAAAATACTAGCAACCTGAATGCAACAAGACATTAAAAATATCATTCACCAAATTTCAGGAAGATGGCCGCGTAGGAGGATGCTGGGCTCACCGCGCGTCCTGCTGATCACTTAGATTCCACCTATACCTGCCTAAATAACCAAGAAAACTGCCAGAAGACTAGCAAAATGGAGTCTCCGGAGCCAAGTGCAGATGAGAGGCCCCCGGAAGAGGGTAGGATGGGTGGAGAGGCAGTGAGCGCTACACGGACTGGCGGAGGGAGCCGGGGCGGAGGGGCAGCCCGCAGGCCAAGCAGAACCCCTGAGTCTGGCTTGCAAAAGCGGAGGGGCCGGACGGAGTGTGTTCCGACAGCAAGGGGGCCTTGACATCTGGAAGGTTATAAGCTAACAGCTCTGCTCAGAGAACGGGAGGGCTAGAGGACAACGGAAGGGAGAGTTGTTGAGTCCCGGAGGACAGAGCTCAGCTTGGTGGGGAACAAAGGCGCTCGCCAGCGCCATCTCCTTTGCCCATCCCCCAGCCAAAATCCCAAAGGGAACCAGTTCCTGCCAGGGAACTTGCCTGCACCCGCAGGAACACCCAATGCTGTGCTTCTGCGGATCCATCCCTCCGGTGGGAGGTGCTGGAGAGCCCCTCCCGAAGCGGATCTCTGAAGGAAAAGCTAGCTAAGCCTGCCCCTCCCGCCCCTGTGCACCTTGCCAATCTACCACAGCTAATACGCCAGATCCACAGCTAATACGCCAGATCCCCAGCACGACAAGCCTGGCAGTGTGCAAGTAGCCCAATGGGCCAGCCATCCCACAGTGAATCCCGCACCTAGGAGAGGGGAAGAGAAGGCACACACCAGTCTGACTGTGGCCCCAGTGGTGGGCTGGGGGCAGACATCAGGTCTGACTGCGGCCCGGCCCACCAATGCAAGTTCTTCAAGACAGCACAGGGGAAGTGCCCCGCAGTCGGCACCACTCCAGGGACTATCCAAAATGACGAAAGGGAAGAATTCCCCTCAAAAAAACATCTAGGAAATAACAACAGCTAACGAATTGATCAAAAACGATTTAAACAATATAACAGAAAGTGAATTTAGAATAATAGTCTTAAAATTAATCGCTGGGCTTGAAAACAGTATAAAGGACAGCAGGGAATCTCTTGCTACAGAGATCAAGGGACTAAGGAACACCCAGGAGGAGATAAAAATGCTATCAATGAGCTGCAAAATAAAATTGAGACAACCACGGGTCAGACTGAAGAGGCAGAGGAGAGAATAGGTGAACCAGAAGATAAAATTATGGAAAAATAAGAAGCTGAGAAAAAGAGAGATAAAAAAATCCAGGAGTATGAAGGGAAAATTAGAGAACTAAGTGATGCACTAAAGAGAAATAATCTACGCATAATTGGTATTCCAGAGGAGGAAGAGACAGGGAAAGGTGCTGAAGGTATACTTGAAGAAATAATAGCTGAGAACTTCCCGGATCTGGGGAAGGAAAAAGGCATTGAAATCCAAGAGGCACAGAGAACTCCCTTCAGACGTAACTTGAATCGATCTTCTGCACGACATATCATAGTGAAACTGGCAAAATACAAGGATAAAGAGAACATTCTGAAAGCAGCTAGGAATAAACGTGCTCTAACATACAAAGGGAGACCTATAACACTCGTGACCGATCTCTCTACTCAAACTTGGCAGGCCAGAAAGGAATGGCAGGAGATCTTCCATGTGATGAGCAGAAAAAAATATGCAGCTGAGAATCCTTTATCCAGCAAGTGTGTCATTCAGAATATAAGGAGAGATAAAGGTCTTCCCAAACAAACAAAAACTGAAGGAATTCGTCACCACTAAACCAGCCCTACAAGAGATCCTAAGGGGGATCCTGTGAGACAAAGTACCAGAGACATCGCAACAAGCATGAAACATGCAGACATCACAATGACTCTAAACCCATATCTTTCTAAAATAACACTGAACATAAAAGGACTAGATGCGCCAGCCAAAAGACAAGGGTATCAGAATGGATAACAAAACAAGACCCATCTATTTGCTGTCTACAAGAGACTCATTTTACACCCGAGGACACCTTCAGATTGAGAGTGAGGGGATGAAGAACTATTTATCATGCCACTGGAAGTCAAAAGAAAGCTGGAGTAGCCATACTTATATCAGACAAACTAGACTTTAAATTAAAGGCTGTAACAAGAGATGAAGAAGGGCATTATATAATCATTACAGGGTCTATCCATCAAGAAGAACTAACAATTATAAATGTCTATGCACCGAATATGGGAGCCCCCAAATATATAAAACAATTACTCACAAACATAAGCAACCTTATTGATAAGAATGTGGTAATTGCAGGGGACTTTAACACTCCACTTACAGAAATGGATAAATCATTTAGACACAGGATCAATAAAGATACAAGGGCCCTATATGATACATTGGATCAGATGGACTTGACAGATATATTTAGAACTCTGCATTCCAAAGCAACAGAATATACTTTATTCTCGAGTGCACATGGAACATTCTTCAAGATAGATCACATACTGGGTCACAAAACAGCCCTTCATAAGTATACAAGAATTGAAATCATACCATGCATACTTTCAGACCACAATGCTATGAAGCTTGAAATCAACCATAGGAAAAAGTCTGGAAAACCCCCAAAAGCATGGACGTTAAAGAACACCCTACTAAAGAATGAATGGGTCAACCAGGCAATTAGAGAAGAAATTTAAAAATATATGGAAACAAACGAAAATGAAAATACAATCCAAACACTTTGGGATGCAGCGAAGGCAGTTCTGAGAGGAAAATACATTGCAATCCAGGCCTATCTCAAGAAACAAGACAAATCCCCCCAAAAAAATCTAACAGCACACCTAAAGGAAATAGAAGCAGAATAGCAAAGACACTCCAAACCCAGCAGAAGAAGAGAAATAACGAAGATCAGAGCAGAAATAAACAATATAGAATCTAAAAAAAACTGTAGAGCAGATCAATGAAACCAAGATTGGTTTTTTGAAAAAATAAACAAAATTGATAAACCTCTAGCCAGGCTTCTCAAAAAGAAAAGGCAGAGGACCCAAATAGACAAAATAATGAATGAAAATGGAATTAGTACAACCAATACCTCAGACATACAAGCAATTATCAGGGAATACTATGAAAAATTATATGCCAACAAACTGGACAAACTGGAAGAAATGGACAAATTCCTAAACACCCACACACTTCCAAAACTCAATCAGGAGGAAATAGAAAGCTTGAACAGACCCATAACCAGCAAAGAAATTGAATCAGTCATCAAAAATCTCCCAACAAATAAGAGTCCAGGACCAGATGGCTTCCCAGGGGAGTTCTACCAGACGTTTAAAGCAGAGATAATATCTATCCTTCTCAAACTATTCCAAAAAATAGAAAGGGAAGGAAAACTTCCAAACTCATTCTATGAAGCCAATATTACTTTGATTCCTAAACGAGACAGAGACCCAGTAAAAAAAGAGAACTACAGGCCAATATCCCTGATGAATATGGATGAAAAAATTCTCAAAAAGATATTAGCAAATCGAATTCAACAGCATATAAAAAGAATTATTCACCATGATCAAGTGGGATTCATTCCTGGGATGCAGGGCTGGTTCAACATTCGCAAATCAATCAACGTGATACATCACATTAATAAAAGAAAAGATAAGAACCACATGATCCTGTCAATCGATGCAGAAAAAGCATTTGACAAAATTCAGCAACATTTCTTAATAAAAACCCTCGAGAAAGTCAATCTACTTAAAGATCATAAAAGCCACTTATGAAAAGCCCACAGCTAACATCATCCTCAATGGGGAAAAACTGAGAGCTTTTTCCCTGAGATCAGGAACACGACAGGGATGCCCACTCTCACCGCTGTTGTTTAACATAGTGTTGGAAGTGCTAGCATCAGCAATCAGACAACAAAAGGAAATCGAAGGCATCAAAATTGGCAAAGATGAAGTCAAGCTTTCACTTTTTGCAGATGACATGATATTATACATGGAAAATCCGATAGACTCCACCAAAAGTCTGCTAGAACTGATACATGAATTCAGCAAAGTTGCAGGATACAAAATCAATGTACAGAAATCAGTTGCATTCTTATGCACTAATAATGAAGCAACAGAAAGAAATAAAGAAACTGATCCCATTCACAATTGCACCAAGAAGCATAAAATACCTAGGAATAAATCTAACCAAAGATGTAAAAGATCTGTATGCTGAAAACTATAGAAAGCTTATGAAGCAAATTGAAGAAGATATATAGAAATGGAAAAAACATTCTGTGCTCATGGATTGGAAGAATAAATATTGTTAAAATGTCAATACTACCCAAAGCAATCTACACATTCAATGCAATCCCAATCAAAATTGCACCAGCATTCTTCTCGAAGCTACAACAAGCAATCCTAAAATTCATATGGAACCACAAAAGGCCCCAAATAGCCAAAGTAATTCTGAAGAAGACCAAAGCAGGAGGCATCACAATCCCAGACTTTAGCCTCTACTACCTACCTGTAATCATCAGGACATCATGGTATTGGTACAAAAAGACACATAGACCAATGGAATAGAATAGAAACCCCAGAACTAGACCCACAAACGTATGGCCAACTAATCTTTGGTAAAGTAGGAAAGAACATCCAATGGAAAAAAGACAGTCTCTAACAAATGGTGCTGGGAGAACTGGACAGCAACATGCAGAAGGTTGAAACTAGACCACTTTCTCACACCATTCACAAAAATAAACTCAAAATGGATAAAGGACCTGAATGTGAGACAGGAAACCATCACAACCCTAGAGGAGAAAGCAGGAAAAGACCTCTCTGACCTCAGCCGCAGCAATTTCTTACTTGACACATCCCCAGAGGCAAGGGAATTAAAAGCAAAAATGAACTACTGGGACCTTATGAAGATAAAAAGCTTCTGCACAGCAAAGGAAACAAACAACAAAACTAAAAGGCAACCAACAGAATGGGAAAAGATATCTGCAAATGACATATCGGACAAAGGGTTAGTATCCAAAAAATATAAGGAGCTCACCAAACTCCACACCCGAAAAACAAAGAATCCAGTGAAGAAATGGGCAGAAAACATGAATAGACACTTCTGTAAAGTAGACATCCGGATGGCCAACAGGCACACGAAAAGATGTTCAACGTTGCTCCTCACCAGGGAAATACAAATCAAAACCACACTCAGATATCACCTCAGGCCAGTCAGAGTGGCCAAAATGAACAAATCAGGAGACTATAGGTGCTGGAGAGGATGTGGAGGAACGGGAACCCTCTTGCACTGTTGGTGGGAATGCAAACTGGTGCAGCCACTCTGGAAAACAGTGTGGAGGTTCCTCAAAAAATTAAAAATGGACCTATCCTATGACTCAGCAGTAGCACTGCTAGGAATTTACCCAAGGGATACAGGAGTACTGTATCCCTTATCTTATCTCTCTTTTTCCTCTGCTTCTTCTTTTTCCATAATTTTATCTTCTAGTTCACCTATTCTCTCGTCTGCGTCTTCAATCTGACCCGTGGTTGTCTCAATTTTATTTTGCAGCTCATTGATAGTATTTTTTAGCTCCTCCTGGGTGTTCCTTAGTCCCTTGATCTCTGTAACAAGAGATTCTCTGCTATCCTTTATACTGTTTTTAAGCCCAGCGATTAATTTTATGACTATTATTCTAAATTCACTTTGTTATATTGTTTAAATCGTTTTTGATCAGTTCGTTAGCTGTGGTTATTTCCTGGATGTTTTTTTGAGGGGAATTCTTCCCTTTCGTCATTTTGGATAGTCCCTGGAGTGGTGAGGGACTGCGGGGCACTTCCCCTGTGCTGTCTTGAATAACTTGCATTGGTGGGTGGGGCCGCAGTCAGACCTGATGTCTGCCCCCAGCCCACCACTGGGGCCACAGTCAGACTGGTGCGTGCCTTTTCTTCCCCTCTCCTAGGGGCGGGATCGGTACTGCCCTTTTCTGACCACCATAAGAGTTCCCCATCCTGAGTGTATCTTATGACACTGCCCCAATTTATTTTCACTTCTACATTTATCACTGCCCAGTCTCCTTTTGCTTATTTAACATCTGTATTCCCATTTAGCAGATGTGTAAACTTCATGAGAGAAAGAAACTTTATGTGCTTTATTTACTTAGATGAGTGTCTGACACAGTTTAATGAATATAGACATAATACAATATTCCTGTTTATGGTTTTACCAGTGCCTTTAAAGAAAAGAAACTCTTTGCAAGTGTCAGATTGTTTCCTGCATGTCAAATTCCTTACTCTTAAACGTAACAGACCATGTTTATCTTTAATGGATGTTGCATCAATTTAAGCCCATCCAGTAAAGGAAAATATGTTCATTGTGGGTCACATTGGGTACTTGATGCACTTTTACAGAAACGGAAGTAATAATATTTGGATATACGGTCTTGAAACATTTTTATATTCATCAGTAAGCAATCAGCATCTCTTGAAACAGATGCTTCCACTGTTCATTTATGAAAATTTTAGCAATGTTTGGAAATGGCATTTAAAATTTGAGATATATTATGCTATGTCCTATTTTACCAAATTGAAGATATCACTATGTTTGTGACTGTAAGATTGACGAAAGTATTAGGAAATGACACTTCTTTCTTGTTTTAAAATTTGGGCTGCCATTGTGCATGTATATTACATTTTTCTTTTCATCCGAGAAGTATTTTTCATGTATATATTTTTTTATTTTTCATATATGTTTGAGAATAACAACTAGCTTGTTCATACACTACTCTTATCCTATTTTGGTAGCAAAATATAGTAGGCCATCAGCAAAATATGACTCCTGCGTCAAATTATGGGAAATATCCTGTATTAAAAAGATGGTCCTGATTTTTGTTTTAATATCACCATGCTAAAAAAAAACAATAATTAGACTTCAACTCTATAGGTTTTATGACAAAGTCTTCAATCAATGGGCTCTATCACAATATATAGTAGTATCTACAAGAAGTGGGCTATAATTTTTTTGTCCCTGTGAGTACATCCTTTTGCTACTGAGCTGTCTAGAATACTGGTTCCACATGATCAGCTCTTTTTGGCATTGGTATACCCTAAGTGTGACAGAAAAACCCAGTCTGCTTTAACTTTCAAAAGGCAGAGGGGCGCCTGGGTGGCGCAGTCGGTTAAGCGTCCGACTTCAGCCAGGTCACGATCTCGCGGTCCGTGAGTTCGAGCCCCGCGTCAGGCTCTGGGCTGATGGCTCGGAGCCTGGAGCCTGCTTCCGATTCTGTGTCTCCCTCTCTCTCTGCCCCTCCCCCGTTCATGCTCTGTCTCTCGCTGTCCCAAAAATAAATAAACGTTGAAAAAAAAAAAATTAAAAAAAAAAAAAAAAGGCAGAGAAGTTTGTCAAACATAAATTACCTAACATACACAGAAAGCACCAGCAGCAGTAGCTATTTTTTTTTTAATTTTTTTTTCAACGTTTATTTATTTTTGGGACAGAGAGAGACAGAGCATGAACGGGGGAGGGGCAGAGAGAGAGGGAGACACAGAATCGGAAGCAGGCTCCAGGCTCCGAGCCATCAGCCCAGAGCCTGACGCGGGGCTCGAACTCACGGACCGCGAGATCGTGACCCGGCTGAAGTCGGACGCTTAACCGACTGCGCCACCCAGGCACCCCAGCAGTAGCTATTTTTAAAGCATACCATGAATTTTAGCTTTCCCTAAACAATGCCAGTAAGAACTTGAATGTATGTTTTAGAGGCCCAGTAAGGAATTCTATGAACGTCCACATTCCAGCTACAAATGGAAAATGTGTTGAATAGATTTAATTATGAAATGAGAATTATTTGACTCTCTTGGGCATAAGAGAAATACTGTAGACTATTGCTAGAGAAGACAAAATGTATTTTCCATTCAAAAGTTTCAGCAACAAGTACTTAGAGATTTTACTAGACCTATCTTGTGTTATATGAAAATTATAAATGTATTCTATGTTAAGAAACAGATCACTGCTAGTGATTATTGAAAAACTGAAGACAATTTGCTTGCCTGACTCAAACATACCACGTGGCTAGACAAACAGGAAGTGAGGGGCCACAGCCCGGAAGTGCTATCCTTTCCTTCTGGACTTGAGATTTCCTTCCCCAACTCAAATCACCACACAACTAGGGGAGAAAGGCAAGAAGGGGAGGTTTTGATAAAAAAAAGCACTCAGCCTAGAAAAACCTCTTTATTGCTGTGGGCCTGAGGCCACCCCACTCCACCCAAATACTGGTGGCCTGCTACACACCTTCCTGAGAAACACTTCATGTTCATGGGCTAGCGACTCCATTTCCCCATCTAGAGGCATCAGCTGCTCAGCCTGGAAAACTCTTTTTACCCCTCAAGCAATATAAGGAGGAACTAAGGGGAGCCTCACTAGCATGAGATAAACCAAGAATAGCAACATAACAGCACAAAGCCTCTGAAAAGTAGATTATCATAGGAAACACAGCCCATATAATCAAGCCAAGACCTGTGTGTTATAGGTAAATAGGGTGATTGCCTGCTAAAATAACAACAACAACAAATTAGAACTCAGAGTTTACTAATATAATAGCCAAAATGCCTCCCCCCCCCCCCGCCCTGCAAATTACCCATCTTACCAAGGACCATCGGAATCCCAACTTAAATGAGAAAAGACAATTAACTGATGCAAACATTGTGTTGTAGAAAGTATGTGAAAAGAATTTTGAAATAACTGACATAAAAAATAATCCAAATAGTTAAAAATTCTTATTAAACAAATTAAAAAAATAGAAAAGCTCAGCAAATATATAGAAACTATAATAAGAACCAAACAGAAATTATAGAAGTAAAAAAACATATAACATAAACTAATAAAAATTTGCTAGATGAGCTAGCTCAATAGTTAAGTGACAGAGGAGAGAACAAGTGAACTGGAGGACAGGTCAATAAATTTACCCAGTTTGAACCCCAAAATAAATGAACAGATCCCAGATATTAACAAAAGATGCCACATTCATATCATGGGATCCTACAAGGAAAACACAAAAAGTGTGAGACGAATGGGTATTTGAAAAAATAGCTGAAAATTTCCACATTTGGCAACAGACATAAACCCAGAGATTTAAGAAGCTGAGAAAATCCAAATATGCTCACCACTCCCTCCCCAAAGAATCCACCCCAAGACACATCATAATTACATGTCTGAATCCTAAATCCAATGAAAAAAGCCTTGAAAGCAGCCAGAGAGAAATGACTCATCACAGCAAGGGGAACGCCAATTCAAATGACAGCAGATTTCTTATCTAAACCCCTGGAAGTCCTACAGGGAAATGGCATGGCATTTTCCAAGTGCTGACAAAGTACTGCCTGTCAATACCTCTATTGGAGTGAATGGAATAAAGGAGAAATAGACACATTTATCAATAACTGCTTTGATTGCAAATGGTCTAAATACACCACATAAAAGGTACAGATTGGAGAAGATACAGACATGATGCAACTGTATTCTTCTTTCAACAAACGTGATTTAAATTTGATGACACAGACAGGCTTAGAGTAAATAAATCAGACAATGTACCATGCAGACATTAACTTTAAAAAGTTAGGGGTAGATGGGGCACCTAGGTGGCTCAGTTGGTTAAGCAACCAACTCTTGATTTCGGCTCAGGTTATGTTCTTGTGGTTCGTGGGACTGAGCCCTATGTTGGGCTCTGCAATGACAGCCTGGATTTTGGGATTCTCTGTCTCCCTATCTCTCTCTCTGACCCTCCCCCCACTTATTGTAAGTGCTCTCTCTCTCAAAATAAATAAATAAAACTTAAATTAGGAGTGGTTATATTAATATGTGATAACATAGATTTCTGAGCACAAAACAGTTACTAGGGATAAAGAAGAAATACATTAATCAAGGCCAGAAAACATAACAATTCTAAATGTGTATAAACCAGAGAGTCTTAAAATATATGAAGCAAAAACTGATAGATCCAAAAGGAGAAATATACACTCAGTAGTTGTGGTTGGAAACTTCAGAACCTCCCTCTCAGAACCAACAGAACTACCAGATGGAAAATCAGCAAGGATGTAGGTATTCTGAACCCAAACCACCAACACAATCTAACTGGCATAAATAAACATGTCACCTAACATCAGGAAAATGAACTTTTTTTTTCAAATGCCCATGAAACATTCACCAAGGTAGACCATACATATCTTTAGCCACGAGAGAAACACGGAAACATTTGGAAGAATCAACATAACTGAGAACATATTCCCTGACCATAATCAAATCAAACAAGAATTTAATTAAATAAGGAAACAAGAAAATCTCTATACATGTGGAAATTAAACACATTTCCAAATAGTCCATGCATAAAAGAGGGAAACTTGAGTAAATAAAAAATACACAGAACTGGAAGACAGAAATGATATATTGATAAGTGGGTTCCCGTGAACACAGTGCTTAGAAATGCCTAGCACTTAAAAGCTTACGTTAGGAAAAAGGAAAGTTCTCAAATCAATAATCTATGTTGCTAATTCACGTAACTATTAAATAAGAGAAAAGTAAGCCAGAGTAAGAAGAAAGAAAAAGTAATCATTTTCAATGAAAACTGAATACTCTACCATTTTGAACTATCAGGATCTGAACTGTAGTTGTTAAGTATTTGTGAGGAATGCTTCTTGAAATGATCACCAATTCTTACTCTCAAATTTGGTATTATTTGTACAGTTTTCTGCCTTTCTCTCAAAATAAGCACTGGTAGGCAAGAAAATCAAGTTCATTATGCACATCCTCAAGACCATACTAACTGACTTTTAAATATAATTAACATTTTAGCTCTTGCTAAATAATTTTTGTCCTACATAGAGTTCTCATTAAAACAATTTGAGAGATGGCCTTTTTATTATTTACTTACATAGCATTTTGTATACATTGTTTATACATGAGTCACTAATAATTTCAACAAAATCAACATTTCCATTTAAAACTGTTTTACATGAAAGAAAATAATTTAAATTTTAAAAACACACAGTGGTTTTATTGAGATTAGTGTGGATTCTCATATGCAGTCGTAAGAAATAATACAAAGGGATCCATGTATAGTTTATTCAATTTCCCCCAATGGTGTAATTTTGCAAAATTATAATGCAATATCACAACCTACCTAGGTTTTTTAAAAAAATTTTTTAGGTTAATTTATTTTGAGAGAGAGAGAGAGAGAGAGAGAGAGAAACAGGCAGGGAGGGGCAGACAGAGAGGGAGAGAATCCCATACAGAATCTGGACTGTCAGCTCAGGGCCTGACTCAGGGCTCGAGCTCACAAACTGTGAGATCATGACCTGAGCCGAAACCACGAGTTGGATGCTTAACCAACTGAGCCACCCAGGCACCCCACGACCTACCTATGTTTTGACAATGATACAGTCCACTGATCTCATGCAGATTTGCCCAGTTTTCTTGTATTAATTTGAATGCACATACATACATGTGCATATTTGTTCTACATAATTTTTATCATATGGTAGGTGCATGTACCCACCACCCAGTCACAATACTCACAGCTCCCTGATTGCAAAGAGCTCCTGGGTAGCCCTCCTGTAGCCACACCCACCTCACTTCTGTCTGCCTCTCTCACACCCCCTGCTAACACCAGCAACAACTGTATTCTCCATTTCTAAAATTTTATCATTTCAAAAATGCAATCTAGATGGAGTCTTACAGAATGTAACGTTTTGAAAGTGGATATTTTCACTGAGCACCATTCTCTGGAGATGCAATTACAATACTGTGTGTATCAATAATTCATTCCTTTTTATAGCTGAGTAATATTCTGTGGTCTGCATGTGCCATGCTTCTGTTGAAGGGTATCTGGCTCTTTTAGTTTTGGACTATTACGAATAAAACTGCTATGGACATTTGTGGATGGGTTTCTGTCTGAACACAAGGTTTTGTGTTTCCAGGGTAAATACGCCAGAGTGTAATTGTAAGGTGATGTGGGAGCTGCAGGTTGAGTTTTATAAGAGCCGAGAGGTTTCCAAAGTCACTGTTTCACTGCACATTTCCATCAGCAAAGTATAATTGATTCACATTAAATTCTTAATCAATTCCAAGTTTATATTTGCGGTTTACAGAATTTTCTTCCCTTTGCATCATTCTCACTTTATTATCATTATCGTTTTGTGTTTCTTTCAGAATCTAGTGATAAGAATTGGAACTAAGCTGTCTCCTGAAAGTGGTTAAATGAGAAATGATTGGTAGGAGAGCCCAAAAACTATACGGAGAGGCTGGTACTGGAGTTTTCCCAAGCCCGTGTGCTAGCCAGTGTCCACTAGCCTGTGGCTCCCTCATTTAAGGCAACATCACCCATGTCCAACTCAAATTCTTACTCAAACAGAAAGCAAAACAAAGAATTGCTGCATATCACGTTGCTTTCAAAGAATCAAAAAAGCTAATATGGAACATATGAATGGCAAAGGTCCACTAAAAAAGGTTACAGGGGAGGAAAAAGGATCTGGGAGCTGTGGTGAAAACTGACCGGACTCATCGCCAGTTCCAGCCCCACATCTGCCACCAAGAGTGATATGAGCCACCAGGGCTTACCCTGACTTGCCCCTCAGATAACTCTGTGCCCTTACATAAGATCATGCATGCTTCTTCCAGGAAATTAAAGCCAATTGAATGATTTTTGTCATTTACATTCACATTGTAGAAAAAGCATCCATTAACAAAATAGTTGTCGTCTTTCCCTGGGGTTGCAGAAGAAACCCTTTCTACGTGAGATCTTATTGTAACATCCTGTACAGCCTACAAGTGGTTTACACATCGCTATTCAAATTCTAGGAGGTCAAAGTTGTTCATATCTCTTCTCCAATACAGATTCTGGTGGAGAGAAGGAAAGCATGGACTATCCCTACACCACATTATTGGCTATAATTTTGAGTAACCTATATAAGTCTAATCTTATGTCCTAAAAAGTGGCTGATTAGTAAATACCAAGGATGAACATGTTGCAACCATGACTCCTATAGTTCTGGTGACTGAAAATTAATGGAAAAGAGATAAGCAGAAATTAATGGAAAAGAGATAAGCAGAAATTTATTGTGCTTATTTTTAAAAAACAAAGATTTCCAGTAAAAAAATTCCGATTGGTTTTCATGTGTTAAGCATGTTTTAGTGTTGCAGACCATGGTCGAAAATTTAACTTCGGCAAGTTCATTAAATTGCATTTGGATGCCTCATCAAACACTCAAACGACAGCGAGAGTAGACGGTGATTCACTGTATGAAAACGAACATGAGTCGCCTTTACCAAACGAAGAGTTGTTTCATCATTTCAGACAACTGTTTTGAATGTGCCAGTGGGATTTTTATTTCCAGTGTTGAAGAAAAATAAGCACTCAAAACCTCCTGTGGAGCGCTAACCTTAGTCACTGGTGAACATTTTAAGGTTATCCTATCTCTTGTCAACAACTGGTTATTGACCCCTGATATACACACAGGAAAAACTCTGAAATCACAGCTGGGTTAACTCATCTATTTTTTTTTTAACCATGAAATCCAGAACCTTAATCACATTAGTGATGCCTGACCGTTCTGTTTCAATTCCAGGGCTGTGTAGTGAAACTAATGAACTGTCTTGGTGGCTCCAAAGCAAAGCCTGGGTCTCACAGGCCAGTTGTGAATTATGAGCACATTTCCTTTTATTGCCTATAAATCTTTTCCAGTTTTATATTCACAGTAGCTTAAAACACCTAAATTCACATCGATGACTGTGCTGCGCTCTGGATGTTTGGGATTAATAGTGGAGTTAAGTAGATCCCCTATATTTAAAAAATACATTTTCAATACAGCCCAACATTAATTACAGTAAATCAGACCTTATCCAGTGACAAGGTTGATAAATGTCAGTGCCTTTTTTTTTCCAGTATGTGCCATAATAACTCTCACACTGCATCCTGAAATAGTGTTTTGGAGGGAAATGGACCTGGAGTTAAATACGATAACATCAGGTTTGAAAGGTAATATTGGTTTTGACATGAAACCAGTGCATGAGTGGAGCAGACTAACCGAAGTCAGAGCCAAAGAATGGAGGTGGGGAAGCGGGTTTGGCCACTGTGTGCATGCAGGCTGTGGGTAAATGGAGTCTCCCTGGGAGGTGGGGCCAAACAAAGAAGTTGGTTTTAGCATACAGATGGACAGAGTGTCTGTAAGAGAAACATAGAAAGAAGACACAATTCCGCTGAAGGCTCCCAGAGCTTATGTCCTGTAACTGAAGGAAAAGCAATGGACACAGAGTCAAATGGACATGGATGGGTCCGAGGTACTGAGTGGCTTTCATGAGGCAGCCAAGGAAGAGAAGCAACCAGAGGGAGGCAAGCATTGAATCAAAGAGGGCTAGAGAAAGCAGAGAAATGGCTGGAAGCCAGTCCCAGAGGCTCAAGGAAAAGCTGAGGAAGGAGTTGTTCCTGCCTCACCTGCTGAGGGAGTGAGTTGTGATGGCAGCACCACACAATTATGCTACAGAATCTTCTGAGCCTCGCCTTTTCCCTGAGGTGCCATTGACTAGCTGAGCAACCTGTGCCTTCACAATGCTCTCATTCCGGTCCATCTCTTCCCTCCCACACACACACACACACACACACACACGCCCTGGGTTTTGGCTGCAAGAGTCATTCCATTACAAATCAGTTCTCTTTATTAAATCAAGTTTCCTCTAGCTCTAGCACCCCTTAGGTGCTTTTATTTTTTGCTAAGTTCGCTGTCTTTAATAAATCCTGGATAATGGAGTTATGTCTGTGACATGGACGGGTCTGACCCATAACCACTCTGATGGCAACTTATCCTGGGATGATCCCAGGAAGGAGAGCACTGGGTGAGTCCAATGTCTGGGTTGTGTAAGCCTGTAGCCTGGCTGGAGAGCCAGTCCTGAGATTTTCCCTAAAATGAAATCATAGCTGGAACAATAGTCATTTATTAACTATGTCCATAGTAATTATGATAGCAACAGCCCCTATTTTCTGGTGAGCATTTAGTATATGCTAAGGATTTTCTATGTGATTTGCTCATTTTGTCCACTTTGTTTTTTAAGTTTATTTATTTTGAGAGAGGGGGAGGAGGGAGGGGCAGAGAGGAGTAGAGAGAGAATCCCAAGCAGGCTCTGCACTGTCAGCAAAGAGTCCAACCCAGGGCTTGAACTCACAAACCCTGAGATCACGACCTGAGCTGGATCACGAGTTGGATGCTCAACCTACTGCACCACCCAGGCACCCCCCAAAAAATTTCTTTTCCTTTTTTTTTAAGTAGCCTTCAGGCCCAATGTGGGGGTTGAACTCATGACCCTGAGGTGAATAATCGCTCACTCTGCTGACTGAGCCAGCCAGGTGTCCCTCATTTTGTCCATTTAAATTATCTCAGCAACCCTCTGGGGTACGCATTATCTTCCCAGTTCACAGATGTGCCCTCTGAAGCTTAGAGATTAAGAAACTTGCCCAAAGTCACTCTCAGTCATAAGAAGAATTGTGGCTCTAGTTAGAAATGCCCTTGGGCCAAGGCTGGTGCTTAAAATATGGAAAATATGGACTTATTCCACTGGGTTAAGGAGTGTCCTTACCTTTGGTTCTTTTGTTATGAAGAAAACTCTAAGGCATGGGGTAATATCAAAATTCCACACATCTGTGTTTTAAGTAAATGCTTCATTTATTTTCCACTCAGAAAGCATCGGCTAGATACCAGGAGGAAGCACAGGGCATCTGTGAAGGGAAGATGTACTTCTGTGTTTGGCGAGAGAGAAGAAAGGAGTCAGGGGCATGAAAACAATTTTTTTTCCCCCACATTACATTTTTGTTTTGCTTTGTTCCTGACTGGAAGTTTTTAAGATGAATTCGTTCGTGTCAACAAGATAGTATCAAATCTCCTAATACCAAGTTTCCTAAGGGGAAAAAAAATCTCCCTTGAAAGCCTGGTCCTGATGTTTCCCTAATAATATAGTAATAGTTGCACTAATGATCCTTTTTAAATTTCATATAGCCCTAGTAATAATAATAAGAATAGCTTTCTTTTGTATTGCATGTGTGTTATATGCCAGGGATTCTAGTATGTGCTTTTCTTGTTTTATCCATTCTAATCCTACCCCAAACCCTATGACTGGCAACCAGGCAAATGTTCCCGAAAGTGTGAGTTCCCAAACACTAATGGGTCAGTGCCACAAGTACCACTTCCAAATTAGGTTTGAGACTTCGAGAGAATAAAAACAATAGGAAGTGACGAATGGCAATACAGACCTTGACTAAAAATAAGCCTGGAATCAAGACCAGGGTGAAGCCTAGATTAACTATGAAAGCTGCGTCCAGATGTTTCCAAAACAGGCTGCTGTAATTTCAGGTCAAAAGAGTCACAAACAAGTATTTCAGATTAAAAGCTAAAGACATTGATTTTCTTTCCAACACCAGAGCATAAGGGTCCCTTTCCTCCACATCCTCCCCAGCATTTGTTATTTCCTATCCTTCTTAGGACGGTCATCCTAACAGGTGTGAGGTGGTATCTCACTGCAGTTTTCTTTTCCCTCATAATTAGTGACGTTGAACACCTTTTCATATAACTTCTGGCCATTTATATATCTTCTTTGGCAAAAGACCTATTTAAGTTTTTTACCTGTGTGTGTGTGTGTGTTTTAATTTTTCAATGTTTATTGATTTTTGAGAGAGAGACAAAGTGCAAAAGGGGGAGGGGCAGAGAGAGGGAGGCACAGAATGTGTACCAGGCTCCAGGCTCTGAGCCATCAGCACAGAGCCCCACTTGGGGCTCAAACCCACGAACCATGAGATCGTGACCTGAGCCAAAGTTGGACGCTTAACCGACTGAGCCACCCAGGCACCCCATGTTTTTTTAATTGGGTTACTGATTGATTCACTGCTACTGAGTTATAGGAGTTCCTTACATATTTTGGATATTAACCTCTTGTCAGACATATGGTTTGCAAATATATTCTCTCATTCTGTGTTGGTGGGAGTGAACACTGGCATGGGCACTAGGGAAAACAGGATAGGGCTTACTTGAAAAATAAAAAATAGAACTATCAAATGATCCAACAATCCCATTTCTGAGTATATATCCAAAGGAAATAAAATTGGTATTGGGAAGAGATATCTGTAGTCTCATATTCACTGCAGCGTGATTAACAATAGCCAAGATATGGAAACAACCAAATCTTTGTGGACAGATGAAAAGATGAAGAGGGGCGCCCAGCTGGTTCAGTTAGTTAAGCATCTGACTCTTGGTTTCAGCTCAGGTCATCTCACAATTAGTGAGTTCAAGCCCCGCATTAGGCTCTGAACTGGCAGTGATCCTTTCTCTCTCCCTCTCTCTCTCTGCTTCTTCCCTGCTTGTGTTCTCTCTCTCTCTCTCTCTCTCCCTCTCTCCCTCCCTCCCTCAAAACAAATAAACTTAAAAAAAGAAAAGATGAAGAAAATTTGGTGTATGGAATATTATTCAAAAAAGGAAATTCTTCCAATTGTGACAATACAGATGAAGCTAGAGGGCATTATGCCAGGTGAACTAAGACAGATAGAGAAGGACAAATACTGTATGATCTCACTTATATGTGGAATCTTAAACACTCAAATTAGAATGGTGGTTTTCAGGGGCTACAAAGATAGGGGAGAAATGGGGAGATGTTGGTCAAAGGGAAAAACCTGTCAGTTATACGATGAATAAATTCTGGAATCTAATGTGCAATATGGTATATTAGAAATTTGGTGGGTACTTGGAATTTGCTGTGAGAATAGAACTTAAGTCTTCTGACCAACATACACATGTATATAAACATGCACAGACACACACACATACACTACTGGTAACTATGTAAGATGACAACCTGGGAGGGGGGCCTAAAGGCACTAGAATGTGGTATCCAACATCTATGCAAGAAGGGGTGCTTACAAGCTTCAAAGGGAAACTAGGTAGCCAGAAAACAGTCGGAACTGTTTAGATCTGTGTGTAAGGGGGGTAGTCAAGTAGTTAATTTAACAACATTAATGAGCCCCTACCATCATCTCTCATGCTCTTGAAGGTACAAATATATGTCATAGTTCCTTCCCAAGAGGGTCAACAGTCTAACGGGGGCAGAGGTTACACAGATAATTTAAATATAAAATGGCAATCTTTAAGGTACGTTTGGAAGAGAGGACTGTTCTTAATCTGGATGCAGAGGAAAGATTCCTGGAAGGAGACTTGATGTCTGAACTGAGTCTTGAAATATGAGAAATAGTTGTCTTGTAAGGGAAACCAACATCTTTCATCTCTAGCAATGTGGCAGACTACCTAATGCTCTTCCAATGAAACAACTGAATTGTTTGATAAGATATTAAAAACATATTTTTAAGCTTACTTATTTTTGATAGAGAGAGAGCGCAAGCAGTGGAGGGACAGAGAGAAGGAGAGAGAGAATCCCAAGAAGGGTCTGCGCCATCAGCACAGAGCCCAATGTGGGACTCGAACTCACGAACTGTGAGATCACGACCTGAGCCGAAACTAATAGTTGGGACGCTCAACTGACTGCACCATCCAGGTGCCCTAAAAACATCTTTTTAGATGAATTTATGATCTGACACTAAAAGGAAGAATTCTGTGTTCCTTATAAAGTAAAAGCTGAAATACTATTAGTGTATATCAAAGCCATCTTTTCCAGTGAGGTGTTTTGTTATACTGTGGAGACCCTGAGCTTCAGGGAACAGCCGGTGAAGAGCTTACTCTCAGTGAAAGATGGGAAGTCTGAGAAAAGACCCTTCTAGAAAGTTGGGACCTCAAGGGCCAGTATCATTGTAAAAGTGAAATGAATAAACACTAAATAAATTCCTGTTCAGAGGGAATAGTAAACAAATTTGACCTGAGATTGATACTAGGTGGGTAGAAGGAAATAATCTATCCAGAGAATTTTTTGCAAGCCAGTAAACTCCCAGTTTATGTGTGAATTTGTAGTACTCGTTTGGTCTGAAAAATAACCAAGCAGATAATTTAAAATAGCCACTAGATAAAAGTCCCTCAAATCAAAAGATAACATTAACCAAAGCCTAAAAATTTCCCATTGATCCAATTCCAATGAGAAGAGACTGGTTACAAGAAAATGTCACACAGTATGTATTGAAACACCACCCCTGGAATGAGACTCAAGAAATATCAGAAAATGTAATGAGTCACACATAGATTTCAGATACTGGAATTATCAGGCAAATAATGTAATTACATTAAATGCATTTAAGGAAATGAAATGCATAATAAAAATGAAAGGACCAAAAAATCTACAAATAAATAAAGTTAAATACAACAAAATAAGACTCATAGAAGTAGTGTGTGTGTGTGTGTGTATCTATATGCACAATATATTATACAACTAATTGAATTTTAAAACTCAATGAATGGATTAAATAGAAGTTTGATAGAGAATTTGGAGACAGGGAAATATATCTTAAAAATTACCCAGAATGCAGAGAAATGAAGATATGACACAGTGTTTAAAAGTCAGGGGAGATGAAGAAGATACAACATAAGTCTTTTCAGAGTCCCAGGATGAGACAAGAGGAAGAATGGGGAAAAGCAACACTTGAAGATGTGAGACAATAATTGGAAATCCTGTGATATTGACACTGTTCAGCAGGAAGGAAAAGAGTTTGTCTTAAAAGTAGCCAGAAGCAAATGCAAATCACCTTCAAAACTATCTTCACTCCTTCGGTGGCTCCTCTTTAACAGCACTGATGGAAGAGAAGCCTCCAGATTCTGAGAGAAAATCACAAGCAATCAATAATTAAATCCTGAGAGAAACAATCTCTCAAGAATGAGGAGAAAATACTGACACCATAAGGACAAAATGTGGGAGATGTTATTGTTAGCCACACTCAGAGAATAACAGGCTAAGTCAGGAATTGAGGAAGAAATGAAATAATGTTGCATGAAAGCTATGCAAGTGATGTCAGGATAAATACTGAACAAAAGGTATTGGCAAATGTGTGGATACATTTAAGCAAATTTTGTGTGGAACAATGACAAGGCTGATAAATTTAAGGAGAAAAACAATAAAAATTAAATACTAAACCATAAAGCATGTGAGTAGGGAGAAGGATGAATATAGTTGAAAGCGTTGGAAAACTATTGTCAGTTTCTTAAAAAGTTAAACATGCATCTACCCCATGGCCAAGTGATTCCACTATTCGTTATTTTTCCAAAGAAATGGAAACATTCACCCCTCACCCCCCAAAAAGGCTTGAATATAGTCATAGCGATTTTATTCACAAAAGCCAACAACTAGAAGTCGCAGAGAAAGCCATGGATCAGAGAATTTATTTTAATAAAACAGAACAAAAAATGCAATATTAGTGCATTCATACAATGGAATACTTCTCACCAACTCGAAAGTAACATAAAACTGATAGACGTGAGATGTGTGAATTCCAAAAACATGCCGAGTGAAAAAAAGTCCAATACAAAAGAGAGTATACCATATGATTTAATTTGTACAAAGTTCTATAATACAGAAAACGAATCTATGCTACTACAGAAGTCAGTTGTGTGGTTATTTCAGGAGGGTGGGGGTGGGAACTAGCTTTCCAGAGTGATGGAAGTGTTCTATACATTGATGGGATATAGATTATACCGGTACATTTTCAAAATGATCAAACTGTACCAGGAAGACCTGAACTATTCATTGTATATAAATTACATATCAACAACAAGAGGCGAAGAATATAAAACTCCTCAACAAGTAGAGGGAAAATTAGAAGGAAATCAAACTACAAACTACTTGCCAAAGAAGACAAAAAAAAAAAAAAAAGGAAAACGAAATTGAAAAAGAAGGACAAATAGGAGATACATAATAAGAGTAAATCCAAATGTATCAGTAACCATAGTTGATGCAGACACACTAAAGTCTCAAAATACAAAAGACAGACTGCCACCCTATGAATGTTTGGAAAATTCAGCTATTTGGCGTTTAATGCAATATAATAAAGATATAAAGAAAGAGAAAGAATGAAAGTCAAAGGGTAGAAAAAATACACAAGCAAAAAGCAACTTACAGGAAGATGGTAGGAATGCATTACTATCGGACAAAGTTGGGCAATATGGCAAAAGCAGTACCAGAAATAAAGCAGGGTTCCATAAAATGATAAAAAGTTAAATCAAACAGATGTATATAAAAATTAAAAAATAAAGTATATTCTCCTAATTACAATTATATAGCTTCAAGATACATAAAATAAAATTTGACAGAGCCACTAGTAAATCTTGACAAAAAAACTGTCATTATGAAGAAGTACTTTCACTACCTAAACAACTGACAGAGAAATTGCACAATCTATTAATCAGAATAGAGAACATTTTAAACAACTGATGAGTCCCTACACACTGGACGTGTCTAGAATATGAAACCTAGTAATTGGAAGATACCTATTATTTTTAGACTAACCTAGGTTGAAAAACAGGCCACAGTCTGGCCTTTAAATTAGCCTCAAAACTTTCAAAGGATTGAAATCATGCAGGCTACATTTTCTGTCTTTTGCTAATTAATTAGCAAATTCATTGCAAGCTACATTTTCTAAGATGTAATTAAGTTAAAACCCACACACACAACTGAAAAAGAAAAGAAATGCTAAATGTCTAGACATTAGAAAACACGCTTTTTAAATGACTCATGGGGTTTGGAGAAAAATCGATACTAGAAGTGAGATAATATTTGTATGTGAGCTATCACTGCATACACTACTTGCCTTGGAAGTCCTTAGGTGTAATTCCAAGGAATACCAATCTCATCCAGACCCAGTGAAGGAACTTTGCGTGTAATAGTCGACACGTGTAGGTGCCTCTGACAGCAGAGCAAAGAATGCTGCAGTTAAGGTTGTCAGGGAGAAACACAGTTAGAATTAAAAATACCGGTGAAGACCTGAATAATAACACAAAAGGGAATAAACAGTGGTAGGATTCAGAAAATTTTACAGAATCGAAGGAGCAGGATTTAGTCCTCACTTTGTTGAGGAGTGTCATAAAAGACTCCAGATTTCTCTTAGGTTTCTGACTTGATGTTTGTGAGGTGGGTGATGGTCATTTCTTCACTGAGCTGTGGGAGACAGGAGGACAGGTTTAAGAGGAAAGATGATCAGTTAGGAATTGACAATATGTATTTTAAGATGATTGTGAACGTGTCCACATGATGAAAATGTCTTCCGAGCTCAAATGTCCACTGAGATGCATGGACGTGTGAGTCATCAGCACACAGGACGCGATTAAGATTGACAGGTATGCGGGATGGTGACCAAATTGGATGCAGCAGACGGAGCAGTGACATGAGGTTTTCCCATGGCCAACACATGGAGTGTAGCTACACTGAGACCACTCAGGATCCCCTTGGAAGCAGGCGGAGAGAGGACAGTAGGGTCCAGAACCTGACTGCTTTGCACCAAGATATAAAAGAGAAATGAGGAAGGCAAGAAGATGACATGAGTCCTTTTTTAAAGAAGTTTTGTTAGATGGTAAGGAGAGAAAGGAAACAACTGGAACTTCAACCATCAGAACTACTATTTTTTTCTAATTTTAAATTTTTTAAGTGTTCATTTTTGAGAGAGAGACAGAGTGTGAGTGAGGGAGGGGCAGAGAGAGAGGGAGACACGGAATCCTTAGCAGGCTCCAGGCTCTGAGCTGTCAGCACAGAACCCGACATGGGGCTCAAACCCAGGAACCATGAGATCATGACCTGAGACGAAGTCAGATGCTTAACCAACTGATCCACCTAGGTGCCCATACCGTGAGAATTATTTTTAAGAATTACACAGAATTGGTCACGTCCATGGTCTTAGAGAAAGGGGTCAATACAGAGGGAAATATTAACATTGAAAGAAAGGACTGGGTTTTTCACTGCAAATACATCCCATCCCGGAAGAGGGCAGATGAAATCAAAGGCACGGGTGAAGGGGCTGACCTTGACCAGATAGGACATATCATCTCAACTTCTGTGGTTGGAAACAAGTAATGAGTATGGGTATCATTATAATAACTTTCTCTGCAGAGAACTGGAAGTCGAGTTGCTTCATACATAAGTTTTATTTATTTGTATTTTTAAATGTTTAGTTTTGAGAGAGAGAAAGCGTGAGTGGGTAAGGGGAAGAGAGAGAGAGAGGGAGAGAGAGAATCCCAATCAGGCTCTGTGCTGAGAGCAGACAGCCTGACGCAGGCCTCAAACTCATAAACCATTAGATCACGAACTGAGACGAAATCAGACTTAACCGACTGAGCCACCCAGGCGCCTCCATAATTTTTATTTTTTAGATCTTACGAACTTCTCTCCTTTTAAGTAGTCTGCTGCCAAAATTTAAGATTTATTTAAAAAAACGTTTTAAACATTTATTCATTTTTGAGAGACAGAGTGTAAGCAGGGGTGGGGAGAGAGGGAGGGAGGGAGACAGGGAGACAGAGAGAGAGGGGGAGGGGGGAGAGAGAGAGAGAGAGAGAGAGAGAGAGAGAGAGAGAGACATAGAATGCAAAGCAGGCTCCAGGCTCTGAACTGTCAGCACAGAGCCCAGTGTGGGGCTTGAACTCACAGACTGCAAGATCATGACCTGAGGTAATGTAGGTCACTTAACCAACTGAGTGACTTGGGTGCCCCCAAATTTTAAGATTTAAAATTTAACAGGGAATCAAGGAAAATGGGAGACATACTAATCCCACATAAAGCTTTCCATTTGCCTGTATCCTTCAAAAACCTTTCACCCATGTATTTGCATATACTGATGCTGATGACTGTTATCTCATTAGGCTCTAGGAAATTTTTGTTAATTGGCCACAGGCACATATTTGACATAGCAAAAGCAGTTTTTGTGGAAAGACAACCTTGCTCTTGAACAATGGTATGGAGAGAAAGAGTCCAAATATATTGCTTACAAATACTACAAGCACAATCCAAAGAGAAAATGAATATCACTCTGTTCTAGTAGCAGAAACCACTCTTAAATTTGTATCTGTGTTGCTACTTTGGGGTGTCTTTCTTTACAAATTTAGGGAGTTGGAAGAACAAGAGGCTTTCTATCATTTCAAGCTATAGTTCACTCTTGAATTCCTATGAAAGCTTCTTTAAATTGCTCAGGGCCAGACCTTAATGTGCAGAAGTACAGAAGAATGTACATTTTTTTTTTTGTCAGGGGGATGTGGGGGTAGTTTGGAAGTAATTGTGTCAATATTTCAAAGGGATGAGTTGTCAACAAAAGCTCGATATTCCTCTTTATCCATTTGTCTCTACAAAATGATAAACACCTTCTCCAAGTTCAATTTTAAAATACATACATCCAAGTACCTTGTGCTATTCCAAGATAAATTTCAGAACACTTTTTAATCAATTCAGTTATTATATTTACAGACGTTTCATCATGCTTTCGTACATTACAAAACAAAAATGAGAGATTCAGTGTTCAACTATAATCTCTATAAATACAGAACCCTGAACATCAACTTATTTCCTGAGAAGTCTGAGGCAGCAGAACATAAGGACGAGGAGGTTAGGTATCACTGACAGACCACAGAAGATGCAAGTCTGTTTCCTAAGTGTGTTAGGCAAATGAGCACCCATGAAATGCAGCCCACCTTACATACTTGACCTCATTTCACCTCTGGAATCACTTGAGGAGGTGAAAACTATTCTGATTCTGCACTTAAAAACACAGAGACAGAATTTAAATAGCTCACCTAAGTTTACATGTCAGAACACAATTTGAACCAAGCATCTATATCATCTATTTAATTCAGTCTTCCACTCCCACCTGTTCCTGGATCTCGGCCATAATGAGAATCATGCATTTTCAGAGGGAACTAAATTGTAGGAAATGTAGAGGGAACAGGTGTCACAGGACTTTTGCCCACACAAAGGAACTAGTGGAGGTCCTGGGAACCTTTGGCCATCGTGTTGTCAGTGACTTTAGACTGTCCCTCCTTGGCAAAGGCCACCCTTGTTCACAGAGATACTCTCAGATGTTAGGATGATAACTCTTTGCCAGAGCTTAGTGCCCAAAATTGACCTCAATCAATGTGGATATAGTAAGTAGTATTAAGAGAGTCTTAGGAAAGCCACACATGGGTGCTTTCTGCTTGGGGCTGGATTGCATTGCACAAGTCCTAATTCCTACCAGTGGAACCAACCCATGGAAAAGCTGATCACCTTCCAGACTAACAGTAGAATCTGTGATAAATACTATGGTCTGTAGTTTATTTTTGGGTTTTCACTTCTTATAATAAATATTTGGCAAATAGAGTAAAATGTTAATTTAAGTACTGTGTGTTTCAAATTTTTAAATTCCTTTGTTATCTCCCCCATGGGTTCCAAATAGCTCAAGTGTCTATCATATGAGCACAAAAAGGAAAATGTAAGTATTATACTATTATGATTTATTTTTAACTGTTTAGTGATTCCTAATACCCAATTATTTTTTTAGCTTTATTTAATTATTTAGAGAGAGAGAGAGAGGGGGGAGAGAGAGAGAGAGAGAGAGAGAGAGAGAGAGAGAGAGAATCTTAAGCAGGTTCCACGCTGTCAGGCAGAGGTCAATGGAGGGCTCAAACTCACGAACCCTCAGATCATGTCCTGAACCAAAATCAAGAGTTGGACGTTTGACCGAATGAGCCATCCAGGTGTCCCAATACCCAATTCTTAAAGGCCTCCAAGTACCGTGGATGCAAATGTTGTCTTTTTAACAGCTTTTATGACAAAAACATAAGAAAGAAACTGCATTTCTCTTTAGACTTGCTTTCCCACCAAACTTACCATTTTTTGTACTTACTTGATACTATATCACTGGGTATAGCAAAATAGCATTTTCATTAAAATACTCAAAAAAGTGATTTTTATACATTATGTCATTAAAAAATAGATGTTGGTGAAGAGATGCTTCTTTTAAGACTATAGTTTACTGAGGGGCACCTGGGTGGCCCAGTCAGTTGAGTGTCCGACTTCAGCTCAGGTCATGATCTCGAGGTCTGTGAGTTTGAGCCCCGTGTTGGGCTCTGTGCTGACAGCTCAGAGCCTGGAGCCTATTTGGATTCTGTGTCTCCCTCTCTCTCTGCCCCTCCCCCACTCATGCTCCGTCTCTCTCTGTCAAAAATAAATAAACATTAAAAAAATTAAAAAAAAAGACTATAGTTTACTGAAAAATAGTATTAAGTTACAGAATATATAAATCATGGAAGTGATTAACTACATGGATTAAGTTTCATATAAGATGAAGTGACATACATTTAGCTTCAGTAGGTTCAATGTATGTTCTGCAAACTCATCTACAAGTAACCAAATAGCAACTGGTTAATGAGCACTTAATGTCTGCCTAGTGACGGACTGAGTTTCCAAAGCATTATCTCATGATATCATTATTAACAACCACCTGAGGTTTGCATTGTCATCCTCAATTTCCCAAAACCATATAGTTAATAAATGGAAGAGCTGGTATGTAAACAATGATATGTGTTCAATGATATGACTTCAGTTAAAAAAAAAAAGTTAACTCTCAATGGTTCACAGACTTAAATATAAGAGCCAAAACTATAATGATGTATGTTCCTAGACAAAAAAAAAAAAAAAAAAAAAGCAAAACTTTGGTTAGATTAAACACAAAAATCATGACCCATAAAATTTAAAAAGTTTGCAATTTTGTCAAAATAAAAATTCCAGTCTTTAAAAAATACTGTTAAGAAACAAAGTCAAGCCACAGACTGGGAGAAAATATCTGTGAAACATATATCTGATAGAGGACCTGAACACAGAATATATAAAGAATACTAACAACTCACATGAGACAAAGTTTTTATAAGAATTCAGCTGATGTTCTGTATATATGACTAATTTGCCAAATTCAATTTTATCCCTAAATATTAGAAACCAACATTGTGAAAATTAACTTATAAGGCACACAACTTAGTAAGAGAAATCACAAAAAATAAATCAACAAGCTTACTTCAGTACCTAGCTCTAAATGTGTAGCAAAAAATGTGCATGCTCATTATGAAGAAATGTATAAAAATATTGAAAATCATCCGATAAGACCTAAATAGAGAGATGCACCATATTCACAGATAGGAAAAGTTTGTGTGATTTATTTCTTCTCATAAATGTATTTTTTACACATTTATGCAATTCCAAACAAATCCCAATAGAATTTTTTTCCTTGTATGTGCAATTTGGCCAGCTAGATCTAAACTTTACATGGAAGAGAGAAGAGTTAAGATTAGCCAAGAATTTTTTTTGAAAAAAGATAATGAAGTCAAGAGATTCTCCTACTACATACAGAATCCTTACAAAGGTACAATAATTAAGAAAATGGATAAACAAAAGAATAAAGCATAAGAAAAGTTCCACATACATGGAACTTCATTTATGGTGTAGTATCATTGAGATCACTGAAAAAAGAATATTCAAAAGATCATATGGGAGAATTGCCTATGTTGGTGAATTTTATTTTGATGCCTCTTTTCCAAAATATCAAGTCCTGATGAATTAAAAAAGGATGACTATATATTTTGCTTTTCTCAGATCAGTCCCAGTTTACACCTGCAACTCTAGAATAATTATCACCGCCTTTCACTAACATAGATATCCAGGTTTAGATGATAAATTATACGATAAAACCTAAATATGTCAAAGTATATCTTTAAAACTTTTACAAGAACACCCAAACAGACATTGATATTACTAGGATAGACAAAGCATTTCTTACACAAGAACCAAAAAGACTACATTGTCTACTCTACAAAAATTTGGGACTTCTAGACAAACACAGGCTTACAATTTGTCTTTCAAATAAGAGCAGTATAGGATTTAGTAATAAAATTAATACTCAGAAGAGCTGGAATAAGACGGTTTTAGAACAGAACTAGAGATGACAGAACATGGAGATTGCAAGAGTCCAACTCAAGACCTTAGAACAGTCCCATCCTTTAGAATTTCTAAACATGGGTAAGGTGACTGAAGCATAAAGAGCATTGAGAGATGGGAATTTCATGACACGGTTTATAATCCCAATTTCCAGAGCCCCCGAGGACTGAAGTTTTACAGTTATAATTGTATCTATAGCAACAAACCAGAAGTAACTAACAGCCTTGTCTTTCCTAATTTACTTCTGGTTCTGACAGGACCAACAGGTCTATTTCCCAAGATCTTCATACCAATTTTGTTTTGTTTTGTTTGTTTAGTCATTTATTTATTTATGTGACAGAGGAGAGAGAGAGAGAGAGAGAGAGAGAGAGAGAGAGAGAGAAAGAGAGAGAGAGAGAGAGAGAGAGAGAGAGAGAGAGAGAGAGAACAATGAGCAGGGGAGGGGGAGAGGGAGAATCTCAAGCAGGCTGTGTGCCCAGTGTGGATGCCACGGTCCGGGGATCATGACCTGAGCTGAAATTGAGTAGGATTCTCAACCGACTGAGCCACCCAGGTGCCCCCACACCAGTGATGACTTTCATTGAATGGGATTTTAAATGGAATGTCTGATCAGAATCCTATTTTATGAGATGCGATGTCATGTTGCCATGCACTACTTTCTCTCAGTTCAAACTCATACCTTTATTATTCAGAGGATACCTTTATTATTCAGAGGTGAAACATGAATTTTCATACATTCGTAAAATATAGCATGAGACTCAAGAATAAAATTATTCTCTAGCATTAATTAACCATGAGAAAATGGTCTTGTTTCATTTCATTTCTGTGAACTTAATTCTTTTTAAAAATTTGTTCATTCACTGTCTCCATCAGCAAACCTTGAGCTCCTTCGAGGGACAGAGTTGGCTAAGTACTGTAAATACAAAGATGACTAAGACCCACCCACTGGTCACCTGAAGTCCACGTTCTCAGGAAAGTGAAGGGGAGAAAGCAAAAAACAACAACAACTGGGGTGTGTATGGGCTGGTCTTCCTTCACTGCAACTGACAAAACAATTGACAATAGCTTATGTTACAGAAGGGCGCATGCAATGGACCGAATTCCAGGGACATATCTAGCTCCTTGTAAGTGGAGATCTAGGAGACTGAAATGTATCATTAGGAGGCTGTGTCCTCACTAACTTTCCCGTGGCTCCACGTCCTGTAGTGCTCAGCCATTCCAGGCTTACATGCCCATTTCAGAAGACAAAGGTTCAGTTTCCCAAACCTTCCGGGAAAACCCCAAGGGTGTTTGGGACTTCCAGCCCTCTTACCCTCCACCCTTATCCGTCACCTCCATAGACATGCGCACTTACAGCTGGAGGGGGGGCGGGGGGGGCGGTTGGAGGAGGAGGTGCAGTGCTTAGGTCAGGTACCTAGCCCTGACACCCCCCCCAGGGGGCGCTGTGACTCAAGAGAGGACTAAGCTACTTTCAGAGTAGTTGGAGCAGGTGGATCAGTTGAGTAGATTTCCTTTCTTAATAAAGAGAGTGATTCATGTAAGGTTATCTGATGGGTACTGGTGACCTTTAATCATGTAAGTTTTATAGGCGGGACAAAGACAGTAAATTCATTTCTGCACATTTTAATTTACTGTGAGAATTTCAGGTAAAGGTCTTCAAAATTGTCTGGTTATGTGAGGGGGTAAGATTGGGGTTCTCCCCCTAGGCATTCAGCACAGAAGGGGACCTTGGGGCTGTGAAGTGAAGTGCATTCAGGGAAAGTCAAGATCTAAACAATTACCACCAGCACCATAATCCCAGGAAATAAAATCAGTACCATGCTTTAGTGTTGCAGTGTCCAGGAGTAGAAAGGAGGTTCCTTTAAAACATCAGACTCTGAAGTATATTTGCAATTGACTTGAAAAACAAAACGATTTGCAAACAATCTTTACCTGCACCTTTTTTTTGGGGGGGGGGGAGGGCAAGGTTTTTGTTTGTTTGTTTGTTTTGTTTTTTAAAGTAGTCTCTACACCCAAAGTGGGACTTGAACTCACAACTCTGAGATTAAGACTCTCACGTTTTTCCAACTGAGCCAGATAGGCACTCCCCAACTATACCCTTTTTAACAAGTAGAGCCCTGTCATTTCCTTTTGCCAGAGTTTGTGGTTTGGTACATGCCTCTGGATAATTTGTGTTTATTTTTTTCACAGCTGTGCCACATCCCCATCTGCTCCTGCAATAAAGGATTCGGGACAACTCATTGCTCAATTTTATTCTCTCACACAAAGGCAGGGTAAAGAGTATGGAAACTTACCCTCATCCAAGCCAGGAAACAGGTCTTATGTTGACCTCAAATGTGCAATTCTTGATTAGTAAAAATAGGGTCCTGTGTTGCTCCTTATATTTAATTTAAAAACAGGAGCAAAATAATTTTATTGTAATGCAAACTTTGATGAGATAGTGCAATTGACCTTATGGACTATCTTCTTATTTCTAGCATCTTTCATTTCTAGCATCCCTGTGATTACACCTTTTAGCCCTGAGCTGTGTTTTACACATGGTCCAGATCTGTCATTGCCGTTTAAGTCAACACTATAAAAATCCTTAACCAAAGGACTTTTCAGATCATAATTTCAAAATAAATTCTTCTTTAAAAATAAATCACAAACCTAGTTAAGAGTGTTACAGTGCACAGAAGTAGCAATTAATGTGAGAAACATAAAAAGCTAAAATACTACCTTTCCAAAGCTTTTAGTATAAAGGACCCCGTAATAGCCAAGGCGTTTCTGTGGGAAAACTGCATTCACTTGCTACTCCTTACTTTTAAACTCATCTAGTTGTAAAGATAAAAAATAAGTACAGAACAACCCAGAACTTCTGAATTTGCATTTATGAGTGCCTTTTCAAACTCTTAGAAAATGCTGTGCACTATAAAGTGTTAGACTGAGTTTTAATGCTTCCCTGAAGAACATCATAATTACAGTAATGCTCACGGTGTATCTATTATCTTAAATTTAGGCATATATAAGTGCAGGTTTGCAAATGAATATTAGAAATTTCCAGGCTTAGAATAATGTCTTTATACACCTCTATCTTCTCATAAGTAATTAAAAAACATCAATTTATATTTTGAATTTCTGTCATACTTGCTCTTCTTAAAATCTGATAAGGTATAGTTATAAGTCTGAAATAACATCTTAGCTCTTCCGTATTTCTTAAAGGACATTTTCAATACAGTTGTAGAAAAAAGATCGATTCTCTTATGTATGTGTTCTATCTACGTCTATCCATGTCTGTATTTAGGATGCATTTTGGTCATGCACGGTAAAGTCCCAGACAGAGAGGATTAGTACCCTCGTCTGCTCCTTATCCGTGTGTGTAAGTGAGACTTGCTATGGAATGGGATCCTCTTACCTTTAACTGTAGAGTGGGAATGATCTCATTCTTCTGTTCACTTGCACAGATGGGTTTTCTACTGAAGATCTTATCTCCATCTTTGATGGTTTGCAAGAGTAAAGTGGCCAATGCTCAGGTCAAGGCCACAGTCTGGGCAGCTCCAAGGCAGTCGAGGAAGATACGCGTGTTTCCCATTGCCTTGCTGAGAAGCCACTTCCCTTCTTTATTCAGAAGTTGTTTTTAGGACTTGCCCTTTGGATCTGCAATCAGACCAGTCATTACTCACGACAGCCTTGTGAGGGAGGTTTCATTATTCAAAAAGTGGGGCTCAGAGAAGCTAAGACCCTTGCCCCAGGCAAGGTATAAAATGAAAAAGAAAAAGGATTGTGAGAAAGTCTTCTTGTGCAGTCTACGGTCTGAGTAACCTTACACTTGGCCGTACATTGGTCTTGCACATACGTCGCTGGTCACCTCAGTGTCGGCCAGTGCGCTGCCGTCAGGGGACTCTTACATCCCTTTTTCCTCATGCCAGAGTTGCTTGAAAAAGTCTGACACCCTAAGCTGGAAGTCTGATCAAATGTTCCTTCATGATTCACTCCCAAATCAGGCTCTCTTGCTCTTGAAAATTCTCTCTCCAGTTCTGTCCAGAACACGTCTCAATGAATAAGGAGAGGGCACGGTTCCCCTGGAGCTAAGGTAGGCAGGAGCCAAGAGGTTCTGGAGCATTCTGTGCAGGGAAAGCCCTCCCCCGGGGCCGGGGGAGTGGGGGAGGGGGTCTGGAGCCGAGGTGGTGCGGGCCTGGAACGTTCCGGGGTGCTGTGCACCTGTGTCACCTTGGTGAGAGGACTGGAGCTGTAGCGAGCGCTGCCCTGGGTTGTCCCTCTGTGTGCTGCCCTGAGGCCGCCCGGGGGGCTCACTAGGAGGGTGTGTGCGAGGGGCCCAGGCTCGCTGAGGCTGCAGGACCAGGACGCCCGGACCTGTTGAGTCTGCTCTAGCCAGGTGCAGGTGTGTGTGAGCAGCGCTAACCAGGTGCAGGTGTGTGTGAGCAGCGCTAACCAGGTGCAGCTGTGTGTGAGCATTGCCCACTGCAGCCCCTCAGGCCCGGAAGACTTCCAGCAGCTCCCTCCGGCAGCGTTCCTTCCAGGCTGATTCCTTTAGCTTCTAGTTGCTCCTTTAAACCACAGCTTTCTCTCTGCCCCAGGGCCGGCGAACCTGCACCGGGAGCTTCAGGCCCACCCCTGCAGGGGCAGCTCCTGGTGTGGGGCTGGCCTTCCCTTCAATAGGGGGTCTACTCCGTCTCGCCCCGCCTCTGTGCCACTGCTGAGTCAGCCCTCAGTCCTCCTTCAGGACGAGCCGCCCTACGAACGGGTGCAGACCTGGTGGACCAGGCGAGTCCGGGGTCTTCCTAGGGGTGGTCTTGGAACTCTCTAGGCGGTGGCTCTATTTTGAGTTTATGGAACTTGTGTTTGGCCGTGGGTTTCAATTCAATAAAAATCTGATTTCTTAAGTCTGACGGAGAAATGCATATGATACATATGATTTCACTTATATGTGGCTTCTGAAAAACAACAACAACAACAACAACAACAACAACAAGACAGAAACAGGCTCATAAATACCGAGAACAAACTGGTGGTTGCCAGAGAGGAGGTTGGGGGGGACGGGCAGATGAAGAGGTGCAAACTTCCAGTGGTAAAGTAAATAAGTCACAGGAATGCGGGGCACCTGGGTGGTTCAGTTGGTTAAGCGTTCAACTTTGGCTCAGGTCATGATGTCACAGTCTGTAGGTTCAAACCCTGCGTCAGGCCCTGACAACACAGAGCCTGGAGCCTGCTTCTGATTCTGTGTCTCCCTCTCTCTCTGTCACTCCCCTGCTAGCATTCTGTCTTCCTCTCTCTCAAAAATAAATAAACATAAAGAATTTAAATAAAAAAATAAGTCACAGGAATGCAAAGTACATCGTAGGGAAGATAGTCCACAATACTGTAACAATGTCTTGTATGGTGACAGGTGGTGACAGGCACTGCATAATGCACACACTTGTCGAATCACTATGTGGTACACCCGAAACTACATTTCCTCTAAACTTCAATAACAAACATTTGTAAAAATCTAATTTCTCATATCCCCGTTATTTGAAGCTGCTCTTTTCACTTACAGGATTTGGTCAAAGCATTTGTCCAGTTCATGGTAAAACTTTGTACGAACAGAAGATTTTCTTCCATGTAGATTTTAAGTTCCTGGAAAAATTAAGACTATACAATATCTATGTAGCTCTGTAACAATTGAGAGAGAGTAAATACATATATAGGTTCAATGTCAGAAAAATAAATATTCAGTAAAAGGTATTTAATAATTATCGTCACTACCCCCCTACATATGCATGCACACTTTAACCCTGCACGGACTACATTTTAGGTTGTCGTTGCTATTTATTTCACATGAATCACGGATTTCATAAACGTTCATGGGTTGTACCAAATGCTCACTTTTTCGTATTGCCCTATATATTTCCCTGTGAGAAGCGTCTAACTGAGATGTCCATTTAATGCACTGAAACCCAGTACTGGCAACACCAAGAGTTTATGCTGATGAATCTGTTTCTCTGAAGGGCGTGGAGTTGGGGTCTTGCTTTCTGTTCCCAGAAGGGAAACATTTAAACACTGACAGCAGCTACTTGGAACCCACCTTGGTAGCGTAAGGGCTTGAGTCTAACCTCCCTCGAAAGGCAGACAAGTTTTCCTAGCATTCAGCCTAAGTGTTGAAAAGGAAAGCAGGACTGGCTTACCGCTGATCTGTTCTCGTTCAGAAGAGTGGTTGGAGAATGTGGAAGCCGGAAGCCATTTACTGTCAAGTGCGCATCACTTGGTACTTAACGGATGTAGCAGTCCACAGTTCTCGGGCCCAAATACTGAAGTCTCAAGAGAGATATAATATTGACTTGTGAAGAGTTAAGCAGTATACGCACGAAAACACAACCTTACATTCTATATCTAGAAAGACACGACCGTAATAAACGGTTTTACAGTTTCAAATTTTTGTAGATGTTTCATCGCTATTAAATAGATTACGTGGAAAACTCAGGTGTATGTTTACAATAACAAGCCATTTTTTATTATTTTTTTTAATGTTTATTTATTTATTAAAAAAATTTTTTTTCAACGTTTTTTATTTATTTTTGGGACAGACAGAGACAGAGCATGAATGGGGGAGGGGCAGAGAGAGAGGGAGACACAGAATCGGAAACAGGCTCCAGGCTCCGAGCCATCAGCCCAGAGCCCGACGCGGGGCTCGAACTCACGGACCGCGAGATCGTGACCTGGCTGAAGTCGAACGCTCAACCGACTGCGCCACCCAGGCGCCCCTAATGTTTATTTTTGAGAAAGAGAGAGAGAGAGAGAGAGTGGGGAAGGGCAGAGAGAGAGGGAGACACAGAATCCGAAGCAGGTTCCAGGCTCTGAGCTGTCAGCACGGAGCCCAACATGGGGCCCGAACTCATGAACCTTGAGATCATGACCTGAGCTGAAGTCGGATGCTCAACTGACTGAGCCACCCAGGTGCCCCTCACAATAACAAAAACATTTGTGTTTGGCACATCCTCGTAACGGTTTATACCATGACTGAATTTATTAAAGTCTAATTACTTCATTCTTTTGGTCTTCAACCTCTGCCTGCCGAAACATGATCAAATTGCTATATCATTAATCCAAACTAAGTGATTTTAATTATCAAATCGTTTCTATAATATCAAATTCTACTTATTTTGATCGCTCTAGTTTTATGATCTGCAGAGTCATTTCTGAAATAATTAATAAACACATATGGCTACTTTGTCTCTGATTTCTGGTAAACCTTTGCATGCTTGGGAACAACAATCGCAGATTACACTTCACCTGTGATTTTGATGCCCAGTGCACAGATACTATGACTGTCTCATATGCCTGATAATCAAGAGTCAACTGCCTTCACAATAATAATTATCTCATATGTATAGGAAAAATATTTTTCAGATAACTGAGGAAATACTTTCTCACATCATCATCATCATCATCATCATCATCATCATTATTTAGAGAGAAGAAGAAAATGTGAGAACAAAAATGAGAGAGGTCTCCTGGTAAGTAAATGATGGCTAACACATTATCTCTTAAGCACCTAAGTATTTGATGACTGCACGATAACGTACAGGTGCTGATGTCACCAAGCCTGACCCCTGGTGTGAGGTGCAAGCTGTCCAGCTGTGGAGAAAGTCATCATACTTGTGACAACCAAAATCCAGAATATGGTCACCGATTCTACAGAAAGAGGAATGGAGACAAGAAATGTACACAGGGCTTGAAAGATGAGTTGATTTAATGTGTTCACTTAGCATCAGAGGCAAATATTTCATATGGGACATGGGATAGTAAATGTACTGCAGTGACAAAGAGTCAGTTCTTCAATTCCCTATAGTCTAGGGCTTATGTACAATTGAACTGGCAACAATTCATACTCTTTCTGAAGGAAAAATGAAGTCTCAGGAAGGAACATAGAAGAAAGAAGATTGTTGTTCAGGGAAGCAAAGGAATGATTTATTGTAACACCGTCTGGTGTCAATATGAATGAATTGAAATGAAAACGTAGATAACACGTTTCCTTTTTAAGAAAAGAAGTGTTCTTTCCCAAGTGTTACTCTGGTTATTTCTTCTGTCTTCCGTGAGTTCACAAAATGAATACCTGCTGATGTTTTTATGACATCTGTTCTTTTTTTTAAGAACTAGAGGCTTCTATTGGTCTGGGTTGCTGATTTCATTGCAGCCCTTTTCCTGCCATTGACGGGGCAGGGCATTTTACTGATGACACTGTACTGTGTTACATACAGTAAAACTCCTTGAGCGAGTGGTCTATGCTCCATTTCCTCCCCTCCCATTTACTCTTGAACCCACCTGAACCAGAGTTTCATCCCCAACGTTCTAGAGAGATTCTTATTTCTAAGTGACAGATAACTTGAACATTTCTAAATACAACAGTCAATTCTCTGTCCTCAGTGTATTTGATCGGCACACTGTTGATCAATCTTTTATTATTGAAGCATTTATTTCACTTGGCATCCGGGACACCCATTTCTCTTCTCCTACATTATTGACAACTTCACCACAGACTGTTTTTCTGATTTATCTGGACCTCTGAAACCTGGAGCACCCCACACATCAGACTTCTATGCTTCCTTACAATTACCTTCTTGGTGATATCCAGACTTACAGCTTCAGCTAGTTTCTTCGTGCAGACATTGCCCATATTTTATACCCTTTATCCCTGAGGTAGATTGAGTTAGTATTCCCGTCTCCTCTAGACGACAATTACATATCTCCACTACAAAAATGTCAGACCTGACCATGTGACTTGCTCTGGCCAATGGAATGAGAATGGAAATTACGTTGGTCACCTCTAAGGAAAAGCTTTATGAGCGAGTGCATGATTCATCGCGCCTTTGCCTTCTGCCATGAGACTGGCAAAGTGTTAACCCGTCTGCTCTGTCAGCCTGGGTCTCAGGATCAAGGCAACTTGGAGCAGAGCCTCCGCAGCCCCAAGGTGGCCATGTAGTACGAGTGAGGAATAAAAATGTGTTTACTGAGATTTGGGTCACTTAATGTCTGCATAAGTAAGTGTTTTGTCTGGTACGAGCTCCTTTTTCCCTAGAACTCACATACTTGCTCTTTGTTAAACTCCTGTGTGTTGATATTTTATGTGTCTCCAGTAAGTCTCTCATGGTTTCCCTCCAGTTTTCTTGATCCCCCTAAATGGTGACTTCATTCCTTGTGTCGATGGGGCCCTGACTTGTCTCTTAAGTCACAGTCCTGGCTCAATCGATGGCAGGTCCTGGAAACTTCAAAATATCCTATCCTTCCATCTATGGATATGTGGCTGTTTCCTGTTTGTGTGTTTGTTGCCATTTCCCCTTTAATACAAGTAGGCAGTCCCTTCGTTTGCACAAACTGCAGTAATCTAACTAGACTTCGTATCTGCTGGGATCTTCTGTGTGCTGGTATGTATCCTGTGGTACGAATGATCATACCCCTCAACAGTCTGCTAATTGTCCATTTCATTCATATACAATATTTTTACCATTGCCCAGAGGACCCTCATCACCCTTCACCCTGACGTCACCTGCCCCCACTCTATTCCCCTCACTCTACTGCAGACACGTGGGCCCACCTGTGGTTCTTTAAGCATGCCAAGCGTAGTCCTTCGTCCAGGTTTTACACTGCTCTTCCCTAATCTGGCATGCTGTTGCCCTGATTCCATGAGGGCTCAGTTTCAGTCTTTTCTGAATATCACTGAATCCATGAGCCATCCTTGGCGACTGTATGGAAAGCCCTAAGCTGTTCCTCAACCCTTACAATCACTTTTACTTGACTTGAAATGCCTCCAAAGGGCTGAACATCATGTGACATATTACATGTACACTTGTGTGTCTGTCTCCTCCCACTCGCTTGTAAGCTCCAGCACAGTCAGGGTCTTATCTGTTTGGTAACGGCTGTATCTCTTGCTTCCAGATCCCAGCCTGGGATGCAGTACGTGCTCCATAATAGGGGTGCGTCCATCACTGATGTGTAAGGGATGCGAGGACAGCTCTGAGGTCCTGGCCTTCCCACTTACCACCTTTGAGACCTTGGACACAGTAATGACTTTTGTGCCTCAGGTGTTTTGTTTTGTTTTGTTTTGTTTTGTTATTTTGTTTTGTTTTTAACTGAGATTAACTGGACCTATCTCACGGTTTGTGTGAGAATTTTAAAAGACAAAATATAACACTTCAAACAATGTTGGGCACGTATTAAGTGATCAGTAAATGTTCACAATAGCACTAAAAAGGACATCTATGGTTCAGCAGACTAACTGGGAGAGGATTTTGTGCCAGAAACACAGAGTTTCAATTCTCAACTGAGCTACTGCACGCTGAGTCGGCTGGTATAAGCCTTACCCTCTATGCCTTCATGTTCTTATCTGTAAGTTGACAACAATAATAGAACTTCGAGAATTGGATATAATGCATATAAAATGCCCAACCTGCATCTTACTCAAAGTAGGGATACAAACAGTTACCATTACAATGGCAACAACTTATTGAGGGATTAATTTGTACCAGGAATTTAAGACTCTGTCAGTTCTCTAAGGTGGCCACTTTTCCACATAAAGAAATCAAATCGTGGAGAGGTTTAGAAACACGATCGGGTCATTTGGACAATACGTTGAGCTGAAATTTGAACCCAATTTGTGTTCTTAAGCACTAGCCTACCCTTCTCTATTAATTTATCAAAAAACCAGTTAATCAACATGAGTGTTCATCCCCAAGGGATGTAAAACGTGTCTGGCAGGGAGGTGGTACATATATAAACATAGCTGAGTAAACAGTGATATGTGATTTAAGTAATGATCAGGGACAGTATTAAAAGGCTTTCTTGTGGCATGTTTTGAGCTATTTCACCTTGAATAGTATTAACAGTGGGAGTTCAGACCAAAGAGGGAACAAGGAGAGAAGCTTTTAAGAAGAAAAATAACTTTGCTTATGTGTCGACGTGATAAGTAAGATTGAGAAGGACTCACCTGTGAGTTGACTCATCACCTCTGGGGTTATCATTTCTGAATCTTCGTGTCCCTCTCTGTGGAGGGACGTCATCTAAGGCTTCTTTAACTACTTGAGCCTTGGTTCCGCTGCATCTCTGTTCCAGAAGGAGGCCAGTGAAGACTTTCTCAGCAGATGCAATAAATCCGAGAAGAAGAGCAGTGTGCTTCATTTCTTGAGCTTATAAAGTATCTAAGAAGACGTCGCAAAATTTAATTTCTCATCAACGGGGGAAAAATAACAACTGGGGCTTATTTCACTTGTTCCTGGGAAAGCCATTTAGGGTAAATAATACCATCTCAGTTTTACAGACGAAAGAATTGACGTTTAGAAAGATAGTTTATTCAAAGTCACGTGGCTTTGATGAGTTCTTGAACTCCAAACAGATACACTTGTCCCCACTTACAGTCTTCGATTTGCTAAATATGTCTGAAGGAGATGAAGGAAATGACAAGCAGAGAAAACATTTTCAATTAGCTCTGGAAGTTTGGCTGTCTTTTTAATTTTTTTTAGTGTTTATTTGAGACAGAGAGACAGAACACAAGTGGGGTAGGGACAGAGAGAGAGGGAGACACAGAATCCGAAGCAGGCTCCAGGCTCTGAGCTGTCAGCACAGAGCCCGATGTGGGGCTCGAACTCACGGACCGCGAGATCATGATCTGAGCTGAAGTAGGACACTTAACCGACTGAGCTGTCCAGGCGCCCCCATTTCAGTGACTTTAAAAGGGATATTAAGACCAGGAAGATTTGTAGCTACAGGTGTATCCACATCTAAATCTGATCAGTTCATCAGGGAATCTATTGCTACATTTCTATTAGACAAGAAGATTCTTCCAATATGTCACTATGCTTTTTTTCCCCTATGTTGAATAAAATTACCAGCATATCTTTAAAAAAGGGAAGGTCTGATCCAAATCTGGTGTGGGTAGTTTTCCTAGAGTGCAGAATCCTCTTTAGCAGGTAGGATTAAAAGTACAGTTAGGCTCAATGAAGGGCAGCAGGAAACCAGAGATGAATGTGCAGCTAATGGCTAGTATTGTGGCTCAGTTGCCTGATAAAACCACCCAACCGTTTTGCAGAGAGATTTTCTGGGCTCTGTGGGTAGGGGGTCTGTCTAAGCATTAGAAAAGAAACAGTAAAGGAAACCAAGGGCCAAACTAGGACCACACAGAAAGGAGCCAGGACACTCTCCCCTGCAGGTGAAACTAAGTCTATACAATTTGCTAGCTGAGAATTAATCAAATGATACTCCACATGATTACTGCTGTCTCCTTTTTCCCCCGAGTATTGCCCACACGTGTTCCCAACTACACAGAAATACCATGGCATCGGAATTATTGCAGGACACACTATTTTCAGATTTCTTTTAGCAATCTAGACCTGCCTTATATTCTCTCTGTTGTGAATCCCTGTTCCAAAAGAGAAGCCCCATCACTGCCTGCCACGAGCGAAGCTGGCCTGTCGGCCACTGCTGTCTCCTCGCAGGGCTCAGGCAGTCTGCTAAATGCTTTCAATCTGTCTGAATGAATGTTTTCAGTTTCGGCCGCGACCCTTACACTTCCGTCGTCCCTAAATTTTTCCATTTTGTGTTAAAATACTAAGTAAGTGTTCCAGTCTACACCGGGTCACGGGTTCTTTTTAAAGATTCTTCGTGGGAACCTTGTACTTGTTAGTCTTACGTAACACGCTGAGAATGTCTGCAGAGAAATAAATGGACTGAGAGCCTGGCTTAGCATAGTTTCAGGCAGGTCCAAACATTGGAGTGAATCACACTGTATTAAACACACATGCACACCTTTTCTCTTATTCTCTCTCTGTCCCACGATGCTACGGAGAACGCGGCTGCCCAGGTATTTGTCTGGAGTCGCAGCTCTGGCCTGCTGACTCTCCTCCTCAGACACGTCAGTGGCCCCACATCGCCTATTGAAGAAAGGAGAAACACTAGGTCCTGTGAGCTGAAGACGTGTTAGCGGTTTAAATAACCTATGTAATCCTCATACACCTGCTGCTCCGTTTTACCAACGGGATGGACGCTGTACCTGTGTCCACATACTTACAGGGAGATGAGTCACACACTTAGCTTTGCAGCATCCGTGTTCTGTCTCTCCACTCCTTAGATTCTCCATTCTTGCCAAAGCAAAAAACAGGGCTGTGCCTGTATTTTTCACACCACTGACCTTTTGTGTATGTGGATCCTTCTGGCAACCCCTCCCAACCCCAACCCTTCTCCTTTCATTTCACATTCGGATCCTACAGTCCCAGCATCTCTTTGTCCACAAAACTTTCTCTTATCTCTCTGCCACCCTTGATGCCTTCCCTTAAGCACGTTGTGATATCTTTTTCCTCCGAGTGGCCAAAACAGCATATTTCTACTTCTGCTTAAACAGACTTTCTACCTCTGCTCTTATCATGTGCACATTTTCCTTCTTTCTACAAGACCCTAAGTTCCTGCAGCCTCAGTGCTAAAAAAAAAAAAAAAAAAAAAAAAAAAGATCAAAAACAAAGATGAACAACAAAAGAGAAAGAAACATGAAAAGAGGGCTGAAGGTAGAATAAGTGTATTTTGAGCATACAGTGACATTGCGCAAAGCATAGTCTCATTAATCTGTCTGCTTTGCTTTTAAGAAAAGTAGTAGTGCTATTTTCAGAATAATTGCGGTTTCTTCAACACCTAATACTCATAGGAAAAGTGAAAATAGTTGCCATATAAATACAATTCACTAGGGTAAGTAATGTATATACATCCCCTCGTACAGATGTATGAGGTCAAAAGTAGTATCAGCCCTGTATAGATGAGGAAGCTGAGGCCAAGAGAAATTATACCCTCGCTCAGTGTCACAGAGCTTCTAGAAGACAAAGTCACAACTACAAACCGACTTGGAAACCCACATAGTCTGTAGACTATGGCTTCCCAGGCTCTTTAGGCCTCGACAGGGCCACACAGGTCTGCACCATCACCCCAGCGCTGTGACCTCTCTGCAGCTCACCCCACAAGTACCATCTTTCCTGTTGTTCTGGACATCTCTGAAAGCCTTGTCACACCAGATTCACGCCAAGTTACTGTGTAAAGAATGCTGTCCCTCCCAAGAAGCTTTGAATTCTGAAAGGGACTATAAGGTGAGATCCATGATTAAATGATAGAATGAATATTAGCAATGAGGTCAAGTGATGTTATAGACTTTTAATCTACGATGAGCATGTATTGTACAATAAGAATAGATTAGATGCTCTCTTTGATAAAACAATGTCCATGCTACTTAATTTTTTTAATGTTTATTTTTGAGAGAGAGAGAGACAGAGCATGAGTGGGGGAGGGACAGAGAGAGAGGGAGACACAGAATCTGAAGCAGGCTCCAGGTTCTGAGCTGTCAGCAAAGAGTCCGACGCGGGCTTGAACCCGCGAACCCACATACCGTGAGATCGTAACCTGAGGTGAAGTCAGACGCTTAACTGACTGAGCCACCTAGGTGCTCCATTACTTAAAACACACCTGCTCAACTGTGTATGACTGAATGCCTATGCCTTTGATTTACATAGTCTGAAGCAAGAATATTTGGAAAATTGATAAACTGTTCAGAGGTTTCATGTGCTTCATCAGACAGTTTAAATAGAACCTTATACATCCAGTGTGGTGAACTTGAATGTGATTGTTGCTTATAATCCAGAACAAAAGATGGTCTCACTTTGCTGGTGCAGTAAATGATGCAGTCTGTAGCTTATTCAGATTTTAAAGGCACCAAGCAAATGTCTTACAAAGAATTAACTTCTTTACCCAGTTGCTCAGACACCCAGGTTTTGGAAGCACAGTTCACGTTATGAAAGACAATAGTTCTCGTTGGCATCAGGTAATTAAGTAGATACTTCTTTTTTTTTTTTTTTCTGTGTAAAAATAGCACACTTTGAAATGAGTGTGAAGACCTGGGTAAGATAAATGTCAGAGAGAATGTCAGTTTAGAAAAATGAGATATTTTCTAAAATATCCAATACAGGAACGAATAGCTGATCATAAAGTTATCACTTGGATTTAGTATTTATTGTGCTCTGTGCAGTTTTCTACTCTGTCCACACTAGCACGTTCAATCAACTTGTTAAGTGTGTATATTTGTTTTTATTTCCCATCTCACTCTGATGTCTGTAGCTGTTGCATTCGAAATTACTGCCGGAATGGGTGCAGCAAAACTCACCAATATCCAGGGCTAATTCCTTGAGTTTCAACATGAGACTTGTTTCTTAACATATATTTGTATATCAAGCAATATTTGAACCTTTCCTATTTGAAAATCATGGTTATATACGGTGAAGACCAAAAAAGATACCGTATTTCAACAAATTTATGATGCTGTCTCTTTTAAGATGCCCCATTATTTTATATGTGATTTAAAAGGGAAAAAATGTTAGGTGCCATTAATCGCAAGATACATCATGATTTCAACGATGTGAAAATGTGAAACCGTGTATTTCAGTGAAATATGATATGTCCTGGTTCCCTAGGAAAATAAATCCCGTGTATAGTTAAGAGAACAGTTGACCTTTAAGAAAGGCATCCTTGCACACTTTTACCACAGAGAATGATAAGATGATAATTGATGTGAAAGAGTAGAGGGGTTAGAAAGCTATTTGAGAAGACTAAGTGTGGCTAATTCTTGGAACAATTAAATGCTGTTGGAGAACAAGCAGCTCATCATCAGAGGTACACTTTGGAGGATTTGTCTGGGGTCAACATGAAGAGCAAATTCGGGATGGGGAACTTTGCAGTCAGGAAGATAATGAAAACTCACAGAAGTGAAGTCATGGGGGCCTGATCTTAAGTAAAGGCAACAAGATTAGGCAGAAACTTTGCCATGAGTAAATGAATAGACGTAGACGCTTGTGAATAAAGGGGGGGATGAAATTAGTACAGTGGTATGTGACTCTGAAATTTGGAGTTTGAGTAGACGGAAGTGATAAGACTGAGAACACGATTGTGTAGATTTCGGTGTATTAAGGTGTGGGGAGAACTGCTGATGGACCTCCAAGGTCGTGTTGGAAATGCGGACTTGCAGTACAGAAACAGTCAGGCTTATGTCACTACTTAGGGATCGCAAGAACGGAAGCATGATGTCTTTTCTGCTTCCTCCTCCCTGCAAGCAACAGGTAAAATGCACAGTTTACCCCATGTTCTGACCTCAGATGCTCCAGCCACGGGAGATCATCCACTGTACGTGACCCCAGATATGATATGATATGGTGTATCTCAAGATTTAAGTGTGTATATTCAATTACTAACTCTGGTGGAGAAAATGAACTGATAAACCATAACAGGTGTGTCTTTGGATTGTTAATCTTTTAATGAAAAGAACAAATTCACCCCTATATAATGCAATACAAAAAAAATGCAAGTAGTAGAATACAAAATTTATAAGCAAAACAGTCTTAGGGTTTTAGAGGACTGAGGAATGCCTGTGGCCAAAGAGATCATTTATTCCACCCAAGAAAGTCTTTAAGAGTAGGAGAATTTGAGTTCTACAGTGAACCACGGTTAACACTATTCAAAAGTAAATATTGTTGATTGTTTGATTTCCTAGCCTTATAAAGCTCAAATCATAAAGAGAATGAGAGAAGAATGAAAACAGTTCATCATGTCACAAGAGTGAAATAACCGTGGTAACCACTCTTCCCGTCCTTTCTGTCATATTGCTTTTTAAAGATGGATTTTACCATATTTATGCTACCTAACTTAATTTTACTACTTACTATTAAGTCTGAAGCATTTCCCCAAGTCAGAGAGAGCAATATTTTCTGTTCACACAATACTCTTTCATATAGAAAATTTATATTTTACCTACACATTGCAACATAATCCCTTATTATTATCACATTTTGATGTTTCTAAATTTCTTTATTGTAAATAATGCCCTGATGGCTTGTCAAATCAGTATCTTACAATAGATTGCTATCAGTCATTGTACTGTGTAAAAGACAAACGATTTGAAAGCTTCTGATAAACACCGTGAAATAGCTTTCTGAATAGGTTGTGAACAGTATGTAATACTATTTGCTTGTGAGAGTGCCTGCTTCGATGTAGTCTTACTTTGATATTTTTACTTTGGTGATGAATATTTCATGCTTGGAATGAGAAAAAATTACTTTGTATTTTAAAACTACGAATTTCGTCAATTTGAAAGATTAAGCACTTTACTAATAATTTGTCAGCTATCTGGATTTCCCCTTTTAGATCTTCTGTTTAATACACTTCTATTGAGGTTGATATCTATACACTGGAGTCTAATTTCTTATCATATGATTTCATTACAGATAAAAATAGTAATCCTTCGTAACATTTCCTTGAAATATGTTTCTGATCGTACTGTTTATGGCTATCAGATTATTTAAAATGGAATAAGTCAACTCGACCAGCCCTTTGGTGTTTAGGTTCATCCATTTCCCTGAAGCTGTCAAATCCTTCAACATCCAACAATCAAATACAAAATACACAATTCATTTCATTTTTGAGATAATTTCTTAAACTATTGATCTTTCTGCCTTATTAAAGAACAATGCATAAATTATTAAGCACCATTTATTGAATAACTCCCTTGTCCCTTTTACTTTGTGATTTCTCCTTTAGGACACATATACTCAGGTCTACTAGCCTGCCCATTCTGTTCCATTTATATTTTTGTCAGCTACATGCCCAAACCAAACTTATTTCATTGTTTGGGCTTTATAATTTGTTGAGGCTCTCCATCCAAGTTCATCATAAAAACACCTATATTAGCTTTAGTCTTTGTTTAAATATCTCAGTGAGATTTTGGTTTCTTTTCATTTCCCCTGGTCATTACAAATACATTAGTGTCTCACATATTTTGATGGTACTGTAATTGAAATATTTACTCAGTATATCTCCTCCAAATAATTACGGATGGTATGAAGGAAAGTTTCTGAAAGTTGCAGATTTATTCTTTAGTTCATAAACTTAGTGACTCTAATTGGTTGAACTAATTATCTTAGTTTTTAAGATGCGTAAAGTTTTTTCCTTCCAAAAATGGTTTCTTCTTCTTTTTGTCATTGCTTTATTGCATTGACCAGTAATTCCTGAATAACCTTTGAAAAATCATAACAGGAAGTCTTCTTTTTTTATGATTTTAATGAGAAAGCCACTGGGATTTCATTGGTAAGAATGCTGTTGGTTGTTGGTTTCAACTAAGTAGTCGAACATTACTATGAGTATTTATGTTGTAGCTTGAAATTGGTACCTTTTGACTACCTTCACTCCCCTCCCCCATATCTGGACCACCAACCTGATCTCTTTCTCTGCATTTAACTTTTTTCTTTTTTTAGAAAATTCCACACATGAGATCATACAATATTTATCTTTCTTTGTCTGACTCATTTCACTTAGCACAGAGCCCTCAAGGTATATTCATGTGATCACATATGCTAGGATTTCCTTCTTTTTATAGTTGAATAGAATTTTTAAAAATATTTTTTAATGTTTATTTATTTTTGAGAGAGAGAGACAGAGAGACAGACAGAGTACGAGTAGGGGAGGGGCAGAGAGATAGAGAGGGAGACACAGAAGCTGAAGCAGGCTCCAGGCTCTGAGCTGTCAGCACAGAGCCTGATGCGGGGCTTGAACGCACAAACCACGAGCTCATGACCTGAGCTGAAGTTGGATGCTCAACCGACTCAGCCACCCAGGCGCCCTTTGAATAGTATATTACATATATTTTCTTTATGTAATATATATTACATATATATATGTAGTATATATTACATATATTTTCTATATGTAATAGTATATTACATATATTTTCTTTATCCATCATCTGTTGATGGGCACTTATGTTGTTTTTATGTCTTGGCTAGGGTAAATAATACTGCGATAAACATGGAAGTGCAATATGTCTTCAACATACTAATTTTGTTTCCTTTAGATATACACCCAGAAGTGGAGTTGCTCGATCATAGGGTGGTTCTATGTTTAATTTTTTGAGGAAACTCCATACTGTTTTCCATAGTGGCTGCACCAGTTGACATTCCCAGTAACAGCGCACAGGGTTCCCTTTTCTCTACTTCTTCTCCAGCCTTCATTATCTCTTGTATGTTTGATAGGAGACATTCTAGAAACCATGATGTGATATCTCATTGTGCTTTAGGTTTGCATTTACCTGATGATCAGCGATATTGAACATGTTTTCATGTGCCTATTGGCTGTTTGAATATCTTCTTTGGAAAAATGTCTATTCAGATCCTTTGCTCATTTTCTAATTGGGCTATTTGTTTTTCTGTTGAGTTGTATAAGTTCTTTACATATTTCAGATATTAACCACTTACCGATATATGACTTGCAAATATTTTGTCCCATTGAGTAGGTTGCTTTTTCATTTAGTTGATGATCTCCCTGCTGTGCTCAAGCTCTAGTTTGATAGTTTTTAATAGTCCCGCTTGTTTATCTTTTGTTTTGTTGCTTGTGTTTTATGTGTCATATCTAAAAAAATCATTGCCAAGATCCATGTATAGAGGCTTTTTACATATGTTTTCTACTAGGAGTTACGTGATGACTGTAGTTAACACTGCTGTATAGTGTATTTAAAAGTTGTACAAAAGTAGATCCTAGAAGTTCTCATCATAAGAAAAAAAATTTTTTTTTTTTTTAAATTTTTTTTTTCAACGTTCATTTATTTTTTTTGGGACAGAGAGAGACAGAGCATGAACAGGGGAGGGGCAGAGAGAGAGGGAGACACAGAATGGGAAACAGGCTCCAGGCTCTGAGCCATCAGCCCAGAGCCTGACGCGGGGCTCGAACTCACGGACCGCGAGATCGTGACCTGGCTGAAGTCGGACGCTTAACCGACTGCGCCACCCAGGCGCCCCAGAAAAAAAATTTTTGTAAACTATATGAGATGATGGGTTAGAACTGAACTCACTGCATTAAAAATATTTAACATATTTTTTCTCATGACTCCTTTGTTGTGATATTCAATATTAGTATATTTCATAATATTAAAATATCTATTCATTTCTAAGATAAATCAAATTCAGTAATTATAAATTATTATGTTAATTTCATCTCTCTGAATCTCTCATTTATAAGCTTTTCATCTATGCCATAAGTGAAAATATTTATTTTATGGCTATTATTTGAGATTTTGATATCAACATTATAGCATATCAGAACATGAATTATTTAGCTTTTTGCCTATTCCTTTACTTTGGAAACTTTTTTCTTTTTTTATGTCAGAAAAGTCAGAAATGTGTGCATTTGAAAAGGTTATCTATAAAAGATTTGAGTCCAAAGCTCTGTGTTCGGAGGATTGCTTTATAGATTTTATTATATTATATTACAATTAGTTTAATATGATTTCCTGGCTACAAACATATTAAATAACATTGAAGAAAATGGAGAAAATTGAGAGAAATGAAATAAAATCACCTACATTCTATTTAATTGATATCATCTCTCTCTATCCATCTACTTATCCATCTATTTATGTAAATGAACTCTGTACTTTACATAAAGTTTTCTAATTTACCTTTTACTTTATATTCTTGTAGCAATATTTCCATTTGCAATTGATTTTAGAAGAAATTTGTAGCAATTATTTTAACTTAGCTCTGTATTTAAGGTATTTCAATGTTCTTTGTACCTTAAACTTTCACGTCATTACAACCTCAAGATTACATTTTACATTTTGATTTAAATGTGTCCCTAAGTTATCTTTTATTAATGGTATATCAATAGTGTGATTTCTTAGCTCTTGCATGAATAAAAATATACCTACATCTGAGGATAGCATACTTTTTTTCGTACTTATGTGCTTCTGTGATTCTTTAATTTGTTTGCTTCCATAATATATTAATTATCTTCATTTAGTATGTTGCCTGATAAGATAAACATACTCAAACTACATGCTCCAGTTTTTTTCTCTTTGGCTTCAAGACATTGCTTTTGTATGTAGTAGACACTGAAAATTTTTTTTTATATAACAGATTAGTATATATCTGGATCTTTCTTTATGTTTCCTTACACAGACACTCCAATTATTTGAGGCCATACCATAATAACCTATTTCTAGAGTAACCCCAAAATTTAGTGTACTGTTCCATAGAACTGCTACTTTCTTACAACTTTGAAAGTAAGTAGACATTTTCTAATATTTTCTTCTTTTTCTTCATTTCTTTAAGTCTGTTCTTTGTCTCGGGCTTTATGCAGTATTTCCTTTCTTTTGAGCTCTGGTTATTTCTTTATCACAACTATCTCTATCAAGAAAGACTGTGTTGGAATTGATTTTCAACCACTCCATTTAGGCACTTCTTCACATATGCAACTGGAGAGTAGGATAATGGGTCCAGTTCCTAGCCCTGCCTCAAATTCATAGCTGGCATTTATCTAGTTGCTTCTTGCACAGCTGAATGCCTCTTGGGTCACTTGTCCTTTGCTTCTCACAAGTTCTCTGGTCATGGACGGTAGAACAGTACAAGGCCATCTGTGGTCTTTCTCCATTAAATGAATTATGTGCTATGCATGAAAATCTCAAGTCCTGCATATAACATGCAGAAGTAAACCTTTTTCCTGTCATGACTTTTCATTGAAATGGTAGCCTTTCAATGGATTTAGAAAGACATTGACGTGGTATGTTAAGAAGGAAGAAAGTCTGACAGTTGTGTCTGATATATTCTGCAGGGTTTCTGATAGATGTAGATTTCTGTTCTTCAACCAAAGGATATATATAGAGTAGGGGAGAGGCTGACAGTCCCCTAGATGCCTCTTTGTCAGTGGTAGGAATCTCCCCTTATCTCCAACATCCCCAGGGTATGCCTGAGACCATGGATAGTCCCAAACCTTATACATGCTATGGTTTTCCTCTACACACATACCTATGATAAAGTTTAATTTATAAATTAGGCATGGTAAGAGATTAACAGCAATAACTAATAATAAGATAGAACAATTAACAATATACTACAATAAAAGTTGTGTGAATGTGGTCTCTTTCTCTCCCCCAAAATATCTTATTGTACTGTACTCATCCGTCTTCTTCTTGTGATGATATGATTGATATGATATATGTATGACATGACATGACATGACATGATATGATATGATAAAATGCCTATGTGAAGAGATTAAGTAAGGTGAATAACGTGGACATTGTGATGTAACATTAGACCACTATTGACCTACAGATGATATGTCAGAGGGAGGATCATCTGCTTTCAAATGCAATTGACCTCAGGTAACTGAAATCACAGAAAACGACTCAGGGGACTGGCTGTTGTATTCTTCCATTATCACTGACAGGAGATCTTACTTTAGGATTTAATTTCTCAATCTGTCTTGATATTATTGGAAATTGCTTCCAAAACTTTATTAATATCCTCTTGTTTTTATTAGGTTTGATAGTTGTTATGTACCCTTTGACTTTTCCTACATTTCTGTAAATATTTTAATAAGAAGTTGGGAGGGAGGAAATTGTGGAAATGCTTATGGTCATCTTTACTTGGATTTCCATCACAGGCAGAGGAAACAATATGAGCTAAGTCAGAAATGTGAGAAAGTGGGGGTATTTCTGCGAAATGCCTAGATTCTAGTAGTTATACAATTTTATCATGGATTGTGAAATGGGGAGCCATGGAAAAATTTTAACCTGAAATTTGGCATTATGAAGCTGTGTTTAATAAAAATGGTCTGACCACAATGGGTAGAATTACTCCAATGAGTCATGGATCACTTATCAACTGCCATGGTTGAAGTGAGAAGAGACTTGGGGCAGTATAAAGGGGAGACATTAATTAAATTCCTCCTCATGACTGAGGATGTCAAATTGCAAAATAGTTACTTATCAGAGTCAGACTGGTTTTTTCACTTATTATTAGTTCATTTCTAGCTACTTAAAACCATGTGGTCTTGGGCATGCCTCTTAATATCTCTGTGCCTCAGTTTCCTCAGAATTGAGGGTGGTTATTGGCTGACATGTGTGCCAATAATAATAACTCTATAAATTTGGGCCATTATTATTACTAACATATCATGTTCTAAAAAATTAGCTAACTAGGAGGAACAGTGACAAAGGTAGAGGTCAACCCTCCCAAATACTGAGCTTTCTACAAGAAAGGTGTAATAAGCATTCATTTGCATGTTTCCTGCTCAGCCAACAAAGCTGGGCAGGAAACGGCCTTAAATCACCTTTAGTGTGCTGGGACCCCATTTGGTTCTTCGCAAATGTAGACTTCACTTCTAAGTGTCATCTCATTCCCGGTCTGTTTAAACAAAACTGGATTTGACATGTGAATATATTGACTAATTTTTTTCCTCTTAAACTCTGAAATATAAATCCTGTGTTTACTTTACAAGCATTGACTCTACCTGTGAGCCACTATGTTTTTCCTGATTTTTTGTGTGCATGTGTGGATTTGAAAGCTTTTATTTCTCAGTGAATCTGTTATGCCAACAGAGGTGTTTTCATTTGTGTATTTTTCATTAACTTATAAGGATGAGAAAAATGAGACTATATTAGTATAGTACATCATTTGATTAATTATTTGTAATAGGTAATTGGAAGGTACGTAAATGAATATTCCCTATAAGAAGCAAGGATAAGCTTTTCCTACTAAAATTAAATGCTCTCTTGCACTGTTGTTAAAATAGCAAGGACATAATCTTGGATCTTCTCTTAATATTTCATTACTTGGAGAGATCAGTAAACGTTAGAAATGAGGGCATGCCTACCTTATGGAATCAAGAATTTCTCCTTGCCTTTTAGAATCTTTATATATTACCACAGTCCAGAAATTGCAGTTATCTGTTTAGCTCAACATGTTCAAAGAACACCTGTGCTTTTCTGCAATTTAAAATGAAGAGTCCGATTCATTGCCACAAGAAATGTAGCTGCTTGAATATGAGATAACCTGTATGTCAGGTGTCTCAAGAACAGAGTGCAAGTTTGTGCAAAGCACAGGAATTCTCAGCGAAGAGAAATTACATTTAGTTAATATTAGTCATGTTAACATTTAAATAAGCTAGCATTTATTAGGTACTTATTATACACCAGGCATTGTTCTAACTCATTTCATCTCCATGATAATGAAATAAATATTGTTCTTTTCTTCATTTAACCAAGGGAGAGACTCGAAGTGTTGTTCAGACCAGGCAGACAGTAAAAGGACTATTTTAACAGAGACATTCTGACTCAGAGCTGGGACACAAAAGCACCACGCAAAAATACCTAATAATTCACATGTGTAAACAGATTTAATCACAAAAATGACTCTTTGAAGATGATGGAATATGAAAAGCTATCATCACTGTGGTGGAGAAAGACATCCATCCTTTTTCTAATTCAAAAATGCCAAAGTAGGAAAAACAGCCATGTTAACTCAGAGGGCCAGAAGGACAAAATTAAAAATATTCTTTAATAGCATTACAGTGTCATTTGGTTTTGATAATGACATTAGTAATAGGCTATGTTATAAGCAAAAGTGATGGCAATTATTGAAATGATATTTAGGGGAGCCCCGGTGGCTCAGTCGGTTAAGTGTCCAGCTTTGGCTCAGTTCATGATCTCATGGTAGTGAGTTCGAGCCCTGCGTATGGCTCTCTCTGTGCTGACAGCTCAGAGCCTGGATCCTGCTTTGGATTCTGTGTCCCCCTCTCTCTGCCCCTCCCCTGCTCATGCCATCTCTCCCTCTCAAAAAAAAAAAAAATTAAATGGTATTTAAAAAATAAACTTTCTTGAGGCAGAATTTATAAATACTATATTTACTAATTTTAAATGTGTGATTCAGTGAGTAATGAAAAGTACATATTAAAAATACATCTGTGGCGCCTGGGTGGCTCAGTCCAACAAGCATCTGACTTCAGCTCAGGTCATGATCTCACAGTTCGTGAGTTCAAGCCCCGCGTCAGGCTCTGTGCTGACAGCTCAGAGCCTAGAGCCTGCATCAGATTCTGTGTCTCCTCTCTCTCTGCCCCTCCCCTGCTCACACTCTGTTTCTCTCAAAAATAAATAAACATTAAAATAATTTTAAAAAATACATATAGCCATATAGCATACATAGAATAGTTTTACTACCTGAAAAACTCAGGTGCCTTTATATATCACCTTTCTTAACTTCTCACCTGTGGCAACCACTAATATGCTATGTCTCTAGATTTAGAATTTCATATAAATGGAATTACACGGTGTATACAGTTCTTTATGTCTGACTTCCTTCCATTACCATAATGCTGTGGCCATTTATCTCTGTTGATATATGTGTCAGGTATTTCTTTTTATTGCTGAGTAGTAGTCCATCATAAAAGCATACTTCAATTAATTTATCTATCCACTCACAATTGGAGAGACATCTGGGTATGTATAGCCAGCATTTGACTATTGTAAATAAAGCTGCTTTGAACCTTCAAATACAAGTCTTTGTATGTGCACAGGTGTTTTTGTTTTTTTCTATTTGATAAATGACCAGGACTGAGATTTCTTAAAAGCCACCCAATTGGGAGTATACAATTCAATGGATTTCACTGTATTTACAGAGTTATGCAAATGTTGCTATAATCTAATTTTGGAATATTTTTTTATCATCCCCCGAAGTGTGCAACCACTAATTCTTTTTCTGTCTCTACAGATTCACCTATTCTGTGAATCTCATATAAATGTCATCTCATATAAGTGACATCATGGAATATGTGGGGTTTTTTGACTAGTTTCTTTCATTTAGCATAATGTCTTTGAGCTCCAGCCATGTTTCAGCATGGATCCTCACTCTAGAAGTTCCTATTCAAATCTTCCACTCTTTCTTTTTCTTTCTTTTTCTTTCTTTTTCTTTCTTTTTTTTCCCCTCTTTCTTTCTTTTTTTCTTTCTTTCTTTCTTTTTCTTTCTTTCTTTCCTTCTCTTTTTCTTCCTTTCTTTCTCTTTCCTTTCTTTCTTCTTTCTTCCTTTCTCCTTTCCTTCTTTCCTTCCTTCCTTCCTTCCTTCCTTCCTTCCTTCCTTCCTTCCTTTCCTTCTTTCTTTCTATTGGTGAGTCATCAGAGTTATTTATTCTGGATATGTGCCCTTCATCAGATACATATTCTACAAGCGCTTCTCCTACTGCATGGCATGGCTTTTCATTTTCATTAGGATGTCTTTTGAGCAAGAAACATTTTTAATTTTGATGAAATACAATTTTCCATTCTTTTCTTTATGGTCTGTGATCTTCATGTAAGAAAACCCCTTGCTAAACTCATGGTCACAGGTACTTTTGTTTGTTTTCTACATGAAGTTGTACTCTTCTCTTTACCATAGCTAGGTCTACTGTCACTTACAAATTAGTTTTTATATATGGTATGAAAGATGCATAAATGTTTATTTTCTTTTGCATATGGATATCCAATTGTACCAGAACCATTTGTTGAAAAACTGTCCTTTCCCATTGAATTTCTTTGACACCTTTGTTGAAAATCAGTTGACCATCTGTGCCTGGGTGGCTTAGTTGGTTAAGTGTCTGACTTTGGCTCAGGTCATGATCTCGTGGTTCGTGGGTTCGAGCCCTGCGTTGGGCTCTGTGCTGACAGCTCAGAGCCTGGAGCCTACTTTGGATTCTGGGTTTCCTTCTCTCTCTGTTCCTCCCCTGCTCACGCTCTGTCTCTCTCTCTCAAAAATAAATAAAGATTTAAGAAATTTTTTTTAAAAAAGAAAGAAAATCAATTGACCAAATGTCTGTCTCTATTTCTAAACTCTGTATTCTTTTTCCATTGATTTGTATGTCTTTCCTTATACAAATAGCACACTCATGGTTGCCTTAAATTTATAATATCTCTTGAAATGAGATCTGCAAGGGCCTCAACTTTGCTCTGCTTTTACAGAATTATTTTGGCTATGCTAGTTTCTTTTGTTTGCATATAAATTTTAAAAACAGGGCTTTTAAATTTCTACAAAAATAAGCCTGCCAGGACTTTGACAGGGATTACACTGAATCTATAGTTCACGAGTTTCTACCTTAACAATGCTCAGTTTCCAGATTAATGAACATGGTATATATAATCTCTATATTTCATCTTTATTTATTTGTAGTGTTTTGTGGTTTTCATTGTATAGATCTTAATACATTGTTAAATTCATTCCTAAATGTTTCCTATTTTCATTTGCAATTGTAAATAGAATTTCTTTTTCAATTCCAATTTCCATTCTTCACTGTTCAGATACAGAAACAGTGTTGAATTTTGTATATTGAACTCACATGCTGTAACATTGCTAAACTTGTTAATTCTAGCTGCTTTCTCATATATCTATTAGAATTTCCTTCATAAACAAACATGTCATCTGTGATTAAACAGTTTATCTCCTCCTCTCCAGTCTGTATGCCTTTTATTTCTTTTACTTGATTATTGCATTAACTAACTATAAGCCCTCTATTTCTTTTTTTTTTTTTTCTTTTTTTTTTCAACGGTTTTTATTTATTTTTTTGGGACAGAGAGAGACAGAGCATGAACGGGGGAGGGGCAGAGAGAGAGGGAGACACAGAATGGGAAACAGGCTCCAGGCTCCGAGCCATCAGCCCAGAGCCCGACGCGGGGCTCGAACTCACGGACCGGGAGATCGTGACCTGGCTGAAGTCGGACGCTTAACCGACTGCGCCACCCAGGCGCCCCTAAGCCCTCTATTTCAAAGTGGAATAAAAGTGATATGAGCAGACATCCTGTAATGTTTCAGTCTTAAGGGGATAGCATTCAGGTTTAATGATTAATTATGATGTTAGCTGTAGGATTTTCATACATACTTTTGATTAGGGTGAGGGAGTTCCCTTATTTCTAGCTTTCTGTTAGTTTTTCTATCTTTTTAACCATAAATGGGTATGAATTTTGATATATATATACACATATATATGTATGTATATACATACATACATATATATGTATATATATACATACATATATATGTGTGTATATATATATGTATATATATACATACACACATATATATGTATATATATATATACATATATATGTGTATATATATATATATCAATAGATGTAAAAGATAATTTGGCAAAATTAATACCCATTCATGTAATCCACTATATTAATAAACTGCAAAGGAAAATATATAGTGGATTACATTGTTCATATTTCAAATGTTAAGCTAGCCATGTATTCTGAGATAAACCACACCTGGTAATGATCCTCATTTTTTATATATATTTCAGGATTTGATTTTCCAAAGTTTTGTTAAAGATATCTGCATCTATGTTAATGAAGGATTTTGACGTCTAGTTCTCTTTTCTTGTAGTGTGTTTGTCTGGATTTTTGTATCAGGACATTGCTGACCTCATAAAATAAGATGCAGAGACTGTTTTCTGAAGAATTTATGTAAAATCAATATGATTTCTTTTGCAAATGTTTGGCAGAATAATCCAGAGTGGATTCATCTCAGCCTAGAATTTTCATTGGGGATAATTTTTAAAGATAGATCCAATTATCTAATAGATAAAAGGTTATCCAGGTTATATTTTTTTCTCCTTATATGAGCTTTGGCGGTTTGTGTCTTATAAGTGATTTGTACATTTCATTGTTGATTTATTGGTGTACGGTTGTTGATAGTGTTCTATGTTTATCTTTTGATGCTTGTAGGATCTGTAGTGATGTTTGTAGTATTTGTAATTTGTGTCTGTTTTCTGTCCTGGTCAGTAAAACTTAAAAGACTTTATTAATTTTAATCATCTTTGCAAAAAACCACCTTATGGCTTTATTGGCTTTCTTTTTTATTGTTTCTGCTTTGATTCCATTCTTTTGTTTTGTTTTGTTTTGAAATCATCATTTCTTTCTTACTGCGTACTTTGTGTTTGACTTTTACCCCCTAGTTTCTTAAGGTAGAAGATGAGATTTTTGACAGAAGACCCTTCATCTTTTCCAATAGAAGCATTTAAGATGATAATTTATTTTCCTTTTAAGAACTGCCTAGCTGGATCCCATAAATATTGATATCCTGTGTTTTGATTTTCATTTGATTTAGAGTATTTTTTTTAGTTTTATTTATACTTTCTTCTTCAATTCATGAATCATATGTCACCCATGTTGTATTAATTTCCAAATATGTGGAGGTTTTTCAGATCTCATGTTTTTTTTATTTTTTGTATAATTTCACTTGGTCAAAAAACACATTTCACACAAGTTCTGTCCATTTAAATTTATTGAGATTTGGCTTGTTCTTCAGAGTGTATTCCAGCCTCATGAATGTTCTCTTTAACTTGAAAAGAAAGCACATTTAATATGTTTTTTTTTTTGGGGGGGGGTGGAGTATTCTATGTCCATGCAAGCTGATTGATAGTATTTTTTGAGTCTTAAATATCCTTTCCGATTTTCTGACCAATTCTTTAACAAGAACTGAGAGAAAAGTGTGGGAATCTCCAGTGATAATTATAGATTTGTCTTTTTCTCATGAAATTTTGCTTCATGTATTTTGAAATTCTGTTATTCAGTCCATACATATTTGGAATTATTATGTCCTCTTGTTAAACTGACCCTTTTCTCTTAGTGAAATTCCCTTCTTTGTCCTTGGGAATATCTCCTGTTCTGTGATCTACTTTTTCTGATATTAATATAGTAACTCTTTTGAATTTTATTTTCACGGTATATCTTTTTTAAAAATCCTTTTACTTTTAACTTCTCCACGTCTTTATCTTTATAGTGGATTTCTTAAGGCAGCATATAGTAGAGTCTTGCTTTTTTATCCAATCTGATAATCTGTGTCTTTTAGTTGGAGTGTTTAGATAATTTATATTTAATGTAATTATTGATAGGATGGATTTAAGCCTACCTTCTTTAAATTTGTTTCCATTTGTTGCCAGCTGCCCCTTTTAAAATATTTTTTCTATGATCTTATGGACTGTGCATTTTTTATGATTACACTTCATCTTCTCCATTGCTTTAAGAACTATACCTCTTTAAAAAAAAAAAGAATTGTATCTCTAGTTGCTTTAGGTGTTTACAATATGCATCTTTAGCTTATCACAATCTACTTTCAAATAATGTAACACTTCACATATAATACAAAAACTTTACCACAGGGTATTTCAATTTCCCTCACCATTCTTCATGCCACTGTGGTCATACATTTTCTTTCTTCTGCTTATGTTATAAATTCCAAAAACAAACTACTGTTATATTTGTACTAAATACTCAAGACTATTTAAAAAGATTTAAAAGAGCAACAAAAAAATTTTCTTTTTAGTAGGCTTCACCCGAGTGTGGAGCCCAACATGGAGCTTGAACTTACCACCCTGAGAATCAATACCTGAGCTGAGATCAAGATTTGGATACTTAACCAACTGAACCATCCAGGTGCCTCTAATAACAAATTTTTTAAGTGTGCACTTTCACATTTCCAGTTTCCAGAACTTCTCATATCTTCTTCTATTTATACTTCTACTTCTATTAAATTCCCTTCTACTATCATTTTTCTTTTTCCTGAGGAACTTTAATACTCCTTTAAGTCCAAGTTTGTTGATGATGAATACTTTCAGCTTTTGCTTATCTGAAAAAATCTTAGTTTCCTTTTTGGAAGAGAGTGACATTACTTTAAAATGTAAATAAATTTAGAAAAAGAGACATCTTTGAATCATTCCATTTTCCAGCCTAGAAACTCAGTGTATATATATTTACTCTAATAGTACACTTTTTAGATTTTTAAAAATATATACTTCTAAAATTTCTTATCTATTTTTCTGTTTATGCTACTGCTGTGAACGCAATTTTTTCTTATACTGTCTTTTTAACTGGTTATTGTTGGCTTTAAGAAAGTTACATTTTAAAATTTTATTTTTTATATGTACACTTTTCTCCAGTATATGAGTAAGTCTGAGAAGTGAGTAAGTTTGATGTCAGTGGATGAAAGCTGGGTAATTGACTCTTCAAGAAACAAACCTGCCTATTGGTAGGACGGCAACTCCCACTTCTCATTGGTGAAAATCTTAGATCTCTGAGCCAAGGGCAACCAGGAGTACTAACCAGAAGTCTCCCTATTGACTGGGTAGGAGTGCTCTACTTTGTGAGTTAGAATATGCATGTGTCCCCCAAATATTTCTTATCCAGTTCCATGGACTATTTTTATGAGATTTAAATCAGACGTTGCTAATTTTGTGCCTGGAAGACCCGACTTGCCAAAATTTTTTTTCTTGCTCAGTCTTAATGGATATTTCAAAGAAAATTAAGTAAGGATAATTTAGGTCTTTTTAATTAGACACCATTTGAAATAGGAACTCTCAAATTACCATTGAGGGTCATAGAACTAAAGAATAATGTTTCAAAGAAAACGAGTCTGAACACTATTTTCAGGAATTCTATTCAATTACCAGTAGACTATTCTAATTCATGACAGTCTTCTTTTTTTATGGGCTATGCATGACACTGTGCAAAACATGCATGGTCTACACTGTTGATAAATTCTTAGCTTAACAGAAGAATACTGCATGGATTAGCTCTTCAGATAACATTTCCCTGAACACCCAGTCTAAAGACATTTTTATTTTCATTCCACTACACGGCTTTCATTATCATATTCATTTCGGTCTAAATGTATATAGTAATTTGTCTTCTTGTATTGATCACATTTCCCTTCACTAGAATATAAGCTTCATGAGAGCAGGACCTTGTGTGTTTTACCCATGTCTGTATTGTTAATGCCCAAAATAGTGTTGGGCGTGTAGCAAGTATTCAACAAATGGTTTTTGGATGAATACGTAGATAATAAATTAAAATTAATATAAATGCACTGTATTCCTTCACAATACAGAAAAAACACATTAATTTTGCAAGGATACCAAGGGAGAGGGAATATACTCAAAGATTTCAGAAGAAATGCATTTGAGCTAGATCCTGAGGAATACGGGTAATCTATATGGTAGAAAAGAGTGGGAATGGTAATTTCACAGGTCAAGTTCCCTGAACGCCAAGCGTAAGGCAAGTATTGAGGTACATGTGACTTGTTAAAGGAGTGCTTCTCTGGAAAATCCTGTAAGACAGTGAGGGGAGGAGAATAGGGAAGGGGAAGGAGCCCACCAGGAATGTGGTCTCCAGTCTTGGCTCATCCATGGGGAGCTCTGGAGTGTAAAGACTCCAGGCATGTCTTGATAGCCAAGGTGACTCTCTGGAGAAGGCCCAGATGTAAGCCATGAGCTTCAGGTCTAGCAAAAGTGGGAGGTGGCTACACCAGCGGGTAATGGAGATCTGGGTGGGGTACCACATGTGTGTACTGCAATAACCTCAGTTACGGAACGGCGGAACAGAAGTAAAGAGATACAAAATTTTATGATGTGTTAGAAAAGAGGACTTACGAGTAGTCAGCAGGATAGCACTTGATTTTATTTTTTTTTTTTTTTTTTATTTTTATTTTTTTATTTTTTTTTTTTTTTTTTTATGAAGTTTATTGACAAATTGGTTTCCATACAACACCCAGTGCTCATCCCAAAAGGTGCCCTCCTCAATACCCATCACCCACCCGCCCCTCCCTCCCACCCCCCATCAACCCTCAGTTTGTTCTCAGTTTTTAACAGTCTCTTATGCTTTGGCTCTCTCCCACTCTAACGTCTTTTTTTTTTTCTCCCTTCCCCTCCCCCATGGGTTCCTGTTGAGTTTCTCAGGATCCACATAAGAGTGAAACCATATGGTATCTGTCTTTCTCTGTATGGCTTATTTCACTTAGCATCACACTCTCCAGTTCCATCCACGTTGCTACAAAAGGCCATATTTCATTTTTTCTCATTGCCACGTAGTATTCCATTGTGTATATAAACCACAATTTCTTTATCCATTCATCAGTTGATGGACATTTAGGCTCTTTCCATAATTTGGCTATTGTTGAGAGTGCTGCTATGAACATTGGGGTACAAGTGCCCCTATGCATCAGTACTCCTGTATCCCTTGGGTAGATTCCTAGCAGTGCTATTGCTGGGTCATAGGGTAGGTCTATTTTTAATTTTCTGAGGAACCTCCACACTGTTTTCCAGAGCGGCTGCACCAATTTGCATTCCCACCAACAGTGCAAGAGGGTTCCCGTTTCTCCACATCCTCGCCAGCATCTATAGTCTCCTGATTTGTTCATTTTGGCCACTCTGACTGGCGTGAGGTGATACCTGAGTGTGGTTTTGATTTGTATTTCCCTGATAAGGAGCGACGCTGAACATCTTTTCATGTGCCTGTTGGCCATCTGGATGTCTTCTTTAGAGAAGTGTCTATTCATGTTTTCTGCCCATTTCTTCACTGGGTTATTTGTTTTTCGGGTGTGGAGTTTGGTGAGCTCTTTATAGATTTTAGATACTAGCCCTTTGTCCGATATGTCATTTGCAAATATCTTTTCCCATTCCGTTGGTTGTCTTTTAGTTTTGTTGGTTGTTTCCTTGGCTGTGCAGAAGCTTTTTATCTTCATAAGGTCCCAGTAATTCACTTTTGCTTTTAATTCCCTTGCCTTTGGGGATGTGTCGAGTAAGAGATTGCTACGGCTGAGGTCAGAGAGGTCTTTTCCTGCTTTCTCCTCTAAGGTTCTGATGGTTTCCTGTCTCACATTTAGGTCCTTTATCCATTTTGAGTTTATTTTTGTAAATGGTGTGAGAAAGTGGTCTAGTTTCAACCTTCTGCATGTTGCTGTCCAGTTCTCCCAGCACCATTTGTTAAAGAGGCTGTCTTTTTTCCATTGGATGTTCTTTCCTGCTTTGTCAAAGATGAGTTGGCCATATGTTTGTGGGTCTAGTTCTGGGGTTTCTATTCTATTCCATTGGTCTGTGTGTCTGTTTTTGTGCCAATACCATGCTGTCTTGATGATGACAGCTTTGTAGTAGAGGCTGAAGTCTGGGATTGTGATGCCTCCTGCTTTGGTCTTCTTCTTCAAAATTCCTTTGGCTATTCGGGGCCTTTTGTGGTTCCATATGAATTTTAGGATTGCTTGTTCTAGTTTCGAGAAGAATGCTGGTGCAATTTTGATTGGGATTGCATTGAATGTGTAGATAGCTTTGGGTAGTATTGACATTTTGACAATATTTATTTTTCCAATCCATGAGCAGGGAATGTCTTTCCATTTCTTTAAATCTTCTTCAATTACCTTCATAAGCTTTCTATAATTTTCAGCATACAGATCCTTTACATCTTTGGTTAGATTTATTCCTAGGTATTTTATGCTTTTTGGTGCAATTGTGAATGGGATCAGTTTCTTTATTTGTCTTTCTGTTGCTTCATTGTTAGTGTATAAGAATGCAACTGATTTCTGTACATTGATTTTGTATCCTGCAACTTTGCTGAATTCATGTATCAGTTCTAGCAGACTTTTGGTGGAGTCTATCGGATTTTCCATGTATAATATCATGTCATCTGCAAAAAGCGAAAGCTTGACTTCATCTTTGCCAATTTTGATGCCTTTGATTTCCTTTTGTTGTCGGATTGCTGATGCTAGAACTTCCAGCACTATGTTAAATAACAACGGTGAGAGTGGGCATCCCTGTCGTGTTCCTGATCTCAGGGAAAAAGCTCTCAGTTTTTCCCCGTTGAGGATGATGTTAGCTGTGGGCTTTTCATAAATGGCTTTTATGATCTTTAAGTATGTTCCTTCTATCCCGACTTTCTCAAGGGTTTTTATTAAGAAAGGGTGCTGGATTTTATCAAAGGCCTTTTCTGCATCGATTGACAGGATCATATGGTTCTTCTCTTTTTTTTTGTTAATGTGATGTATCACGTTGATTGATTTGCGAATGTTGAACCAGCCCTGCATCCCAGGAATGAATCCCACTTGATCATGGTGAATAATTCTTTTTATATGCTGTTGAATTCGATTTGCTAGTATCTTATTGAGAATTTTGGCATCCATATTCATCAGGGATATTGGCCTGTAGTTCTCTTTTTTTACTGGGTCTCTGTCTGGTTTAGGAATCAAAGTAATACTGGCTTCATAGAATGAGTCTGGAAGTTTTCCTTCCCTTTCTATTTCTTGGAATAGCTTGAGAAGGATAGGTATTATCTCTGCTTTAAACGTCTGGTAGAACTCCCCTGGGAAGCCATCTGGTCCTGGACTCTTATTTGTTGGGAGATTTTTGATAACCGATTCAATTTCTTCGCTGGTTATGGGTCTGTTCAAGCTTTCTATTTCCTCCTGATTGAGTTTTGGAAGAGTGTGGGTGTTCAGGAATTTGTCCATTTCTTCCAGGTTATCCAATTTGTTGGCATATAATTTTTCATAGTATTCCCTGATAATTGTTTGTATCTCTGAGGGATTGGTTGTAATAATTCCATTTTCATTCATGATTTTATCTATTTGGGTCATCTCCCTTTTCTTTTTGAGAAGCCTGGCTAGAGGTTTGTCAATTTTGTTTATTTTTTCAAAAAACCAACTCTTGGTTTCGTTGATCTGCTCTACAGTTTTTTTAGATTCTATATTGTTTATTTCTGCTCTGATCTTTATTATTTCTCTTCTTCTGCTGGGTTTAGGCTGCCTTTGCTGTTCTGCTTCTATTTCCTTTAGGTGTGCTGTTAGATTTTGTATTTGGGATTTTTCTTGTTTCTTGAGATAGGCCTGGATTGCGATGTATTTTCCTCTCAGGACTGCCTTCGCTGCGTCCCAAAGCGTTTGGATTGTTGTATTTTCATTTTCGTTTGTTTCCATATATTTTTTGATTTCTTCTCTAATTGCCTGGTTGACCCACTCATTCGTGAGTAGGGTGTTCTTTAACCTCCATGCTTTTGGAGGTTTTCCAGACTTTTTCCTGTGGTTGACTTCAAGCTTCATAGCATTGTGGTCTGAAAGTATGCATGGTATAATTTCAATTCTTGTAAACTTATGAAGGGCTGATTTGTGACCCAGTATATGATCTATCTTGGAGAATGTTCCATGTGCACTCGAGAAGAAAGTATATTCTGTTGCTTTGGGATGCAGAGTTCTAAATATATCTGTCAAGTCCATCTGATCCAGTGTCTCATTCAGGGCCCTTGTTTCTTTATTGACCGTGTGTCTAGATGATCTATCCATTTCTGTAAGTGGGGTGTTAAAGTCCCCAGCAATTACCACATTCTTATCAATAAGGTTGCTTATGTTTATGAGTAATTGTTTTATATATTTGGGGGCTCCGGTATTCGGCGCATAGACATTTATAATTGTTAGCTCTTCCTGATGGATAGACCCTGTAACTATTATATAATGTCCTTCTTCATCTCTTGTTACAGCCTTTAATTTAAAGTCTAGTTTGTCTGATATAAGTATGGCTACTCCAGCTTTCTTCTGGCTTCCAGTAGCATGATAAATGGTTCTCCATCCCCTCACTCTCAATCTAAAGGTGTCCTCAGGTCTAAAATGAGTCTCTTGTAGACAGCAAATAGATGGGTCTTGTTTTTTTATCCATTCTGATACCCTATGTCTTTTGGTTGGCGCATTTAATCCATTTACATTCAGTGTTATTATAGAAAGATACGGGTTTAGAGTCATTGTGATGTCTGTATGTTTTATGCTTGTAGTGATGTCTCTGGTACTTTGACTCACAGGGTCCCCCTTAGGATCTCTTGTAGGGCTGGTTTAGTGGTGACAAATTCCTTCAGTTTTTGTTTGTTTGGGAAGACCTTTATCTCTCCTTCTATTCTAAATGACAGACTTGCTGGATAAAGGATTCTTGGCTGCATATTTTTGCTGTCTAGCACCCTGAAAATCTCGTGCCAATTCTTTCTGGCCTGCCAAGTTTCAAAAGAGAGATCAGTCACGAGTCTTATAGGTCTCCCTTTATATGTGAGGGCACGTTTACCCCTTGCTGCTTTCAGAATTTTCTCTTTATCCTTGTATTTTGCCAGTTTCACTATGATATGTCGTGCAGAAGATCGATTCAAGTTACGTCTGAAGGGAGTTCTCTGTGCCTCTTGGATTTCAATGCCTTTTTCCTTCCCCAGTTCAGGGAAGTTCTCAGCTATGATTTCTTCAAGTACCCCTTCAGCACCTTTCCCTCTCTCTTCCTCCTCTGGGATACCAATTATGCGTAAATTATTTCTTTTTAGTGTATCACTTAGTTCTCTAATTTTCCCCTCATACTCCTGGATTTTTTTATCTCTCTTTTTCTCAGCTTCCTCTTTTTCCATAACTTTATCTTCTAGTTCACCTATTCTCTCCTCTGCCTCTTCCATCCGAGCTGTGGCGGTTTGCATTTTGTTTTCCATTTCCTTTAAAGCGTTTTTCAGCTCCTCGTGACTGTTCATTAGTCCCCTGATGTCTGTAGCAAGAGATTCTCTGCTGTCCTGTATGCTGTTTTCCAGCCCAGCGATTAATTTTATGACTATTATTCTAAATTCACTTTCTGTTATATTATTTAAATCCTTTTTGATCAGCTCATTAGCTGTTGTTATTTCCTGGAGATTCTTCTGGGGGGAATTCTTCCGCTTGGTCATTTTGGATAGTCCCTGGTGTGGTGAGGGCCTGCAGGGCACTTCCCCTGTGCTGTGGTGTATAACTGGAGTTGGTGGGCGGGGCCGCAGTCCGACCTGATGTCTGCCCCCAGCCCACCGCTGGGGCCACAGTCAGACTGGTGTGTGCCTTCTCTTCCCCTCTCCTAGGGGCGGGATTCACTGTGGGGTGGCGTGGCCCGTCTGGGCTACTTGCACACTGCCAGGCTTGTGATGCTGGGGATCTGGCGTATTAGCTGGGGTGGGAAGGCAAGGTGCACGGCGGCAGGGGGGGCAGGCTTAGCTCGCTTCTCCTTAGGTGATCCACTTCAGGAGGGGCCCTGTGCAGCCGGAGGGAGTCAGATCGCTGCCGGAGGTTTGGCTCCGCAGAAGCACAGAGTTGGGTGTTCGCGCGGAGCGAGCAATTTCCCTGGCCGGAGCCGGTTCCCTTTGGGATTTTGGCTGGGGGATGGGCGGGGGAGATGGCGCTGGAGAGCGCCTTTGTTCCCCGCCAAACTGAGCTCTGTCGTCCGGGGGCTCCGCAGCTCACCCTCCCTTTGTCCTCCAGCCTTCCCGCTTTCTGAGCAGAGCTGTTAACTTATGACCTCCCAGACGCTAAGTCGCACTTGCTGTCGGAACACAGTCCGTCAGGCCCCTCCGCTTTTGCAAGCCGGACTCGGGGGCTCTGCTTGGCCGGCGAGCCGCCCCTCCGCCCCGGCTCCCTCCCGCCAGTCCGTGGAGCGCGCACCGCCTCGCCGCCCTTCCTACCCTCTTCCGTGGGCCTCTCGTCTGCACTTGGGTCCGGTGACTCTGTTCTGCTAATCCTCTGGCGGTTTTCTGGGTTATTTAGGCAGGTGTAGGTGGAATCTAAGTGATCAGCAGGACGCGCGGTGAGCCCAGCGTCCTCCTACGCCGCCATCTTCCTAGTCCCTTCAGCACTTGATTTTAAATGGAAGTCTGGGGTACATAAAAATTAAAAGTTAATAATGTGTACAGTTAATGTGTTGCTCTCTAAAATATTGCTTGAATACACAGCAGCTCAAATTCAGCAGGGCGTGCACTAACTAAATTAAAAAAACATAATAAAATATCATTTAATAAAGTTTTTTGGGGGGGGAAATCAACTATTTGTGTAGTATTCTAGGTGTCATTGATGGCTCAAGAATTTCACTTCCTCAGATTCTGTTTTAATTGAATTATTTCCATTAGCTGCTACTCCAGAAGGCAAAATCTTTTGAGAATCACCAAATACATCTCTAATCATAACAGAGGATACTCTCTTCTGAATTGTAATAGATCATTTAAAAATTACAATAAAAAATCTCCGTAAGTTGATTTTTACTTAAAATGCTTTTCATAACTTCAAATCTAAAGAGATTTAATGTGGGGATTTGAAAATTACACCAATAAAACCTAAAATTCACAATTTAATAAAGAATAAGGTTTGGGAAATTGTCTTGGGCTGCTTCTTAGGACAGGCTGAGTCAAAAAGATAAGTCTTGATAAGAATTGAGAAGGTAGAAACAAAATTCTCTGTTTGCTTTTTTGGGTTTTTGTTTTTGTTTTTTTACAAGAGGAAATGAACGTTCCCGAACCGGGGCCCCTAGACAGAAAATTCAGGGCAGATTTCGGAGCAAGGATAAACTGTTACTGTGTCATCATTGAAAGATGCTACCTAGTTAGGCTGAATGAGATATGATGGCTTCACAGTCAAGAAATAGCTATCTCCAAAGACTTTTTTTTCACTTAAATTCTCTCCACAGGATTGTTCTTATCTTCTGTGGACCTAATATCGACACTGTTTCCATTTCAAAGGAATTTAATATTAAAACACTGAGGATGAAAAGATGTGAGGCCTGACTAAACTTCCAAATCTAAACCTGACTGGGTTTTTGGTTCTACCTGAGTGCAGAGGTATACGATACCTACCCAGGTGGGCCAGGCACAGCAGGGAATGCCAGCTAAACAGCGACTTAAGTATCTGGAGTTCTCTCTCTGTTTTTCCCCTTCTCCCTGTCTCTCCACCTGCCCCCTGCCTAACTTGGTTACTTGCATATTTTTCTCATACTCAGTATTACATTATTAACTTCTTCCATGTAAGTAAAAATCCTTATTATATTGATGCATGAATATCAATAGTGCACATGAGGGTTAAGTGCCCGGACACTGGAGGCAGGATGTTCAACTCACAGCTTCACCATGACTAGCTGGGTGACATTGGGCAAGTAATTTATGGACCCCCATTTCTGGCTCTAGAAAGTGGAGTAAATAATAGAACCAAGTTTATGGGTGGTGTGTGTGTGAGAGAGAGAAGATTAAATAAATTATCATTCGTCAAGGGCAGCAAGGGAATTTCCTGCCCTAGCATTGTAATGGACTCATCCCTGACTCTTGGAATCTTGTAATTTCCATTGTATTGATTATTTCAGTTATACTGGAGAGGAAGGCATCATTAAATGTGTCAGACCCTAAGTAGGTGCCCAATAAATATTTAGTAGAGGAATGAACACACATAAAAAAAAGGCCCCTCTATTACTTGTCTGCAGAAGCTCTGAGAACTGATTAAGTTCATTTCTGACTGTAGAATTATTCCTTTGCAAACGTTTCACATCAGTTTCATATGGTTTCACAACCATGGCCATTGCAATACTTTGAAAGTTATTGATTAGGAAGGAAGTATTTAGCATGGGGTCCTTAAGACATCCTTTCCCTTTCTGTGAGAGAGGGTAGGGTGGCCCCCACAGAGAAAGGAGGGGAGGAGGAAGTCAGAGAAAGAGCACTGTCCTCTCTCTTGTCAAACTGGCCCACATGTCCTAATACCCTTACCCTCCATCTCTCAACACTTACTCTGACAGACCTTCAGTCAGCCCGAAGATGCCAGCTCATTGACAATGGCCTTGCCACTAGATCCACCCCAGTGTCCCTGAGAGAACATTTGATATTCTGTGTACTCTGTTCACCCAGATAAAACCTTAAAGCAAATTCCACATTTATCTGTTGGGATATTAGTTTTCACAGGGCCAAACCCGCTTGAGCTGAACTAGGCAATGACTAGGATACAAATTGTACAGAGGAAGGACTTCAGAGCTCAATTCAAATCAATACTGCTATCTCTTGTTGCAACAAAGGTGGTGGGTAAGTATGGGTAAGGATGTCGCAAAAGATTAGGGAGCTAGACACCTGCCTTCCTGCTTTGAATTTCCTTCTGCCATAGATCATACAATGTCTAAACCCAGGCTTTTTGTTTGTTCCAGTCTGACAAAGTGGACTCTGGGGCTTGGACAGGTCTACAATAGACATTAAGAAAAGATACTCTCTTTCCTTCTTTTTTGAGTGTGTGTGTGCATGTGCATATGGATGTGTTCATATGCGCTGTGGGCGCACTCACACATGTGCCTATTTGTGTACATTGACTTTTGTTGGATTGACTCTTCACTCACCAGACTGATGAGCTGTGAGGTTTTCACCAGCACATTAAGGAAGCATAAAGCAGCAGGTATTTTTACTGACTCTGATTTGAGGGTTTATAAAGGAAAAAAATACAGTGTCCAAAAGTTCTATAGTGGGTTTTGTGGCCAAATCACTATTTAAGGTACAGGTTTACTTTATTCTGTTTTCCATTATTTCTTACACATAAATATTTCTTCTGAAAACCTGGCCAAGTAGAAGAGCTGTGGAATCTGGGCAGAATTTAAATACTCTTGGTTCTCTGTACAAAACTCCCACCATTATGTAACACTTTAATGGCATTTCAATCCATTCCTACTTCTAGCAAAACTAGCTTCTTAGAATTTCTCGAACATGACCTTAGGGATATTTCCTTGCTTCTTCTTTTCTCCTAAGATAGTCCTGAATTAGAATTACTATTATGAGTATTCCCTTTAGCTCCGATCTTGACCAAATCAATCGTTATACAAGGGCATAGCAATGGATTCAAAGGCAAAAGGAGGGGTACCTGGGTGGTTCTGTCGGTTAAATGTCCGACTTCGGCTCAGGTCATGACCTCTTCGTGGATTCGAGTCCTGCATCGGGATCTATGCTGACAGCTGGGAGCCTGGAGCCTGCTTCAGATTCTGTGTCTCCCTCTCTGTCTGCCCCTCCTCTGCTTGCACTCTGTCTCTCTCTCAAAAAAATAAATAAATATTAAACAAAATTTTTTAAAAGGACAAAAGTAAGACACTGTCAAAAATAGATAACACCTTGTACAGGACAGTAGAGAAAGGTTCACAACATAAGGCATACGTATAGTGACTAGTTTCTTCCCATGCTAAGAAAAACAATGCATCCAGTGAGCACAGAGTGTAGCAGATCTTCGAACCTTTGTAAGTGCTTAATATTTTAATTCCTCACAACACCCCAGTGCTTGAAAAACAGGAATATCAAGACTTACTTTTTCCTGAATTATGATTATATAGGGACATAATTTTGTTACATTGGTAGAAAAAAATACTGGTATATATCTGGAATGACTAAGAACCAGATCAACAAGGGAGACCCCAATGCATTTCACTAGTATTAATACAACAGATTTCCTCATAAATCTCTTATGCTTCTATGTGACCTTTGTAGACCGCCTAAGTCTCCAGGATTTCATTTCAATGAAGGTTTAATTTGTCTCATTTCCTCCTCTGTGGGAGAATTTCTGATGGTTGTCTAGATTTTCTAAAACAACTATTTTAGAATGATAGCCCATATTTTCATTTGACACATAAAATGCCTACTTCTAAAAGAAACAGTGTGAAATTTTTAGTTGGCTGTAATTTAAATTTGAGTTTATTTTTTTAATATATGAAATTTATTGTCAAATTGGTTTCCATACAACACCCAGTGCTCATCCCAAAAGATGCCCTCTTCAATACCCATCACCCACCCTCCCCTCCCTCCCACCCCCCATCAACCCTCAGTAAATTTGAGTTTAGAGAGTTCTGAGGGTTGATGGCAACGACTGAAGGAGAAAATATGTATTACTGAGATTTTAATGTAAAGGAAATCCTCAGGATTTGATGTACACGTTTACATCAGAGATGAAGAATTTGGACATACAAATGAAAAGCAGAGTGTTTAATCTAGGCAATCGAAGAATGTTTCCTCCGTGCAAAACAAGCGAAAAGCTAATGTTCATTGCCCTGCAGCCCTGTGAGTTGTTGTAGTTAATGGAAACCATGAATAACAGAAGAATATCCCTTCACATACTGAAGCAGAACTAATTTTTGTGTATGAGTTCTTTCCCAGAAAGCCCTGGGGTTTGCAGGTGAATTCCCACAGGGTAATGTGGACACAATTTGCATAGACATTGAAGGACTCTCCAAGGGGCAAATGAAACAAAATAAACACACTTGAGCTAAAAACGTAGAGGCAGATAACTATAGAATATTATACACAGTACTTTCCCAATTATCTGCAGAGAATTTAATTAGAATATTTTTTCCTGAAGTGGAATTCAAACGTATTAAACAATATTTTCTAAAGTAATTTAAAAGTTCCATCTATTTTTGGGGGTGCCTGGGTAGCTCAGTCCATTAAACTTCAGATTCTTGATTTGGGCTCAGGTCACGATCTCACGGTTCATGAGATCGAGCCCCGTGTTGGGTTCTGTGCTGACAGTGCGGAGCCTGCTTGGGATTCTCTCTGTTTTTCTCTCTGTCCCTCCTCTGCTCGTTCTCTCTCAAAACTAAATAAATACACTTTTAAAAAAAGTTCCATTTCTTTTTCTTCAGTAGCCAATGTACTTGACTTCCTCTCTAGCTAGCCATTGCCATCTCTAAGCATCCAAATGGGCTCAGCACCATACCATTTCCATGAATAAAAGGTGGCAGACTCTGTGATCTCTCTTTTACGATGATGATGCAGTCGTATAAGAACAAAAACCTGATTCTGTAAAAAATCTGGATATCTGATTGAACCCATCAGTTTGAAGTTCACTTCAAGCCAGGAGTTGGAGCAAGTACCCAACAACTCTAATGCACGTCAACCAGAATCCTTCTGAGATGGTTTAAATGTGGACATGCTTTAATTAATGGCTGATTTCACAGTACATGAAAATGTATGATTTTATCAGTTCGTAATGTCTCTTGTTATACTAATTGTATGAGATGAGGAAAACGCTTGGAGCTCACCTTTTCTAAGACCTCCCTCCTCCCTCCTTGTCTACTGGTGTATTTGGAAGAGATTTCATCGGGAAATTGTGGCAATCTCCACTGTATAAATTTCTCTGGGCTTTTATTTCTTCAAAACTAGAATCTAGAATGGGGAATACACAATAGATGATATTAAAATGCTAACATTTAACTGCATTTACTTCTCCGTTTTTCTTTACCTGAAAATACTTATTCGGTAACCTAACACTGTTATGAGCACACAAAGGCTTTCATAATGGTACACGATATTATATCCAGATTAGGAAAAAATGAGGAAAAATATGTTGCTGGATTAGAAGTATGACTTTTAATATTCAATATAATTCTATGCCTATAATCATGTGATTGGCCTTATTACAGTAACATCATAGGTTTGACTTTGAAATTATTTTATGCTAGGTATTTAGTGGACAGCAACTTGATATTTGCCTCATGAATTTGGGGACACAATTATTTTTCCTCCCTGTCTCACGGGTTTGAAAATCAGGTCATCTTCCCGGCCGTCTGTGATACGGTGTCCAGTGTGGTCCCTTGTATGAAACTAGTGAGGGCGTACTTCAGCACAGCCTGCTTTGCTGGTCCTCCCCTCACCCACCTCTCAGCACCAAATAAATAACATCATGATGTGATTCATACGCTTCTTTTTTCCGATATAGCAGCCTCCAAAGACAAACTCTTATATTCTCCACATTAATATACAATAAAATTCCAATGCACTTTGTCTAAAAAGCAATGGTTGGAAAAAAAAAAAAACCACAACAGATTAGATGGAACGGTTGCCATGCTGTGAGGTCGGATGTAAAAGGAGAGTAGTTTCTCTCTCCAAATCTGATGAAACTCACTCTGTAACAAAGTCATCAGAAAGACCATATGGACGACATCAATGACAGTAAACCTAGTTTCCCATTAGTAGGTATAACAGCCTTGTGATTGCATTAAGTTTGAATGAAATTTACCCTCTGTATATGGTGTCTGGGGGAAAAGTAGGAGCCAAACCTTGGTAAATAATTCCAGAATGACTTCTCACAGGCAGTTTTGTTTTCAGACAGGATACACAAAACACACTCCTGATTCACTCTTCTGTGTTGATGAGCCCAACATCCACTTGTAGTGCATGATCCGTGTTCTGTATGCCTGTCGACAGACACTCAGAAAGCAAAGGCACTCAGCACGCTGTCTGAACTCTCACACCATATTAGCATTGCCATATTTCCTTCCCAGCTTATCGGGGTGATACTTAAATCTCAGCTTTTCTGCTCGCACATATTCACTCACCTTAGTTAAAAGTTCCCCTGAGTGTTGAAAGTTGCACTTGCATAAAAAAACATGAGGGAGCTGTGAGTACATATGAAACGTGGCCTTAAGAATTAGGGTTGATCCTGGCAAATTTTAGTATATGTGTATCACTTCTGAACTTTATATAAAAATAATTATGCACTACATAATAGTTTTCATCTGGCTCTTTTGCTCACCATCATGTTTCTCAGATCCAGCCATGTTGTTGCCTGTATCTGTGGTTGGTTCATTTTTTTTTTGCTCATTAATATTCCTTTGTGTAAATTTGCCAGTTCACCTGTTGGTGGACAGTCCCCTGACCCCCAAATCTTAATTTTTAGGAATAAAGATGCTGTGGCCATCTTTGTGTAAGTCTTTTGTAGACATATATTCATTTCCTTGGGTGAATATGCAGGATTGATGACGGGTCATATGGGAAGTGGATATTTAACTCTGAAGTGTCTACACACCCCTGCATTCGTACCAGGATTCCAATTAGTCTGTATCCTTACCTGCACTTGGAATTTTTTTTTTAATTTAGAAATTCTATTAGGGGTGCAGTGGTATCTAATCTGGGACTTCAGTTTGGATTTTCCTGATAATTAATGATACTGAGCATCTTTTCCTGTTTGTTGATCATTTATGAATCTTCTTTTATGAAGCGTCTTTGAGTTTCTTCTTATTTTTTTAAATTTATTAATTGTGTAGTCTTGGCTTCAGGGGTAGATTTCCATGATTCATCAACTACATACAAACCCAGTGCTCATCCCAACAAGTGCCCTCCTTAATGTCCATCACCCATTTTCCCCACCCCCCCAAACCCACCCCTATCAACCCTCAGTTTGTTCTCTGTATTTAAGAGTCTTTTATAGTTTGCCTCCCTCTCTGTTTGCTATCTTATTTTCCTTCCCTTCCCCTATGCTCTTCTGTTAAGTTTCTCAAATTCCACATATGAGTGAAATCATATATCTGTCTTCCTGTGATTGACTTATTTCACTTAGCATAATACCCTCCAGTTCCAACCACATTGTTGCGAATGGCAAAATTTCATTCTTTTTCATTGTGAATTAGTATTCCATTATATATATATAATGGAATACTATATATATATATATATATATATATATATATATATAATGGAATACTAATCTTCTTTATCCACATCTTCTTTATCCATTCATCCATCGATGGGCATTTGGGCTCTTTCCATACCTTGTCTATTGTTGATAGTGCTGCTATAAAGATTGGGGTGCATATGCCCGTATGAATCAGCACTCCTGTATCCTTTGCATAAATTCCTAGTAGAGCTATTGCTGATCATAGGGTAATTCTACTTTTAATTTTTTGAGGAGTCTCCACACTGTTTTCCAGAGCAGCTGCACCAGTTGACATTCCCACAGTGCAAGAGGGTTCCCCTTTCTCCACATCCTCGCCAACATCTGTTGTTTCCTGAGTTAATTTTAGCCACCCTGACCTGTGTGAGCTGGTACCTCAATTTGGTTTTGATTTGTATTTCCCTGATGATGAGTGATTTGATCATCTTTTCATGTGTCTGTTGGCCATCTGGATGTCTTCTTCGGAAAAGTGTCTATTCATGTCTTCTGCCCATTTCTTCACTGGATTACTTGTTTTTCGGGTGTTGAGTTTGGTAAGTTCTTTATAGATTTTGGATCCTAACCCTTTATTGGATATGTCATTTGCAAATATCTTTTCCCATTCTGTCGATTGCCTTTTAGTTTTGTTAATTGTTTCCTTTGCAGTGCAGAAGCTTTTTATCTTGATGGGGTCCTAAAAGTTCACTTTTGCTTTTATTTCCCTTGTCTTTGGAGATATGTCTAGTAAAAAGTTGCTGCAGCTGAGATCAAAGAGGTGGCTGCCTGTTTTCTCCTCTAGGATTCTGATGGTTTCCTGTCTCAAATTTAGGCTTTTCATCCATTTTGAATTTATTTTTTGTATATGGTGTAAGAAAGTGGTCCACTTTCGTTCTTCTTCATGTTGCTGTCCAGTTCTCCTGGTATGATTTGCTAAAGAGACTGTCTTTTTTCCATTGGATACTCTTTCCTGCTTTGTCAAAGATCAGTTGGCCATATATTTGTGGTTCCATTTCTAGGTCCTCTATTCTATTCCATTGTTCTATGTGTCTTTTTTTGTGCCAATACCATACTGTCTTGATAAGTACAATTTTGTAATACAGGCTAAAGTCTGGGATTGTGATGCCTCCAACTTTGATTTCTTTTTCAACATTACTTTGGCTATTTGGGGTCTTTTGTGGGTCCATAAAAATTTTAGGATTGTTTTTTCTAGTTCTGTGAGAATGCTGGTGTTATTTTGATTGGGATTCAGGCCTATCTCAAGAAGCAAGAAATGTCCCAAATATACAACCTAACCTCACATCTAAAGGAACCACAAATTCAGGAACAAAGAAAGCCCAAATCCAGCAGTAAAAGCGAAAAAGTAAAGATTAGAGCAGAAATAAACAATAAAGAATGAAAACAAACCTTTTCATAGAACAGATCAATGAATCTAAGAGCTGGTTTTTTGAAAGAATAAACAAAATTGACAAATTCCTAGCCAGACTTCTCAAAAAGAAAAGAGAAAAGACCCAAACAGACAAAATCATGAATGAAAGAGGAGAGATCACAACAAATACCACAGAAATACAAACAATTATTAGAGAATACTATGAAAAATTATATGCCAACAAACTGGAAAATCTGGAAGAAATGGACGAATTCCTAGACACCCACACACTACCAAAACTCAAACAGGAAGAAATTGAAAATTTGAACAGACTCATAACCAGAAAAGATATTGAATCAATTATCAAAAATCTCCCAACAAATAAGAATCCTAGGCCAGATGGCTTCCCAGGGTAATTCTACCAGACATTTAAAGCACAGTTAATACATATCCTTCTCAACCTGTTCCAAAAAATAGAAATGGAAGGAAAGCCTCCAGACTCATTCTACGAAGCCAGCATTACCTTGATTCCAAAACCAGACAGAGACCCCACAAAAAAGGAGAATTACAGACCAATATCCCTGATGAACATGGATGCAAAAATTCTCAACAAGATACTAGCAAATCTAATTTAACAACACATAAAAAGAATTATCCACCATGATCAAGAGGGATTCATTCCTGGGCTGCAAGGCTGGTTCAATATTCACAAATCAATCAATGTGATACATTACATTAACAGAAGAAAGGATAAGAACCATAGGATCCTGTCAATAGATGCAGAAAAAGCATTTGACAAAATACAATATCCTTTCTTAATAAAAACCCTCAAGAAAGTCGGGATAGAAGGAACATACCTTAAACATCATAAAAGCCATATATGAAAAGCCCACAACTAATACCATCCACAATGGGGAAAAACTGAGAGCTTTCCCTCTGAGATCAGGAACACGACAGGGGTGTCCACTCTCACCACTGTTGTTTATCATAGTGTCGGAAGTCCTAGCATCAACAGTCAAACAACAAAATGAAATAAAAGGCATCAAAACTGGCAAGGAAGATGCCAAACTTTCACTCTTCACACACAACATGATACCTTATATGGAAAATCTGAAAGACTCCACCAAAAAACTGCTAGAACTGATACATGAATTCAGCAAAGTTGCAGGATATAAGATCAATGTATGGAAATCAGTTGCATTTCTATACACCAATAATGAAGCAAAAGAAAGAGAAATCAAGAAATCGGTCTGATTTACAATTGCAACAAGAACCATAAAGTACTTAGGTAAAAACCTAACCAAAGAGGTAAAGAATGTGTATGCTGAAAACTATAGAAAGCTTATGAAAGAAATTGAAGACACAAAGAAATGAAAAATCATTCCATGCTCATGGATTGGAAAAACAAATATTGTTAAAATGTCCATACTACCCAAGGCAATCTACACATTCAATGCAGTCCCAATCAAAATTGCACCAGCATTCTTCGAGTTTCTTCTATTGGATTGTTTCTTATAATCAAGCTACTTTTACATTCCGCTTTCAAGTCCTTGCAGAGATCTGTATTGAACGCTTTTATCAGTTTATGGCTTCCCTTTTTCACGTCCCTTCATGGTATTTTTCTTGAAAAGTTTATTTTTAACATTGCTAAAGGCATATTTTACCTTTTACACTTTTTCCTTGCTTTTTCAGAAATATAGCATTACAGGGGCACCTGGGTGGCTCCGTTGGTTGAACGGCTGACTCTTAATTACAGCTCAAGTCATGATCTCACGGTTGGTGAGATCAAGCCCCACATCGGGCTCTGCGTGACAGTATGGAGGCTGCTTGGGATTCTCTCTCTACCTCTCTCATTGCCCCTCCTCCACTCATGCTCTCTGTTTCCAAAATAAACAAATAAACAGTTGTTTTAAAAAATTGTTAAAAAAAAGAAATACAACATTGCAACAGCTTGATTCCATTTACCCAACCTCCTCCTTTGTACTTTTTTTTTTCATATACCTTCCATCATAGTAATCTCTACCTAGCATGGTTATTTTTTCTTTTCCTTTATTTTAACATTCTTTTTAAAAATGTTTATCTGTTTTTGAGAGAGAGAGAGAGAGAGCCCATTCCTCCAAAATAACTTTTAAAACATTTTTATGTACTTCTTTTCATTTTTTCTTCTTTATGTATTTGCACGTGATTGATTGAGTAAATATTTGACTAGCCATTTAATAGGCCTTAACTGTTAACCTAGGAACAATTACTCAATGCCTTTTTTTACTTTGCATTTTCACCCTATAATTCAGGGTCTCTCTTTTTATCCTTAATTTTTTTTAATGTTTATGTTTGAGAGAGGCAGATTGCAAACAGGGGAGGGGCAGAGAGAGAGAGGGAGGCACAGAATCTGAAGCAGGCTCCAGGCTCTGAGCTCTCAGCACAGAGCCCAATGCGGGGCTTGAACTCGCAAACTGTGAGATCGTGACCTGAACCGAAGTTGGACACTCAACCGACTGAGCCACCAAGCTTCCCCCATTATTTTTTCTGAAACAGTTATTACTTATAAAGAAATGACAAAAAGAAAAACGCAATTTTTAATTATCTGAAGCACTTTACTCCTAATAGACGCAAGCTTTTGTTTGGTATCTTCTTCCTTCAGCCTGAAGAATACCCCCCAGTACTTCCTGTGGTGCACGTTTATTGGCAGCATATTCCTTCAGCTCCCAGGAATCTGAAAATGTTTCTGTATCCACATCTTATTTAAAGGATATATTATGTTAGAAATAATATATTGGCATTTTCATTATTTTCTCTAAATGTTTCAGAAGTTTCACAACTACGTGTCTATATGAAGTTTTGTTTTTCTTCAGCCTACTTGTGTTTCATAAGTTTGTTGAAGGAGTTAAGTTGATTTTTTTAAACCAACTTTGGGACTACCATGCTTTATTTAGCCATAGTTTTATTTTTGGCTTCATCCTTATTATTTTCTCCTTCTGAGTATCTTAATTACATTAATTCTTTTAATCATTTCCACAGGTTCCTGAGAGTCGTTGTTCTCTGATATCATTCTTTAAAATTTTTTTTAATGTTTATTTTTGAGACAGAGAGAGAGACAGAGTGCAAGTGGGGGAGGGGCTGAGAAAGAAAAAGACACAGAATCCAAAGCAGGCTCCAGGCTCTGACCTGTCAGCACAGAGCCCGACATGGGGCTCGAATTCATGAACTGTGAGATCATGACATGAGCCAAACAAAGTTGGACGCTCAACTGACTGAGCCACCCAGGTGCCCCAGATCTTAGTCTTTCATATCTATTCCTCAGATTGGATAATTTCTATTTTTCTGTCTTCTATTTCACTGACATTGATTTTCTAACATCTTCGAACTACTATTGAGTTAATTTAGGGAAATTTTCCTTTTAATTTGGACACTTTAAACACTTTTAAAACATTGATACATCCTGGTTACTGACCATGATACTACTTTACTCTATTATTTGGAATATGTTTTCCTTTGGTTCTTTGTTAGTTGCTTTAAAGGTGTCGTCTGCTAAATGCAACACCCATGTGATCTTGAGGTTGATTTCTGTTGAATGATCTGATTTCTGATATGGTAGTGCATATTGGGTATTTCAGACACTGCTGAACTCTTGCAAAATTGTACAATTTTACATTTTCTTTTCTTCTTTCTGTGTGTGTGTGTGTGTCTGTGTGTGTTCAATGTAGGCTCCATGCCCAGCATGGAGCCCAACTCAGGGCTTGAACTCATGACCCTTCAATCAAGACCTGAGATGTGATTAAGAGCTGGATGCTTAACCAACTGAGCAACCCTGGTGCCCCCATTTTATATTTCCATCAGTAGGGTACAGAAGTCCTAGTTCTTCCTTTTCAAAACTTACATGTGTTTTATATTTTGAATTTTAGCCTGTCTTGCAATGTGTGGTGGCGTCTCATTATGGCTTTAATTTATATTTCCCTAGAGAAAAATCATAATGAGCATATTTTCATCCTCATTTATTTTTTTTAAAATTTTTTTTTTCAACGTTTATTTATTTTTTGGGACAGAGAGAGACAGAGCATGAACGGGGGAGGGGCAGAGAGAGAGAGGGAGACACAGAATCGGAAACAGGCTCCAGGCTCTGAGCCATCAGCCCAGAGCCCGACGTGGGGCTCGAACTCACGGACCGCGAGATCGTGACCTGGCTGAAGTCGGACGCTTAACCGACTGCGCCACCCAGGCGCCCCTCATCCTCATTTATTATAAAAAATATTTTTGCAGAGTAATCCAATATAAGGGAGATCTGTATACGTTGACATTTTTGATCTCAGTATTATTTATGATATTAAGCTTCCAATTTACACTAAATATACAGGAATAAGGGAATTAGTGATAAATTATTATATATCATTTGTAAGATATTTTAAATCATTAAACTATGTAGTATAATAGAAAAAGTTTTATATTAAATTCAAAATGCTATAATTACAAAATGATTATACTAACATAAAAGAAATAAAGTCATACAAACAAAAAAAACCCCTCTTTTAAAAAAAAGTTTATTTAGTTATTTTTGATGGGGAGGGGACCAGGGCAGAGAGACAGAGAGAGAGAGAGAGAGAAAGAATCCCAAGAAGGCTGTGCTCTGTCAGCACGGAACTCAACACACGCTCAACCTCACAGAGCTGGATCTCAGGAACCGTGAGATCATGACCTGAGCCAAAATCCAGAGTCTGATGCTTAAGAAACTGAGTCACCCAAGCGCCCAAAACAAAAAAACCTCATAGCCATAGAGAACAGAACTGGTAGTTGACAAAGAGGAGGTGGGTGGAGGGATGGGGGAAATAGGTGATGGGGATTAAGGATGCACTTGCTGTGCTGACCAGGGGGTGATGTACGGAACTGCCGAATCACCACACTGTACACCTGAAACTACTATTACACTGTGTGTCAGCTCTACTGGAATTAAAAAGTAAATAAAGAAATACTAAAAAGTAGAAAATCATAAAATGGAGGAATGCACTAACGCATGAGCATACTAACATTGTACAAGTAGAGAGATTGGAATAATTTTTTCTCTTCTCTGTTTTTATCATTTTATCTAGAAGTTTTCAATAATGGAATAATTCTTTCTTATGAAAACATAAACTAATTAATTTTAAAATAAGAGTTGTTCATGTCTTTTCAGGAATACTTACCATAAACATATATAACCTTTAATGACATTATAGATTCTCTGGCTTAGGTGAAAATAAAAGTTGACACAATTTAGATTCTGATCTGATGCTCATTTCTGCTAGAGTCTTCCTAGCTACACTTCCAGCTTTAGCACATCTCATGAAAATGGTCTGCATCTCTGTGTGTTCAGCCTATCTTTCTAAGTGCTGGCAATATACTTTCTTCTGTTGGTTCAGAATCAGTTTCCTGAATAGGTTACGCTCAGACTTGTTGAAGTAGAATCCCTCTTGTTCATGGCAGTCTTCCAAATGCATAAAGACACTAATCATACACAAACAAAACAAAACAAAACAACAACAGCAACAAACACATACATAGACTCATTTACCTGACATTGAGTCTCCTCAGTATTTTGGTCACACTGATTTATCTCTAGTCTTCCTTGAAGTTTATCGCCTAGATTTGAACACACTTCTGTAGCTTTGATCTCACCAGTTCAGAACAGAAAGAGACTATTACCTTTCTTCCTTTCCATTAACGAAGCTTGAAATCTAATTAGCTTCTTTTGGCCTCACAGGGAAACCATTTTAAAGGGGCATAGTTTATAAACTGAGATTACCTTTGAGTTTTAAGTTGGATCACAGCTGACTTTTTAATGAAAAAATGGTATCAAAGCCATTTCTATGCTTCCTCTCCTCTCAACTTTCAGTGAATCAATAAGCCTACAAAAAACACCCCACAAAACATGCATTCCACTCAATAAGGTGTTAGTGAATCAATACAAGCAAAGAAAAATTATTTTATGGGGGCAGAAACTTACACTCTATTAAACTTAACTGCTTAATCATGCTGTGTACTATATTTTAAATATGTCTTGGCAGAAAGGGAACTATATCCAAGCTTTTCTTTTCTCTGCTTTTATATTTCTCATGACCCAAAGCATAAAGATATTCAAAGCACATTTTTTATTTTCTGACCAAAAGACATTATTTATTGGTTGAGGCATATGAGATTTATTCTACTATTTCTTTCTTACTTAATATGCTCCCTTGAATTATAGTTGATAAAAGTTGATTTAAGTGAGTACTTCAAGAACGGGTGCCTTTCATTTCTCGTAAGTTTTCACTGATGACTTTACTTGGATTGAATCTCTGGGACAAATATGCCACACACTGTGTATAACTGTCCTCAGTGCACAGCTGTAAATTTCTACTGCGCCATGCTCACTAAATTCCAGTTTTCCAAGAATTTTCTCAGTTAAGTCATTTTGATTTTAGAGCCAAGTCATCCGTGCAGTCTTAGATTGGTCATTTTGGGCCCATCTATAGAATAGCTTATCTACAACAAAAACAACAACAGCGACCAGAAAAACTCCTGGCCAGGATGCTGTATACTTTCTCTGAATTCTTATACTCTCTACTCTCCACTGAGCTGTTGAGCTCTGTGAAAAGACCATTTGGTGCAGGGACTTGTGTCTTCTCACAGCTGATTGATAGACAGTGATGCTGTGGATCAGTGATGACTGGCCTGAAATTGCCGATTAAAACCGGTCAACCACTAAGGCTTGAATTCTCAATCTATAGCTTTAAATATAGGATACAAAAGAAAATAAGTGGGCTTGAAAAGCCAGTCTGGAGAGTAAGTACATTATATTGAAGTGAGAAAAATATATTAGTCACTGCTTGAAGCACTATGCAGTAGACAGATGCATTTCGCGTGCACAACAGAACAGAAGCCAGCCGCCTGTCCCCTCTCAGGAGTATACAATAGGTTACATTAACACACTCCCCAAAATAATACCTCTTCTCAGAGGCTGTTAACCAAAAAATAACAAAATAATTAAATTACTATTTCTTATGTCATTTTTACCCAAGGATTCCACTTAATTGCTTACATTTTTATGATTCCACAGGAATATAGTTCCTTTTTTAGGCAGTGATGGACCTTTCGACTAAGGGGAAAGTTATTTATGTCTCAATTCTCTTGGTCCACAGACAAGGACTTCTGTCATGATAGAAATGGTTGCCATAAAAAAGACGTTCATGGTGATAAAAAAATTAATTATACAATGGAACACTTAGTACTTTTAGAAAATTGGAATAATATTCAATAGTATCAGCCCCCCCCACACACATATTTCTTAATATCATGAGCCAAGATTATATTCTCATTTCAGGTTTACTGAAATCTATGTCTCCAAATTGAATATTAGGAACTTTTTATTTCTGTTGAATTGTGTACCATAGAGTGTCTTTGTCAGAGTAGGTATTCAATTATTTTTTTTGTTAAATAAGCTAATGATTTGTGCTCTATAAATATTTAATTATTAAATGAATAACTGATGGGATGTATAAATAATTGAGTAACATTAATTGTTGTGATATTAGGACACATAGAAAGAAATAACAGGGCTCACCTAAAAGTTGAAATAGGAAGCTATCCAGAAAACATTGGCTTCATTGGCTCCAGATTTTCTGGTACTTTTATATCAGTGATTAAAACGGGAGCTTTAAAAATGGCAACTGGGTTGGTGGCATTGACTTCTTAGCAGTGACAAGGAAGCACCAACAGGTAACATAAAGGGAAATATCTTTAAGAATTTGGAAACAGAGTTCAAATGAAAAGTCAGACATCAAAGATAAAGAAAAAATCGTTATTATTTATATAGAAGAACTACGAGATGTTGACTGCTCATATTCACTGAGTTAAGCTGAGGATCGACTTTTTGGAGGTTTACTATGGATATATTTGGACTTTCAGGGAAGACGGTGGAGGAGAAGCATCCTAAGCTCAGCTTGTCTTGCAAATACCCCCAGATAACACCCGCACTGGTGTGAATAACCCAGGAAACCACACAAAGATTGGAAGAATGGACGCTTCACAGCTAAATGTGGAGATGAGATCACACTGTAAAGGACAGGAAATGCAGAGATGAGGTTGGCAACCAAACTGACCCTGAGACAGTCTGCAGGGAGCAGGGATGGCTTCAGGCATAGAAGGAGAAGAGCAGACCCCACACGAGGCACCCCAGGCATGGGGACTCACACTGGAAAGATGAATCTCCATAATATTTGATTTTGAAAACCAGAGGGGCTTAACTTCATGAGTTCTTACAATCAGTGGGTTTTAACACCTGGAACATTAAAACCCAGCCTGCTCAGCTCTGAGAGAGCTGGGAGGAGACAGAAAGATGAGACAGCATAACAAACAGCCCCACTGAAACACAGGATAGAAGCAACAGTTTGAAAGATGCATGGGGAATATGAGAAGGAGACTTGTTTGCCTATCACAGAATGGGATTGAGGGGTGGGGGCAGCGATCCTTAGATGAATTCTCCAAGAACAAAAGAGCTAATGGCACCATTTCCCTCCACCATCACCCCAGCCTAGATACATGGGCACCTGCAGGAACCAGTGTGAATGTTCTCCTAGCTTCCTAACAGTGAATGCCATCCACGTGTTCTCCTGCAGACCTCCTGTATCCAACACACCCTCCATAGAAGTCTACCCAAAGTGGTACCACAAGCAAGACAGTGTGCGAGCAGCTACAGCAAGGGCCAGCACCACTCCAAATAACTCCTGTCCTGGGGAGAAGGAAAAGACAACCACATGCATCAATTGGACTGCACCACAAACAGTGGGCTGGAGGCAGACATCTGGTCTGATTGTAGACCCACCACCAATGAAACCTTCTCAAGGGACAAGAGAGGGAGAGTGTCCTGCAGTTAAGTGTGACCACAGCTCTGACCAGTGCCTGGTCTAACCTCTCTCATGCCCTTCAGACTGACCTGCTAAAACACAGGGACCAAAGCCTGCCCACAACAGGCAAAGAGAGCCACTGCAGACAACTGGACTGAAGGCAAAAGGGGCTAAGCCACAACAGCAGGGCACACACATCACACACAGGACACACCAGGACCTGGGGAACAGGGGACACTGCATTGCAGGACATGCCAGGATCTCTTCATAAACCCAGTACTTTCAAGAGCAAGAGATGCAGCTGACTTTCCGAACACACGGAAACAGACACAAAGAGTTAGACAAAATGATGAGACAGAGGCGTATGTCTCAGATGAAGGAACAGGACAAAATCACAGCAAGAGATCTAAGTGAAACAGAGATAAGTAATACGTTTGATAGAAAATTTAAAGTAATGGTCATAAACATACCCACTGGACTTGAGAAAAGAGTGGAGGATCTCAGGGAGACCCTCAATGAACAGATAGAAAGCACAAAAAAGAACCAATCAGAGATAAATAATTCAGCAACTGAAATTAAAAACACATGAGAAGAAATAATAGAGGAAGTAGAAGAATGGATGAGTGACCTCAGGGACAGAGTAATGGAAAGCAATCAAGCTGAACACAAGAGAGAAGAAAGAATAATAATAAAAAACTGAGAATAGATTAAGCGAATTGAAGACACCATCAAGCGCAATAACATTTGCATTATAAGGATCCCAGAAGGAGAAGAGAGAGAAGAGGGGACAGAAAATTTATTTGAAGAACTAATAACTGAAAACTTCCCTAATCTGAGGGAGGAAACAGAATCCAGATCCAGGAGGCACAGAGAGTCCCCAACAAATTCAACTCAAGGAGGTTGGGTTGACACCAAATTCAACTCAAGGAGGTTGACACATAATAGTTAAAACAGCAAACAGTGGTGATAAAGAGAGAATTTTATTTTATTATTTAAAAAAATGTTTTTTAATGTGTATTTATTTTTGAGAGAGGGAGAGAGACAGAGCGTGAGTCGGGAAGGGACAGAGGGAGACACAGAATCAGAAGCAGGGATGGGGCGCCTGGGTGGCTCAGTCCGTTGAGCAGCCGACTTTGCTCAGGTCATGATCTCGCGGTCCGTGGGTTCGAGCCCCGTGTCGGGCTCTGTGCTGACAGCTCAGAGCCTGGAGCCTGTTTCAGATTCTGTGTTTCCCTCTCTCTGACCCTCCCCCGTTCATGCTCTGTCTCTCTCTGTCTCAAAAATAAATAAATGTTAAAAAAAATTAAAAAAAAAAAAAAAAGAATCGGAAGCAGGCTCCAGGCTCCCAGCTGTCAGCACAGAGCCCGATGCAGGGCTCGAACTCACAGACTGTGAGATCATGACCTGAGCCAAAGTTGGACGCTTAACCGACGGAGCCACCCAGGCACCTCAAAGAGAGAATTTTAAAAGCAGCAAGAGAAAAGAAAACATTTACATACAATAGAAACCATGTAAGTCTATCAGCTGATTTTTCAGCAGTAACTTGCAGGCCAGAGGGGAATGACAAGATATATTCAAAGTGCAGAAAGAAAAAACAAAACAAAACAAAAATCTGCAGCCAAGAATACTCTGCCCAGCAAAGCTATCATTCAGAATAGAAGGAGAGATAAAGAGTTTTGCAGACAAATAAAAGTTAAAGGAATTCATTGCCACTAAGTCAGCCCTACAAGAAACATTACAAAGGACTCTTTGAGTGGAAAGGAAAGACCATAAGCAGGAGTAAGAAAAGTAAGAAGACAAAAAGCAGTAAAATTGAATATATCTCTGAAAATCAGTCAAGGGACTTACAAAATAACTGGATGCAAATATGACACAATATACCTAAAACATGGGGAGAAGAGGAGTAAAAATGTAATGTTTTTAGAATGGGATCAAACTGAAGCAACCACAAACTTAATACAGACTTCTGAGGCATAAGAAGTTATATACAAACATATATGGAAACTATACCACTATATACATAGTGGTAACCACAAATCAAAAACTGGTCATAGACACGTAAAAATAAAGAGAAAGAAATCCAAGTATATCAATAAAGAAAGCTGGAAAACTATGAGAGAAGAGAACAAGAAAGGAAGAAAACAAAAGAGCTACAAAAACAACCATAAAACAAGTTACAAAATGGCAATAAGCACATACCTATCAATAATTAGTTTGAATATAAATGGACTAAATGCTCCAATCAGGAAACATAGGGTGAAAGCATGGATAAAAAAACAAGATTCATCTATCTGCTGCCTACAAGGGACTCAGTTCAGACCTAAAGACACAGGAACATTGAAAGTCAAGGGATGGGTAAGCATTTATCATATAAATGGAAGTAAAAAGAAATTCAGGATATAAATAGTTATATTGCACAAAATAGACTTTAAAAGAAAGGTTGGAACAAGAGACGAAGAAGGGTATTATATAATCATCAAGGAAACAATCCAAAAAGAAGATATAATAATTGTTAATATTTATGCACCCAACATAAAAGCACCCAAATACATAAAGCAGCTAGTAACAACAGAAAAGAAGTACTCATTGGTAATACAATACTAGTAGGGGACTTTAACACCCCACTTACATCAGTGGACAGATCATCCAAGCAGAAAATGAACAAGAAAACAGATGGGCCAGATGAATGTAACAAATATATTTAGAACATTTTATCCAAAAAAAAAAAAAGGACATTTCATCCAGAAATAGCACAATGCACATTCTCTTCAAGTGCATATGGAACATTCTCCAGAATAGACCACATGTTAAGCCACAAAACAAGTCTTAATAAATTCAAAAAGACTGAAGTCATATACACCTTTGCTGACCACAATGCTATGAACAAGAAATCAACCACTGGAAAAAAAAACCTGGAAAGAACACAGATATATAGAGGTCAAATAACATCTACTAAACAATGAGTGAGCCAATAGAAAAATTAAAGAGGAAATAAAAAAAATAGATTGAGACAAATGAAAATGAAAACACAATGGTCCAAAATCTTTGGAATGAAGCAAAAGGAATTCTAAGCAAGGGAAAGTTTATAGCAATAGAGCCCTACTTCAACAAGAAAGAAAAATCTCAAATAAAACTAATACATGAGTTCAGTAAGGTTGCAGGATACAAAATCGACATACATAAATTTGTTGTATTCCTATGCACTAATAATGAAGTGGACGAAAGATAAATTTGGAAAAGAATCCCATTTATAATTTTGTCCCAAATAATAAAATAACTAGGAATGACTTAACCAAGGTGAAAGACCTGTACTCTGAAAACTATAAAACCCTGATGAAAGAAATTGAAGATGACACAAACAAATGGAAAGATATTCAATGCTCATGGGCTGGGAACACAAATACCATTAAAATATCCATAATACTAAAAAAAAAAAAAAGTCCATACTACTCAAAGCAGTCTGCAGATTTAATGCAATCTCTGTCAAAACACCAACAGCATTTTTTTCAAAATGAGAACAAATATTAAACAAATATGAAAATATGTATGGAACCACAAAAGACCCCAAATAGCCAAAGTAATGTGAAAAGGAAGAACAAAACTGGAGACATCACAATCCCCGATTTCATGGTATATACAAAGCTATAGTAATCAAAACAGTATGGTACTGCCCCCCCCCCGTCCCGAACAGACACAAAGATCAATGAAAGTGAATACAGAGTCCCAAAATAAACCCACAATATATCAGTCAATTAATCTTCAACACAAGAGGCAAGAACATGCACAAATGGTGTCTTCAACACAGGGTGTCGGGAGGACTGGATAGCTAAATGCAAAAGAATGACGCTGGACCAGTTTCCTTTACCATAATCAAAAATGAACTGAAATGAATTAAGGACCTAACTGTGAGACCTGAAACCATAAAATTTCTAAAAGAGAGCATAGGCAGTAATTTCTTGACATCAGCCATAGCAACATTTTTCTAGATATGTCTCCTGAGGCAAGAGAAACAAAAGCAAAAATGAACTATTGGGACTACACCAAAATAAAAAGCCTTTACACAGTGAAGGAAACCATCAACAAAACTAAAAGACAACCTACTGAATGGGAAAAGGGATTTGTAAATGAAAAATCTGATAAAGGATTAGTATCCAAATATAGAAATAACTTCTACAACTCAATGCCCAAACCCCACACATAATCCAGTTAAAAAATGGGCAGAAGACATGAATAGACATTTTTCAAAGAAGACATGCAGATATTGAAGAGACACATGAAAAGATGATCAACGTTACTCATCATGAGGGAAATGCAAATCGAAACTACAGTGCAAGGTCATCTCACACCTGTCATAATGATTAAAGTCAAAGACGCAAAAGCAACAAGTGTTGGTGAGGACGTGGAGAAAAGGGAGCCCCATGTACTATTGGGAATGCAAACTGGTGCAGCTACTGTGGAGAAGAGTATAGCATAGAGGTCCCTCAAAAAATAAAAAGTGGACTTACCATTTGTTCCAGTAACTCCACTACTGGGTATTTACCCAAATAATATGAAAACACCAATTAGAAAAGATACATGCACCCCTATGTTTATTGCAGCATTATTTACAATAGCCAAACTACGGAAGTAGCCCAAGTGTCCATCAACTGATGAATGGGTAAAGAAGATGTGGTGTATGTGTGCAATGGAATATTATTACTCAGCCATAATAATGAAATCTAGCCATTGGCAATGACGTGGATGGAGCTAGAGAGTATAATGATAAGCAAAACAGGTCAATCAGAGCAAGACAAATACCATATGATTTCACTCATAAGTGGAATTTAAGAAAGCCAAACAAACAAGAAAAAAAGAGACAAACCAAAAAACAGATTCTTAACTGCGGAGAACAAACTGATGGTCACCAGAGGGGAGGTGGGTGGGGGGTGGGGGAAATAGGTGAAGGGGATTAAGAACACACTTATCGTAATGAGCGCTTAGTAACAAGCAGAACTGTCCCATCACTATATTGTACGCCCGAAACATAACACTATCTGTTAATTACACTGAAATTAAAAAAATGTTTAAAAATGGATATTTGTAATCGGATATATGTAGGTGTACAGAAAGTTTCTATCCGTTTTACTGATTGTTGCCCCTGGCCACAGGCTCTTGAACTTAATCTCAAATGCCACTGGTCTCTTCTACCATAGAACTCAAGTCCTCCATCTGTTTTTTTCTTTAGACTTTTCGGTTTTTGGTCTGAAGCTATGCATATATAGAGAAATTAATATATGCATATATTACTATGCATATATATTAATATCTATCTCTCTGAAACTGTCTCTACATACTCATCCTTTATTCCCACTTGATCCTGTGTTGCCCTGCATCAGAAAAAATGTTTTTTGGCAGATCCAAATGAAGACTCCCATGTGCCACTTTAATTTTTACCATTTCCTTTTCTGAGATGGTTCAATGACACATTTACTCAACAAATACACCCTAAGCATCTCCTTTATGGCAGGGGCTCTTGTCCCCTCAAGTGCATTGACCCTCGAACAATGCAGGGGTTACAGGTGCCAATCCCCGACAGAGTTAAAAATCCACTCTTGACTCCCCCAAAACTTAACTACTAACAGCCTACTGTTGACCAGGAAGCCTTACTAATAACACAGTCAACGAACACATACTTGGTATGTTGTAGGTATTATGTACCGTATTCTTTTTCGTTTTTAAATTTTTTAATTTATTTTGAGAGAGACAGAGTGTGAGTGGGGGAGGAGCAGAAAGAGAGGGAGAGAGAGAATCTCCACACTGTCAGCACAGAGCCCAATGCAGGGCTCGGTCTCATGAACTGTGAAATCACGACCTGAGCCAAAACCGAGAGTTGGACACTTAAATGACTGAGCCACCCAGGCACCCTTGTATTGTATTCTGAAAGTAAACTAGGGAAAAGAAACTTATTAGGAAAAATTATGAGGAAGAGAAAATACACACGGTTCTGTACATTTACCGAAAAAAAAAAAATCTGTGTATGAGTAGACCCAGATAGCTCAAACCTGTATTGTTCAAGGGTCAACTGTACATGATTTTTTTTTTCAACGTTTATTTATTTTTGGGACAGAGAGAGACAGAGCATGAACAGGGGAGGGGCAGAGAGAGAGGGAGACACAGAATCGGAAACAGGCTCCAGGCTCTGAGCCATCAGCCCAGAGCCCGACGCGGGGCTCGAACTCACAGACCACGAGATGGTGACCTGGCTGAAGTCGGACGCTTAACCGACTGCGCCACCCAGGCGCCCCAACTGTACATGATTTTAACAAAACAGTGAAGATCCTTGTTCTCATGGAGTTTATATTATTGCAAAGAGTAACATGTAACAAACAGTGGACACGCTAAAGTAAACAAATCAGAGTTTCGCAGAGGCTGGTACGATCCAAGTAGCCGCACAAAGACAGTGAAGAGTTAGCCTTGCGGATATGTGATGGATCAAATGCAAAGTACATAAGCTAATTGTGGGCAGAAGGGGCTGAGTAAAGAGAAAATCATGACTGCTTAGTTTGAAGGCCATCGGGTAATGCCTTATTCAGAGATGTTTAGTATGGTGTGTTCTTACTGGGATAGACCTTAAGATAGCCAACCAACTGTTTGGAATTCAAGCAGATCTTTTTAGAAAATTTAGGAAGGAGGGGCACCTGGCTGGCTCAGTCAGTACAACGTGAGGCTCTTGGGTCTCAGGGTTGTGGGTTCGAGCCCCACATTGGGTGTAGAGATTACTTAAAAATAAAATCTTAAGAAAAAAAGGAAAGAAACTTTAGGAATGAGACAGTTGCTTTTCTGCATTTGACCACCCTATGTTTGAGGCCTCCCGTCACCTTATGGCATAGTGTCTGTGCCTGGTGGTGTTTTCATGAGACCATTTCTGGGGCACCCGAGTAGGTTTATTTGCTCCTGGTTGTTTACGTTCTAAGCCAAGCTGTATAGCACTCCCAAAATTTATTTCATAAATTTGTTCATGCTTAATTCAGGCAGGGTTTGTTACTGTTGTATCAACAAACAAACAAACAAACCAAAAACATAGAGGCAGATATAGACATCATATACAAATACTCATAATAATACAGGTCAGGCTAAAGAATATAAATTGAAGATTTGAGAATTAAAAGACATAAAAAAGACTGAGTGCAAATACCTGGTAAGTGACTTGGAAGAAGACAAGTAAATCAGAGCAGAAGAAGCTTTGATGTGGGAGAAAGACCAACACATGACTTGTAAACGAAGAGAAGACTGGAAAGTATTTCAAGGAAGCATCAAACGCCACAGAGATCACTGGGAGACTTTATGGGGAACTTTCAAGAGCGTTTCTTGAGTAAAGACATCATTTAGTGAGTGACATTCTGGCAAACTCACATCCACCTACACTGTGAAAGCCCCATGAGGTCTCGTGATGTTTCCACTAGGGCTCCTTCTAACAAATCAAGCATATTCACTCACAGTGAGCATCATATGATTTAGTGCCCCATCACGTCATTTATATAAATGGAAATGTGCCGTGCCTGCGAGGTCCCACCTCCCAGGGGGGCATGAAGTATTCTCCATACTCTCCCCATGTCCTAGTCGAGGATGCCACCCTGGGGTGTTCTCCCAATGCCTCGGGCGTTCTCTGTACCCACGTCCCTACTTTTCCGGTGCTGGCCTATCTCCCAACACCTGGCGATTTTCAGATGGCATTCCAGAGCTGGGTGGGCTCCAGGTTAGTCCACCACGATTTTCTTTTCAATCTTGGCCACCGTCTATTGAACTGAACACCTGGCCTGTTCCCTGTTGGGTATATTTGTGCATGTTCTCAAGGACCCAGGAGAATGGAACAGAAGGTATGCGCTTAGCACTGACATCCTTCAGCCATCTTAGTGAAAACTGAACCCCATGTGGTTCATTTGTGCAAAGACCTGTTATTCACAAATATGAGGTCTAGCTTTGGATCCTTCTCCTGATCTCCCTTTTCTAGATGAGGTGCTTGACTCGCTTCGAGCGCTGAACACCAGCTGCTGCTACCGAAACATAGTTCCGCGGACACCTCTGCTGAGGGCTCCAGGACTTGGCTCACTCCAGCCCTTGCACAAACACGCGCGGATTTTCTGGTTGTTTAAATCGAGGACAACGTGAGGTTTTTTCATGCTGCCATTCATCCTCTTAGTTAAACCTGACTCTTAGCAGAAACTCCAGAAGCAAGCTTCTAGAAATCTGTCCCTGACGCCTGTGAAGCAGACGCCTCTCTGCTCGTTGTCAATTATTTTTGGGGTGTTAGTGAAACGTGGAGAAACTTGCAGGGGTAAAAATAAAAGACAAGAGCCACAAAGTTTCCGTTTTAAGTATTTCAGGAAGGCAGCCCTTGCAATCTTCCTTATGGATGCTCTCCTTTCCGCAAAATGACTGAAATAAATAAATAAAGAATATCTTTAGGGGTGCCTGGGTGGCTCAGTTGGTTAAGAGTCTGACTTCGGCTCAGGTCATGATCTCTCGGTTAGTGAGTTTGAGCCCCGCATCGGGCTCTGTGCTGACATCTCAGAGCCTGAAGCCTGCTTTGGATTCTGTGTCTCCCTCTCTCTCTGTCCCTCCCTCACTCACGCTCTGTCTCCCTCTCTCTCACACACAAATACACATTAAAAAAAATTAAAATAAAAGAATACCTTGGGGCGCCTGGGTGGCTCAGTCAGTTAAGCGTCCGACGTCGGCTCAGGTCACGATCTCACAGTCTCTGAGTTTGAACCCTGCATAGCGCTCTGTGCTGACAGCTCAGGGCCTGGAGCCTGTTTCAGACTCTGTGTCTCCCTCTCTCTCTGACCCTCCCCCATTCATGCTTTGTCTCTCTCTGTCTCAAAAATAAGTGTTAAAAAAAAAAAAGAATACCTTTAGAATTTAAATGTCACACATAACACATTTCACTGTCCTCAGACCTGGGTGGGTGGGACGCTGCCTTAAATTCAGGACCTTGCAGCGTCTGCCTGCTACGGACACACCAAAAATATACGATAAAACATATAGACTGCAATAAAATTATTCTCATTAAGTCCAGAACTTGAATAGGTCAGATAAAATTCCAGGAATTTTATATAGTCTTTCCTAAAAGAACATTTAATTATGATCAATATAGTCAAAATAAAAAAAGACAATTATTCCCATCAAATTCACATCTCAGAAGCAATAAAATGCAACTCTGACCCATCCATTAAGAAGAATATTATATTCAGAAAACTAGCAAAAGATGTGATAATCCTGGATGATATCCATCACATCTCTCTGGGACTGTGAGAATGCTTCTATCAAAACGTATTCTGATTCCAATTAATTATATGAAAAAGCGCTGGAGAAACTTGGCAGGAACTGCGGTATTTTATTTTACACCATTTTTAAAATGGAGACAGAAAATGTAGTAACTAGATTTTAAATACTAACTTAAAATACACCATATTTTGCTTCAACTGTTACATGTTTTGGAAAAAGCTGGCTTCATTATCAGCTTGCCTCATTAAGTTCTCTATGATTCAAAACACTCAGGTTCTCCAAAGATCACAAAATGCGCTTGGACACAAAAGAGTACATATCTAATTACAGAACTGAAGAACAAAGCTAGCAACACAAGAAATGACAGATTTCAAGAGACAAATGCGTTAGAAACCAGAACACTAGCATGACAGTCTTAAAAAAAAAAAAACAAAAACAACCATATCTTGAATCCCACATGCAGCCACACAGAATAGTGTACATTCTGAGGTCCTAAAAGCAGAATGTATACTGTAAAAAATGAGAAATCTGGGTTTATTAGATGTGATTATAAAACGTGATGTTAGAGTGGACAAATATATATTGTAATCTGAAAATAAGAGCCACAAAGAGGGGACAGTTAGCATTTATTTTGGGAATCAAAGAGTTGCAATTTGGGGAATACAGATTCATCTAGAAGTCCAAATAGTGGCCTGCTTATATGGTAAAAGCAAGGAATTTTTATTAAAAAAAAAAAAAAGGAGAGGAGACAACATCAGTTAAGAAGAGAAGGAAAAAACAAAAGGCTAGAGTTACGCTTGGTCATTCATTGACTGTATGTTCAGAATACTGATTCTATCTTCAAAAAGTCCACAGCCGTCAGTCTTGTGATCGGGCTGTCCGTTTTCCTGCTGACTTCTCCAGCAATTGCCTAAAACAATTGCAGTTCTGTCCAGTCCAAAGGTCATGGTCCAGGTCAAACAAAGACCATTTCCCTGCAGTGGCTGGTCTGGCTCTATTGTAAAAAGCCTTCAGTCCTGTCAGTTTTGCACAGTAGGAAGGATAAAAATAATTAAGCGACAGAAAAGATCCCTAAAGAATTTAGCCTGACATTATGGATTTAGAGAACAAATAACATTGAACATAAAATAATTAGGAAAGGCATGACTTCCTTTTTTAAAATTTTTTTAAGTTTGTTTATTTTTTGAGAGACAGAGAGAGAGAGAGTGTGTGAGCAGGGGAGGGGCAGAGAGAGAAGGAAACACCGAATCCGAAGCAGGCTCCAAGCTCTGAGCTGTCAGCACAGAACCTGGAGTGAGGCTTGAAGTCACGAACTGTGAGATCATGACCTGATCCAAAGTTGGAGGTTTAACCGACTGAGTCACCCAAGCGCCCCATGGGAAGGCATGACTTCTGGAAGGATAGCATGATGCGTGCTATAAAACCACTCCCTGGAAAACAACTGTAAGTGGTGAAATTATTTAAAAAAATAAAAAATAAAGACTCAGAGCACCTGGGCGGCTCAGTCAGTTAAGCATCTGACTCTTGGTTTTGGCTCAGGTCATGATCTCACAGCTTTGTGAGTTCGAGCCCTGCATCAGGCTCTGTGCTGACAGTGTGAAGCCTGCTTGGGATTCTCTTTCCCTCGCTCTCTGCCCCTCCCCCATTTGCACTGTCTGTCTCCCGCAAAATAAATAAATAAACTTTTAGAAAACAGTAAAAAATATGTAAGTCTCTGGAAATTGTCCCAGGGCATATAGCAAACAAGGAAACCTTTCTAAACATCTTGTACTTGTGATACCAACAGCCAGAATCTCTGGCCCTTGAGTCCTTCCCCTCTACTCGCCTCAGTGTTTCTACAGAATCTGTCATCCAGGGAGGGTGATGCCGAGGAAATAGAGTTTCCACTCCTTGCACTGGGATAAGCTACCTCACCAGGAAGAGCAGGAGGCTGGCATTTCTCATCGAGAACAGCTGCAAGTTACAGGGGCTAAATTCCTACCATTTGAAGCTGAGAAGTTAAGGCGTCTTTTCCTCTTCTCAACGCCCCACTAGCAGGATGCAGGCTCCAGCCCAGGCACCTCGGGCACGCCAGGCCAAGGCCATGGAGGAGACCATCACCCTTCCTGCAGCCCACTCCCAGGATGTGACTGCACTGCTGGAGCGGCAAGCCACGTAGACCAGGGGCTGCCATCCCGGTCCAGGAACCAGGACTGTCACTGTGACAGGATCAGCCCACTCTCCCCGTCCCTAGATCCAGAGCAGAGGCTCGCATGTCTTGCCCTGACAGAGGCAATGCTAAAGACGGAAAGCTCCAAGGCTCTCACTAAAGAAACCGACTTCATCTCAAAGGTGAAAGTTGCCCAGAAACCAAAGTGATCTCGGTACTTAGTAGTAGGAACAATATGCTAAAATTTAGTCCAGGAACATTAGCAGAGGACCATGTAGAGGGTCGGCTAAAAAGACCTGTCGTATGGTCAATACACCTCTAAGACTTGCCTCGGAAGCGAGCTCAGAATTGGAGCAGAGTCCCATCAGGCTGTAGAAGCAACTTGTAACTCGAGGAACCCTTGAAACTGACACAGTGATCAGCCCGCAATTGACGGAGGCTAAAAGCCGGGAGTGACACCAGCACGGGAAGGCAGCTTGACAGAGATCAGGGGATGAGATCGTTCAGTCCCAACCTGCTGAAACTTGTCATTCCAGGGTGACCGTGCACTGCCTACCACTGCACCCTCTGAGGGACATCGATGGCCTCACACTGAAGGGGACACAGACTTCGCTAAAATGGTCCAGCCGAGTCCCTGAACAAGGGAACAGCCAAGTTGAAATTCATGAATATCTCAATGATTTGTGATAAGAAGTAGAGATTTGGACTCCAGTGAAGAACTGAAAAAATAATGTTTTTCAAACTTAGGCAATGCTTTAAAATTCAGTCAGGGTCAGGTTGAATTATTGATGCATACTTGATTGATACAGGAGAAGATTTACACGATGCTTTGGCCAGATATCCAGAAGCATGGGGCATAGTCTGAATGTGCTTCTGGAATGTCCTCAGCAGCGTGGGAGAAGTGATATTTCTTGGACCAACCAAAACGCTACATATGATATTTTCTAGATCTGCCAGAACATTTTAAAACAACCCCACAGTGGAATACGGGAATGTCCATTACGTGCCGGTAAAGCAGTTGTTTTAATGCTAATTCATCACTCCACCCTCATAACAATATTTAAGATTTTTATATTATTTGAATATAGTGTTTGGTAATTATTTAAACTTAATTATAGTTCATAAATTTAAAATTGATGAATCTAGACATTTATTTAAAACTGAAAATTCCAGTTGCTACTGCCCAGCATAGTTTCTCAAATCAAAAATCGAAAACTATTTAAGAATTACAATGATTCAAGAAATATCCTCTAGTTCAGCATAACTGTCAATTAAAAGTAAATTATGTGAATATGTTTATTGTAACAAACACAATTCATAATTATGCTTAAATGGAGGCTAGGAAAATGTGTATAATTTACCATATGCTTTATGTTCATTAATAATTGTGATTTGTGCAATTTTTACCTGTTTGGTTTCTCCTCCAACATCAGGGGTAAAAGAAAGCATTAGAATGCAAATATTTTCTTTGTAAGCTGAACCCTGGAAGCCTTATGAGAAAGTGGGTAAGAAAAGGAGCCAAAAGGGGCACCTGGGTGGCTCAGTCGGTTGTGTGTGACTCTTGATCTTGGCTCAAGTCATGATCTCACGGTTTTGTGAATTTGAGCCCTGCCTTGGGCTCTGTGCTGACACTGAGGAGCCTGGTTGGGATTTTCTCTCTCCCTCTCCCCCGCTTGCTCTCTGTCTCTCTCAAAATAAATAAATAAACTTAGACAGGAAAAGAAAAGAAAAAATAGAGGAGAGGAGAGAGGAAACAGGAGAGGAGGGGAGGGGAGGGAAGGGGAGGGAAGGGGAAGGGAGGAAAGGGAAGGAAAGGGGAGGGGAGGGGAGGGGAGGAAAGGGAAGGAAAGGGGAGGGGAGGGGAGGGGAGGGGAGGGAAGGGAAGGGGCCAAAAGAAAGAAGCTAACTAGTTAGCAGGTAACAGAGGCTCACTGGATCCTCTCTCTGAGACACTAGTTAGAACCCAGGTCTGAAGGGTCTCTCCACACAGCAGTGAAACCAGGTATTTAACTCCTTGCATCCCAGCTACCCTTCAGGCTCTGACCTATACTGGATAATGCATCAAGCCTGTCTAGTCTCAGATTTCCACCATCTGAACTACACACAGATGTTTCAAAGTCACATGCCTCCTTCAGATTCTTTCTTTCAGGACATTTCTCTTTGACGTTCACTGTCTTTATAAATTGGACACCTGGTGCTTCCATGATGTGTTAAGTATCTCAGCAGTCAGCCAGAGATTTGAGCAATTTATGTTCTGATTTTGGTCTTTGTCTGAGGTTGTCATGCTGCCAAGATTTCCCCTGAATTCTGATCTCTAGCACGGCTAGCCATAAGAGTGGGGCTTTTCATGGATTGAGCCATGGGGATTGAGCAGGGTTGTGGGGTCCGGAGGCCCCAAACTCTCAAGTGTTACCTGTTCCAGATTTCTCAAAATTAATATTTCCAGTTACTGTCTACTTGTGGATGCTTTTCTCATTTTCTTTACGTCTTGATTTTTTTTAATCCAGCATTTTGTAGATACCTATAGAGGTTCTCAGCAGCGTGTCATTCTCCTGTCATTACAGGAAGTTGACTTTTGGTAGTTTTGTAAACATTTAAAATACTCTCCCAACACTCCTCTACCTAATACACCCTATAAGATTTTCTTCCATACTCTTCTGTGTGTAACCCCTGTAAGATAGTTGAGCTATCTTATAGATCCACACAGGCTCTTAAGTTATTTGATACGGACCTCATTAGCGTTTTACTTTTGAAATGAGCTGCCGGAACTCATTCACCTATGGATAACAGAATTAAAGCTCTTCTGATTCAGAATCCCATGCTTGCTTTGCCCTTTTTGTTTTCGTTTTGTTTTCTAACCTGTGTAAAACAAGCAGAGCCTAGCCATTATTAATAACATAGCTCCTATAAGAAGTTTGCTTTGGGATATAACTGCGAGGTAAAATGTGGGAAGAAAGATTTGAAGTTATTCATAGACCCATGTTGTGTACAAGAATTCCCACCACAGAAGCACGGATTCTTGATTAGCAACCTCTATTTGAAGGATTCCAGTAATAAGGTATCAGATTTTCTATGGAAAATAATGTAGAATACAAAAAATATATATACCACTGTTGGATATTGATAGAAAATTCTTTCTAGAAAAGCAAATTTTCTTTCTCTACAGCTTTTAAACAGTGGTCTTAAAACTGCTTTACTGAACTATATGGAAAAGATAATTCTTCTTCATCTTTTTTAGAGTGGCATTATGTTTGTTATGGACTATATGATGTCCACCAAAATTTGTAAATTGAAGCCGTAATGCTCATTATTTTATCTGAAGATAGGGCCTCTAGAGAGGTACTTAAGATTAAATGAGGTCATAATGGTGTGGTCCTAATCCAACAGATGTCTGTAGTAGAAGAGGAGGAGACCCAGGAGAGCACGTACACAAAGAGAAGGCAGGGGTCTATATGCCAAGGAGGGAGTCACCAGCATTTTTAGTATTCAACACAAATGAAAGTTCTTCTATCATTTAAAGTGCCTAAATGGAATTCCTGATGACTTTCTGCATTTAAATTTGTGTTTGTGTTAAAGCAGATCACCCTTTCCTATATATGTATAACTTTATGAAACAAAATCTGTGATTTTTATTTATTCCTGTTAAAGTTAATATTGTTGAATCTAGCCAGTTGGAGAATGACTGGTTCCTTTCTTCCTTCCTGGAAACAACCCAGATGATGTTTTTCCTCAGCTTGACATGTTAGAAACCATTTGTGTTTGCACTCATTGTATAATTAGAATAGACATTCACAAATGTGTCCTATCTCTTAGACACAAACTCAAAATGATCGCACCGATGGCCCCAGGTTAAGAATCAACTTGAGAGGAAACTGAAATATAACCTATATTCTGAAGTTGCTGTCACTTTAAATATAATGTACAAAAATAAATTAAACATTGAATTTCCAACATTATTGAATTAGACCTTACAATTTGACAGTGAGTTTTCTGAAGAGAACTCAGTTTTAACCATTCAAACCATTGTCTGGTTTTTAGAAACAGCAATAAACATCGTATCTACAATGGAAACATGAGTTCACATATGTGGTCACCTTTATTCACCCCTAAACATAGAAATTATCAAAAATGGCTTGAAAAGACTTGAACCACTCAAAAACAAGTTAGACATATTTGCTGACCATAAATGGAACAGAAGGCTCAGATAAAGGTGGCACTGAAGTCAATGAGATGTTAGTCTCTAGGGAAGAAAGTAGGAGAGACATCCAGGAATTCAAACTGTAAAGGAAGAAAGGAGCCTAATCATTTTATAAAATGTAGGCCAATCAGAACATAACCCATGAAAACTGATAGGACTGTGGCTGGTATTGAGTTCTTGCCCAGTAGGACAAGGTCAATGAAAGTCAACCAATCAACATAGCTATTACATGAAGGACCTGGTTCTGAACCAGGTGGTTACATGGGTCTTGGGGAAGCAGTCAAAAGCTATCCATCAGGGAGGAATGAGAAAGGAAAGATTTAGGAAAAAAAAAAAGAAGAAGAACCTCCCCCAAATTATAAAGTCAAAGTGCAAAAAAGAAAATTAAGAAAGATAAATCACTCAACAAAGAGAGAAACTTGCCACTTTAGATCTTCAAATAATGTAGAAATTTACTGTTGAGGAAAGACAGCTTTAGAAAGCATATATAACAGTGTTACAGAGATAAAGGGAAGAATGATATCCAGAGAAATGAATAAAACATTACAAATGGAAAAAGAAAACAATGATAAAAAATAGCTGGAGATCAAAATAACCACTTATAAATAATAGAAATGAAAAACAATATCATCAAGAGAAAATTAAGATGAGATAAATTATAGACTTTCCATGAAGGAAGAATAATTATTTCAAGATAGTCCTGAAATTCACTCCTAATTCTGTACTTGCAAACATGGAGGTTGATATGTTGAAAAAGATGCCAAAAAAACATTGAACAGAAGATACAAATGTCAACATATGATTTTACAGGAATAAAACTAAAAATATTTGGAATCATGACAGAAACAGAGTCTTTAAAAAGTGACTGAAATTTTTTCTGAATTATAAAACAAAAGAGTCATATAAAAGGTGTCTTTAAAGTGCCAAACAGAAAAAAATAAAAGTATGTCCAAATAAACATTCACAAACATAGGATAAACATAGGATTTCAAATACATAGAGGGAAAATTACAACATCCGAGACAAACCTGAGCTAAAATGACACCATCGATTACCATTACAACCTCCGTAAGCTGTACTCCAACTGGTGGATCCCAGTGATAATGTGAGTCTCCTGGAATTAGTGTCAACTCTGAGTCAGTGTCCAGTAATTCTTTAAAAATCTGATTATAGGGGCGCCTGGGTGGCTCAGTCGGTTGAGTGTCCGACTTCAGCTCAGGTCACGATTTCGTGGTCTGTGAGTTCGATCCCCTCGTCAGGCTCTGGGCTGATGGCTCAGAGCCTGGAGCCTGCTTCAGATTCTGTGTCTCCCTCTCTCTCTGCCCCTCCCCCGTTCATGCTCTGTCTCTCTCTGTCTCAAAAATAAATAAATGTTAAAAAAAATTAAAAAAAATCTGATCATATCCTTTTCTACAATGCATAGTCTCATTCAGAAGTCCTGGGTCTGTAAACTCGCTCAAGTCTGGAAATTGATTCTACGGTCATGACTCTTTTCATGATTCATGTCAGGCTTGCTTCCTTGATGTAGATTCTTCTTGCACAGATAAGGAAGAATTTAGCACAATTCCCACGTATGTCACTTTTAGGAATGCCACGATCAACTAGCCAATGCCTTAGGTTTCTGCAAGTCAGACTGTCCCTTACTGCTTTGACTGCTGTCCCTTAGGGTCATCAAGGCCTCCTTGCCATGCTGCCACCTGGTTCCTGCCACCACCCCCGGCCTCTGGCTACCGATAAAGTGACCACAGAACTCAGTGAGTTCTGTGGCTCATCTCAGAAATTCATGTGTAGAAGAAAAAAGATGAGGGTCGGTCCGGAAAAGAATCAAGCAACTACCTCAGGGATTTCCATTACAGTTTTGAGGTTTTTTTCTCCTCCAGGCAAAGCAGGTTTAATCTCACCGGGGGAACATGGAGCCAAATTTGAGGGTTCAATGAGGCAGCTTCAGCGAGTCTGTATTACGGTTTTCAGGGCCCCATTCCTTCCCAATCAATACTCTCACTTTAACAGAGGTCAAGGTTGGGAATTCAATTTGTGGTGTAATTCAGCCACTTGCAGAATGAGACTCTGGGTTTGGTTTTCAGGTATCTCAGCTCTACAGCTACATGAGATAAAGGTTTAAGAAAGACATAGGAACTTCCAGAGCACTCATGCAGTGCTGGAGCATCGATGAATTAACCCCTTTCTTTTCCCACTTGGTCCAGTGCAATTTGAAGCAGCCGATCTCACTATACCTGGTTCTCTGATAAACATATTCTAAGGTAGCAAATACACAGTCATCCAAACCTTGCTTCTTATAAGTATTTAATTACAATTATCCAGTAGTATTATTTTATGTATCTCCTTTGCCACAACATATCAAGGACTATCAATGCTCTCTTTATGACCGGAAATAGAGTCATTCCTGTAGTTAAAACTAATCATATTATAGAAACAAATCCAGACACCTCAGAACAAATTCATAAAACTCATCTTAAGATTCTATTCCTACAGAACCACTCTCAGGACCAAAATCTGCATTAATCAGTTTTCCAGAGAAACAGAACCAATAGTGTGTGTGTGTATGTGTACTATATATATATATATATATATATATATATGTGTGTGTGTGTGTGTGTGTGTGTGTGTGTGTGTGTATGTTCATGTGTATACATATAGGGGTGTGTGTGTGTGTGTGTGTGTGTGTGTGTGTGTATGTTCATGTGTATACATATAGAGGTGTGTGGGTGTGTGTGGGTGTGTGTGTGTGTGTGTGTGTCTAGATAAAGATAGAGAAAGAATGTGCAAGGAAGTGAGAGAGAGTCCTTTCAAGGCATTGGGTATGCAATTTGGTGATTTGTGGCAGAGGTGGGGGGGACTGGAAAATTTGAAATTTGTAGGGTAAGCTGCAGCCTGGAGAACTGGCAATTAAGGGAGGAGGAGATTTGGTAGGCTTGATTCGAAAGCAGGAAACTGGAAGAATTTCTACGTTGCAGTCTGAAGGCAAATTCTTTCTTTGGAGACCATATTCTTCAATCTTCAATCCTTGGACTGATTGGATACGGCCAATACACACTGTGCAGGTTAATCGGCTTTACTTAAGACCAATGGATTTAAGAGGTTAATCCCATCCAAAAAATATTTTAACAGCAACTAATCTAGACAAGTGTTCCACAAAACAAATGGTCACAATAATCTAGCAGAGTTGACACATAAAAATAGTTATCACAGCCAGTTTGGGTAATTTGTGTGTTTCTAGGAATTTGTACCTTTTATCTAGGTTAAATAATTTGTTGTCATACATTTGTTCATGCTCTTATCTTATGTTTTTATTATATATAAGAAAACTAGTAATGCTTTTATTTGAATTTGTTTTAGTTATGTGTCTTTCTTCCTTCCTTCCTTTCTTTCTTCTTTCTTTGTCTTTCTTTCTTTCTTTCTTTCTTTCTTTCTTTCTTTCTTTCTGTCATCAGTCTGCTAAAGTTTTATCTTTTTTCTTGAAGCCAGCTTTTGGTTTCATTGATGCTCTCTATTTGCTCTCTGATTGCTTTTCTATTCCTTATTTTTCTCTGTTCTAATCATATTATTTCCTCCCTTCTGCTAGCTTTGGATTTAGTTTGCTTTTTATCTGATTCCTCAAGGTGTAACTTTGGGTTACTGATTCTAGATCTTTCTTCTTTTTTAACAAAGGCATTTGCAGCTATAAATTTCCCTCTGAGCACTGCCTTTGCTAAATCCCATCACTTTTTGATACGTTATGTTCTTGTTTTAATTCATCTCTAAGTATTTCCTAGTTTCCCTTGTGATATCTTTAACTTATGGGATGCTTCAAAGTGTGTCTTTTGATTCTCTTATTTGTAAATTTGCCAGTTTTCTTCATTGACTTCTAGCTACATTCCATTGTTGTCAAAGAGGAAAATTTGTATGCTTTCTATCTTTTAAAATGTACTGAGATTTGTTTTGTGGAATAACCTACATTCTATCTTGGAGAATGTTCTATGTGCCTTTGAAAAGAATTCATATCATTCTATTGTGAGTGAAGTATTTTATATGTTTATTAGTTCTACATACATTTATATATGTGAACATATTAGTCCTCCATGTCTACTTATGTTTACATATATATAGTTGATTTACAGCATTCAAGTCATAGGTTGATTTTCTGTACTGAGGTTTTGTTCGTTACAGACAATGATGCATTGTTCTCAAGTATTACTGTAGAGCTGTTTCTCCCTTGAATTCTATCAATGATTGGTTCAGATATTTTGGGGTTCCATTCTTTGGGGTATATATTGTTACAATTTTGTCATAATTTGACCCTTTTATCAATAATACTCTTTTTTATCTTTTGTAACAGTTTTTGACTGAAAATCTATTTTCTCTGATATTAGTATAGTCACCCCAGATCCCTTTTGGTTACCAAATGTCTGGAATCTTTTCTCATCCTTTTGCTTTTAAACTATTTGTGTCTCTGGATCTAAAGTAAGCATCATGTAGGCAGTGTATGGTTGGATTAGGTTGTTGTGTTGTTTTTGTTTTATCCATTCTTCTAGTCTCTGGCTTCTGATCGGAAAGTTTAATCCATTTACATTTAAAGTAGTTACATAAAAGCAATGACTTCTGCCAAGTTTGTATTTATTTTTTACATACCTAACAACTTTTCCCCATCATTTTCTCCCTTACTATGGTACTTTGTGTTTAGTTAATTTTTCCCAGTGAGAGGTTTTTATTCCCTTCTCAATTCCTTTTATGTGTTTTTATAGACATTTTCTTTATGGATCCTATTGGGATGATATTAAGCATCCTAAAATTATGGTTCAAATTGATAGTGACTTAAGTTCAATTGACTATAAGATCTCTGCTCCTTTACAGCTTTGGCTCTCCCTTCCTTATATTATCACATATTACATCTTTATGTATTGCCCAATGACATAAATGTATAATATTTTTTCACAAATTTGTCCTGTAGGAAATAAAAAGTCAAATTAGAAACTAAAAATATCATTACACTGAATTTTCTATTTGGTTAGGTATTTATTATTGCCACATATCTTTACTTTACTAATACAGCTTTGAATCACAATTGTCCTCTTGTTTTATGCTAAAGGACCTCTTTCAGCAAATCTTACAGGGCAGGTCTAATACTAATAAACTCCATCAACCTTGATTTACGGGGGATGTCTTAATTTCTCCCTCCTTTTTGAAGAACATGTTTACCCACTACAGAATTCTTGATAGTTTTTTTTCTTGTGGCACTGAAAATATGTCATCTCACTGCCTTCTGACATGCATGGTTCCTGAGGAGAAATTGGCTGTTCATCATGTTGCAGACCCCTTGTACTTGATAAGTTGTGTCTCTTTTGCTACATTCAGGGCTAATAGAGTTTATTTTACTGCAGTTTTTTGAGTTTTTTGGATTTGGAGATTCTGATCTGAAACAAGATTGATATATTGTCAGCTATTATTTCTTCCAATATTCTTTCTTTTTCCCCTCTTTTTTCCTCCTGGGACTCCCACAATTTGTATGCTAGTCCATTTTTTGGTGTTTCGCAGGTCCATTAGGCTATATTCACTTTTCTTCAGTCTTCCCCTCACTCAGCTGCTCTTCAGATTCAATAATTTCAATCTTCCTCCCTTCAAGTTTGCTGATTCTTTCTTCTGCCTGCTTCTATCTGCTGCCAAGCCCCTCTAGTGAATTTTTTTCACATAAATTGCTTCAACTACACAAATTTCATTTGGCCCTTTAAAATAATTTCAATCTCTGTTGATATTCACATTTTCATACATTGTTTCCCTGATTTCCTTTGGGATTTTTTTTCATGTTTTCCTTTAGCTCCTTCATTGTATTTAAGAGGGTTGTTTCAAAGTTTTTGTCTAGTAAATGTGACTTCATCAGGGATGGTTTCTGTCAGTTTTTTTTTTTTCCTTTGAAGGGTCATGCTTTCTTGGTTATTGCAGGCTTTGGATTTTTTTTTTTTTATATTGAACACTATAGTGTAGAAACTATAGAAACAGGATTCTTCCCATTTCCTAGGGTTTACTTTTTTCCCCCTAATTATTGATACCTATAATTTTCCATTGGTTTAGTGACTTTCAAAAACTAACTTTTTTTTTAATTTTCTTATAAGTGGTTATTGAAGTCTCTGTCCCATAGCTTGTGTTCAGCTAGTATTTTTAGACATCCCCTTGAATTTCAAAGACTAAAAAGGTAAGTTACAGAGGAAGAAGCAGACACCTCTGCCAGTCTATGCAGATTGGCTCACTGTCAGGAAGTTCATTCAATACCCAGGCCCTGAATGTAGGGGTCAGCCCAAGGTGAAAGATAAGAATATTCTCAGTGTGTTTCTTAGTAGTCACATTGCCCTTTCAAATTCTCCAATATACCTGGATGTTTTTAAAGGTCCAAATTACTCAAAGAAACTCTCTCCAACATTTTCTTGCATGTTTCGGGGGTTCTATTATATATTCCAACCGTCACCTTTAGCCCCAAGAGTCTATGGTTGGTTAGTTTGGTGTGAAGTGTTTTCAAACAATGCTCACCTCTTCTGGCCTGAGTTCAGGGTAAAGTGAAGCAGAGACAAGCATTATAAGCACATCAGACATAGTTTTTATGTGAAGAATTTCTGTTGCCCTCTGTAATCTCCATGCCTCCCAACACATGCAGTAATATGGTATGAATCAGTATTTTTGTGCATAGAAAACAAGTATTTTAGCTGGTCTTTCAAGCAAAAATATCTAGAAGAAAGGAGAATGTCAAGAGAGAAAATAGGAAAATGGACATGTTTTGTTCTTTTTATATTTTAGGAAAAAATGAAGGCAGATCTCATCTCCTTTCTCGTTATAAAGGAAAAAAAAAGCTCTTTCCATTACAAAAAGAATACATAAACATGGCACTGTGAATACAGTGAAGAATAATTAAATGCAATGCTATTGCTTGCAAGAGAAGATGCAAGGAATTATGTCGAGTAAAAGAAATGTTTTCATCGATTCTCTGCAGGACACCCAACAGCTGTCTAATAGTTTCTGTTCATGCATTTGATAATATTTGTCAATAACAACAAGTCCAAGCATGAGCACTCTTTCTAATTCCCCATCAACAAAAAGTCACAGAGGAAATGCATAAGAATGTAAGCTGAACGTCTCCTGCCTGTGGATTTTTTCCCAACAGGCATAGGATTCTGCAAACAAACATTGGGTCAGCTTATAGCATGGCATGCACGAATGTCTGTGAAACATCACAACGGTTTGCATCCAAAATGAATGAGATGCTAAAAAAGAAGTGAGACAAGTAAGTACACTATGTGTGGTAAACTGCCATCACCATGATGACCAGAGGCTATAATGAAGCATGATGTGGGAGGCGGCAAATGCCGTCCGTGGTCTGTAAGAAGTGACGACCATTTCTCTACCTACTGTGAAATTTGAAATACAAGCTTGTTTGCTATTTTTGTGTGTTTCTGTGAGTTAGTCATTAATATTAAAAAAGCTTGCAGAGTGGTATTCTCAATCATATTCAGGGCTCTTCCTCTTCTGATGAGAATGTAATTTCCACCCTCCCGTATATCACTTAAAGAAAGTTCAAAGCCCATACCTGGCTTTTAATTCCAAAATGAAACATAAACCAGAAAATGAATTAAAAGAGAGTGGATAATATCAAAATTATAAAATAAGATGCCTTGAAACAACAGCTTCCCCCACAATGAGAGATTTTAAGCATCAGCGATTACCTGTCAGAGATGCTATCAATGGTATGCATTCCTAAAGTGAAAATCTGGACTAAAGGACAGGTGAATTTTAACAGTGCCATTAAAAGCAGTCACCTAGAGATGTCACTTGACCTCCCTCAGCACCCCTGTTCTCTTCACATTTTAGAATGCTTTCCCTGATGATAACTACTGTACATATCTTACAAGCATCCATTTATGATCCTAGGACTTAAACATTTATTGAGTGCTTCTCAGGCTTCTAATGCTGTCACCAAATGCCATTGATTTTTCTCCTTAAATCTGTGCTAACTGGAAGAATTTAGCGAGAAAGAACAGTGTCATGGAACTGAGGTTTCTTACTTAGCCAATTTGTTAAAAGTTGTTATTCAACAGCTAAGGTAGGAAACCCAGGATGATGAAAATTTTGAGCAATATAAGAGTTTGAGATGTTAGTGGGCATAAGAGAAGATATCAGATATGATTGATGAGCACTTGGGAGTGTGGATTCAAGCCAGCTAAGTGAAAAGCCTACTGTAGGATATTAGCCACACGGTACTCTCTGACAGCTTAGATCTGGAGCATTGGCTCAGTGGGTCTGTTAGTCATGAGGGGAGCAGAGGAAGACCTGTTGAGGACATTAGGGAGGACAGCCTTGAGGATTTGGTTCCTAATAGCTCCACGGATGTAGAGAGCTTATATGACTCCTTATTAAGCATGCCAAAGCTGTGGCGTGGGCTGGTAGTAAGCAGGGTCAGGGGATGCATATTCTTGTGAACTGGGCAACTAGAGGAGTTCTCGAAAGTGAAGGTACAAGAATCATATAGCATTAATTAATCCTGGTTTATACAAACACAATTTTTTAATCGTTGTCTAATTTAAGAATTTAGTGAACATTTACATGTATTTAGGTATAAAGAAAATAACAGAGTATAATTTCACAGACCTCATTTAACTGAACAAAGAGAGTAAACAACTGTAATGGTACAAGGAAGAGCTGACTGCTCAACAGAAGCTTTTTGCACACTTCCTTATTTAAAAAAATCATCAAGGGGTGCCTGGGTGGCGCAGTCGGTTAAGCGGCCGACTTCAGCCAGGTCACGATCTCGCGCTCCGTGAGTTCGAGCCCCGCGTCGGGCTCTGGGCTGATGGCTCGGAGCCTGGAGCCTGTTTCCGATTCTGTGTCTCCCTCTCTCTCTGCCCCTCCCCCATTCATGCTCTGTCTCTCTCTGTCCCAAAAATAAATAAACGTTGAAAAAAAAATTTAAAAAAAAAATAAAAAAATCAATATTTTTGATTTGACCTAATAAAACACAAATTGCTTCATGGTAAATGTCCTTTTAACCATGCTTTTTGGTCATACAAACCTTGGTAAAAATAAATGTTTCAGGTTCTCTTCCAGAGAAGGACAGGAAGATCTTTATGAGAGTGAGAGCACTTCTGAAGAAGCCTATTTTTCCCACGAACAGAATAAATATAAGGAATATAGTCTTGTACATGGCTTAGAGTAGTACTAAACCAGTTTGATCCAGGCATTTCTCTGCCCATGTCTTTGATGTTTCATATTTTCTAGGCATGGTGGTCTATACCCGAAAGTCTTCATCCAAAGCCCTCTTGCCTTTTCCCCATGCATCCACATTCAAATTCAACTACGTGATCATTGTGCTGCTGAAGGCAGATCATGGTGTATGGGTCTTGTTATGATTTATTGCTTCATTGATATGCACACTTGGTTTCCTTGGTGACTCTTTCTAGTTAGATCCCTGCACCTTATGCCGCCATGTGCAATGGTTCTGAGCAGAATGGTCCTCCAATCTAATTTGACCCTGTCCTAGACCTTCATAACAATTGGTGTCTTTCTGATTGCATTCTGAATTCTGTTGAACAGAATATACTGCCTTTGCTCCATGGACTGGATTCAGGCTCTCTAGTACCTTTTCCACCTTTCTTAACAGGCTCAACCCAGCTTCACCCTCAGATTTTGGAATCGAACCCTTCTGCTTGTTTTCATCTAAGAAAAGACCTTCGATTAACATGCTCTGAGTTATACTCTATTATCATCTAATACATTGTGTGTGTGTGTGTGTGTGTGTGTACACATGTGTTGCAATCCCCGTTATTATTCAAGTAGAAGGTGGGATGGTACCATTGGTTTACTAGATTTCAAACAAATTCTTAAGAAGAACACATGTGGCAGCTTCTAATTTGAGAAACTGGAAACTAGAATCATTCAACTTTTACTATATAATTAGTACCTCTGAGAATAGGAAGAAAGCAAAACCTTAAAATCTGCATGTCCCTAATGAATATTAACTATTACGCTCTGATGGTGCAAGATGAATCCTCTCATAACAGACTGTTTACATCACAGGCAGATGTTTCTGTTTACTTGGATGTAATTGAGAGTGACACATTGTGGTGAGGTCCAAAATCCATTTTTCTGTCACTCTGTAATTGGGTATTATATAGGCTTGCAAATGTATTTCTTTTTTTTTTTTTTTTTTAATTTTTTTTTTCAACGTTTATTTATTTTTGGGACAGAGAGAGACAGAGCATGAACGGGGGAGGGGCAGAGAGAGAGGGAGACACAGAATCGGAAACAGGCTCCAGGCTCTGAGCCATCAGCCCAGAGCCCAACGCGGGGCTCGAACTCACGGACCGCGAGATCGTGACCTGGCTGAAGTCGGACGCTTAACCGACTGCGCCACCCAGGCGCCCCTTGCAAATGTATTTCTAAAGAACTTGTTCCCCCCCCCCTTAAAATTAATGACATATAATTTCTCTTTTCCTATCATATTTTAAAAAATAAAAATAATATTAACTTTGACCACAGAAGGCAGTATGTTCAAATGTCCATGTAATGTAGGAATGTCCTATCTAAATATTCTTACAAATGGAATTTAGTGTTGTAAAAAGTGGTCCATACAGATTACATGTCAACTCTAATGATTATCATATTTTGTTTTCCTTTCTTTCCAGCCTAAAAATATCCACTTATATCAATTGCTTCATGAGTCCTTATAGGGCACCATTTCTACACCTTCACCACCTTGGTATTTCTTTTACTAATCCTGATTTGTAAACACTCTTCTTAAACTTTATTGTGGTTTGACAATACAAGTGAAACAAAAAATATCACCTACTTTTGTAAAATAAAAACTAAAAGTTTAAAAAGTAAAAATATATATATATTTTAATTTTTTAATGTTTTATTTATTTTTAAGACAGAGGGAGACAGAGCATGAGTGGGGATGGGGCAAAGAGAGAGGGAGACACAGAATCTGAAGCAGGCTCCAGCCTCTGAGCTGTCAGCACAGAGCCCGACGCAGGGCTCAAACTCACAAACTATGAGATCATGACCTGACCTGAAGTCGGACGCTCAACCGACTGAGCCACCCAGGCGCCCCTAAAAATATATTTTTAATCTACTCCTTTTAAACAATGAAGATTTTATTTTAGAATAATTTTAGATAATACAGAAAAATTGTGAAATGTACAGAGAATTCTTATTATCCAGCACCTAGCCTCCTCTATTATTAACGTCTTAAATTTGTAGGGTATGTTTGTCACAATTAATGAATCAATACTGAAACATTATTATTAACTGAATTCTATAACTGTTTTAGATCTATTACTGTTGTAGGCAGACTAATGTCCCCAGGGAAGTACACACCCCAACCCCAAGAAATTGTGTATATATTGGGTTATATGGCAAAGAAGAATTCAGGTTGCAGAAGAAATTGAGATTGCTAACTAGCTGACCTTAGAATAGAGCTCTTTTGGATTATCCTGGTGAGATCAGGGTAGTTACGGGACCCTTAAATGTGGAAGGTGACAGCAGCAGAAGCAATCAGATGTAATGTGAGGACCCAATCCAGCCTCTCTGGCTTTGGGAGCATCCAACCCACCCTCTTGGCTTTGGAAGCACCCAATCTGCCCTCTCTGGCTCTGGGAGCACCCAATCCACCCTCTCTGCTTTGGGAGCACCGAATCCATCTTCTCTGCTTTGGGAGCATCCAACCCACCTTCTCTGGCTTTGGAAGGACCCAATCCACCCTCTCTGCTTTGGAAATACCCAATCCACCCCTCTGCTTTTTGGAGCACCCTCTCTGGCTTTGGGAGCACCCAATCCACCCTCTGCTTTGGGAGCACCCAATCCACCTTCTCTGCTTTGGGAGCACCCAATCCTCCCTGTCTGGCTTTGGGAGCAATCTCTGAAGCCTCAGAAGGGTTAATGAGTGTATTCTCATGCCAACACCTTGATTTGAGTTCAGTGAGGGTCACTTTAGACATCTGAACTACAAAAGTGTAAGAAAAATAAATGTGTGCTGCTTTAAGCCACCAAGTTTACAGTCATTTGTTATAGCATCCATAGAGAGCTAATTACACTTAAGTTTTTTTTTTTTAATTTTTTTAATGTTTATTTATTTTTGAGACAGAGAGAGACAGAGCATGAACGGGCGAGGGTCAGAGACAGAGGGAGACACAGAATCTGAAATAGGCTCCAGGTTCTGAGTGGTCAGCACAGAGCCCGACGCGGGGCTGGAACTCACGGACCACGAGATCATGACCTGAGCCGAAGTCGGATGCTTAACTGAGCCACCCAGGCGCCCCTACACTTAAGTTTTTAACCTAATGGTCTTTCTCTGTCTCAGTGAAAACTGTGTTTAGTTGTCATGTCTCCCAATCTCCCTTCCTGTCCTGTTTTCACAAAGGTCAGGACTCCCCATTTTCCCCTCACGGATTTTTTCCCCAGTATTTATCTTGCATGGCCGATCCCATCTTGATGTCTGATTCCTAGAGGATATGAGCCAACCCAGCTTTTCAGCCCATTTAACAGCCTCCTACCTCCAGGCCTTGGACAGTCTGCAGTCAGTGAACACCATATGGGAGGGGCACATGGATGGTGACCCCCCAACATTAAAAGGCTCCATTTACACTCTAGACTCCAGCTGAGCCCATGTCTTCGTTTACCTGTTTCCCTTGCTCTATCATGCTTCTTTCATTCCCTTTTTCCTGAGCCTACTCTTCGAGTAAATCTCATGTACCTAAAACCCTGCTCAGACCCCACATCTAGGGAATCTTATCTAAGGCAACGCCCATTACATTTGAGTGGATAAGGCAACATGATTTTGGCGCTCAAGGATCTTGGGTCTCTTGGTTGGGTAAGGGGTTTTTCCCATTTGCAGAGAACAAATTGTGAATGAGGGGTGTACTGACTGAAGTTATTAATCCAAATCACTTAATTAATGTATCCATTGATGCTTATTTTCAAGAAATTCGTTTTATTTGGCCATGAGTCCTGGTGATAAAACCTTTTGGGATATCGGATATCTCCAAACAGGGATGAGGCCAAATAAGGGTTTAGTGAAGACCAGTGGCTCACAATGCCTGCCAAGTGTCCTATCCCTCCCCTCTTGCTCAAAACAATTATGTGTAGAGTGCATCGCTAGCTTACTAATCATATTCCAGAAGAATTTCTCAATGATCAGTAAGTCTATCTTTTGAGGATTTATTTTAAATCCCCATCTAGTGCTATCAGTCAATGAAAATAATCACTTGAGTTTAATATCTTCAACCATATTCCTGTCATGTAAGCAGAAAAATTAATTTAAAATAATGACAAAACTCAGCATTTGTTCATAAATTAATTCGTATGATATAGAAGCTTTATATGTATCCTAATGTTCACATTCTAGAATCTGATCATCATTTAATAACGGTGATGACATCATGCAATTAAACAGTAAAAAAAAAAAAATCCTGGAATACAAAAGTCACAGATTAGATTAATTTAAATTAATGATGTATGTAAATGCTGACAATTTAAATGCTAAATGTTTCCATATAACAAACATTAACTGAACATTTACTCTAGATGAAATTATGCCAACCACTGTGAGGAAAACAAAAATAAACAAGACCTAGTTCCTGTAATCCCAGGGCACGAGAGATATTGAGAAGACAGATGTGTGCGTGAGAAATTCTAAGGCAGATTATAAAGACTGCTCTGATAGAGCTCAAGAAAGATGAGGAATTTGATAACAGGAAAGATAGAAACTAATTAATTCCAGTGTAGAAAGGCAAAACGTCCTAACAAGAAAAGTATAAAGACATCTCTCTTTTGTCTTTGGGTGATCTTACTGATTCATATTCCCCCTGTGATATCCTCTCACTTAAATATATACATATATATACATGTACTATTACATCAGATGATAAAAAGAAGAGTGACAATACACAAAAATAATTCATATATATAAACATAATCATATCGAAATAAAGAGGAGATCATCGTAATTATTATAGTTCTCATTTCTGCAACCAGTCACATAATTGTAGCTGTTTTTATCACTACCCTTTTCAACAAGCCACTCCATGTTCCTTTAGCGCTCAGTGAGTAGCTAGGGTTGTGGTTGTGGTTCTTTGCCTGGTGAGGTGAACCAACCCTTCATCCCTGAAGATTCTGGGCCACCAGCTGTCCTGCCTGAATTGCTTAGGTGTGTTTAGGTTAGTGTTATTTAGCTTTCTATCAACTTGAACTACAAGATATGGGATGGATAAAGTACAGGCTCCTGATTCCTTCTCACCCCAATCATGTAGCCAACTCAGCTTCAGTTTGATCAGGTTGATTACCCTGGATCCCTGCCTGGCCTGTTTAATCAGTGTCGTGAGAAGCCCAAAGTGGCCGGTGGCAGTCGACTTTCACTTCAGGGGAATCACTGTGTCACCCGGTGTAATGATACTTGTAATAGAGACCTGTAGACCATCAAAACCTAAAGTCTTGGAGACAAGAAGCAAGCTGTTTTTTATGGTTCTAGCACTTTCCATAACGTGACACCTTTGTTGAAACGTGTCCACATTTGTTGAATAAACAAAGAGAAAATGTAGACTAAGCATCACACAGAGGATTCGACAATATGCCACATTTAGTTCACATCCATAGGCCCCCAAAATATGTCTCAGGGCAACTGAATCTTGCTCATTTAATCAGAGAACTACGTTTTGGAGTTATTAGAAGTGGTCAAGAGTTGCTAAAGGAGCAGACATCAGCAAAAACTGGCCTACTTTTTATCATACTTAACAAAAATAACATATATGCCATGGTAAACAAAACAAAACAAATCAGAATTTGTTTATTACTGTTTCAGGAGGAAGAAAATGTCATGATCCGGGTATCCAAAATTAATCAGCTTTAAATTAAACACTAGAGTTTATGCTTTGTACACATGTAACTCATCTTTTGTTTTTTCAGTTCACAAAATTGTTTCAGTAAACTTTTACTGACGTTCCTGGAATTTAGATTCTGTTTCCATTTATGTTGTACTCATTACAGGAATAAAGGTTTAGCCAAAACATTTGTATTCTCTCTTCTACTGATATTAGCAGTGTGGAAATAGAAATCTTACATAAGTTTGTAAATGATTAAGTTATAAACTTAAGTTTATAACAGGAAGGGTAATGGGGTCCCAATTCATATATTGATCTACTTTTATTTAGCTGTGGGAACTAGCTCATGTAAAGTTTTTTATATGCACATTAAGTGCAAAGTATTTCTCACTAAATTTCCCATAGATATATATTTTGCCCAGTAATATTGTGTACTTTAAAATTTATTACATGTAGAATAAAATATCATTCACTTATATGCCCATTTATCCTAATATACAACCTAATGAAAATTACTTTTGTGTACATATTTATATTCATTAAAAACAATTTTTCTATATTTGTACTAAGAAGCACACCTATAAAAGCAGAATTCAATTGCTTACTCTTGAAAACTAATTATGTATAGTTAATTATATACACTCAAAATTTAGTGTTTCAATTTAAGGAAACATTATTAATTGTCCAGTTAATCTGGGCTTTAAACATTTCTCTGAGAATTTAAAGGTGGTCAGTGAATATGAATTCTTTTTGTCATAGTGAATACCTTACTGTGTCTTAGAAACAAAATGATGTCTTTATTCTTTTACAAAGTTCACCTTCAATTGTATACTGCCAGAGTTGACAAAAATAGTCCGTTTTAAAACATGGATTTATTGGGGCGCCTGGGTGGCGCAGTCGGTTAAGCGTCCGACTTCAACCAGGTCACGATCTCGCGGTCCGTGAGTTCGAGCCCCGCGTCGGGCTCTGGGCTGATGGCTCGGAGCCTGGAGCCTGTTTCTGATTCTGTGTCTCCCTCTCTCTCTGCCCCTCCCCCGTTCATGCTCTGTCTCTCTCTGTCCCAAAAATAAAAATAAACGTTGAAAAAAAAAAAAAACATGGATTTATGGGCAAACACAGTAAGAAAATAATCTTTATTTCAATCTCTTTAATACACAACCTCAAATGTGAGTTCTGGAAAGATCAAGAAAGGTAATAAAGAACAGATATATGGATAGAAACTAAATTCAAAATGAGTCAGATATATACATATATTTTTTAAAGAATAGATACGTAGTGGAAAGGAATCAAAATACATATCCTATACCTACCTCTCTTAGCTTAGATTTCATAACTGGTATGGTAGGGACAGTAACAGTAAGGTTTATGTGATTTATTTAAGATGGGGTCACATATATAGTAGCACAGTGCCTGGTCAAAGCAAGCACTCATTCTAAGTCAGATGATTATTATCTATACAAGTAGAGGGAAGGGAAAATGTTGGGTGTCAGTTATGTTTTAGCAATTCTCCCAATATTTCAATTTTTTTCATTATTATATTTCTTTAAAAAATTTTTTTAGGCTTCTTTATTTATTTTGATAGAGTAAGGGAGGGGAAAAGAGAAGGGGAGACAGAGAATCCCAAGCAGGCTCGGTACTATCAGCTCGGAGCCTGACATGGGGCTGGATCCCATGAACCATGAGATCATGACTTGAGCTGAAATCAAAAGTTGAACACCCAACTGACTGAGCCACCCAGGTGCCCCTCTTCATTATTATATTTTTTGATGATCTGTGATCAGTGATTGACTTGCTGAAAGCTCAGATGATGGTTAGCATTTTTTGGTAATGAAGTATTTTTTAATGAAGGTACACTCAAAAAAATAATAATAATGCTATTGTGGGTGCCCGGCTGGCTCAGTCGGTTAAGCATCCGACTTCAGCTCAGGTCATGATCTTGCGGTCCGTGAGTTCGAGCCCTGTGTTGGGCTCTGTGCTGACAACTCAGAGCCTAGACCCTGCTTCAGTTCCTGTGTTTCCCTTTCTCTCTGTGCCCGCCCCCCCCACCTCGACTCGTGCACTGTCTCTCAAAAAATGAATACATGTTAAAAAACATTATTTTTAATTAAAAAAATAAAACATAATGCTATTGAACACTTAATCGACTGCAGTGTAATGTAAACATAACTCTTACATGTACCAGAAAATCAAAACCTTCGTTTGACTCAATTATTGAGCAACTTGCTTTATTGTGGTGATCTTGAACAGAACCTGCATTATCTCTGGGGTATACCTGCATATGAGAAAGGCTGACGGAAGGGGCTGTGTGGCAAGGACAGAGACTGGCCTCTCACAACTGAGTGCAGACCTTGACCAACAGATAGCAAGACAAGCAGTACTAGGACCTCAGTCCTACAACTCCAAGAAAATGAATTTCCCACCTACTGAAGGGAGCTTGGTAGTGCATTTTTCCCCAGCTGAGTTTCCAGATAAGGACGCGCTCAGGCAACATCATGACTTTAGCCTTATGAGACCCTGAGCAGAGGACTCACTAAATTATGCAAAACTCCCATGAAAACTGTGTTTTATTTTAGGCTAACTTTGTGTGATTGGTTATGCAATGAGATAAACCAAATACAAGCGCACACGAATGTTTCTTAGAGTTTAACACATAATTTGACGGCATCTGGTGTGCATCAGGCACTGTCATAGGTCCTGCTTGTCGGAGAGATGAAGACTTACAATTTTGTGAAACACATGAGTAAAATCTGATGTGCTAGAAACTAGCTGAAAAGGGTCATGAAAGGGGGGGCGGGTATGGAGCCTTGGGAAGCAGGGACTTTGTCAGAAATGGTTTTGCTGGGATGATATGGGGAACCACACAGAGAAGTTTGCTTTCGATCTCATATATTCATTGCTCGTAACACCTACTTTAAACTGGGCCCAACGAATAGCTTTTTAAAGTGTGGTCCATCACCTGCACACACAGCCCTTTCTCTTACTGGTGAGGAAGTATTTAGTTGAGTGGAAACCATGCAGAGGCTCCTCCCAGAGATTCTTCCCAGAAATCACAAAGACAAGGAAAGATGGCAATATTAACAATGGCTGGATGGGCTTTAGAAGCTATTATGACACTGGTTCTATAACTTAATGTGGGAACAAACGTCACCTAAGAGCTTGATAATAATGATGCTTTTCTGAGTACCAGACATGACTTATGGGATCCACATCTCTGGAGGTGGGGCCCAGTGAAGCCACACTGTTATCACACTCTTTGATGATGAATCTTTGCCATGGTAAATTAGAGAAACAATGCCGTAGAATTATCTTGTCTATCCTATTTTGTTCCTCCTAACGTGGGTAACTCTCTTGGTCTTTGTTACTTCCTGGGAAAGATCTCTGGTCCTCTATGAGATGTTCACTCAGCGGACTGTCCTGCCCCCTCTTCAGTAGGAGATGGGATCTTGAACTCCCATCCTGACTTAGTAGGACCTGACTTGGACCTGCCAAATGTTTCCATCAGATACCTCCCAGTCAGATCAAAACTGACAAATGATCGCTGCAGACATGGCTCAGTTGGATAGAAGACTATCTACCAACAGGATATTACAACGTAGTAACAATAGATTTGAAAAAGAGAAAAGATGACTATATTAACAAAAGGGCTTAGCTCTAAGATTAAAAGACTCTCCACGTCCAAAAGAGTCAAAGCATAAAAAACAAAGTTGACAGCAAAAGTCACAACATGGACGATCATCCCTTTTTTTCTGTTTTTCTTTATGGAGAGTGTAACTTCACATAACTTGCAATGTGACTTCAAGAACAATCTCCCATTAGGTTCCTGTCAACCAAGTGGTTTTGTTCAATGTTTCCTCATGACTGGACCCACATCATGCACTTTTGTCTAGAATATCACAGGACTGATGAACATACTTTTACTGCTTCCCTCCACTGTGGCAACAGGGGTCATTTGTCCCATTACGGATACCCTTACTGGAGTCACTCAGGGAAGAAAGAATCTCTCAGTATCTCTAGTGTAAAGTTACATGTTTTCCCTCTGTAAACAATAAATATTTTGTGAGGAAATATTCTGAGGCTACATAAAATGCTGTTCCTCATCCCACACTCTCCAATATTTTAGCCTCCACTGACGGTTTTATCTTGCCTAACATTCCACTCAACTAAATGACCACCACATAGTGATCGTGTGATTCCAACATTCTTTCTACAGTTATGACATCTTACTGTAAGAAACAGCGGTCTCTTCTAGCTATTCACTTATTTATGTACCTAATTTATTCAATGTGTTATAACCCATTATTGTTCTTATGTATTTCCTGCTCAAATTGTTGTCCATTTGGCTACTATGAGCACCTTTAATCTAACTCTGGTGTCTGTCATGTCCTCATCGTTTTTGAGGGCTTTTTTTTTTTACTTTGGGCACAATCACATGCTCTATGTTCATCTGGAATGTTCTCTTCCTCAGGTCTGAATCAATCATTTTTTTTTTTTCAGGAAGCTCTAGATTATTTAACTGCAGAACATAATTAGCAACCAAGACCTATGCTCTAGGCATGTTCATTGATAAAATATGTCATTTTTCAGAGGCCTTCACATTGTACATTACTATAATACACACACACTTTACATCTATTATAAACAACCACCTCTCCACCCAATTCATAGTTCTCTTTATACATTGAAATCCATGAGATTATACAGCACCACCAATTCTAATGCAATACTATAGAGTTCATTCTAGATTTGCCTCTTTCCATATTTTGAACACTCTTTTCCAAGAGTAAGAAGCCTGGATTTCATTACACTCAATATTGTTTCTTATTTGCTTAGCCCCCTGTGTGTAGCCACAAGGACACCAATAGGTTTTGTGGGGCCCCAGAAAAATATTCATGTGGGGGCTCTGCATATATAAATAATATGATTTAAATTATGTAGAAAATTCATGGGTTCACATAAGGTATAGAGACATATCAATGAAGACTTAGAAAAATGAGTAGAGGCACATATGTATTTGTTTATTGTCAAATCAATGCATGTAGATATTCTTCAAACTGTCCATCCCATTCACATCCAAGAACCAGCTTTTCCTGTTGTTTATTATCAAATGCACCATTCTTGGTTAGTTTCCTATCTCTCAGGAGAAAGGAACAATGTTATTATTACTCACAACAGGAACTTCTGAACCTGTTTATATATTTTTAAAAAATTTTTTTAACGTTTATTTATTTTTGAGACAGAGAGAGACAGAGCATGAACAGGGGAGGGGCAGAGAGAGACAGGGAGACACAGAATCTGAAACAGGCTCCAGGCTCTGAGCAGTTAGCACAGAGCCCGACGCGGGGCTCGAACTCACGGACCACAAGATCATGACCTGAGCCAAAGTCGGACGCTTAACCGACCGAGCCACCCAGGCGCCCCCTGAACCTGTTTATATTAAAGCAATATACATGATCTTGTCTCTGCAGTGCTTAATAAGTTATTTATTGCTGACTCCATAATTTCTCATGACACTGTACCATCCATCCTGCCCCTCATGAATATTGGTTTCCAATGACTCTCTCCAAGTTTGTTACTATGTTTCATTGAAAGTACCCATAAATGCTAGTCTTCCCCAGAGGGTGCAGAAAAAATAGAAACGATGATTCATTTTATGGCCATATCCAATTTACCATACAGAATTTTCTAGTAAAAATATAGAACAGCATATCCTTCTTTTGAACTCTGTAGGCTGTAGTCACTGCACTTCTAGAATAAAATCCCTCTCAATGTTACCATATTCCTTGCCTTCCTGCCTTCCACACAATATCACCATAGGGAGGGCAGATGAGGGGTCCTGGACAGAGCAAGAAGAATGGTCTCATTTGGACCAGGAATGTCTGTCTCTCACCTTGTATGTCTTAAGACCCACCAGGAAAAGCACGACATCTCATCATTGAATGGTAAGAGAGCACACGGATTGGAAAGACTGGGTGGTCATGAATGCTTGTGGAGAACGCAGGCTGAGCCTTTCGCGGAGGAGTCCCTGACACGTGATGAAGAACCCGCAAAGTGATACCCGGGGTGATGGACTCTCTGAAGCCCTCACATGCAGCACAGGGGCAGCACAGACATCAGAAGGCAAAGCGGCAGGAGCCAGTACACTGGCCACACATTTGGCTGAAGCCAGCGAACTGCCAGTTGCCCAGAGCCCTGAACCCTGCTTGCTTCTAAATGTAGGTCTCTGCAGGTCAGCATCTCTTGCACACATGAATTGTCCCCATTCCATGAAAGAAGTATGGGCCTAAAGAAGCAATCCTCTTGCCTACTGCTCTCCTGAAACCATGGAGAAGCCATAGGGTCCAGGAAAAACCCCACAGGCATGAGTCTTGGTCCTTGGGGCATCTGGTCTATCTCATGCGATTGTGGAGGACCAGAAGGCTAGAGAATATCCCTGAGGGGACAAAAGGGACGGGCCTGCATGGGGCCACGCTAGGCTGGGAGCTTCCCGTCTAGATGGCACTGCAAAGGACAACACTCCAAAGGCCCCTGAGATGCATGTTCAGGTCTAGGACATTCTGTGTAGCCTAACTCCTGGCGGCTCCAAGCCACTGCCTGCCCAGATGCCCTCCTGGCCCGGGGCTGGCCTCTAAGGGACTGTGCTTCCTGCCATGACATCTTACCTGTGTGCCTTCCCATTGCCTCTGAATTGCCCTTCTGCCTCCATCATCTTTAATCATTTGAAATTTCTAATATTGAGATTATTTTCAAAATTGCTGTTATAAATATTAGTGCATGAAAGCGAGTATCATCTTACACAGATCTTGCAATCATTGTTGCTTAATTTCTTAAAGCCCCTTCTTGGAAGTGAACTTGCTTGGCCAAAATGTGAACTAGGAAGACTCAGGCAGATATTAAAGAAGGCTTGTGTCACAGCCGTAAGTTTTAACTCAAAATTAACCTTACATTTTTACATTCAATATATACATTTTTATTTTCCATGTCGTTATTGAGGAAGGTACTATTTCCCTTTCCTTTTTACATCATTTTTTTTTACTCGTTTCATTAACTTTTAATGAATTTGTGCATCTGCTTCATATTGTTTAGAAATGTTACTGGTACTTGTTTTATATCAAATTCCATTGGAAATGGTAAAGCAAATGTCATCTGAGGTATTAAGTCTTGTGTCAGAATGACTTTGTACCCACTTCTAGGAGAGCCATAAAAGAGCCGACACTCACAGGTGATGATGTATATAGTAATCTCAATTATACGGAAAACTTTTTCTCAATGACAGTTTTTTAGAGGAAACAAAATAGCTCAGAACCCTGCACAGATTATTGTTATATACAAATATTTAAAGGAATATTACATGTAGAAGAAATGAACATATCAATTTCAAATATATTTTTAAACCTGAAGTTCCAGCGTTATTTTTCTAGTTACAGATGCTACAATACTATCTACACCTTTAATAAAATTGTGATCAGTTTGAAATTCTTTTATTTATCAAAACTGTATTGCCCAACTGTAAGATATTGAATGGTTTATTACTGACTTTTAGAAATGTCTCATGTTATGTCTTTTTAAATCACTAGATACAATTTATCAAATATCTTTCCTCCAAATTTTTTTCTGGTGGTCTATTACCACCAAAGATGCTTTTTCCCCAGTCTTACTATATTTGATATCTAGTTCAAATCATATTTCTTCTACTATTCATTAGATTATATTTTTCTAAGGTTAGAATCCTTTTTTCTTCTTAGCTTTAGTTCCTATTTCTCCAGCTTCTATTTAGAAATGATGCACATCATTTTATTAATATATTAAACATCACTAGTTAATTGTATTTTTTGGCCTTTTGCTAAGCTGAGGCTAAAAATTAAACCTTGGCCAGATCATTAAAATGAGTTCAGTCTTTTTCTTTCTTAACTTACACCTATGACTTCTCACTGAATTTTGTATTTTCCCTATTCTTCTTAATTATAATTTCAAAAGAAAGCATCATTTTATAGACCACACACTTGCACACATACATACACATAAACCAAAGAGGCACACTTCCCTGCTTATAAACTACTTAGGCAAGAGACTTTGGGTCACTAAAATTTCAGAATGTCTTAAAACTTTGCTGTTGTGGGAATACTTCCTATCATTCAGGACTGGTGTGTACGGATGCCTTATAGTCAGCAGAAAATTAAGCTACCCATATGTGAAAATATAAAGAAGGGGCTTCTTATTTTCAGAACCAAATTAAATTAATTGCAAACACCTTCCTACTATAAAAAGCCTAGCAATGCCAGGCAAAAGCAAAAAAAAAAAAAAAAAGGATTTAGTGAGAGTGAGTGATTACACAGAAAAAGCAGTTTTGAAAATGAGTGACTTAACACTTTTAACCTTCACACACACACACAAACACACACGCACCCATGGGTGTGCACAGGCAGAGGTTAGTGTACTCAAACAAGCAAGGTAAGGAAGAGGACATCAGACCGCTGAAAAAAGCCTAGAAACTCAGAGTGCCCGTGGAAGAATTGCCAGTTTCAGGAGCAAAAAAGAAACTTGTTGGTTTTTTTTTTTCTCATGTGGAGGAGATATTCTCCTGTGACAAGTTGAGAGAGGCAAAGCAATCCGCACGTCCTGGTTGGTGGTTAAAATTGTAACCACTTACCAGGAGAAAAAGAAAAGCCAGTAAGACTGGGTGGGTGTGAACGCAACACATTCCAAGGTGCAGGGAACCACACTAAAGCTTCATCTGAATGACACCAGGCAACATACAAAGGTGCTTCTGAATATACAGTGAAGAGTCTCCTTGAAGAAACGTATTTTGTAGGAATCAGGATCAGATTTGGAGAACAGTGGATCTTGGCCGATGCAATTAAATCTTGCCCTGAATTCCTACCTCGAGACTTCTACTTCTGGCCAACATGGAATACCCACGCCCCAAAAACAATAAAAAACATGTAGAATATATAACATGATGGTTTGCAAAACACTGGGCTTCGGGTGATGAGGAAAATGATATTTGAAACAACAGAGGTTAGCTCTTGCCTCAACTTACTGCACTAAAGAAGCTTCCAGGCAGCGGTGCCTGGACGTGGGTCCAAGGCACATCGAAGTGACCTTCCTGAATGGAAGATGTCAAGTCCAGGCCCACTGAGGTGCTAGAATTTGTCAGAAGGTGTCAGAGAGGAGAGTGCTTCACACAGAAAGAGCTCCGGGGACCCAAAGAGGATCCCCCTCTGCTGTTCAGGCAACGGAATGCTCAGGTGCCCCAGTGATATGAGAGGTGTTTGGGGAAACTGCCTGGGGCTGGGAAAATAAATACAGCGCCTGAAAGGACCAGAGAGGTGAGTCCCAGCACCCACAGAAGGCCTGGTGTGCTGCCTGGTCCCCCGCATACTGGAAACCTCATGACTCACAGGGCATGACACAGGGTAAACACAGGATCTTTACTAAGCACTGGGGAATTTCTAGCCTTGACTGAGCACTGCTCCTACTTCCTAAACCTTAAACGTACGACCCGCCTGGGACACCTGGCTGGCTCAGTCCGTTGAGCCACAAACTGGTGATTTCAGCTCAGGTTATGAGCTCATGATTCTTGGGTTTGAGCCCCGTGTCAGGCTCTGTGCTGACACTGTGGGGCCTGCTTGGGATTCTCTTTCTCTCTTTCTTTCTCTCTCTCTCTCCCCACCCCCATCGGCTCCTCTCCCCCGCTAGCTCTCTCAGCTTTCTCTCTCTAAAATAGAAAAAAAAAAAAAAGACCCAATCGGATCAAATTATCTCTAAGTAACTTAACTGCATTATATAACAAAGGTCAAGAACATGTACACTACAGTAGAATATATACATACAGAATATGTTCTACTAATTCTACATATAGAATATATATATTCTTACAAATATGTGCATATAGAATATATGTATACTTATGAATATATACAAACAATATATATACACTTATTGTACATATATAGTATGTGTATATATATTCTATGAAATACAAAATACTTTAATTCCAAATATTTAATACAAAAATACCCAGTACCAAACTAAGTGAAATCCACAATGTCCAGCAACAATAAAAAAAATTACCTGACTTGCAAAGAAGTAGGATCATGTGACCCATAAAGAGGAGAAAAATGTCTCAGTTAAAACCAAGCCTGAACTGACACAGAAGTTACATGAGAAGAAACACATATTAAAACAGTTCTCAGGACTGTATTCTGTATGTTCAAAAACTTACATAGAGACATGGAAGATACAGGAAAAAAAAAAGGCCAGGGTGGGTATTTATAGATGGAACTGTAATGTCTGAGCTGGAAAATCCAGAGAATGAGATGATGGTATAGATGAGACGCTACATAAGAAAAGATTAGTAAACTCGAAGGCACAGCATTGGAGCCTATCTAACATGAACCGTAAAGAAAATCAAACAAAACAACTGAAAATAATAAAAAGCATCAGAGAAGTTTAGGACAACTCTGAGCAACCTGATATATGTGTAGCTACAGTCCCTAAAAGAGAGAGGGGAGGGTAGAAAAAATACTGGAACAAATAAAGGTCACAAGTATTCCATATTTGATTATAATGTGTGTGTGTATATACTTATATATATACACATATATATGTATATATATGGCTCCACAGATTCAAGAAATTCAATGACACTCAAGCACAAAGAAAATACATAAAATGACATCAAGGTACACCCTAATCGCATTGTTCAAAACCAGTGACAAAGAAGAAATCTTTCTTAAAAGCATCCAGAAGAAAAAAGAACGTATTACGGATAGGACAACAAAGATAGTGACAGGAGGCGATCTCCGGCAGGAAGTCATGCAGAAGAGAAGATAGTGACAGTTCACCGTTAGAGTGACAGGGAAAATACTGTCCTATTAGACTTCCGTGAGGGGACCTTTCAAGAACACAGGTGAAATAAAAATGTTTCAGATATAAAAAATTTGATGGAATTCATCACCAACACAGCTACACTGTAAGAAATTTGTATTTTGTACATTTTTAAATTTTATTTATTAATTTTTTAAGGTTTTTTTATGTTTATTTATTTTTCAGACAGAGAGAAACAGAGCATGAACGGGGGAGGGTCAGAGAGAGGGAGACACAGAATCTGAAACAGGCTCCAGGCTCTGAGCAGTCAGCAAAGAGCCTGACGCGGGGCTCGAACTCGCGACCACAAGATCATGACCTGAGCCGAAGCCGGACGCCTAACCGACTGAGCCACCCAGGCGCCCCTATTTATTAATTTTGAGAGACAGAGAGCATGGGGGGGGGAGGGGTAGAGGCAGAGGGAGAGAGAGAGAGTACCAAGCAGGACCTCACTGTCAGTGTGGAGCCTAACGCAGGGCTTGAACCCATGAACCACGTGATCATGACCTGGGCCAAAGGCAAGAGCCGGACGGACACTCAACTGACTGAGCCATCCAGGTGCCCCAAGAAATGTTTTTAAAAAGTCATCTGAACAGAAGTGATCGTGGATGAAAATATGTGTTTACTTAACGGAACAAGAAGTGCTCAAGGTGGTCCCAGATTCCAGCTTTTCCATGAGCAGCTCAAAACTGCCCAAGGTCTGCTTGGTTATGTGACTTCCCCATCGCCTCGTTGGGAAAAGCGGAGTTGAATGTTAGTCTCATCTCTGCCTTCCTCCTTCCCTCAGGGTTTCACCCCTCTATGTCCTTACTTCCGTGCCATCACCAAAAATACTGTCAAGCAGGTTTGATGTTTTATTCAACTTTTCTGGTTTGCTTGTCACACGATATTTGGGTGACATAAAATTTGATACAATGAAAGCAGAAGTCTCAGGTCTTCTTTATACCTCTACACACACACATATTAATGCCTATAAAATTTATTTATTTATTTATTCTGAGAGAGACTGAGACAGCGGGAGTAGGGGAGGAGCAGAGAGAAGGGGAGAGACAATCCCAAGCAGGCTCCACGCTGTCAGAGCAGAGTCTGACACGGGGCTCGATCCCACAAATCCACAAGATCATGACCTGAGCCGAAATCGGGAGTTGGATGCTTAACTGGCTGAGCCACCCAGGAGCCTCCATATATTAAATAAGTTATACAATTTACAATTAAATGTGAATTTGCCAATTTTTTTTTAAAAAGCCGTTACCTGTCTTTATAAAGTCTCAAATTTCAATATTCTTTTAGACTGTTTTGTAAAGTGATCTGCTATACAAGAATACAAAAGTAAGCAGTAACCCTAGCTGTTGAAGTCCCTTAGGGAACACAATGTATTTTTAGATATCTATGTTAGAAATGGCATATTTGACAGCTAGCATTTTTGGGAGTGTTCTCTGTGATAAATTGCATATATCAAATTTCTAATAAATTATTTTGTTTCTGTAGCAAATGATCATGTCTGAGCTCTCTTGACAAATCCATACCTGGGATAAATCTTACTTTTTATTTAATTAAAACATGCAAATGTCCATAGCTGCATTAATCATGAAAGACTGAGGCACAGTGAGTTTTATATCAGAAACACATGTGACCTAACTTTGAATCTGGGATTTGTACCTCTGCTGGTAGAATCTAAGTTTTCTACTCCTCAATTCCCTTGCCAATAAAAGGAATTGAGTAATATCTAATTTGTAGATTTGTGAGAAGAATTTAAAAGAATTCAGGAAAAGTATGGCATATGACAGGCACTCAGCTAATTAATTTAAGCCTGGGGCCAGCTATAATTCGTAATACATGTCTCTGTACAGATGATGGATAAAATTCAGCAACTCTAAACATCAGAGCATGAGTGAATCGTGTCGTTAATTTATTCATCTACTCATTTTGAATGCCAACCTCGGTGTCAATTCCGATCCCTGCAAGGTACTATTTCCTGTGTCTGAAATGTTACGATAGTCACATGTCTGACTGTATCTCGCCAAACATCCTGAAATAGCAGCATCCCTGCTGTTCTCTGTCCCCTTACCTTGTTTGTTGCTTACCCGATACTTCCCACTATATTTGCTTATCTTTGTTACATGTTCCCACCATGAAAATGTAAACTTTACAAGGGCCGGAGCTTGTTTATTTTGCTTACAGTTTGTAACTCAGTACCCTGAATTGTGCCAAGCACAATACATGTACCAAGCACAATAAGACATATTTTTGAGAATTAAAAAACTATGCCCTTAATAAAAAAATTGTTTTATAATGTCCTTTAATGGTGGAATGCTGTTTTATACTTATGGACACATATTGTTTTCCTTATTTTTGTTTAAAATCTTTTACCATTTTGAAAAATGCTAAATGAAACATTTTTGTACATAAATGTTACTGGCTAAGTCTGATTATTTCTTGAGAATGATAAGAATTCCCAATTATATCGTCCCATTATATATTATAATGTCTCTTCATATTTTTTTTTTATTTTTAAAGTTTTAGAGGGAGAGAGAGCATAAGCTGGGGAGGGGGCAGAGGGAGAGAGAAGGAGACAGAGAGAGAGAGAGAGACGGAGAATCTTAAGCAGGCTCTGCACTCAGCAAGGAGCCTGATGTGGGGCTCAATCCCCTGAACAATGAGCTCACGACCTGAGCCAAAATCAAGAGTTGGATGCTCAACCGACTGAGTCACCCATACGCCCCACCTTTCACAGTTTTAAAACTTAACAGGGTCTTCACAAAAATCCTCCTCTCTGGAGACCAAAACCAAGCAGTTCACGTCTGCACTCCTTCCAGCCAGCACTGGTGTCAGGCACATAAGTTAACGTGACTCTTATTTCCCAGAACGCAGGTTTTGGAGCCAACAACAAATGGGTCATCGAACAAAAATACTAACAGTGTGAGTATTTACTAGCCAGTGTATTACTAGCTGTTGTGTATGAATTATTAGAGTAATTTCTTAATCTACAAAATGAAGATTTAGATTATTTCAAGGGTTAAATATCTCAACATGAACTGATAAGTGCCTGGCAGTCAATGAAGAGTAGCCACGATTGTAAGTCAAAAGTATAAATTCAGTTAAAAATGCAATGAATTCCCAAGTTTCTGCTTTTTTCATTTTATAAATACCAGGGATTAAAATCAGGAAGAACTAAGTGGGTATTTTTTAAAAATGTTTGTTTATTTTTGAGACAGAGAGAGAGAGAGAGAGAGAGAGCAAGCGCAAGCCTGGGAGGGGCAGACAGAGAGGGAAACACAGAATCTGAAGCAGGCTCCAGGCTCTGAGCTGTCAGCACAGAGCCCGACATGGGGCTCGAACCCATGAACTGTGAGATCATGACCTGAGCTGAAGTCGGACGCTCAACTGACTGAGCCACTCAGGCACCCCTCGTGGATATATTTTTTAAAGATGACATACTAGAAAAAGATACAGTAAATTTTAACACTAGTATATGCAGCTGTAAAATGTAATTTTTTTTAACATTTATTTATTTTTGAGAGAAAGAGAGAGACAAAGCATGAGCAGGGGAGGGGCAGAGAGAGAGGGAGACACAGCATCCAAAGCAGGCTCCAGGCTCTGAGCGGTCAACACAGAGCCTGATGTGGGGGTCAAACCCTCGAACCATGAGATCATGACCTGAGCCTAAGTTGGACACTTTACAGTCTGAGCCACCCAGGCGCCCCTGCAGCTGTAAAATAGAAAAGCAATTATTTATGGTATCACTTTATCTACATAATTAACAACTGTATTAGGAGTATGTCCTCAAACTCCTGCACTGGATTACTTAATTAACACTCAATAAGGCTATGTCTCTACAGAAATAGCTATGAGGAATAATTATAACTCAAAACTTATCTGTTCCTAATGAACTGTAACTACCTCTTAACAATTTCCCTAAGAAGAGTCTAGTTGTTTAATATGGATCTTAAAAGTTAAAGCTCAAAGTTTACCTGTTTACAAGGAAGCTGTTACCTTGTAACCTTAGCAGTGAACTGGTAACAGGCACAGCTGAAAAATATTGAGAATAATTTATTAATACAAATCCTATCCTGCTGTACAAATATGAATACGTTGAAGTGTTCCTTGTACTTTGGGACAACTATTACCTGGTTATAACGTAACCATAAATATTCTATACAATACTATACTATGGTATAAAACTTTTTTCCAGTTAACAAGTACAAGTCAACATCGAATAGTGAAGGACTATATTTATGGGGCGCCTAGGTGGCTCAGTTGGTTAAGCGTCCAACTTTGGCTCAGATCACGATCTTGTGGATCATGAGTTGGAGCCCCACATGGGGCTCTCTGCTGTCAGCACCGAGCCTGCTTTAGATCCTCTGTCTCCCTCTCTCTCTGCCCCTCTCTGGCTCACACTCTACTTCTCTCTCTCTCTCTCTCTCTCTCAAAATAAATAAATAAATTAACATTAAGTTTAAAAAAAATAGTGAAGGACTATATTTGGATGTAGCTTCAGAACAGTTGTGTGATATGACTACTCCTATGTCCAAGAGTATATTAAAGGATAGAAAGAAAAGAAGGAGGTGGCATTTGGAGTTAGGAGAATGACGCCCTAACATCGGCTGCACACCTAAAAGCAGTCGGTCCTTCGGTAAATGTTCTCATGTTTAGAGGGTCTCAATTTTTTCATCTTTAAAGTATTGAGTTTAAACTGTACAGCGTATAAAGTCCTTTTCAACTGGTGACATGCTGTGACGATACCGGGACCAAATTACAGAAGAGCTTATATTCGTTGATTTTTAAAAAAATTTTTTAATGTTTATTTTTTGAGAGAGAGAGAGAGAAAAAGAGAGAGAGACAGAGAGACAGAGCGCGAGTAGGCGAGGAGCAGAGAGAGGGAGACACAGAATCCGAAGCAGGCTCCAGGCCCTGAGCTGTCAACACAGAGCCCCATGCGAGGCTTGAACTCACCAACTGCGAGATCATGACCTGAGCCAAAGTCAGACGCTTAACTGACTGAGCCACCCAGGCACCCTTGCTGATTTTTTTTTAGGTTCCTATGAAAGTATTAGAGAACTGGAATTTGTACATATTTTGATTAGGAAATAGAGATCATCCAAGTCCAATTCAAACTTCAATTAGACAGCTCATGCACCAGAAAGTTTCCACCTGCTAGCATCTTGGGAGAGCTAACTGGATGGGTGGGCCTGGTGCTGCGTCCCTCAGGATAAGCCACTGGGTCTCCTCAAGGAGGATTCGAGGAACAGCACCAACACATGTGGGGGAATTCTGAGACCAGGACCAGGGTGTTTCCTAATGCATTTCATATTTTAGTCTAACCAAATTTTCTTCTTCAAACGACTGTATTCTGTGGTGACGAACTTGAGATACTATGAGGATTAGCCAGGTTATTCATTACACGGTGCACTGGCTTGAAAAGGTTCCTTGGGAGCTCAGCGAGATGAGAGGAGAAACAAGGTTAATTGAGGACAGGTGTTTGAAGGAGTTGGCATTGAACTCCTACTTCGTGGAACAGAAAGACGAAAAAGGGGTGAGATAGGCAACGCAGGCACAAGGCCGCTCGACAGGAGTGGGGATTCGCAAGAGAAGCAGGCAAGGAATGAGGTTATGAGGAGACGAGGTAAGGGAGGGAAGGCAGGTATAGCTCCAGCATTTTGAAGGTAACATTCAGAAGGTGCTATTTGATCTGGGGGCAAAGGAGACTCACTGAAATAGACAGATGACAGCTTCAAGAGACTGGTATAAAAAACGATTTAGCAATAGTGTGTTAGAGACCTGGGGAGAGACGGAACCAGAATGTAGAAAGCCAACAAAGAGTACATGATTGGGTTTTATATGTTAGGTAACTGGGAATTCTAGAAAGATTTTGTAAGCTACAAAAAAAAAACCCAAAACAAAACAAACAACAACAACAACAACAAGCCAAAGAAATTAAAACTATGTCTTAGAGAATGTTAGATTTTATAACCATGAAGTATAGAGGGGATGACCACACTTTGGAATTAGAATACACGTCAGAGATGATCCCTTACTTCATGAGAACATGAACAAAACATAAGAGAAACTATCAGAAGTACTGAGTTACTTAGCTAGTTATTCACAGAGCTGGAAGTAGGAATAGTTCTTCTGACATTATATATACACATACACACACATCATATACATATATCATACATCATATATACATCACATATATACACATCATATACACATCATATATATATACATTATATACACACACGCACATATATATGTATATATATTAATGCTGAGTAGTATTTCATGGTATGGATATACTGCATTTGTTTATGCATTCACCAACTGATGGAAATTTCGACTTTTTTCCCAGATTTTGGCTTTTATGCATAAAGCTGCTATGAACATTTAAGTGTAGGTACATTTAAGTGTATTTAAGTGGGGAGTTCCTAAGTCCTATGGCAAGTGTATGTTTAACTTCATAAGATACTGGCAAAATTTTCCAAAGTGCATTCCGATCAGCAAGGTCTGATCATCCTTAGTTGCTGTACCTCTTAATCAGCATTTGATATTGTCAGTCTTTTTAATTTAGCCAATCTAGTATATGTGTAGAGTTATCTCATTGTGACTCTATGCATTTTCAACTTAGAATGCAGAACATCTTTCATGCATTAATTTCTTATCCTTGTGTGTGAAGGATGTGGAAAAAAATTCATGGGTCACCTGGGTGGCTCAGTCGTTTGAGCATCCGACTCTTGATTTCGACTCATGATCTCACAGTTCGTGAATTCAAGCCCTGCATCAGCCTATGTGCTGACAGTGTGAAACCTGCTTGAATTCTCCCGCTCTCCCTCTTTTTCTCCCCCTCCCCTGTTCTCTCGCTCTCTCTTTCTCTCTCTGTCAAAATTAAATAAATAAATAAGCAAATAAATAAATAAGTAAATAAATATTTTTAAAAGAGGAAAAAAATCCTCCTATTTTTGAACAATCTTTGTCTCCCTGGTATTGAGTTTGAGGAATTTTTTTTTTTAATTTTTTTTTTCAACGTTTATTTATTTTTGGGACAGAGAGAGACAAAGCATGAACGGGCGAGGGGCAGAGAGAGAGGGAGACACAGAATCGGACACAGGCTCCAGGCTCTGAGCCATCAGCCCAGAGCCCGACGCGGGGCTCGAACTCACGGACCGCGAGATCGTGACCTGGCTGAAGTCGGACGCTTAACCGACTGCGCCACCCAGGCGCCCCTGAGGAATTTTTTATATAAAACATTTCTGGATACAGACTTTCAAAATTTAGATGCTTTGCAAATGTTTCCCCCAAGTCTCCAGTTTGTCTCATTTTCTTAATGTATTATTCCAAGAACGAGAGTTCTGAATGTTGTTGGGAGTATAATTTATCAATTTCATTTCATAGATCATACATTTTTGTCCAAAAATAAATAAATAAACAAACCCATCTCTCCTTAAACTAAGTGACAAGACTTTCTCTCATGTTTTTTAGTGCTGCAACTTTAGAGACTTCCCTTCTCACATTTAAGGATACGATCCATTTCAAATTCAATTTTGTATTTGGTGTGAGGTATGAGTGACGTTGTTATTTTTTGGCACATGAATGTAAAATTGTTGTGGCACTATTTATTGAAAAATACAATCCCTGTCTCATTGAATTACTGCACAGTTATTACTGAAAATCAATTAACCATGCATATGTCGATCTATTTTGTGGTTTCTCTCTTCCATTGACCTAGATGTTTATCCTTATGCTAATACCACACTCTCTTGATTACAGTACCTTTAAATAAGTGTTGAGACCAGGTAATGTGATCTTTGAGTTTCTTCTAAAAAATCTTTTATCCAATATGAAAATCTCTGCTTTTTAATTGCATTAAAGTATAAACAGGAAAATGAAAATCACACAAACTTTGCAACAATAATTGTTATTAACGAGTGGGTATAGGTTCTTGTTATTTTTATTCTATAATGCTTATAAAATTATCCTAATACATATAAAATACAGTAGCTTAACTCTGTTATATAACATCATGAACAATTTATCATGTGTGGAATTATTATCTTTTACTATTATTTTATTTTTAGCGGGAGAGAGAGTGCATATGTGCACATGTTCGTGAGTGAGCGAGCAGCAGAGAGAGGGACAGAGTTTCTTAAACAGGCTCCATGCCAACATGGGGCTCTATCCCATGACCGTGAGATCATGACCTAAGCTGAAATCAAGACTCAGAAGCTTAACCGACTAAGCCAACCAGGCGGCCCTGAAATTGTTTTACAAAGTATTTCATTGTGTAGAAATATGTTCTGAGCCAGTACTGAACACTTACGTTGATTTCAATTTTCAGTAAATTAATAATATTGTGATGAGATCTGTTTTCCATAATTCTTTGTTTACGTCTCTGGTTATTTTCTACAGCATAATTGCAAAAAGTAGAAATACTGGGTCATAGACTTTGAACACTTTTAAGACCCTACCCCCCAAATAACTATCCACAAATGGAAACAGGGATCGAAATGGAAATATATTACTCTACATTGTCCACCAAATTTATATTCTTATCAGACATATAGAGAGGGCTCATTTTCTCTATTTCTTGCAAAAGCTGAATTACATTTGTAATCTTTGCCAGTTTGATGGACAAAAATGAAACCTCATTATGACTATGAAAAAGTTGCTTTGATTCCTGGTGAGGCTGAATGTTTTATAACTTAATTGGCTATTTGCATTTTTTCCATGGATTAACTACTGATGCACACTGGCAATTCTCCTTTTGAGCATTCATAAGTTCTTAATGATTTGAAAGGAGTCTTTGGCGTCTGCAACATATCCTGCACATTAACCAACACACATACTAACTTACACAGACGTTACCATATCTCTCTGGCATTTTCATTTTATTTATGGTTACTTTTTTCTTTAATTTTTTTTTTCTTCAACGTTTTTTATTTATTTTTGGGACAGAGAGAGACAGAGCAGGAACGGGGGAGGGGCAGAGAGAGAGGGAGACACAGAATCGGAAACAGGCTCCAGGCTCCGAGCCATCAGCCCAGAGCCCGACGCGGGGCTCGAACTCACGGACCGCGAGATCGTGACCTGGCTGAAGTCGGACGCTTAACCGACTGCGCCACTCAGGCGCCCGGGGCGCCTCTCTCTCTCTGCCCCTCCCCCGTTCCTGCTCTGTCTCTCTCTGTCCCAAAAATAAATAAAAAACGTTGAAGAAAAAAAAATTAAAGATATTTAAGAAAACATATGCTGCTAAGCTGGTCAATATTTCATGGTATTTTTTTTTATTTTCCACTTGTGACTATTTTAACTTCGATTGTTGTGTACTTCAAACAGTTCTTGTAAACTGAGAGGTCAGAAATTCATTCATATATTTAAAGTTATAATTTTTTTTGAAAATTTCACCATTTGGTATGATGATTGTTATTATTGTAACTTTACAATATGGTTTAGTATCTGGAAAGGCAAGAAATTCTTACTCATTATTTGGAAACAATCTTTCTGGACATTCTAAGATTTTTCTATTAAAAATAAGAAAAAGAAGAAAGAAACCCTGAAATAATTTACAAACTTGTGTTTAACCTATAACTTACACTGGGGAGAACTGTCATTTAAAAATAGTCTTCCTATCCTAGACTTTATTCAAGTTTTCTCTTATTTTCCTCAGTCCTGGTTTAAATTGATTTAAATTTTTATAGAGATCTTTAATTTTTCATTGTAATTTCTATATATTTTGTGTGGCCTAGAATTATTGTTTTCATTTTTGTCCTCTGATGCTTCTATTTTTAAAACGGAGGTATTTTTACTGATCAACAGAATTGTATAGCTAAAATATATTTCTTGAAAATGCAGTTCCCTGTCAGATTGTCCTTTTGGATCTTGGAAATCAATCTTTACCCTTCTTTGTTATATCAGACATTTTTAGGATTGGTGCAACCCACTCTTGCTAAATGAGAACAAAGGCCATCTTTTACTTGACTCAGAGGGAACATGTGGATTGGAGACTTTCTTTCTGCTCTGAATGGAACCAATGCACAGGTACACCAAGGTCCCAACAATGAAGCAGGGACTATAGCTCCATGTCTTGCCCATATAGAAGCCCACAATAATAGAAGAAACAACCCCAGCCTTAGGAAGGAGGCCAATAATTTACAGCTTGCCCAATTTCAGTTAGGTTTGAAAATGGCAGCTTTAGGGGCACCTGCGTTGCTCAGTCGGTTAAGCGTCTGACTTCAACTCAGGTCACGATTTCGCGGTCTGTGAGTTCGAGACCCATGTCGAGCTCTGGGCTGATGGCTCAGAGCCTGGAGCCTGCTTCCGATTCTGTGTCTCCCTCTCTCTCTGCCCCTCCCCTGTTCACGCTCTGTCTCTCTCTGTCTCAAAAATAAATAAACGTTAAAAAAATTTTTTTTAAAAATAAAATGGCAGCTTTAGGCATGCTGCATAAACAAGGGTACGGTGTTGGACCTTTGACAAATTCTGTCATTGGCTTTTTTAATAATTAAAACATATATATCTTTCTCTTCTCTTATCATTTCCTGGATCTCTTCAGTTTTAGTTTAGTGAGTGTTAGCCTAAAGAAATGTTTGCACTAACAGGATCAATGTATAAACTCTGGAACTTGGGAATATATCTAGTGGTTAGCAAGGTTGTAATTTCAAGAACAGAGGTGCTATTAAAGTATATTTTGACCTGGAGAGCTTGGCTAGCTTAGCATCTAGCAATTAAAACTGTGTCACATGAGTAGATATTGAATTCTCATTGAACATGCACTCCCTGGAATTTCAAACCTGGAATAGAAAAACAAAAATTCTTCTCTATATACAGAATTTAAAAAAATAGAAAATATACTGCTCAGGAAGCAGTAAGAGATTTTATAATCTGTACTTAATTCACGGAGCCTGCTAAGATCTCCAAGTATTTTCAAGCCTAGTTAAGTTTTAGATATATATGTGGCATTGCAATACTTTAAAAGTAATGTTTTGTATACATTTTTAAGAAATCATATTTTCTCCTTGTTGATTTCTAAACCTTTCCATTTCCACACTTTACTTGGGCGCTTTACCTGAATTAAGTAAAAGACTAGCAGACAATGAGCACTATATGAATACTGCCCCCATATGTGGAAGAATTCTGCCTTAGCCATATATCAATCTGGATGAAGAATATAAAATAATAATGTAAAATCATCATTTGTGATTTGTCATTGTATATTTATATATATATATAAATGTAGTATATATATATAAATGTAGTATATATATATATATATATATATATATATATATACATTAGTATAGTATACTACATTATGTAGTATATATATATATATACTACATTATGGCTCATTTTGTAAGTCCTATTTGTTTTACATTTCAAAGTTTTCATCTTCGTCAAGTTTCAATGGCCATTGTCTTAATAACAAAGACACTCTGCATTAAAGAAGCAAAGTCAAAATGGTAATGCCATCATAAGCCAGAGTTGGCGGTGATATGGTTTTAATGAGGGGGAGCGTAAATGAAGAAGAAATTGAAGGGCTGATTAGGTTTTGCTGTGGCTTCTCAAAAAAGCCTCATTTGAGATAAATCCAAGGTTTCCAATGTGAGATAGACCACATCTCTGAGTAGTCACTTTCACTCTAAATAGGAAAAATTAGTATTTCTCTCAAGGAGCTGCCAGGTGTAGGATTTGGGCAATAAACTAATTTAAACAAACGAAATAAACTATTTTATTTAAATAAATAAACTATTTTAAGTAAACTATTTCAAACTATAGAATTATTTTCCAATTCATCTTAATACTAACTTAAGATCCAAAAGTATTTGTAGATTTGGATGAAAACTCTCTGTAAAACTTATAAAGGTGGGTAAATATTTTTAAACCTGTAGCATTTTCTTGATATATTGGTAACTCCTACAAAGTACCTACAAGGTACTCCTTGTTCTCCTACACAGAACCTTGTCGACTTTAAAAACTGTACCCTTTATTTCTCCTCATTTTGCTTCCTGAAACTCTATGTGTCCTTCCAGGCCTTGATGATAAGTATCCTGCTCCCTGGAACATTTATGCCCACTCACGCCTATGCCAACCTCTCCTTTCTCTGACTACTGTGCACACATCACCACGTGCTACTGGCCAAAATGTTCACAAGTGCGAAACCGTAGCTCCTGAAGACCATCACACAGGGAGGATGAGTCGATACTCTCTGAAACCAAATGTGAATTTTGAATTGTGCCCTCCCTCTCGCGATGGGAGGACTGGATACAATTAATGGTCATAATTTTCCTAGAAACCAAAGATGATTTATGTGGAATCAGTGGCTGGCTTCGTTCACAGTGCTGAATGCCAGAAGCAGAAGTAAGTGGAATAAATGACACTGAAACGCTATGTAAATGTGACATATTATATTTAAGAACAAAGCAAAGGATATATTGTTATGGATACGTGAGAATCAGCAAACAGTTTCACATCATAAATGCCGTGAAGTTCATGTGTAAATAAATACGGTGTGCTTCGGTAAAACCGAATTCACGCTGCAAAGCTGAGAAACAGAATTTTGCATCTTCCTTTCTATAGGAATAACTCTCAAAAGAGCAAAGACATAAATGAGTAACCTGGGCCAAACTTAGAAGGTTTGTGTTCCCAAAATTGAGTTTTAATACTGACAGCGGATTATGGTTACAGACACTTTTCATGGAAGGGGAAACAATAGAAATTAAACTTCTTGGATCCTTTTGTTTCTATGGCAAATATTTTGACAGTTAAGATGACCAAAGGGAAAAAAAAAGCCCTCAAATTTAAGTGTAGGATGAAAATATCATTACCGAATAATTACAGAAGTGCATTTTTCCCCCAACACATTATTCCAGCTATTTCATAATTCTTAGTTCCACTGACAGCCAAGTCACTGGAGACAATTTGAAAATAACTTCTCATATTTTGCTCCTGTACCTAAGAATCTTGAAACAAGAATGTTCCTTCAGCTCTAAATAAGCAGGCATCTTATGACCACAGCAGGTTTATAAAGTTTCTATTCAATAATTTTTGCATTATGTTTACTGGCAACTTGTGCAGTCCCTGTAATGTCTGAGTTTATGATATCTTCTTGGTTTTTTTGTAGATTTATAAGTATGTTATGAAAAGGGTCATGATGCAAATTCAAAATTTATGACCAATCAGAAGATTCTATCAAATTAGACATAATGATCTTTCCCTCCCAAAATAATACTGCCATTTAATGTAGCCACTTAATACAGAAACTGCTGGATCTTAACCAATATTAATGCAACCTCTTATCCCTTTGAAATCCATTACCAGTTGCCTCAGACTTTTTGAATCTCTTGGTGGAAACTTCTGAACGCTTCTCATTTTCAGTGTGCCAGCCATTCAAGGCCTCCCCCTCCTCATGCTCCCCACACCAGTGATCAATCTGTGGTCACCCCTCTCTCTGCATCCCTGAAGCCCCTATCAAAACGTACCTGTGTCTCATTTTCAGCAGGAAATAACCCAATAAATGACTGATAAACAACTGTGACATAGGATGATAGCTTCAAGAATGTGGTATATCAAAGTGGGAGGACATTTGGTAAAAGATGTCTTTTGAAGGTGTGCAACTCAAATACAACTATTTACACATACTATTTATTTACTCCCTTTATTTACATACACTACTGGTTCCACTGAGAGATTAATAGTTAAGCGTCTTTGGAGCAACCTTCTTACATCATGTCTTCCAAAGAAAACAAATTTGACAAATCTTCCTATGTCCTTTCAGCAGTAATCACTGAAAGATGATTTTCCACTTGGAAAAGAGACAAGTTGAAAGCCCATCAAAACCTACCCTCTGATACAGCAGAAAGGATCCCTACGGAGCGCATTCTAGATTACGTATAGTTGTTCTGAATATCTGTGAAGACCATTCAACTTAGTGGATTCTAACTTTGGCCCCGCTGCCACTGCTTTGCCTGAATGCTTTGTCAAAATATATGCAGGTTAATGTCCAAGGTACCAGGATAGAGAGAGATGGACATACACCATGCCCGTCCTGGGGGATATTTTGGTCTAGTGAAGGGAACTGATATATAAACAGATAGTTTTATCAGAACATGGAAAGTGCAGTGCAGTGATTAAAATGGTACAGGTTGCAAAGGGAGTTTAGGATGGGGAGAATAACACTTTGCTGTTGCAATTCCTCAGAGACACTTGAAATAGATGACAACATGCAAAATTACCCTGAACTTTATGGACAAGAAGAATCCTATAGAAATCCAATACGTTGTTAATCATCATCCATCATGCAGACACACTTTCGGTTTCTGTAATACATGAGGTTCATGGTAGAGGTCATTCCAATTATGCAATGGTTACTCTTCTTTACTAATTCTAGGGGGTCTTCTGAGTAGGGGGAAGGTTTTGAAAAATATTTGGTTTTGATCCTGTCAGTTTTGATGACAGTACTGTTTTAATTACAAAGTACTGCAAAAATTTAAAAGAGAGAAAGACACTGTCTGTTAATTACAAGTTAAAATTGTTATTTAACTATGAGAAATGATTTTAGGACAAGCATGACTTCCAAAAAGCTGGAAAGTGGTCAAGACTCCTTTCCATGGGATTCTATATCGTATCTTGACAACTCAGCCCTTCTCAAACCCCATAAGCTATGCTAATGGTGATCAAAACCTTATTCCGTGACATACTTTAATGGCAAAATGTCTTTCTGGCCTCCTGAGTTACTATTCTGCAAAGGGCATTAAGTTTAGTACTTGTTACTATCTACTTGACTTGGTTCGCTATTGTCTAGTAACATCAGCTCTTTATCAAACTTGATGAAATGCGTAAGACATTCATTCAACAAACATTTATTGAGCACCATTTCTGCATAAGACAGTGTGCTGATCGCTCTAGATAAAACCTGGCTTCTGCCATTGGAGAACTTGTGACATATATTAGGATAGAGACAAATGTATCCATGCTTACGGGACGGTGGCAGGTTCTAGGGGAGAGAAAACCAAAAAGCACACTGAAGGCAAAGAAACGGGCATTAAAATTAGACTGGGTTGGCTGGAAACACTTCTGAGAAAAAGTGGCGCTTGCACTCTATCCTGTCTAAAACATCATTTGGTTGGATGAGGACATGGGCAGCGTTTTCCACTTGAAACAAAATACACAGTTTTGTCCCTTATTAGCATAGCCAATTGAGGGCCGACGATGGATTGAATGCATTTTGAATATATTTTCATCCGTGTGGGAAAGAAAAAACAAACCTCTTTATAACCCACTGCACTGCCTACTTCAAATTACTGAGTCAAAATAAATATGTAGCTGTAGACCACTCGGCCGGCCAGCATCTGGGAGATGGAGTGGCACCCAAGCGGAGTCTTTCCATACCGTATAGAGAGTCTACTTTGTTCTCTATTAGGCGATCAGCAAGCAAAGTGAATTGCAATGGATCCATAGAGTTAAGGATAAGAGCACCATAAACAGTCCTTATCTTTCCCGACCACAGCCACTGTTCTTCACTAGGTCTTGATCTTTCTCTATAGGGATCTTCTAGAAGGTGAGCATGAAAGATTAATTGGTCGAGGTAGGAGGCACGGGGGACATGACAGCCAATGCCGCTTCAGACAGGACTGAACAGCTGCAAAGAACTCATGTCTCCTCTTGGTGCGGAGCATTCAGATTGTACACGTTTAGTATATTTATTTCAAAAACTTTTATGGAGCATCTACTACCATGGCCAAACCCTCTGCTCATGTCCACAGATGAATCAGACATAGCCCATGCCTGCCTGGAGCTCATGGAGTAGCAGAGACACCTAAACGCACATAAACGGGTGTGAGAGAATGTCATTAGCCTATTGATGAGTGTATGCGTGGGTTAGATGAGCAGGAGTGAGCAGAGAAGGAGATCTGGAAAGGCTTCTGTCAGGAGGTGATGCCTAAAGAGCCTCCTGAAAAATCCGGAGAGTGAATAGGGGTTCAACAGGCTGATGGGGGCATTAGGGACAGTGGCAAAGCGTGAGCAAAGTCACAGGGGTGACCTGGTCGTGGGGTGTGCGTGAGAGTGGGGAGGAACACTTTGCACAAAGTGGAGAGTGGTGAGAGAAAAGTGTGGAGAGACAAGCAGGGCCTAGAAACTCCAGACACCACACTGACAGGGGAGCTTGGTATTAGTGTAGAAGGTGAGGAGGGACGTTAAAGTTGGCACAGTCTTAATTTTTATTAAATAAAAATCTGTAGATGAGTGTTTGGGGCAGCATCAGTCACAACAGCCAAAAGGTAGAAATAACACAAATATCCCTCAGTTGATTGGTGAATGGACACACGTGACTTATCCGCGAAGAATTAGAACATTAGGCTAAGCGAAAGAAGCCAGACAGAGAAGGCCACAGACGGTACAGTTTCATTTACATGTACTATCCAGAATATACAGTTCCACAGAGCCAGAAAACAGATTAGCGGTTACCAGGGGCTGAGGGGGGATAAAGGACAGGGATTGATGGGTAGGGGTTTCCTTTGGGGCGGGAATAGCATTCTGGAATTAGGTAGCGGGGAGGGGAGTACCAAAGTGAGTATGCACTAAATGTCACTGAAGTACACATTTTCAAACAGCTACACGGGTACGATGTACAGTATGCATATTTTACCACAAAAGAATAAATTAAAATTTCAGCTGAAAACTAAGGGAGGTGGCAAGAATCATGATGCCACCGTAGGGGAGCAAAATTCGCCATCCTGAAATGTGCCCCCCTGGCATGTGGATTATTTTGGGCTATTTGTTTTTTGTAAAATGGAAAACTCAAGAAGTTTTTCTTCCTTGCCTCCTCCATGACTGCCTAAAAGAGTTTGTACAGAGGACCCGTTCCAGGAAGAGAGCTGTCAGCAGACAGAACTACAATATGATACAATTGGGGATGATGGACAGGGAGGCATCCAGAAAGACCTGTTGCATCAACATTGTGTTTGTCCCATCGTTTTTGAGTGGCCCCAGCAAACGTTTACCATCTATTCTTTGTTTTTCCTGTGAATTGCCTTCCTTCCCTTGAAGCCCCAGCTACCTACGCTCTTCTCCTCAGTCCAGAAAGACACGTATACCTCTTTTTGCCTGTTTCTGGAAGCTCTCATGTTTATGTGAATTCCGTATGCATATGTAGTTAAATTTGATTTTCTCCTGTTATTCTGACCCATGTCAATTTAATTATTAGAGGTAAATTAGAAGATAAAATTATGGAAAAAGAGGAAGCTGAGAAAAAGATTAAAAAAATCCAGGAGTGTGAGGGGAGAGTTAGAGAACTAAGTGATGCAATCAAATGCAACAATATCCATATAACAGGAATTCCAGAAGAGGAAGAGAGAGAGAAAAGGGCTGAAGGTGTACTTGAACACATCATATCTGAGAACTTCCCTGATCTGGGGAAGGAAAAAGGCATTGAAATCCAAGAGGCACAGAGAACTCCCTTCAGACGTAACTTGAATCGATCTTCTGCATGACATATCATAGTGAAACTGGCAAAATACAAGGATAAAGAGAGAATTCTGAAAGCAGCTAGGGATAAACATGCTCTAACTTATAAAGGGAGACCCATAAGACTAGTGGCAGACCTATCTACTGAAACTTGGCAGGCGAGAAAGGAATGGCAAGAAATCTTCAATGTGATGAACAGAAAAAATATGCAGCCAAGAATTCTTTATCCAGAAAGTCTGTCATTCAGAATAGAAGGAGAGATAAAGGTTTTCCCAAACAAACATCAACTGAAGGAATTCATCACCACTAAACCAGCCCTACAAGAGATCCTAAGGGGGACTCTGTGAGTGAAATGTTGCAAGGACCACAAAGTACAAGAGACATCACTACAAGCATGAAACCTACACACATCACAATAACTCTAAACCCATACTTTTAAATAATAACACTGAATGTAAATGGACTAAATGCTCCAACCAAAGGATATAGGGTATCAGAATGGATAAAGAAACAAGACCCATATATTTGCTGTCTATAAGAGACTAATTTTAGACAGGAGGACACCTTCAGATTGAAAGTCAGGGGATGGAGAACTATCTCTCATGCTACTGGAACTCCAAAGAAAGCTGGAGTAGCCATACTTATATCAGACAAACTAGACTTTAAATTAAAGGCTGTAACAAGAGATGAAGAAGGGCATTATATAATCATTACAGGGTCTATCCATCAGGAAGAGCTAACAATTATAAATGTCTATGTGCTGAATATGGGAGCCCCCAAATATACAAAACAATTAATCACAAACATAAGCAACCTTATTGATAAGAATGTGGCAATTGGAGTGGACTTTAATACTCCATGTACAACAATGGATAGATCATCTAGACACAGGATCAATAAAGAAACAAGGTCCTGAATTATACATTGGACCAGATGGGCTTGACAGATATATTTAGAACTCTGCATCCCAAAGCAACAGAATATACTTTCTTCTCGAGTGCACATGGAACATTCTCCAAGATAGATCACATACTGGGTCACAAAACAGGCCTTCATAAGTATAAAAGAATTGGGATCACACTATGCACATTTTCAGACCACAATGCTATGGAGCTTGAAATCAACCACAGGAAAAAGTCTGGAAAACCTCCAAAAGCACGGAGGTTAAAGAACACCCTACTAAAGAATGAATGGGTCAATCAGGCAATTAGAGAAGAAATTAAAAAATATATGGAAACAAGTGAAAATGAAAATACAACAATCCAAACGCTTTGGGACGCAGTGAAGGCAGTCCTGAGAGGAAAATACATTGCAATCCAGGCCTATCTCAAGAAACAAGAAAAATCCCAAATTACAAAATCTAACAGCACACCTAAAGGCAACAGAAGCAGAACAGCAAACACACCCGAAAACCAGCAGAAGAAGAGAAATAATAAAGATCAGAGCAGAAATAGACAATATAGAATCTAAAAAAACTGTAGAGCAGATCAATGAAACCAAGAATTGTTTTTTTGAAACTAAACAAAATTGATAAACCTCTGGCCAGGCCTCTCAAAAAGAAAAGGAAGAGGACCCAAATAGGTAAAATCATGAATGAAAATGGAATTATTAGAACTAATCCCTCAGAAATACAAGCAATTTTCAGGAAATACTATGAAAAATTATATGCCAACAAGTTAACTGGACAACCTGGAAGAAATGGACAAATTCCTAAGCCCCCACACATTTCCAAAACTCAAACTGGAGGAAATAGAAAGCTTGAACAGACCCATAACCAGCGAAGAAATTGAATCAGTTATCAAAAATCCCCCAACAAGTAAGAGTTCAGGACCAGATGGCTGCCACGGGGAATTCTACCAGACATTTAAAGCAGAGATAATATGTATACTTCTCAAGCTGTTCCAAAAAATAGAAAGGGAAGGAAAACTTCCAGACTCATTCTATGAAGCCAGCGTTACTTTGATTCCCAAACCAGACAGAGGTCCAGCAAACAAAGAGAACTACAGGCCAATATCCCTGATGAATATGGATGTAAAAATTCTCAAAAAGATACTAGCAAATCGAATTCAACAGCATATAAAAAGAATTATTCACCATGATCAAGTGGGATTCATTCCCGGGATGCAGGGCTGGTTCAACATTCGCAAATCAATCAACGTGATACATCACATTAATAAAAGAAAAGATAAGAACCATATGATCCTGTCAATCGATGCAGAAAAAGCATTTGACAAAATTCAGCATCCTTTCTTTTGAAAAGATACTTTCTTTTCCATTTATGAAAATCCCACAGCTAATATCATCCTCAACGGGGAGAAACTGAGAGCTTTCCCCCTGAGATCAGAAACATGACAGGGATGTCCACTCTCACTGCTGTTGTTTAACATAGTGCTGGAAGTGCTAGCATCAGCAATCAGACAACAAAAGGAAATCAAAGGCATCAAAATTGGCAAAGATGAAGCCAAGCTTTCACTTTTTGCAGATGACATGATATTATACATGGAAAACCCGATAGACTCCACCAAAAGTCTGCTAGAACTGATACATGAATTCAGCAAAGTTGCAGGATACAAAATTAATGTACAGAAATCAGTTGCATTCTTATACACTAATAATGAAGCAACAGAAAGACAAATAAAGAAACTGATCCCATTCACAATTGCACCAGGAAGCATAAAATACCTAAATAAACCTAACCAAAGATGTAAAAGACCTGTATGCTGAAAACTATAGAAAGCGTATGAAGGAAATTGAAGGAGATACAAAGAAATGGAAAAACATTCCATGTTCATGGGTTGGAAGAATAAATATTGTTAAAATGTCAATACTACCCAAAGCAATCTACACATTCAATGCAATCTCAATCAAAATTGCACCAGCATTCTTCTCAAAGCTAGAACAAGCAATCCTAAAATTCATATGGAACCACAAAAGGCCCCGAATAGCCAAAGGAATTTCGAAGAAGAAGACCAAAGCAGGAGGCATCACAATCCCAGACTTTAGCCTCTACTACAAAGCTATAATCATCAAGACAGCATGATATTGGCACAAAATAGACACATAGACCAAAGGAATAGAACAGAAACCCCAAAATTAGACGCACAAAAGTATGGCTAACTCATCTTTGACAAAGTAGGAAAGAATATCCAATGGAAAAAAGACAGTCTCTTTAATAAATGGTGCTGGGAGAACTGGACAGCAACATGCAGAAGGTTGAAACTAGACCACTTTCTTACACCACTCACAAAAATAAACTCAAAATGGATAAAGGACCTGAATGTGAGACAGGAAACCATCTGAACCCTAGAGGAGAAAGCAGGAAAAGACCTCTCTGACCTCAGCCATAGCAATTTCTTACTTGACACATCTCCAAAGGCAAGGGAATTAAAAGTGAAAATGAACTATTGGGACCTCATGAAGATAAAAAGCTGCACAGTAAAGGAAACAATCAATAAAACTAAAAGGCAACCAATGGAATGGGAAAAGATAGTTGCAAATGACATATCGGACAAAGGGCTAGTGTCCAAAATTTATAAAGAACTCATCAAACTCCACACCCAAAAAACAAATAATCCAATGAAGAAATGGGCAGAAGACATGAATAGACACCTCTCTAAAGAAGACATCCAGATGGCCAACAGGCACGTGAAAAGATGCTCAACGTCACTCCTCATTAGGGAAATACAAATCAAAACCACACTCAGAGAGACTAAAAAGAAGATGGCGGCGTAGGAGGACGCTGGGCTCACCGCGCGTCCTGCTGATCACTTAGATTCCACGTACACCTGCCTAAATAACCCAGAAAACCACCAGAAGACTAGCAGAACGGAGTCTCCGGAGCCCAGCGCCGACGAGAGGCCCACGGAAGAGGGTAGGAAGGGCGGAGAGGCGGTGCGCGCTCCACGGACTGGCAGGAGGGAGCTGGGGCGGAGGGGCGGCTCGCCAGCCAAGCAGAGCCGCCGAGTCCGGCTTGCAAAAGCGGAGGGGCCTGACGGACTGTGTTCCGACAGCAAGCGCGACTTAGCGTCTGGGAGGTCATAAGTTAACAGCTCTGCTCGGAAAGCGGGAAGGCTGGAGGACAAAGGGAGGGTGAGCTGCGGAGCCCCCGGACGACAGAGCTCAGTTTGGCGGGGAACAAAGGCGCTCGCCAGCGCCATCTCCCCCGCCCATCCCCCAGCCAAAATCCCAAAGGGAACCGGCTCCGGCCAGGGAAATTGCTCGCTCCGCGCAAACACCCAAATCTGTGCTTCTGCGGAGCCAAACCTCCGGCAGCGGATCTGACTCCCTCCGGCTGCCACAGGGCCCCTCCTGAAGTGGATCACCTAAGGAGAAGCGAGCTAAGCCTGCCCCCCCGCCGCCGTGCACCTTGCCTTCCCACCCCAGCTAATACGCCAGATCCCCAGCATCACAAGCCTGGCAGTGTGCAAGTAGCCCAGACGGGCCACGCCACCCCACAGTGAATCCCGCCCCTAGGAGAGGGGAAGAGAAGGCACACACCAGTCTGACTGTGGCCCCAGCGGTGGGCTGGGGGCAGACATCAGGACTGACTGCGGCCCCGCCCACCAACTCCAGTTATACACCACAGCACAGGGGAAGTGCCCTGCAGGTCCTCACCACACCAGGGACTATCCAAAATGACCAAGCGGAAGAATTCCCCTCAGAAGAATCTCCAGGAAATAACAACAGCTAATGAGCTGATCAAAAAGGATTTAAATAATATAACAGAAAGTGAATTTAGAATAATAGTCATAAAATTAATCGCTGGGCTGGAAAACTATACAGGACAGCAGAGAATCTCTTGCTACAGAGATCAAGGGACTAAGGAACAGTCACGAGGAGCTGAAAAACGCTTTAAAGGAAATGCAAAACAAAATGCAAACCACCACGGCTCGGATGGAAGAGGCAGAGGAGAGAATAGGTGAACTAGAAGATAAAGTTATGGAAAAAGAGGAAGCTGAGAAAAAGAGAGATAAAAAAATCCAGGAGTATGAGGGGAAAATTAGAGAACTAAGTGATACACTAAAAAGAAATAATATACGCATAATGGTATCCCAGAGGAGGAAGACAGAGGGAAAGGTGCTGAAGGGGTACTTGAAGAAATTATAGCTGAGAACTTCCCTGAACTGGGGAAGGAAAAAGGCATTGAAATCCAAGAGGCACAGAGAACTCCCTTCAGATGTAACTCGATCTTCTGCACGACATATCATAGTGAAACTGGCAAAATACAAGGATAAAGAGAAAATTCTGAAAGCAGCAAGGGGTAAACGTGCCCTCACATATAAAGGGAGACCTATAAGACTCGTGACTGATCTCTCTTTTGAAACTTGGCAGGCCAGAAAGAATTGGCACGAGATTTTCAGGGTGCTAGACAGCAAAAATATGCAGCCGAGAATCCTTTATCCAGCAAGTCTGTCATTTAGAATAGAAGGAGAGATAAAGGTCTTCCCAAACAAACAAAAACTGAAGGAATTTGTCACCACTAAACCAGCCCTACAAGAGATCCTAAGGGGGACCCTGTGAGACAAAGTACCAGAGACATCACTACAAGCATAAAACATACAGACATCACAATGACTCTAAACCCGTATCTTTCTATAATAACACTGAATGTAAATGGATTAAATGCGCCAACCAAAAGACATAGGGTATCAGAATGGACAAAAAAACAAGACACATCTATTTGCTGTCTACAAGAGACTCATTTTAGACCTGAGGACACCTTTAGATTCAGAGTGAGGGGATGGAGAACTATTTATCATGCTACTGGAAGCCAAAAGAAAGCTGGAGTAGCCATACTTATATCAGACAAACTAGACTTTAAATTAAAGGCTGTAACAAGAGATGAAGAAGGACATTATATAATAGTTACAGGGTCTATCCATCAGGAAGAGCTAACAATTATAAATGTCTATGCGCCGAATACCGGAGCCCCCAACTATATAAAACAATTAACTCATAAACATAAGCAACCTTATTGATAAGAATGTGGTAATTGCTGGGGACTTTAACACCCCACTTACAGAAATGGATAGATCATCTAGACACACGGTCAATAAAGAAACAAGGGCCCTGAATGAGACATTGGATCAGATGGACTTGACAGATATATTTAGAACTCTGCATCCCAAAGCAACAGAATATACTTTCTTCTCGAGTGCACATGGAACATTCTCCAAGATAGATCATATACTGGGTCACAAAACAGCCCTTCATAAGTTTACAAGAATTGAAATCATACCATGCATACTTTCAGACCACAATGCTATGAAGCTTGAAATCAACCACAGGAAAAAGTCTGGAAAACCTCCAAAAGCATGGAGGTTAAAGAACACCCTACTAACGAATGAGTGGGTCAACCAGGCAATTAGAGAAGAAATCAAAAAATATATGGAAACAAACGAAAATGAAAATACAACAATCCAAACGCTTTGGGACGCAGCGAAGGCAGTCCTGAGAGGAAAATACATTGCAATCCAGGCCTATCTCAAGAAACAAGAAAAATCCCAAATACAAAATCTAACAGCACACCTCAAGGAAATAGAAGCAGAACATCAAAGGCAGCCTAAACCCAGCAGAAGAAGAGAAATAATAAAGATCAGAGCAGAAATAAACAATATAGAATCTAAAAAAACTGTAGAGCAGATCAATGAAACCAAGAGTTGGTTTTTTGAAAAAATAAACAAAATTGACAAACCGCTAGCCAGGCTTCTCAAAAAGAAAAGGGAGATGACCCAAATAGATAAAATCATGAATGAAAATGGAATTATTACAACCAATCCCTCAGAGATACAAACAATTATCAGGGAATACTATGAAAAATTATATGCCAACAAATTGGACAACCTGGAAGAAATGGACAAATTCCTGAACACCCACACTCTTCCAAAACTCAATCAGGAGGAAATAGAAAGCTTGAACAGACCCATAACCAGCGAAGAAATTGAATCGGTTATCAAAAATCTCCCAACAAATAAGAGTCCAGGACCAGATGGCTTCCCAGGGGAGTTCTACCAGACATTTAAAGCAGAGATAATACCTATCCTTCTCAAGCTATTCCAAGAAATAGAAAGGGAAGGAAAACTTCCAGACTCATTCTATGAAGCCAGTATTACTTTGATTCCTAAACGAGACAGAGACCCAGTAAAAAAAGAGAACAACAGGCCAATATCCCTGATGAATATGGATGCCAAAATTCTCAATAAGATACTAGCAAATCGAATTCAACAGCATATAAAAAGAATTATTCACCATGATCAAGTGGGATTCATTCCTGGGATGCATGGCTGGTTCAACATTCGCAAATCAATCAACGTGATACATCACATTAACAAAAAAAAAGAGAAGAACCATATGATCCTGTCAATCGATGCAGAAAAGGCCTTTGACAAAATCCAGCACCCTTTCTTAATAAAAACCCTTGAGAAAGTCGGGATAGAAGGAACATACTTAAACATCATATAAGCCATTTATGAAAAGCCCACAGCTAACATCATCCTCAACGGGGAAAAACTGAGAGCTTTTTCCCTGAGATCAGGAACACGACAGGGATGCCCACTCTTACCGCTGTTGTTTAACATAGTGCTGGAAGTTCTAGCATCAGCAATCAGACAACAAAAGGAAATCAAAGGCATCAAAATTGGCAAAGATGAAGCCAAGCTTTCGCTTTTTGCAGATGACATGATATTATACATGGAAAACCCGATAGACTCCACCAAAAGTCTGCTAGAACTGATACATGAATTCAGCAAAGTTGCAGGATACAAAATCAATGTACAGAAATCAGTTGCATTCTTATACACTAACAATGAAGCCACAGAAAGACAAATAAAGAAACTGATCCCATTCACAATTGCACCAAGAAGCATAAAATACCTCGGAATAAATCTAACCAAAGATGTAAAAGATCTGTATGCTGAAAACTATAGAAAGCTTATGAAGGTAATTGAAGAAGATTTAAAGAAATGGAAAGACATTCCCTGCTCATGGATTGGAAAAATAAATATCGTCAAAATGTCAATACTACCCAAAGCTATCTACACATTCAATGCAATCCCAATCAAAATTGCACCAGCATTCTTCTCGAAATTAGAACAAGCAATCCTAAAATTCATATGGAACCACAAAAGGCCCCGAATAGCCAAAGGAATTTCGAAGAAGAAGACCAAAGCAGGAGGCATCACAATCCCAGACTTTAGCCTCTACTACAAAGCTGTCATCATCAAGACAGCATGGTATTGGCACAAAAACAGACACACAGACCAATGGAATAGAATAGAAACCCCAGAACTAGACCCACAAACGTATGGCCAACTCATCTTTGACAAAGCAGGAAAGAACATCCAATGGAAAAAAGACAGCCTCTTTAACAAATGGTGCTGGGAGAACTGGACAGCAACATGCAGAAGGTTGAAACTAGACCACTTCCTCACACCATTTACAAAAATAAACTCAAAATGGATAAAGGACCTAAATGTGAGACAGGAAACCATCAGAACCTTAGAGGAGAAAGCAGGAAAAGACCTCTCTGACCTCAGCCGTAGCAATCTCTTACTCGACACATCCCCAAAGGCAAGGGAACTAAAAGCAAAAGTGAATTACTGGGACCTTATGAAGATAAAAAGCTTCTGCACAGCAAAGGAAACAACCAACAAAACTAAAAGGCAACCAACGGAATGGGAAAAGATATTTGCAAATGACATATCGGACAAAGGGCTAGTATCTAAAATCTATAAAGAGCTCACCAAACTCCACACCCGAAAAACAAATAACCCAGTGAAGAAATGGGCAGAAAACATGAATAGACACTTCTCTAAAGAAGACATCCAGATGGCCAACAGGCACATGAAAAGATGTTTAGCGTCGCTCCTTATCAGGGAAATACAAATCAAAACCACACTCAGGTATCACCTCACGCCAGTCAGAGTGGCCAAAATGAACAAATCAGGAGACTATAGATGCTGGAGAGGATGTGGAGAAACGGGAACCCTCTTGCACTGTTGGTGGGAATGCAAATTGGTGCAGCCGCTCTGGAAAGCAGTGTGGAGGTTCCTCAGAAAATTAAAAATAGACCTACCCTATGACCCAGCAATAGCACTGCTAGGAATTTATCCAAGGGATACAGGAGTACTGATGCATAGGGGCACTTGTACCCCAATGTTCATAGCAGCACTCTCAACAATAGCCAAATTATGGAAAGAGCCTAAATGTCCATCAACTGATGAATGGATAAAGAAATTGTGGTATATATACACAATGGAATACTATGTGGCAATGAGAAAAAATGAAATATGGCCTTTTGTAGCAACGTGGATGGAACTGGAGAGTGTAATGCTAAGTGAAATAAGCCATACAGAGAAAGACAGATACCATATGGTTTCACTCTTATGCGGATCCTGAGAAACTTAACAGGAACCCATGGGGGAGGGGAAGGGAAAAAAAAAAAGAGGTTAGAGTGGGAGAGAGCCAAAGCATAAGAGACTGTTAAAAACTGAGAACAAACTGAGGGTTGATGGGGGGTGGGAGGGAGGGGAGGGTGGGTGATGGGTATTGAGGAGGGCACCTTTTGGGATGAGCACTGGGTGTTGTATGGAAACCAATTTGTCAATAAATTTCATATATATAAAAAAAATAAATAAAAATGAAATAAAATAAAGCGCTATTAACAAAACAAAACAAAAAAAAACCACACTCAGATATCACCTCACGCCAGTCAGAGTGGCTAAAATGAACAAATCAGGAGACTGTAGATGCTGGAGAGGATGTGGCGAAATGGGAACCCTCTTGCACTGTTGGTGGGAATGCAAACTGGTGCAGCCGCTCTGGAAAACAGTGTGAAGGTTCCTCAAAAAATTAAAAATAGACCTACCCTATGACCCAGCAATAGCACTGCTAGGAATTTACCCAAGGGATACAGGCGTGCTGATGCATAGGGGCACTTGTACCCCAATGTTTATAGCAGCACTCTCGACAATAGCCAAATTATGGAAAGAGCCTAAATGTCCATCAACTGATGAATGGATAAAGAAATTGTGGTTTATATACACAATGGAGTACTACTTGGCAATGAGAAAGAATGAACTATGGCCTTTTGTAGCAAAGTGGATGGAACTGGAGAGTGTTATGCTAAGTGAAATAAGCCATACAGAGAAAGACAGACACCATATGTTTTCACTCTTATGTGGATCCTGAGAAACTTAACGGAAGACTATCGGGGAGGGGAAGGGGAAAAAAATAGTTAGAGGGGGAGGGAGCCAAACCATAAGAGACTCTTAAAAGCTGAGAATAAACTGAGGATTGACGGGGGGAGGGGGGGGGTGGGAGGGAGGGGAAAGTGGGTGATGGGCATTGAGGAGGGCACCTGTTGGGATGAGCACTGGGTGTTGTATAGAAACCAATTTGACAATAAATTTCATATTAATAAAATTAATAAAAATAAAAATAATAATAATAATTTAATTCTTAGAACAGCCAGAGAACCTGGAAGGACAGATAAAAATTTCTCCTCCTCAACAAATGAACAGTCAATTTGTTGTAGCTATTATACAGTTACAGGTGCAAGATTCAGCCGGCGGCGGGGGGGCGGGGAGATGCCTGTTGTAAAAAGCAGACTGGCCATGTACTCCCAGTGGGCTTTCTGCCAGGACATGGAGGCCCTCTTCTGTACCCTTTGGATTCACTGTTCTATGCTGGGAGAGCCACCCCCTTGAGAACATGGTAGGCACTCAAGAATCTGACTGCATGATCCCGCCAAACACGGTCTCAGTGTTTCCACGGTCTTGAAATCATTACATTGCAAACCTAAACTCAACCTATTTCCTTAGGTGGTCTTTCCTCATTCTTTTAAGAGGCTGTCTTCACTTTCCAGGTAAAGTAGGTTTACTTCCTTTGTGACTGTATTAAGGCAGTATTAGGTTGCTTCACAGCTTGCTTCTTCTTCAAGGACACTATAGTTTAATAGCAATTCCTCTGGTGTTGCCAGCATTTTATTTCCATCCCAGAAGAATTTATATATCCTGGTTGGATGGTGCTAACATAATGTGATCAGTATAAATCATGTAAATCTTTTGAGTTGATCAAACATATAGTATCCTTAGATTCCTAATCGAAAAATCAAGACTCATTGGAATTAAGCAGCATGGCATAAATAGCAGAGGACAGGGGTGCCTGGGTGACTCAGTTAAGATTCTGACTCTTGATTTTGGCTCAGGTCATGATCTCACAGTTCATGAGATTGAGCTCCACATCAGCCTCTGTGCTGACAATGTGGAGTCTGCTTGGGATCCTCTCTCTCTGCCCCTCCCCTGCTCTTGCACTCTCTCTCTCAAAAATAAATAGACGTAAAAAATAGATAGACACATAGACAGACAGATAGATAGCAGAGGACAGAGCCTGCACTCACCCATGGGTCTCCACCTTCAAAGTGGGGATTAGCCATCCCTGAGGCTAATTCTGCGCCTTTCCACCCAGGAGGGTGAGCCCTGTCAGCCAGCTTTAAACCTGATTTTGTAGAGTTACATTAAACTTCTGCCCACCTCTTCCCTTCATTAGGCATCTCTTGACCTCATTGCTAAGAGTCTAAACAGAAGTGTGGCCCACCGTTGACCATGTACTCAGAAGCCTCACTCTTGGTTCCTCTCCCCTGGGTGATCTCACGCTTTGGGAATCATAAGAATCCAAAGTGAAGGACAGCTTGGAGCTCATCTTAAGGCCCTGCTGAGTTTTGAGAAACATCTGTGACTCTAGATGCAGTATTATATCTTTGCAACATCACAACACACGACGCTGCGGGGGTGGGAAAAGGGTGCAGATGTCGGCTATCACATGAATGACTTGTAGTCCGGAACGCACGGCGAGGTGACTATACTTAATGATACCGTATTGTGTATCTGCAAGTTGCCGACAGTAGATATTAAAAGTTCTCATCACAGGGAAAAGAGCTGTTAACTATGTGAGGTGATGGCTAGTAGCTAAACTTACCGTGGGGATCATTCCACAATCCATACAACTATCGAAATCATGTTGTGTAACCTGGACGAACACAGTGGTAAAAAAGTAAAAAGAATGTACAACGCTATAAAGATGGTCTTATGGATTGCAATGTGTTTTTAACCCACAAAATTGTGATTACTCTGCCTTCAATGAGACACTTCTCTTGGGGTTTATTATTTTTTCAAATGGCCCCATCATATTCATATCCTTATGAACAAGGAAAATATGGTAACTCAAGGTACTTGATGACTGTTATTGCCTGTGCTTATATGGTCAGTGTCCTCTTCCTGCTACAGTCAAGATCTCAAACCACTAAAAATTAAAAAATAGGGGCTCCTGGGTGACTCAGTCAGTTAAGCATCCGACGTCAGCTTAGGTCATGATCTCACGGCTCGTGGTTTCGAGCCCCACATCGGGCTCTGTGCCAACAGCTCAGAACCTGGAGCCTGCTTTGGATTCTATGTCTCCCTCTCTCTCTGCCCCTTCCCTACTCGAGCTCTGTCTCTCTCTCTCAAAAATAAATAAACATTGAAAAAAAATTTTAAAAATTAAAAATAAAGCATGCATCTCTGGGTAAATGAGCAAGCACTCCACACTTTTGGAGATCGCATTCAGTAACCTCTTGAAGGCTAATCCAAATTCATTTTTAGGCTGTATCCGAATGACAACATCTGTGGCATTATTGGAAGGTCGTTTTAAAAATGATGGAATCAGATTATTTAATGTTTCGGCAATGATAAGATTCTGGCACTCATAATGTAGTCCAAGTTTCAGTTCAGCCAGCCCGTAAATATTTCACGTAAACTATTGTTACAGGCATTATTCCATTAAATCCTTGAAGCAGCATTGCCAGGTATTTTGCCATTTTTATGCAAAATTAAACAGCATCATAAAGATTACAGAGTTAAGGAAAAAGCAGAACGGGAAACTCGAGCTGTCTGGCTCCAAGCCCTGTTTGCTTCATCATTATTCCATATAAGGATATTCCATGTTTCATATAAGTGTATTCCATGTAAGTATATGATCATAAAATTAACCAACAGTATCACAGACGACTGTTCCAACCAACACTGGTGATTCCCCCAGTCTCCCAGAGTCCTGGATTTCTGGTGCGCATCTGTGACCATGCAGCATTCCAGGGGAGAGAGGATCCTGTCCACGCAGCCTGGGAGATCGGGCGCTTTTACTTTTTCTGTGCACATGTCTTGCATCTAGGTACAGTTGAAGATCCCACAGGACACATTATAGCATCTCCCCAGGGCCAGGCCTCCTCTGTGAAAGCCGGAGCAGGGGGACAAGTACTTCAGGGTGAACGGATGTCTCCAGGCCCAGCCACCCTCTCCATCAAGCCCCCGGAGGCCTCTCCCACTGGGCAGGGGTACAGGCTCAGCATGAGCTCAGCACCAATCCTGGGAGTCTCCCCGGGGAACACCTGCCTCCGGGCCTCGTCCTCACCGGGGCGGGAATCCTGCGGCCTGAAACGTGGCAGCTCAGGGGGCCTCCCAGCGGCTAATCCAGCTGCCACTGGCATGAATGCTCCATCTCGCCTTCCCTCGGGGACACCACACCACCAGGCAGACTAAGAGCTCCCCTGGACTTGTTCTCGCAGCTGGGGGGAGGTGAGGTCAGCTGCAAACCCTCTCTCTGGGCCCCGAATCCTCCCCACTGAGCTAAGTCTGGGCCACCTGCTTAGGATTCTCTGTCTGTCTCTCAAAAATAAATAAAGACTAAAAAATTAAGAGAAAAAAAGAAATATATTTTACATTGCATCCCCGTATACAAATGTATTCATATTCCAAACTGAGATTAAAGCTTCATGAAACAATAGATAACCTTTTTTTTTTTTATAAGCAATGCACTATTTATCCTACTCTGTTATACTTGTCCCCCATTTGTGGCCTATAAGTCAGTTTCACAACCTACTCATAAATTGGAACCTATAGCTTGAATAATGCTGTTTCTGTAGAATTCTCTGATTTTTAAAAGACCGAAGACACCCATTAAGGACTTATGTACCTTCCCTGAATTGGCATAAGTAGCCAGTGATAGAGTTGGTATCTAAAATGGGATCTCTTGATATTCAGCCTAGTGATGTTATTTACTCTTACAACAAATTATTTTTGAACACCTCCAACCGTGGTGGGGCAGAACATTCTAGGAGTGTGGGATTTTCAAGCACAAACCTTGTATTTCTCTCCTGAATTTAAAAAGGTAGAGTGGAACCATATTAAATTAAGTTTAAAAAATAATGACGTAGCAAGAGTGAGAACACAACAGTAAAAGGACAAGTACATTATTATTCTCTACAAAGTGTTTATCAATCAGCTTTGAATTTCCATACGCTTTCACGACTTCTCATTATACTTTTACTGATTGTTTAACTCAATGTGCTTATTGATATATAATCAACATATAATTAACTGCATGTATTTAAGATGTATAATTTGGTCATTTGGAGTTATGTGTGCTCCCAAGAAATTATCCCACAATCACCATCTCCCTGTCTGTCTTCCCCAAAGTTATCTCATGCCTCTTTGTAATCTTCTCCCTAGTTCCTCCCTATCCATCCATCTCCTTTTATCACTGGGCAACTACTAGTTTACTTTGTGTCACTACAGACTGGCTACGTTTTCCAGAATTTTATGTTAAAAATCTCACAGTTTGTGCTTTTTTTGCCTTGCTTCTTCCGCTTTGCCTCTGCATTGTGAGATTCCCCCCGTGTTGCTGCATATATTGACAGTTCACTACTTTTTACTGCTGTGTCATATTCCATTGTAAGGATACATCACAACACGCTCCCTGTTCACACAGGGGAGCGGTCTCACCTTACCGGTGATGCAAATAAACCTTCTGTAAACATTTGTATGCAAGTCATTGTATGCACATGTTTTTCTTCTCCTTGCCTAATCCAAAAAAGTGGAATGGCCAAATCGTATGGTAGGTATATAATTAGCTTTTTAGGAAACTGCCTCTTTGAAAGAATTTGTTTTCCAAATTGATTATGCTATTTTACATTTCCACCAACAGTGTATGCGAGTTTCAGCTTCTCTACATCTCTGCCAGACATTTATCCTTTATCAGCTATGTTATCTGCAAAAATATTTTCTTCTAGTCTATGGCTTATCTTTTCATTCTCTTGCCAGTGACTTTCAAAGAGCAGGAGCTTTAAAATTTAGCAAACTCCAGGGGCGCCTGGGTGGCTCAGTCGGTTAAACGTCTGACTTCAGCTCAGGACATGATCTCGCGGTCTGTGAGTTCAAGCCCCACATCGGGCTCTGGGCTGATGGCTCAGAGCCTGGAGCCTGCTTCCGATTCTGTGTCTCCCTCTCTCTCTGCCCCTCCCCTGTTCATGCTCTGTCTCTCTCTGTGTCAAAAATAAATAAACCTTAAAAAAAAATTAAAAAAAAAATAAATAAAATTTAGCAAACTCCATTTATCATTGAAAAAAATTTTTATGGGCCATGCTTTTGGTGTTGTAAGAAATCTTTGCCTATGTGGTCTTCCATGATTTTATAGTTTAGGTTTTATGATTTATGTGTATGGTCAAATTTGGGTAATTAAGAGAAGTGAGGTATAAAATTCCAGAGAGAGAGAGAGAGAGAGAGAGAGGGTTAAGAAAGAGACACAGAGATAAAGAGATACAGGCACAGACATAGATACCGAATGATTCAAGCACTATCTGTTCAAAATACTATCTTCTGCCATGTGAGAATCTATTTCTTGGCTCTCTTTCCTGTTCCACTGATACATTTATCTATCTGGATGACATTGCCACACTGTTTTGAAAACCGCAGTACCTTCTACTAATTCTTGATAAAATGTCATATTAATCTTCCAACACTGTTCTTTTTTCAAATGAGCTTTGGCTGTTTTAAGTCCTTTGTATTTTTCCATGAACTTTAAATCAGAGTGCCAATTCCTATCAAAAAAAAAAAAAAATCCTGCTGTGATTTTACATGGGATTATCTTGATTATATAGATAAATTTGGAGAGAATTGACATCCTAACAACATTTAAGCCTTTTAACCTATCAACATGGTACATATCTCCATGAATTTAAGACTTCTTTATTTTTTCTCATCAAGTTTGTACATATTTCAGTGTACAGGTCCTTCACAATTGTGTCAAGTTCATCCCTAAATATTTTATACATTTCAATGCTACTGGAAAAGGTATTTTTTAGTAATTTCACTTTCTGATTGTTCATTGCTAGTGTATGGAAATACAACTGATTTTGTTTTTGTATTGATCTTACTATGTGCTGAGACCCCTGTAGGGTCTTATCAGTTATTAGTTGTATCTATTCGTTCCAGTTGTTTTCTTGAAGATTCCATTGGACTTTCTACATAAATAATCACGATACAGGCAAACTACTGTGGTTTATTTATTACTTTCCAATCTGGATTCCCAGCCACTCCCCTCTAACCTGCCTTGCTACATTCCCCTGACTAAAACATCTAATAAAGTATAAATAAGAGTGATGAGAAACGACATCCCTGTCCTTTCCCAGTCTTAGCTAGTAAGCATTCAGTCTACTGACATTAAGTATAATGTCTGTCAACAGGTTGGAAGTGATTCACTTCCATTCCTATTTTGTAAGAATTTTTACAAGAAATGATATTGGATTTTGTATTTTTTTCTGTATTTTTTGAGATAATGTTTCTTTTTATTTTGTTAATGTGGTTAATCACAGTGATTGGTTTTCAATGTTTAAGCCATCTCCAGTTGATATATCCCACTAGGTCATGATGTATTATCCTCTTAATATATTGTTGGATCAATTTGCTAAAAAGAGTCCATGGATATTCAGTGGTATCGAATCAGAATTTCAATTTGGAAATTCTTGGTTATTGAAGCTGAACATATTGTCATGTATTTATTTGCCATCCATGTGTTCTCTCTGGTAAAGTATCTTTCCCATTGGATTGTTTCTTCTTGTTGAGTTTTGGTAATTCTTTATAGCTTTAGAAGGGAGTCCTATCCTGAATATGTGTTTTGCAAATATATTTTGCCATTCACCCAGTGTGCTGCTGTTGGTTTTTGTTTATTTTTTTGTTTTGCTTTGTTTTTTACTTCTCTAGCAGTGACCTTTCCAGAGGAGGGGAAAAAATTAATTTTGATAAAATCAAATTTATCATTTTTTCCTTTTACAAATCATATATTGATGTCAAATCTAAGAACTATTTGGATAGTCCCAGATCATGAATATTTTCTCCTATTTTTTACTCTAAGTTTTATAGCTTAATATTTCACCTTTAGATCTATGAACCATATTGAGATAATTTTTGTACCAAGTGTGAGGTTTAGGTCAAGGTTCATTTATTTGCCAAGGGATATGCAATTGCCTCATGACCGTTTGTTTAAAAAATTATTATTTCTACACTGAATTGCTTTTGCATCTTTGATCGAAAGTAGTACATTGTGTAAGTCTATTTATGAATTCTACATTTAGTTCCATCAATCTCTGTGTGGAATACAGTCATAACACCCATTTTAACATCTTTGCTAATTCTAACATCTGTAGGATAATTTGGATCAATTGAGTTTTCTACTCTAGAGGTCACGGTTGCCAGCTTTTTTGTATTACTAGAAATACTTCATTGGATGCCAAACACTGTGAATTTAGTTTGTTGGGTGCTGGGTATTTTTATTCTCTTACAAATATTCTTGAGTTTTTTTTCCTGGGTCCCAGTTAAGTGAATTAAAAGCAGTTTGATTTTTCAGGTCTTACTTTTATGTACTATTAGGTGGGACCAGATCAGAATTTCCTGTAGGGCTAATCCTTCCACATTACTGAAGCAAAACCTCTCCGCCTACTGGATCCCATGTCCCGCGGATGATAAGGTTGTCCAGGAAGGCTGACGGGTACAGGTGAGCCTCACACCCTTTGTGAGAAATGGAAACCGTACCTTGTTATCCTCTCCAGTGGTTTGCTTCAGGCACCTTGTAGTTTCTTTCCATGCAGACGTGGAGTACTACTCAGCTGAAGACTCGAGGAGGAACTTACTCAGGCCTTGAGTTCTGTTTCTGTGCGTATCTCTTCTCCAGGGCTCTGTCCTTTGTAAGCCAACGGGTCAGCTCCACCCTTCGACTCGGACAGCTGGCCAGCTGGCCTGGCTCCACCTGGCACTTTCTCCCCGCACTGTGGATTGGAAACTCTTTCAGGACAGTAAACTGAGGCAACCGCGGGGCTTACCTCATTTGTTTCTCATCTCTCAAGGTCACTGCCCATCACTGATCTTCCGCAGGGTCTCAAATACCATTGTTTCATGTGTTTTCTAGATCTTTTCAGGGGTAGTTCTAGAACGGAGAATAAATGCAGTCCGTGTTATTCCATCTTGGCTAGAGCATAAATCAGAATTTCCATTCGCTCTTAAATAGTGATATGGATCCTGTATTTGAAGAAAACTGTGTCAGCTCTTGAGAAGAACAGAAAAGAATTTCACTGAAATTCACATGCTTGGAAATAGAACTTTCAATTATAATTGCATATGGTTTGTCATTGAGAGGGGTGCTTCCTTCTCCAAGGACTGATTGCAGATAGCCTTAAAGACAAATTTCAATCTTTGTCGAAATGAGGTATCTAGAAAATTGCACACATTTGTTAAATAACCACAAATTTCTTCCTTACTCGCTTCTCAGTCTCCACTATAACAATGACTAATTATGTCACTGCCATCAGATTATTGAAAGAACTAGTCAATATTTCATCTCGATTTTTGAAGAACTTTAATAAAAGTCTTGCCAAAGAGCGTGAATTTAAAAGAAATAGAAAAAAAAAGTCATCAGACCATCTGGAGAATGAAATGAGATTTTTTGTGAACAGTGTTTCATAATCTGGCAAGGTTCAGTCAGCTGGCATTTTTTTCTTGACCTGGACCCATAATAGCAGAATGTCCCTAAAGTGTAAAATGAAAATCATCACAACAAATGAAACAGCACTTAGTACTGTCACCTTAGCCTTTTTTAAATTGCTCTTTATTTTTTGCTTTGCTTATGTAAGTTGACTAAAACATGGTAAGCTGGAAAGAAGCACCACAGAGGTCCAATAACCTGCCAGTTAGGTCCAAGAACCTACCGATTCTTCGTCTCCATACAGGGGAATCAAAGAAAGCACCCTGGTCCTACCCCAGGGGTCTGGCCTTCCTGCCAACTTCGAGCAAAAGCAACAAGAAAGAAGGCTTCATAATGAGAAGGAATATAAATATATATATAGTGTATATCTATCTTAAAATAAGACTGTAGATATTTCAGCTAGTAGAACTGCCTTTTCAACTCAGCATCACTCTCTAAGGGCTGCAGAACCTATGCTACATGTGTAGAGACGATGGTGACAATCACTTTTTATCAGATCAGAAGATTGTGTTACCAAATGTAAAGGTAGTGTTTGACCCTCTACTGGTTTCTCCTGAACCCAGGCTGACCCCTTTCAGAATCTCCATGGTGCCCTGCAGATGAGAAGTTTCCCATATAGTACACTAAGCTCATTTAAAAGACCAGCACATAGAGTAAGTAGTAAATGGAACGAGATTATTTTAATTAAGGATACCACTTGTTATTCCAGTTAAGCAATCAATAATTTTGTAAAACAAAAACGTAAACAAAAGGATGTCTTAATTTCATCATAAATAAGGAATTAATAATGATCGCTGGTCTTTTCTAATAGTCACAAATAATCCTCTTTGGTTGTTTAAAAATACAAGAACACCTTGGAAATATCAAACATCTATTTACAAAACAGCTCACTAAAAATTACTTATGATGGCCTGGAATAATCACAAGTTTTATGTATTTATTAAATAGAAGAGAATGGATCTCTCCAAATGGGAGAGACCCCAGAAAGTTGAGTGTGAATTTACACAGAAACAAAGTAATGTGCTTCTCTTTGAAAACTCAACCCCAGAAAGTTGAGTGTGAATTTACACAGAAACAATGTAATGTGCTTCTATTTGAAAACTCAACCCCAGAAAGTTGAGTGTGAATTTACACAAAAACAATGTAATGTGCTTCTATTTGAAAACCCGAGAGACCCCAGAAAGTTGAGTGTGAATTTACACAGAAACAAAGTAATGTGCTTCTATTTGAAACCTGAATTTCAAAATTCACAAAACCAGTTTCACTATTTTCAGAGTCCCCTTTAATCTTTACAATGTCTGTTTGCCAACATATCTTATGCAGTTGTAATGTAACAACAGATACCAGATGGGTCTCAATAGCAAAGAAAAAGTTAATCAGCCCATTATCTGCAAATGAACAAAGGAATCAAAGAAGAGAACAGACACTAATAAATAAAATCTTATCTATAAATGCCAGAGGCTACAGCAAAACCTGAAATGTTCCAAACTAAGCCAACCATATAATTATACTCAAAATAATATACTATTTGCTATTTCCTATCATCTAATAAATTAATTAATTATTTCAGTACCTGACAAACATTGTACCTATTCCGGGAAAGAAAACACAAGATTTCAGAAAGTACGGCCCATTTTATGTAGTTGTTGATGTGGTTCAACAGACACCTCTCTGCTATATTCTTTTTCTGAATTATGTAGGGTTTCTACTTCGTCAAAACTTCCTGAGATTCCTTGGAGGCTTTCTTTTGTTTGCTCCACAATCTGGCAGAAATTTCTACACAAGCCTACACATGAAAGTTTACGGAACTTATTTTTTTAAAACAATCACTTTTAAAAAATGACATTATTAGCTCTTAGAATTGTATCATTTGCTTTCATAAATACAATGTTAAACATGAAGATTTTCAAAGTGAAAGAGTTTTGACAAAATCTCTAATTGAAAATATATAAGGAAATAGAGAAAAAGGGATTTTGAGATCAGCAGATCAAACTTAAAGGCTGATTTCTTGGATTGTCTTTTCTCTTGACATATAAAGCTTTGATGGATCAGAGGCGTATGACTTATACTTGAAAACGTACATCTTAAAACATGAATAATCATACATTTTTGAGGGCACAATATATAGAGACTTCAAAATGCAGTGAGTAGTCATTGCAATACTCTTCACATAGTAAATTCATATGCTGAATACTGAACACGGAAACTTTTACTGGTATCTTTGCCTTACATTTTTGTTTTCATAAAAGTAATTCTAACCCTGATTTTGAAATACCTGTGGTGTTCTTTTGAGAGGCACTTAAAATTTTTCAACTAGGGGCGCCTGGGTGGCTTAGTCAGTTGAGCGTCTGACTTCGGCTCAGGTCATGATCTCACAGTTCGTGAGTTCGAGCCCCGTGTCGGGCTCTGTGCTGACAGCTCAGAGCCTGGAGCCTGCTTCAGATTCTGTGTCTCCCTCTCTCTCTGCCCCATCCCCACTCATGCTCTGTCTCTCTCGTCTTAAAAATAAATAAAACATTAAAAAAAATAAAATTTTTCATCTAAAATTAAATTTATATGTATGCCTTTAATGTATATAAGAATGTTTGTATGTGTGTGTGTATACATGTAGTGTATGGGTGCATGAATATATCACACACACATATGTTAGGGATAGGATACCTCTATAGACACACACATACCTCATAAATATTCGCTAAAAAGATGGAAAAATGAGAAACATAAAGAATTTACCAAACTAAGAGAATAAAAGAATTTGGATAGAGTGGCTTGGTTTCCATAACATTCAGGTACTAACTATACTCGCCAGCACTGTCCCCATGCCGTGTTTTCAATAGGCACCATTGAAAGATGTCTGCTTAGGATTACCCAACCATCATCGAAGACCTGTCTTTGTCTGTCTGGCTGCTAAAGTAAAAATACCAAAAACTGAGTAGCTGAAAAACAGCAGTTATTTCTCAGTTTATAAGGGTTGAGAAGTTCAAGATCGTGGCACTGGTAGATTCTGTATCCAATGAGGACCCACTTCCTGGCTCACCTGGTGGAAGGGGTGAGGGAGATCTCAGGGGCCTCGCTTATAAGGGCACTGATCCCATTCCTGATGGCTCCACTCTCATGACCTGATGGCCTCCCAAAGGCCTCACCTACAAACACCATCACACTTGGGATTAGGTCTCAACATAAGAATGTGAGGAGGACACAAATATTCAGTCCATAGCAAACCCGAAACCAAAACACACTTAGATATACCCCCTTCCAACTCTATATCCATATGCCATTTATTTTCAAGTGAAGTGAAGCAAAATGTGCATTGTTGAAACCGTGAGAGAGAATTGGAATTATAAAGTCATACCATAACATGTGAAGAGGTTTCTCTGGAAGAAGAGAAGTAATCCAATTATTTTCCCTGGGTAAAGATGCTGAGGATTGAGTGATGGTTGCATGTCTGTGAATCTCAGGCTTCTCTTTGTTATCACTTGTAGTTAATCCATTCTCTCTCAGACTGTTTCACTATAAACAATACCTCAAAATTCTAACAACTCCATTTATTGTGTAGTTACTACAGATATTCTTTCCTGAAAAGTGTTTACTAAATCATAAAATAATGTGTGTAATGTGTGAGGAAAAGCTGTCAGTATATTAAAGACCAATATTCACTTCTCTATCAATCTACTTTAGTACATTTATACTATATACATATAAAATAATTAATATAATGAAATTAAGGAACCAAAGACTAAAGAGTTGCTATCCTGTGTAATTATAATGCAACAATATAGCGGACAACGTGTGTGTACCGCAAAGATATGCATACATACAATGTTAACCATGGGTCAAAAGGCTTGAAATGGCTCATTGATTTGAAGAAAAAATAGGAAAAACAAAAGATTAACACAGGGTATGAATGTTGTGAGATAAGATTAGGTATTTGAAGGCAATTATTTGTAAGTTCCTATATTTAGTATATAGTTTGTTTTTCCAGCAAGGATTGTTATTTATAATTCTCCCTTTGGACTATCTTGATTTATGGAAACTCATTTTAAGAGGACTCAACAGTTCATGTTTATGTTTGTTATCATGGCATACACTTTGGGGGAAGCCTTTTTAAAAGATCTGGTGGTTTAGGGGCACCTGGGTGGCTCAGTTGTTTAAGTGTTTGACTTCTGCTCAGGTCATAATCTCAGCTAGTGAGTCAAAAATAAATAAACATTAAAAGAAATTTAATAAACAACAACAAAAAATTTATAGTCTCAAGGTTTGGGGTCTGCTTCGGATTCTATGCCAGCTTCTCTCTCTCTCTGCTCCTTTGCTGTTCATGCTCTGTCTCTCTCAAAAAGATATAAACATTAAAAAAAATTTTTTTTTGAGGAAACTCCACACTGTTTTCCAGAGCGGCTGCACCAGTTTGCATTCCCACCAACAGTGCAAGAGGGTTCCTGTGTCTCCACATCCTCACCAGCATCTATAGTCTCCTGATTTGTTCATTTTGGCCACTCTGACTGGCGTGAGGTGATATCTGAGTGTGGTTTTGATTTGTATTTCCCTGATGAGGAGCGACGTTGAGCATCTTTTCATGTGCCTGTTGGCCATCTGGATGTCTTCTTTAGAAAAGTGTCTATTCATGTCTTCTGCCCATTTCTTCACTGGGTTATTTGTTTTTCAGGTGTGGAGTTTGGTGAGCTCTTTATAGATTTTGGATACTAGCCCTTTGTCCGATATGTCATTTGCAAACATCTTTTCCCATTTCATCGGTCGCCTTTTAGTTTTGCTGATTGTTTCCTCTGCAATGCAGACACTTTTTATCTTGATAAGGCCCCAAGAGTTCATTTTTGCTTTTAATTCCCTTGCCTTTGGAAATGTGTCAAGTAAGAAATGGCTGTGGCTGAGGTCAGAGAGGTTTTTTCCTGCTTTCTCCTCTAGGGTTTGGATGGTTTCCGGTCTCACATTCCTTCATCCATTTTGAGTTTATTTTTGTGAATGGTGTGAGAAAGTGGTCTAGTTTCATTCTTCTGCATGTTGCTGTCCAGTTTTCTCAGCACCATTTGTTAAAGGGACTGTCTTTTTTCCATTGGATGTTCTTTCCTGCTTTGTCAAAGATTAGTTGGCCATACTTTTGTGGGTCCAATTCTGGAGTCTCTATTCTATTCCATTGGTCTATGTGTCTGTTTTTGTGCCAATACCATGCTGTCTTGATGATTGCAGTTTTGTAGTAGAGACTAAAGTCTGGGACTGTGATGCCTTCTGCTTTGGTTTTCTTCCTTAATATTACTTTGACTATTCGGGGTCTTTTGTGGTTCCATACAAATTTTAGGATTGCTTGTTCTAGCTTCGAGAAGAATGCTGGTGCAAAATTAAAAACAGATCTACCCTATCATCCGGCAATAGTACTGCTAGGAATTTACCCAAGGGATACAGGAGTGCTGATGCATAGGGGCACTTGTACCCCAATGTTTATAGCAGCACTCTCAACAATAGCCAAATTATGGAAAGAGCCTAAATGTACATCAACTGATGAATGGATAAAGAAATTGTGGTTTATATAGACAATGGAATACTACTTGACAATGAGAAAGAATGAACTATGGCCTTTTGTAGCATGTGGATGGAACTGGGGAGTGTTATGCTAAGCGAAATAAGCCATACAGAGAAAGACAGGTACCACATGTTTTCACTCTTATGTGGATCCTGAGAAACTTAACAGACCATGGGGGAGGGGAAGGGGGAAAAAGTTACAGAGAGGGAAGGAGGCAAACCGTAAGAGACTCTTAAAAACTGAGAATAAACCGAGGGTCGATGAGGGGTGGGGGAGAGGGGAGAGTGGGTGATGGGCATCGAGGAGGGCACCTGTTGGGATGAGCACTGGGTGTTGTATGGAAACCAATTTGACAATAAATTTCATATAAAAAAATTTTAGTAAAAAAAAATATAAACATTAAAAAATAAAAAAAGGGGGGTGTACCTGGGTGGCTCAGTCATTTAAGCGACTGACTTCAGCTCAGATCATGACCTCATGGTTTGTGGGTTCAAGCCCCACATCGGGCTCTGTGCTGACAGGTCAGAGCTTGGAACCTGCTTCAGATTCGGTGTCTCCCTCTCTCTGCCCCTCCCCCACTTGTGAGCTTGCTGTCTGTCTCTCTGTCTCTCTCTCAAAAATAAATAAACGTTAAAAAAAATTAAAGATCTGGTGGCTTAATACACCGTAAAATGGTAATCAGTAAATTAAGATTTTGTCGGCTCTGCTATCATTTTTTTTTTAATTTCTCAAGTTTCAGGGTTTTTTTTTCTTTTTTTCCAGAGCAATACCACCTATTATTCCCTTTGAAACCTGCCACTGATTTCTGTGCTGACTACAGAATACAGCTGTCCAGGCAAACTAGGAAAACACTGGATTTGTCACTACTGTGCCAGCATCATTCCATCATCCCCTAATATGTCCATTCTCGTTACACCCCCGCCACACACACACGGATTAAGAAGCAGGTGGAAAAATATAAATGCTGATGAATTGTTCAACATGGTTTACTTTTTACGGGGCCTCGACTGTCCTCTATATTAACTACTTTGGGAAGACTATTTGAGGGCAAGTGGATAGCACTGTGATAATGAAAGCACAGATTTAAAATTTACATATTTTTTAAAGAGTTGGAAATGAACCAGATGATTTTTGCAAGTAATTCTCAAACCTAATGGGCCTAGAAACTTCTGTCAGCCCGCAAAGTTATATTAATTCCTAATGTGTGTGTGTGTGTGTGTGTGTGTGTGTGTGTGTTTTCCCAAGGAGTACCTGGTGATGCTTCTTACCGTCTACAATTTCTTCCCCTTTCCTCTGGAGGTGAACTCATTGGCATTTGCCTCCTGGAAAAAATATAATAACCTTGGCTAATGGTTAATGAAATTCTTCTTGAATACTGGGGAGGTAGGGGAAAAGAAAAGTAGATAGGGAATTTACTGATATAATGAACCAAAATGAAGTTCCAGAAGTTTAATGTTACTTGGAGTTTTTGAAATCCTAAGTGTAAAAGCAGAATACTCTATAATTTATGGGAAGTTTACTATGCGTCAGGCGTGGACCGAGCATGTCGTATGATATACTTCTTAGAGATGTCCTATGGTTGCCTTTGATCTTCATTTCATAGGTTACAAATCTGAGACACAGACAGGTTACCTCCTCAAGGTCACCCAGTAAATATTACGTGGGCTCTCAAAGTGTAATTTAATATGAAAGAACCAGATGGTACTTTTAATATTATTTTTACACCAAATAGCTTTCTTAATAGCCGTTCTGCTTCAAAAGCCTATATATTTCTGAGGGACTCAAGTCCTGTACATAATACGATTATTTGGGCCTGTGGAGAGGTCATTTTAAGTTACCAATATTCATAGTCCAAAAGACTCTTTAACTGAAGTGTCATTAAATTTCACACGAATCTAAGTTGTTTTACACCTTACAGTTGTCCTTTACTTCCCTATTTTAGAGATTTTAAACTTGAGCATTTATTTAAAAATAGAGACCCCTTTGTATAAAACTCTAGTCATATTTCAGATAATGTTCTGTTGGACATGAAGGTACAAATTTACATTGCAAACAATGGGATTACATTTAGGAGTGGATCAATTATGTCCTTTAAAATGCTTCAGAACTCAATCTTCAGTTCAGAATAGAATAATTATTTCTCTTGGTTTGTACTAAATAGCTATATATGTATTATTAAGTAACATTTATTTGGCAAACACCTGTTTTAGGTAAGCTGTGTAGTAGAATCTGGGTTAGGCATTGTTGATACAATGATTAATAGAGCTTGGCCTCTGCCCTTCAGAACCTTCCAATATTTCTTTCAACCCATTTTTTAAAACGTGAGCCCATGTGGTATGTGTTCATAGAGTTCACAGAGCCTCTGTGAAGAGCTACTATCATGAAAAAAATTGTCTGAAATGTGCTCAGAATGCTGGCCTGATTGCACTGCCTTTGAAGATTCCTGGGAAAGCAACACATGTCCAGCAGTATTCCATGTCAATATACAGAAGTTATTCATCTGGAGAATCCAGTCCTGGCAGAAATTCTTGTACATCTGCCTTGAAGACTGCCCATTTCCCCAGTGGTCTGCAGACAAAGTAGCAGGAAGACAGTAATAAACATCTTGGGGGAGAGTGGATGTGGATGCCCCAGATAAACCATTAGTTACACCCTCAGTTCCCACCCCAGAATTTTAGTGTTCCCACTCTGAAGCCCAATGGGCAATTTACTAAGCTGATATTTAGTTCTCAGACCTCATCCCTAAGGCCACCAAAGGGAACTCTCCATGGAAGGCTGGGGAGGCGGCAGGGCAGGTGAAATGCAGACGAAATCATCACAGCTAAGGGGTAGGTGAATGGCCACCGCCTCACCACCATTCACAGACAAGATGGGTACAATTAAGACTTTTTCATCTTTGAGAGACAAAACAGAAAAAAAATGAAACCAGTATGTAATTCATGGTGTTGTGGATCCCTGAAGAGAAAACATACATAGACTCGAGGTCTGTAAATGGCCAATGTCAAAACTGCTCCTGGGGCAGCTGACACAGCGGGTGCCTCTGACTGGGTCTGACAGAGCTAAGCATTTGACTTCTACTAATCTGTTACTCCAGAGAGAAGGCCAGCTTGGCTCAGCCTAACTCTCAGGCAATGGATTCATCGTGCCTCAAAGGTCTGCAAAGTCCTGGGCTGGGAAGTGGGCCAGCCACATTAGACCATTAGAGTAGGTAAGGAACATCTCTCTCTCTCTCTCTCTCTCTCTCTCTCTCTCTACAGAGAGCATGATTTCAAGAGCCCCACCCAAGAGCAAGGACATTCACCACTCCAACAGAAACTGTAGACTGAAGAGACATTAGGTGATTTCCAGTATTGGCTACAGGATAAATCTATGGTCTTCAAGTCTTCATGTATGAGCCCGTTATCCGGCACTGGCTCACTTATTGTTATATTAACTCCATTAAGAATAAAAGCTGAGGCTTGTCAAAAAGTTGAAAATAGAACTACCTTATTATCCAGTAATTGCATTACTGGGTATTTACCCAAAGAATACAAAACCACTAATGCAAAGCGACAGATGCACCCTTATGTTTATTGCAGCTTTATTTTCAATGGCCAATTTATGGAAGGTGTCCAAGTGTCCATCGATTGATGAACAGATAAAGGTGTGGTGTACACACACACACACACACACACACACACACACACACACTATGGAATATTACACAGCCATCAAAAAGAATGAAATCTTGCCATTTGCAATGACGTGGATAGAACTAGACTGTATTATGCTAAGTAAGTCAGTGAGAGAAATACAAATATCATATGACTTACTCATATGTGGAATTTAAGAAACAAAACAAACGAACAAAAGGAAAAAAGAGAGAGAAAGAGAGGCAAACCAAGAAACAGACTCTTAACTATAGAGAAAACATTCATGGTTATTAGAGGGGAGGCAGATGGGGGGAGGGGAAAAGAGGTGATAGGGATTAAGGAGTGCACTTTTGATGAGCAGCGGGTGATATATGCAAGTGCTAAATCATTATATTGTACACCTGAAACTAAGAGAATGTTGTACGTGAACTATACTGGAATTAAAATAAAAACTTAATAATATTATAATAAAAGTCTAAGGTTTGGAGTCAGATTCATTCAAATCTGCATCCAAATCGGTCTATCACTCACCAGATCCAGGATAGAGCACAACACTCAAGTTCTGTAAGTCTCAAACATTGAGTGGCCATGATTATGTTACCTCCATTCAATTTTTGTGGTTGGATAAAGTCAGTAGTTTTTTTAATTTTTTTAAATGTTTATTTTTGAGAGAGAGAGAGAGACAGAGAGAGAAAATGTGAGCAGAGGAGGGGCAGAGAGAGAGGGAGACACAGAATCGGAAGCAGGCTCCAGGCTCTGAGCTGTCAGCACGGAGCCCGACGCGGGGCTCGAACGCACGAACTGCTAGATCATGACCTGAGCCGAAGTCAGACGCTTAACCGACTGAGCCACCCAGGCACCCCGATCGTGTCATTATTCTTTACCATACAACTTTTAGGTGGCAGGCACTGTAGGTGGGTACGTACTTGGTGGGGAAAGATACACAAAAAAGGAGGAAAGCGTCAGCTAAGTTGTTAAGTGGGTTTGAAAACATAACCAGCCTTCCTAAAACAGTGAGAAACTGGTGTGTTTACAACGAAGTGTACGTAGGAGCAACAAGATCTTAGAGGGGTCCAAGATCATGTTATTCGACCACTTACGCTAAAACAAAACTACCTCTGTGACTTCCTTGGTTGAGGTTCACATCTATTTTCAACCCTGAAGCACACGGATATTTCACAAGTAACCTGAAAAATGTATGCACTTTAGACCCAAAACACGTAGGCTGAGTTTTCGTCCCAGCTCAGGACTAATTTTAAGATCTTAGTTCCACAGCTCAACCTGTGCCTCAGATTTCTCAGCCATGAAATAGAGGATGTTAATGAAAACATCCCTCCTACTTAACTCACACGGTTACCATGAACCTCAGACAAGATAATACATGTACAACTCCTCTGTAAATGTTGAAACTCAATGCAAATAATGGTGAATGCTTTTATTTTACTGTTGGCGTGAGAAAGAGAGCCCTGTTTGAAAAGGGTGGTTTATTCGCTATTTCCTTTAAACCCGCACATGCTTTTTAATCTCTTATTCTTGCTCAACCCTTTTCACTGGCTACAATTTTCCTTGCTATTTTCTGCTGGTGCAAACGCTTGTCTTCTTAAGCCTCCTCAAATGCCAATTTCTTCATGAAGTCTTCAGAAAATCTAATGTAATAAGAAAAATTCAACAGACCTGGATTTCAATCCCAACTATGGCTTGATTAAGTGATGCAACATTTCTGATCCTTGCTGCCTTTCTTGTAAAGTGTGGAAATGTGTATCTACTATTAGAAGAGATTTAAAAAACACTGATATGTGTAAACAGCCCCAAAATACAACATAGGATGTACTCTTTCTCTCTTCTTGTCCTTTGCTCACATTAAGAGTTTTCTCTGTCTTATGACTTCTTAGAACATTGATTTTATTTTATTTTTAAAAAACAAATTTTTTTAATGTTTTTATCTACTTTTGAGACAGAGAGAGACAGAGCATGAGCAGGGGAGGGGCACAGAGAGGGGGAGACACAGAATCTGAAACAGGCTACAGGCTCTGAGCTGTTCGTACAGAACCCGACGCGGGGCTTGAACCACGAACTGTGAGATCATGACCTGAGCCGAAGTCGGACGCTTAACCGACTGAGCCACCCAGGTGCCCCTAGAACATTGATTTTAAATCAAAGTGGGCCTTTGCTACTGAGTTCTTTGGTGTGTCCTTATTATGTTCTAAGCTCCTTGAGGGCAGATACTGTGTCTGATATATTCTTCGAACCCTCAGCAGTTTTGAGCATAGTGTTGGAGCAGCAGGAAAATGCCCAGTGAGTCAGCAGTTCATTCTGGCTGTTGGTATACAGCTTGACTGTGCACAGTACCGACCTCATGCCCACAGTAAACTTATGTTCTAACTTGCACCTGATGAGATTATGGTTCCAATGAGATTATCGGGAGCCGTGTTGAGTTTCACAGTGGTGAGCCCGCGATAATAAGAGAGGCCGGACCATCCTTAAGAAACCATTGCACTGGTGGTCCTTGAGGATGCAGGTGCTTTTGGATGAAGGGAGAGAAGAGACGAATAAAATCAGTGAGTCCTCCCACGTCTAGAGACGTACATGGCGGGAGTATATAGAGCAATCCTAGGCTTCCATCATGGTGACTTGGCAGGGATATAAATGCAAAACAGCTTCGTCTTCTACCGGGCAATTCAACCTGCTGAGTTTACCTGTCCTTCGAAGGCGCCTTAAACTATGTGTGAGGCGACAACCTTTCTCATTACCACCTCAGAGACTAAGTTCTATTGTCCCTGTTTATCCACGGTAGTGCCATCCATCTTACACACCAGCTCTGGGATTTCCTTTGATTATTTATACCTCGCCAGGTCTTTGTACCATCAGATGCTGCTTAAATGCTGAGGATGGAGTATACAAAGTACAGTCTGATGTTAAGCAAAGGGTCTAAAGGACTTTACTTCTCAGAACCATAATGGCACTAGTAGAAAGAAATTCTGGTGGAGCATTTTTGCAGATGATTTCCAGTGACAAGAAACAGATCGACTATAGAAGGAATGTCTCTCTGGGCTCTGTGGGGAGATGCGAGAAGTGGTTACATGGCACTTAGAGCTGCTGAAAACAGATGAGAAAGTTAAGGGCTTTCGTACCAAACCTGATTTCATGAAAAAGACTGTGCTTTACTAATCTTGTTGTCTGTTGTCGTGTAAGTCAGGAGCCACACGATGGAAGGGTGAGAAAGAGCAGTGGAAACGAAGGCCCGTTTAAACGCTCTGTCTGAGTTCAGCACAGAAACCTTGGTTTGGCCAGGCAGGCGAGGGGTCAGTGTCCACACACGCGTGTGGCTGTCCCTGTTGTAGCTGCTTCCTGCAGGTGCGTCTGAGACAGCCCCGAAACATGTATGTACGTTACATACGTGCATGAGTGTGATATAAAAACGATGCAAAGTTTTCCTTGAGGTGAAGGACAATCACATAATAAAGAACAAATATGGCAGGACATAACTTCGCCCCCGGGGCAAATATCTTAACAGCCTGGCCTGCATCAAGGTCATTGAATGCACAGTGGCAGACACTGGGGTTCCATAATGATCAATAAGAACAATGAGAAATCCCTCTTCTGAGCCATTGGCCTGCTGACTGTGAATGCTTCTCCAAGGACATCCATCTATAAATGGAAAGAGACTATAGAGAACAGGACTGACCAGTGGTTTGGAATATCTGTAGGTAATGTAGCAGTCCTTAACTAGCATATCCAAAACACGGCCAAAAATTTTTTCACTGCATATAAGCCTGGATTGATGTTTGATTCAGTTCGTTTGGCTAGGGTGAGCTAGGATTGCATATTTTGAAGACGCTCTCCCAGGTTGATGTTAACGTTTACAACAATTTAAGAAACATCACAGTAATACAACACTTATGCTGTGCAATGCAGGCAAACACTTAACCTCTCTGAATATTAATGCCGTCATCTGTAGATAATATCTTGTAATGCTGTTACTTGACTTCCAATCTTAAGTTGTCCAGCATGCTAAAGTTCTCGTGGTGTCCTGGAAAAGTTTTCTGGCAAATGGAATATTCTTGTTTAATTCTGTGATTTTTGTATTAGATGAGTCTTGAAGATACCAAGAAAGATACAATTGGCTGTTTCAACTATCATGTTACATCATATCTAGATCACAAGAAAGCTAGTTTATATAACAATTAGGCAGGGGGGTGGAGGGGGTGGAAGGCAGTGTAAGTGTTTAACATACGAAATCGGCTTTCCTATAATTTAAATGCATAGTTTAGCAATATCAGAATAAGCTTTCCCATGTAGCAGAGATGTAGGTCTTTGGTAAATGTGAGGAGCTCATCTCTTACCACGTGCCTTATCTGAAAACCTACCGTTGTCCTTGGGTTCCTACCATTAGAGACTCATTCTTTAAGTATATACATAGGTTTATGTACATGTGTATGGCAATTTATCTCAAGGAATTGGCTCACCTTGTGAAGAATGGCAAGTCAGAGATTTGTAGGTCAGCCTGGCAAGCTGCAAACTCTCTCAAGCTAAAATTGATGCCTTCACAGCAACACCTAGGTATGCATTAAATTGACTCCTGGGTACTGTGGTCTAGCCACGTTGACACATAAAACAAACTATCATACTAGCTAACAAAATGTAAACGAAGGAGTAAACATGAGGGAAAAACGCCCATAAACCAAGATACTTTCTTACCCTTTGGTTATGGGAAATTTGAAACATATACACAATAAAATAATGTAATACAAACCTGTCTGCTGGTTTCAACAGTTACCAACTCATAGATGATCTGATTGCATAATCCCAACTGACTCTCTTCTCTATCCAATGGTTTATTTTGAAGCAAGTTCTAGACGTTATGCTATTTCACTCATAAATATTTAATGTAAATATTTAAGTGCTAACGACTCCTCTAAAATATATAACTAAAACATCACAACTCTTCAGTGCAGTAAAATGTCCAAGGTGGGGACAATTCCGGGGAAAAGAGATGCTGGAATTTCATGACTTTATAGAAACTCCTTACAATGAAGGGGTGGGGAGATGTGTGTGGAAAAGGGGGAATCCAGAAACAAAAAGGGCTGGAAAGAGAATGTGACCACCCGGGTATCCCTTTATTTACTTATTTATTTATTTATTTATTTATTTATTTAAAAAAAATTTTTTTTTTCAACGTTTATTTTTATTTTTGGGACAGAGAGAGACAGAGCATGAACGGGGGAGGGGCAGAGAGAGAGGGAGACACAGAATCGGAAACAGGCTCCAGGCTCTGAGCCATCAGCCCAGAGCCCGACGCGGGGCTCGAACTCCCAGACCGCGAGATCGTGACCTGGCTGATGTCGGACGCCCAACCGACTGCGCCACCCAGGCGCCCCACCGGGTATCCCTTTAGATAAACACAAGTATACCCCTTAGGTAGACATAAGTCTATCTCAGTTGGCTTTGTTGGATATATAACATTTTAAGGTACTCGGGAAAATGTTGTATAACACATTTCATTTTTATTAGCAATTTTGTAAAAAAATGATAAAGGTGATGCTTCTTTTCTAGAAAAGTCTATCAGAAATAGAAGCTATATAGGGATGTTACTTGTTAAGAGCCCACGAGTTTTGAAACTTTCTGAAACAAAGTATTGAGTATTTGTTCATGTCTGAAAAGACTTGCCTAATGAAATCCCTGACGTGGAACGAGAAAACAGCAAGTACTTGTGTTTACACAGTATCAAAAAAATTAGTTAATAGAGACTGTAAGTGTCAACCTTTAGGGCACTGCTCAGCTCCGTGCTGAAGCAGGAAGAGAGGTTTGATATTATTCCAGGACAGTGATTTGAAGGCTAGGTCTGGGAGAGAGGAGTAAGGGGGGGATGGGGTTCTGAGAGTGACCTGAGGGACCTTATCAACATGCACATCCTGTACCACCTGAATGAAAGGAACAGAGGGGCCCCTGTGGGTTGAGTGTCCAACTTGGGCTCAGGTCATGATCTCACGGTTCGTGGGTTCGAGCCCCGCGACGGGCTCTGTGCTGACAGCTTGGAACCTGGAGCCTGCTTCACATTCTGTGTCTCCCTCCCTCTCCACCCCTCCCCTGCTCATGCTCTGTGTCTTTCTGTCTCTCTCAAAAATAAATAAACATAAAAAAATTAAAAAAAAAATGGAACAGAGCTTCCAGACCTGATGGGGGGCAGGTGCATTTTGGAAGCGAACCACGTAATCCTAGTATACCTCTTCTGAGAACAGAAAAAGTAGACTCTGGCCTACTTCAAACACTATCGTGAAAACAGACCCTTTCTGCCACCGCCGAAACAGTGGTTTCTTTTTTCCCCTTTCTCTAGATTCCGTTGTGACATGAGTCTAGGATCCCAATGATCTGAAGTCTGGGGAGAAGGACATTGCATTCACTTTCTCTGTCTGTTTCATGTGTTTCCTCGCTAGTTCCAGAAAAGCACGCACCTGTTACCCAGGGGGTGGGAGTGGGGTGGAGGAACCACTTGTATTGTCTTAGTTATTGACAAGGATGGCTTATACTTGTGCGTTTTTCACTTGTATGTTGCCAATATGTGGAGGTGTTCCTAAATTCCTGAACCAAGGGATTTTCAAGTTCCTAGGCGTTCAGAGTGAGTAGTGAGCAAAGCTCCATGAATATAATTGTATCTCTACCAACCAGAAGACCCAAAGCCTCCTTACCACACCCAGGGAAAAAGTGTTCTGTGACACATTTCCATCTCCACCTTAAAAATAAATGGAGCTATATATGCACAGACAAGACGGGGTTCATTTTTTTACATTTTAAAGAGGATGTTTCTATTTTGACAATAGAGATCTATAGGGGCTTTTGCTCATTCGGTGCAATCATATCATCTCTTGACCCACCAGTGTGGGAGACAGGTAACCATTCTGAAAGGGAACCATGAAACACCAAAGAGAAGCTCATATTTTGTTTCTTACTTGGAAACTAATTTCTGGCCAGCTTTGACATAAAACTCTTCCTTCTGTGAATCCTAGAGGCAGGATGCGTGTCTCTGACCCCGTGCAAAGCAGAAACAAGCAGATGCCAGAGTTCTCACTCACACGCATCCTGCAGAACCCTCCCTGAGAAGCTGTTGCCTGGAGTCAGGAGGTTACTACGTACGAGGAGGAGTTATTCTGTGCCAGGACTTAGAGGCAGCATACAAATCCCATCATCTTCTGTGGAGTGGGGCGCGAGGGGCTGACCATACCAAGAGAGAGACCAATAAAACGCTTCTTGCAACACAGGAGTGAGATGAAGCACGTGAAAAGAAACCGCTCAAGTTTACAACACACGCCGACGACAGAAGGGAACAGAAGAGTCTTGTCTCCCGGCTTAGCAGCACAGTACAAGGAGCAAGGGATAAACTTGCAAGATGGGTAAGAGGCGAAAGGCCGATGGAAGAAACAAACTTAAGGGGAAATAAGTGCATAAATCTTTGCAGTTTAGGAAACAGACTCGAACACTAACGACGTTTGGGAAGACTCTGAGGCCAGCTCTACAAATTATATTGCCAAGAGAAACAGCAGAACATTTCAGTACAAGGACCGTAAGAAGGGTTAAGGAGTAGTGAACACTGGCGGTGTGTTTTCTGTATGCTCTTCATAGAGGCTATCTTTTTGTCACAAAAACCCTGCAATATAGTTTCCCCATTTTACAAGTCAGGAAATTGAAGTTTGTAATTGTAAAGAAGGCCAGACCTACGAAGGAGTCCTGAGTTCGATCAGGCCAGGCCTGGACTGGTTACTATAAATAACGCAAATTCATTAGGGATAGGCTCTTATGTGGAAACCCCTCATGAGAGACTGGAGTTGAGACATGACAGCTTCAGTCACCTCTCCAGGTGTCCTGGAAAACGCTGGATGTTGGACGGATGCACTGTGTATGCATTTAACCCTTGAGGATACACACATACCACTTTCCATGGTCTTGTTTAGCTTTTCTCAAAGCTTTCGAATTTCTAAAGTCTTCATCATTTCTCCTACGTATCTTGTTTTTCACACACGAGGAGCACTCCGTGTCTACAATGATTTGAAACAGCTCCTACCTAAGCTCGGGAGTCTACAACAGACACCAGTAGAGAGAACAGCAGACTCACAGTCAGAAAACCGGAGTCAGCCCTGCCTCCTTGGCTCCTTGCTTGTGAGCAAACCACAGAATCACCAGAACACTAGATTTCCTGTATCATAAAAAGGGCTCCCCTTAAGGCATGGAATGCTTTATGGACGCGGTCAAAATGGTACTTACATAAGAGAACCTGGATACTTTAAATAGGCAGAGACACACAGTGACAATGACCTTATAACACCAGCTGGCTCGTCCACACCACTGGGTCACACCTGACTCAGCCAGAGCAGACCTTTCTCTCCAGCTGTCCTGGTCACCCAGAGCTGACGGTGCATCACCTGCTCCTGGAGCCAATGTGTCCTGCTCTAAATTCTAACGAACGGGCAAACTGTGTTTATGACAAAAGCTTTCATTTACAAACTCTCCTTTCTGACGGAATCTGAAAGCCTAACACCTACCTTGTTTCCAAGGCATGGTAAAAGTCAAGATAGATAATTTCATTTTGCTTTTATTAGGCTTATAACAGGATGTTGCAGTTTTCATTTGTGCTACTAATAACACATATTGATGTGCATAAAATAGATATGCTGCCAAAGAAAATGGCTGCAAAGAATATGTGTGCAACAAATGGATACTTGCTGAATACTTTCTAAATGCCTGGGAAACTCTGCAAAGAAAAGTAGTGCCCCTACCTATGGGAATCTCAGAATTCTTTGTGAAGAAAAAGAGAAAAAAATAACTGGAGCTTTAAAAATTCCCACTGGTAAAACTGATATCAAAATAACTGATAAACATTTTACTAAACCCAAAATAAAATCCTGCTTGAAATTCCTCGGGAAAGGGGTGACAAAAACAGGGCTTAAATTATTTGTGATATTTTACCAGCAGCTCTAAGTGTATTAGCATTTCTATAACTAAAGCGTTTAAGAAGTGATGCTATAAGTGTTCTATAAAATACATTTTTTAAAAATACTTTAAAGATCTGAATGGATCCCAATGAGTCCATAGGTAACAGACAAGTGTATATACTCAAATACATACTCATATATCCATAGAGTTTATTTAGCAATCTAAAATCTAGTTGAGTCTTATTGATTTCTCCATACATACAGTAAATCGTCCAGGTGATAACCCTTAAACTAGTTTTACATCTCTTTCTACCTCATTCTACTGAAAGCACCCTTAGTTCCTATAGGCAACATGATGGCTATTTTTAGTATCAGCTTGACTGGGCCACAGTACCCAGATATTTGGTCAAACATTATTCTGTTTATTTCTGTCAAAGTGTTTTTCGGAAGAGATGAACATTTCAATTAGTGGACTGTGAGTACAGCAGCTTGCTCTCTATAACATGATGTACTTCATCCAGTGAACGGACCGAGCAAAAAACAAGCCGCCCCGCCCCCACTCCGCACCTGCCGGATCAAGGGGCACCTCGACCGGAAGAGAACCTTTAGACTCAAACTGCCATTCTTCCCTGTGTCTTCAGAATGCTCACCCATCCCATCGGATTTTGGACTCAAGTAAATCTCTTTCTATATATATGTATCTGCCCATCGTATTGTTCCTGTTTCTCTGGAGGCCTCCGATACGGACTGTAACTGAAAATCTCAGGGATGCTTATGTCTCTTCTGCTAAGCCTCTGATCTGGTCGGCTCCTGGTGAGCTCGGCGAGAGCAAGTTTAAGAGCTGAGGGAGCATCTAAGCAGTGGATGTGCCTCCCAGCTTCTTCATGACCCAGGCTCATCTGGTGAATGGGCTTCCACATTTTCCCAGTGCATGATTCCTTCTGGTCCTCTGCCTGATAAGCAGAATGGAAGAGAAAATGTGGATATACGCATTTGGATACATGATCTAACATCACCCTGACTTGACAAGAGACCGGAAAAAACAGGTCAGCTGAAACCAGAAGCTATTTTGCCTCTAAGTGGCATTCGTCTCCCTTATAATATTACTTTCTGAAATATGGTTCCTCCCACACACTTGCTAAGACCACCCTCCAAGGTCAAGCCATCTGGACTTGTATGTGGCCACTCGCTGGACTTTTCACTGCTGTTTACCCCACTTACATGTAGTTAGAGTTTCCTTAAAATTGAAAAATGTTTTTCCTTTTCCTAATGCCTTGCCCCATTGTAAGGCCACTACCCATTACTGATAAGGTAGTTCCTCATCAGTAGCAGGAGGAGATAATGAATGTTTGACTCTACTTGGTTAACCTTCTACCATATTCTGGCCTGGCTCATTCTTGTGGTTTCCTTCATGCAAGCTCTTTTGTGATTCTGCCTGTGCTCTCTACTAGTTTTCTTTATTCCTGGTGTTTACCACAGTTTCCCTAAAAGACTAGTTTCACTGGGAATTACAATCATTAATTCATCCTTATGTACCTTTCTGACTCACCCTAACTACAGGGAAATTAATTCTATAATATCCGAGTAGAGTGTCCATTTATTTTCTACCCTGTAAAGATTTAAGAATTAAAAGGAAAAAAAATGAGTACATAGGTCTTCATTAATATTTAAGATTAACTTTCTAGGGACAATTTACACTTATCTTTCACAGATGAAGTATCTGCCTCCCATTGTGCCTTTAACTAGGCCAGTCCCCTGGACGTGATGGGCAGGCAGCCTGTAATAGTGAACTTGGGGTCCCGAGTCCGGTTGACAGACAATAGCTATTTTCCTCCTCTTTCCCTCCTTTCTTTCTTGCTTTTTTTGCTTTGTCTCCTTTCTTCCAGGGGATCGGTTTGCTCTGACTCTGCCCTCTCACCTCCTATTCTGTTCCTAGACTTACCTGGTTCCTGACATTTTGGATCTGTCTCTCCCCTCCCCACCCCCATTCAGATACCTCTCTCTCCTTGTAGTTACTACTGCAGATAACCACGGCAGGTGACCCCACATTTCTCACTGCTTCCCTCCATCCCTATCAACTACTCAAATGTGTTGAAAGAAAACTCAAGCAATGGACAGAGGCTATTTCACTACCATATTTTAGAGGTGAGAAAACAAAGGCAGAAGAATAAAAAAAATAATCATTTGCTTAAGATCAAATAGAACAGTAGAAACAGATGGACCCAAGACTCAGGTCTTCCTGATTAACATCACTGTTCCATATTTAGATGCACCATCTCGAAGAATGGGAAGTTCAGGACATAGACTTTACTTCTGCAATAATCATTTTGAAAAGTAAATCCAGAAATGCCTTTTTCACTTTAAGTGGCAAATTAGTCATGAAGCTAGATCCAGATGTGCCATAGCACATCCCAGATGTGACACAGCCCCTTCTGGAAATGCTCTGTGGAAAATACAGACGGGCCATCGCTATAAATCATGCATTCGGCAAACCTCTATCAGGGTTCATCTATGTGACAGACACTGAGATAGGTGCTACAGATACAACTGTGAACAAGACGTCATCCTGGATTTAAAGGACTCTACAGGCCAGCTTACAGCATAAGCAAAAAAAAAAAAAAAAAAAACAAAAACAAAAACAAAAAAAAACCAAAAAAAAAACAGATGAAGAAAAAAAGAAAGAAAAGAGGTTTCTAAATCTACTTCTGAGAGTGTATGGTAGGGATAATTTATAGCTAAATGCACAAATGATTCCTTTCATAAGTCTGGAAATGACCTAAAAACATGACCTAGAGTAACTCATGCATTCTCAAAGGGCTACCGTCCATAAAGAGATGCCCAGTGGGTCTGGAATTAAAATAGCATTTGGGGGTAGCAATTATTGGGAAAATATTTTAAAAATCTCTTTAGGAGAGAGAGAAACAAATAAAACGTGTGACAAACACTGATTAAACTCTTTGTGATATTTGAGTCATTACTAATATTTCACTGGTTTAGTGACACTATAAGAAATCTATCACAAGTAACATGGACTATATCTGCAACTTGATCAGAGAGAAACGTACTCGAGGGTGGCTTAGTCGGTTGAGTGCCTGCCTCTTGATTTTGGCTCAAGTCATGATCCCAAGGCCATGGGATCAAGCCTCACATTGTCCTCTGTGCTGAGCATGGAGCCTGATTGGAATTCTCTCTCTCCCTCTCTCTCTGTCCCTCCCCCTCATGCTCTCTCTCTAAACTAAGAAAAAATAAAATAAAAAATAAAAAGGAAAGAAATGCACTTGAATATTGTAATAAAAGATTAGTCTGAGATACTGCAAGTACTTTCTGGGACAGGAATTCCTTTTTTGGCCTTCTTGTGTGTTGAGAGCTGGTGATGATTTGATTTTGTTCACTATACAAAAACCAGAAAAAAATACAGCTATAAAACTTGTTTCTTTCTCATTCTTTTCCCAGGTTTAACAAATTCAAAACAGTACACAGTGCATTTTGTATCAAGAGTGGTTAAACGAGTTGTCCTCTCCATCACACATTCACCTAATTCAATATATGCCTTTTTATTCTCATTTTCTGTCCTGATGTTGTTGATCATCTATTCATTCAGTGAAAACTCCAGTTGTGATCCTGAATCACTAATCCTGTCTTTCTGTTGTTTCTTTAGAAGTGATGCTTCTGTTCTGCCATATCTGATGGAGAACTCTTCCCACTGGATTCATTTATCTTCAATTTCTTTTCTGTTAATTTTCTTATTTTTTCCTTATAGTCATCAACACACCTGATCTTGTTAATCTATTTTCATTGTCTGGGTATCAAAAAGACCTCTATAAATATGCTGAATGAAAGAAGGCATGATTTAATAATTCAGATTTCTTTTCTTTATTTCTGTCCAGAGTGTTTGAGAGAAAAATATATGCCTATTTTTTTTTCAAGTTAACTGAAAAGCATTCTCCTATGCTTATTTCATGGGCTGTATCTGAGAAACTGAAAGATAAGAATTTGAAACAGAAAATCTAAAACAATGAAAAAACTTCCTGCTCATTAAAAAAAAGGTAGTTTCCCAAAGTTTTGATTTCCTTTTCTTAAAAAATATTTTAGGATTTATTTATTTTTGAGAGAGAGAGAGACAGACAGACAGACAGCATGAGCAGGGGTGGGACAGAGAGAGAGAGACAGAATCTAGGGCAGGCTCCAGGCTCCAAGCTGTCAGCACAGAGCCTGACGTGGGGCTCGAACTCACCAACTGTGAGATAATGACCTGAGCCAAAGTTTGATGCTTAACTGACTGAGCCGCCCAGGCGCCCAGAGTTTGGATTTTCTAATGCTGTTATCAGAAGCAGAAGCTTTAGGGTCTTTTAGCTGCATAATTTTTCATTTAAGGTTTTGTATTGTTTCTTGAATAAGACCCCTCATTTGGACATGCTTCAGTGCCCACAGTGCCGGGGTGACATCCAGCCTCCCAGGTCATCGGTAGTTCAAGGCTTCGTCTTGGGAGGTTGAAGCTGAGCTGACACAAATATCAAACCCATCTCCCCTCCCTGCCCCACCCCCCACCTTTTCCCTGAAAAACCCTATACCTTCCTACCAGATCAAAATTCCTAGAATCCTTTTTTCCTTTCTATAGCTTCACTTCTCAGAAACATTCAGTTCTTTCCCTAGCTCAGAAAATTAAGTCCTCAACCTAACCTCTGATGCCACCGACAAAAGGGCACAATCCCCCACCCCTCACTGTCCACCCTTCTGCTGATCTCCTTTATGTAACCTACCTCGTGGGGCCACGCTCCCCTGCAGGTGTGGTTCACCCATCCACAAATCCTGCCTTTTCCCACCCTCTCTCCTTTTCTCAAAATGCCTTGTGGCTTGGTTCTACAAGAGACACTGTGGCCTGGCTGTCTAGCAGGGACTGAGGGGGATGGAGGGCTCTGGGGTCCAGTCGCTCTGCCGGGGGATCCAGCCCCACTCACACGCTGCAGAGCATTGTCCCAGCACCTTGTACTGCCTTTGTACTGCCTTGAAATTCTTTGCTTTTCTCAGGGTTGGCGTGTTCCCTGCACGTTTCCTGGTACCACTCAGGGGACAGGACCTCTGAGAAAGGCCACATCCATGTTTATGGACAGAGGATCATAAGATGCAAATAACCCAAGAGGAAGACACAGATAACCTCTTAAGAGCACAAATGTGAGTTCAAAAGAGATTTCTTTGATTCCACTGTATGGATTGTCATTGTGTTATGCAGAAAACAGACTACAATTGGGGGAATGTTGTGAATTACTGACTAGAGAAGGACTGCCTGCAGATACATATTTTTTTACTACACGTGGAAATTTATGGCATCACACTGTATGTTTCTTACATGGCATTTTGCATTCTCAGGGGATCGTAATATATTAATTTCCATCAGAGTTTATGTATCTTCCTTTAGGTTAATCCAGAATTAAAAAAGAAAAAGAAAAAGAATAGCAAATACTGAAAAAACAAGTCATTGAATCAGTAACAATGCCCTCCACCCTCCCAAATCTGGCTGTAAAAAACCCTTCCGTTACGTTCATCTCAATGCCTGGTCTTAGAGGATTTGCTGAGTCCCCACTCACATGCTCCTTCCTCCCTTGCTCTCCATTTCTGCTCGCTCACTCTTCATCCCACTTTTAATATTTCTAAATTATCCCCACCCAATTAGCATATAAATTCCTCCAAGACAGAACGCTAATAATAGCGTGGATTTTTTTCAATGTATACTCGAACGATCTTCTAGGTGTACTGGGACACATTTACCACATTCTCCTTTATTTTTTTTTTATTTTTTTTTTAAATTTTTTTTTCAACGTTTATTTTTTGGGGGACAGAGAGAGACAGAGCATGAACGGGGGAGGGGCAGAGAGAGAGGGAGACACAGAATGGGAAACAGGCTCCAGGCTCTGAGCCATCAGCCCAGAGCCCGACGCGGGGCTTGAACTCACGGACCGCGAGATCGTGACCTGGCTGAAGTCGGACGCTTAACCGACTGCGCCACCCAGGCGCCCCTCTCCTTTATTTTTTTAAGTTTATATTTAAATTCCAGTTAGTTAAAATACAGTGTTATATTGGCTTCAGGAGTAAAATATAATGATTCAACAATTCCATACATCACCCAATGCTCATCACAAGAAGTGCACTCCTTAATTCCCTTCTCCTACTTCCTCCTTCTGCCCACCTACCTCCCCTCTAGTAACCAACAGCATGTTCTCTGTAGCTAAGAGTCTGTTTCTTTGTTTGCCCCTCTCTCTCTTTTTTCCTTTTGCCCACTGGTTTTGTTTCTTAAATTCCACATATGAATGAAATCATATGGGTCTTTCTCTGGCTCACTTATTTTCCTTAGCATAATACTTCTAGCTCTATCCATGTCATTGCAAATGGCAAGATATCATTCTTTTTGACGGCTGAGTAATATTCCACAGTATGTATGTATGTATGTATGTATGTATGTATGTATATGTATGCATGTGTGTATATGTGTGTGTGTATGTGTGTGTGTATATAAATATAAATAAATAAATAAATAAATATATATATTTATACACACACCACTTCTTTATCCATTCATTAGTCAATGGACATGTGGGCTGTTTCCATAATTTGGCTATTGTAGATAATGATGCTATAAACACCAGACAGAGGGCAGAGGGCATGTGTCCCTTTGAATTAGTATTTTTGTATCCTTTGGATGAATACCTAGTAGTGTGGCTGCTAGATTGTAGAGTAGTTCTATTTTTAACTTTTTGAGGAACCTCCATACTGTTTTCCACAATGGCTGCACCAGTTTGCATTCCCACCAATAGTTTATGAGGGTTCTTTTTTGTCCACATCCTCACCGACACCTGTTGTTTCTTATGTTGTTGATTTTAGCCATTCTGACAGGTGTGAGGTGATATCTCACTGTAGTTTTCATCTGTATTTTCCTGATGATGAGTGGATGTTCAGCATCTTTTCATGTGTCTGTTGGCCATCTAGATGTCTTCTTTGGAAAAACTGTCTATGCTGCCTGCCCATTTTTAATTAGATTATTCATTTTGGTGGGGTTGGGTTTTATAAGTTTCTTTATATATTTTGGATACTAACCCTTTACGGGATATGTCATTTACAAATATCTTCTCCCATTCTGTAGGCTGCCTTTTAGTTTTGTCAATTATTTCCTTTGCTGTACAGAAGCTTGTTATTTTGACGAAGTCCCAAAAGTTCTTTTTTTTTTCTTTTGTTTTCCTTGACTCAGAAGACATATCTAGAAAGAAATTGCTATGGTCAATGTGAAAGAAGTTACTGCCTGTGTTCTCCTCTAGGATTTCGATGACTTGCTGTTTCAATTTAGGTCTTTCACCCATTTTGGATTCATTTTTGTTCATGGTATAAGAAAGTGGCCCAGTTTCAAGGGCGCCTCAGTGACTCAGTTTTAAGCATCAGACTTCAGCTCACAAGGTCATGAGCTCATAATTCATGAGTTCAAGCACCATGTCAGAGGCACTCCACATTGTAAGTATAGAGCCAGCTTAGGATTCTCTCTCTCTCTCTCTCTCTCTCTCTCTCTCTCTCTCTCTCCCCCCCTTTCTCTGCCTCTCCCCTACCCTCCCTCTCTCTTCCTCTCTTTCTGTCTCAAAATAAATAAATAAATAACATTTTTTAAAAAGACAATTTAAAGAAAGTGGTCCAGTTTCATTCTTCTGTATGTTGCTGTCCACTGTTCTTGACACCATTTGCTGAAGAGACATTTGCTATTGGATATTCTTTCCTGCTTTGTCAAAGATTAATTGACCGTATAGTTGTGGGTTCATTTCTGGGTTTTCTAGTCTTTCCATTGATCCATATGTCTATTTTTGTGCAAGTACCAAACTGTTTTAGTCACTAGAGTTTTGTAATATAAATTGAAGTGTGGAACTGTGATGCCTCTACCTTTTCTTTCCTTTTTTTTTTCTAAGGTTGCTTTGGCTATGGTTCCATACAAATTTTTGGATTGTTTATTCTAGCTCTGTGAAAAATGCTGTTGGTATTTTTATAGGGATTGCATTAAATGTGTTGTATAGACATGGGAACAATATTTGTTCTTCCAGTCCATGAGCATGGAATGTCTCTCCAATTCTTTGTGTCTTCCTCAATTTCTTTCATCAGTATTATATAGTTTTCAGAGTACAGGTCCTTCACCTCTTTGGTTAGGTTCCCTCCTGGGAATCTTATTGTTTTTGGTGCAGTGTAAATGGCATTGATTCCTTAATTTGCTTTCTGCTGCTTCATTATTGGTGTATGGAAATGCAACAGATTTCTCTACGTTGATTTTGTATCCTGTGACTTTACTGAATTCATGTATCAATTTTACCAGATGTTTGGTGGAGTCTTTTGGGTTTTCTACATACAGTATCATGTCATCTGCAAATAGTTAAAATTTTACTTCTTTATTGCCAATTTGGATCATTTCTTTGTTGTCTGATTGCTGTGGCTAGGACTTCCAGTACATGGTAAATAATAGTGGTAAGAATGGATATCTTGTCTTGTTCCCGACTATAGAGGTAAAGCTCTCAGCTTGTCCCCATTGACGATGTTGTTAGCTATGGATTTTTCAAAGATGGCTTTTGTTATATTGAGGTATTCTCCCTTTAAAGCTGCTTTGTTGAGAGTTTTTATCATGAAAAGATGTTGTACTTCGGCAAGTGATTTTTCTGTATCTACTGAAATGCTCCTATGGTTCTTATCTTTTCTTTTATTAATGTGGTATATCACAGTGATTGATTTATGAATACTGAGCCACCTTGAAACCCAGGAATAAATCCCACTTGGTTGTGGTGAATGATTCTTTTAAGGTATTATTGTATTAGACTGCTAATATTTGACTGAGACACTTTACATCCACGTTCATGAGAGATACTGGAGTGCAGGCCTCTTTTTTAGTGGAGTCTTTTTCTGGTTTTGGTATCAGGGTAATGTTGGCCTCAAAGAATGAATTTCGAAGTTTTCCTTCCTTGTCTATTTTTTGGAATACTTTGAGAGGAATAGGTATTAACGCCTCTTTAAAGGTCTGGTAGACTTCCCCTGTGAAGCCATCTGGCCCTGGACTTTTTGTTTGTTGGGAGTTTTTTGATTACTGATTCAATTCTTTGCTGGTTACCAGTTTCTTCAAGTTTTCTACTTCTTCCTGTTTTATTTTTGGTAGTTTATATGTTTCTAGAAATGTATTTCTTCCAGGGTATCTATTGGTAGGCATATAGTTTTTCATAATATTATCTTATAATTGTTTGTATTTCTGTGTTGTTGATTGTTATTTTTCCTCTTTCATTTGTGGTTTTATTTATGTTGGTGCTATCTCTTTTCTTTTAAATAAGTCTGGCTAGAGGCTTATCAATTTTATTGATTTTTTTTCAGAGAACCAGCTCCTGGTTTCACTGATTTATTTTATTTAATTTTTTTTTCGTTTCTTCATCATGTATTTTTTTCTCTAATTTTTATTATTTCTTTCCTTCTGCTGACTTTAGGCTTTGTTTCTTGTTCTTTTTCTAGCTCTTTTAGATGAAAGGTTAGGTTGTTTATTTGAGATTTTTCTTGCTTTTGAGGTACTCCTGTATTATAATATTCTTCCCTGTTAGGACTGCTTTTGCTGCAAAGATTTTGGACCATTGTGTTTTCATTTTCATTTGTTTCAATGTATTTTTTTTTTATTTCTTCTTTGATTTTCTGGGTGACCCATTCATTGTTTACTAGCATGTTGTTTAACCTCCATGTATTTGTGGTCTTTCCAATTTTTTTCTTATGGTTGATTTCTGGTTTTATAGCATTGTGGTCAGTAAAGGTGTATGGTATGACTTCAGTGTTTTTGTATTTGTTGAGGCCTGTTTTCTGACCAAATATGTGATCTATTCTGAATCCATGTGCACTTGAAAAGAATGTTTATTCTGCCACTTTATGATGTAATGTTCTGAATATATCTGTTAAGTCCAGTGTGTTATTCAAAACCATTTTTCCTTGTTTATTTTCTGTTTAGGTGATCTGTCCATTGTTGTAAGTGGAATTTTGAAGTCCCTACATATTATTATCAGTGAGTTCCTTTATGTTTGTTAATAATTGTTTTATATATTTTGGTGCTCACTATTGGGTGCATAAATATTTGCAATTATTTTATCTGCTTGTTGGATTGTCCCCTTTATTATTATTATATAGTGTCCTTCTTTGTCTCTTTTTATAATCTTTAAAGTCTAGTTTGTTCAACATAAGTATCGCTACTCCAACTTTCTTTTTATATCCATTTGTGTGGATAAATATTTCTCCATCCCCCCTCTTTCAATCTGGATGTGTCTTTAGGTTTAAAAAGAATCTCTTGTAGATAGCATATAGATGGAACCTGTTTTTCTCATCTATTCTGACACCTTATGTCTTTTGATTGGAGCATTTAGTTCACTTACATTCAAAGTAACTAACTATTGACAGATATGTATTTATTGACATTTTATTACTCTCTTTGCCATTTCTGGAGATTTTCTCTGATTTTTTCTTTGTCATTTTTGGTCTCCACATTCCACTCAAAGAGTCCCCTTTAATATTTCTTGCAGGGCAGGTTTAGTGGTCACAAACTCCTTTATTTTTTCTTTCTCTGGGAAACTCTTTATCTCTCCTTCTATTTTGAATGATAGCCTTGCTGGATAGAGTATTCTTGGCTGCAAATTTTTCCCAGTCAGTATGTTGAATCTATCCTGCTGCTCCATGCGGGCTTGCCAAATTTCTTTTGAGAAATGCCCAGCCTGCCTTCTGCATCTTCCCTTGTAAGTTAAGGATTTCTTTTGTCTTGCTGTCTTTGAGATATTTTCCTTATCACTATATTTTGTAAATTTAATTATAGTATTTCTCAGTGTTGGCCTCCTTTTGTTAATTTTTATGTGAGTTCTCTGTGCCTCCAGGATCTGGATGTCTGTTTCCTTCCCCAGATGAAGGAAGTTTTCTGTTATTATTTCCTCAAATAAATTTTCTGCCCCCTTTTCTCTCTCTTTTTCTTCTGGGACTCCTATAATACGAATGTTATTACATTTGATGGAGTTACTGAGTTCCCTCAGTCTATTCTTGTGTTACCTAATTCTTTGTTCTTTTGTTCAGCTTCTTTGTTTTCCATTATTTTGTCTTCTAGGTCAGTAATTTGTCCCTCTGCTTCTTCCAGCCTGCTGTTCATTGCATCTAGCCTGTTTCCAATCTTGTTTACTGTCTTCTTTGCCTCCTGATTGAGTATCCTTATGAGTATTGCTTTAAAGTCTCCATTAGGCATATTACTTATATCTGTTTTGCTTAGCTCTCTGGCTGTGACCTTATCTTGTTCTTTCTTTTGGGATGAATTCCCCTGTCTTGGCACTTTGTATAAGTCTTTGCCTTTCTGTCTGTGTTAGAAAAACCCATTATGTTTCTTACTCCTGAAAGTAATGGCCTTATGAAGAAGAGATCATATAGTGTCCAGGACCTGGTGCTTCAGGGAATATCTCCTGTGCATCCTGCATGCACTGTGCTGCTTTGTCTCCTCTATCTTCCAGGCCAGTCATCTGCAGAGGCTGTCCTCACCTGCTATAGGCAGTTTTTGGTCTCTGGCACACTAGGTGTGCTCTGGTCTGCTTGAGAAATGAGTCCTGACACCACCTCCATCATAAATGAGAGCCCGAAAAACTCTCTGGTCTGGAGACATGGTGTGGGCAGGGGTTTGTGCTGGTGGTCTAGGGGAGGGGCCCACCATGTTGAGACTAAGGAAAGTGTGACTGAGAAGGGCAGTTCCACCAGAGCACAGGATCATGGGGCTTGGTGTAAGCACATTAGACAGCCAATGTTGGTGCTTCTCTGCCTCCCACGAGTGGCTCTGAGTTTATGCTAAGGAGTGGGGTGGGGAGGGATATTACGCTGGCCAGCTCCCCTGTTTCCGGAGAGGTGTCTCAGTGAATGCTGCCTCTCAGGGAAGAATTCTGAGAAGAGCAAACTCTCTCCTGTGTGCCCCAGGCGTTTTTTCATATCGCTGTTTCCACACTGTTTGCCTCCTGGTTGTTTGCCTGCCTTCTCCCCAGTAGGGCAGTGTCCTCAGGGCTCCATCCCAGCCAAGCCCACTGACCTTTAAAGCTCCAGGCTTTTTAAGTGTGCTGGTTGCAAGAAACCATGAAACTCAGCCCCTCTTGTTTTCCAAGCCAACGGCTTGGTGGAAATGTCCTGTGTGTGTGTGTGTGTGTTTCCCTGTGTGCTCCTCTCCTTTCTCTCTCTCTTGCCCTGATCCATGACAATGGCTCCCTTCCCTTTACAGCACCCACAATCCATTCTCCCCTAAAGCAAGCACATCTCCACACTTCCTACCTTCCTAGATGTGGCCTCTTCTCTCCCTTTAGTTGTGGAATTTGTTCTCTCAGTCTCCTTTAAAATATGCTCCTGTTGAAGGTATTTTCCTTCCAAATATCAGCTCATCATTCATTTTACTGTATTGATTTTAGCATTAAAAGAGTCCTTTACCTCCTAACTCTTCAGGGAAGTAGATGTTCTATTTCTTATCCTCCGTGTCATAGACAGTTAATTCTTTTGATCACCTTCCATTTGTCAGTGCCTCTCATTCTATAAATTCCTTGATGCACTTCTCCAGACTAAGGCAGACAGAGAGAGTGAGAGTGAGAGAGAGAGAGAGAGAGAGAGAGAGAGAGAAAGGGAGAGAGAGAGAGAGAGGAACTGTAGAGATGTTTAAATGAGTTTTGCTTTCACATATTACTAAGATTCGGCTTTGTCACTGTCTGTGTTTCTGTACACTTTATTTCTTCCTCTCCAGATTGTTCGACTGCTCCTTTTCTTATCTGAAGCTAAATGTTCCCTGTCATCTGATTTGTCTACCAATACTTCCGAGCTATTCTGTCTCCCTGTTGTTACTTCACAGTCAACATTAGTGTAAGTGAGACAGTTTCCAATCTGCTATCATCTGTGAATATCATTAGTGTGGTGTTATTTACACCCTCTTTTAACTCACTAATGAAGATGCTGGGCAGATTGGACCATACGTCAACTATCTAGAGACAATATGGTGAAAGTTGCCATTGTTCATATTCTTTCATTTTTAGTCCTCGGGCTATATTGCAGCTTGTATCTAAATTTGAGAAGCAAATGTCCTTAAGGCAGGAACAATGTTAAAACACCCGTTATATACCTGATTCTTTTACTTCCATAAACAAACTGTCATATGTATTCAACAGGATTTTTTATTCATGATCCAATGAGCATTATTTTTGAGATGCTATTAGTGCAATTCCATGAGTGACTTGCTTTATTGGATTAGGTTTGTTTGCACAGCATGTGAATTTCACAGCCATGGCAACCACCAAGGCTACCTTTCACTGTTTGTGCTTCTGCCCATTGGATAAATGGTGGTGTTGTCACATGTCATCGCTCTTTTAAACTCTGTAGCTTTGCCATTTCATTTCTTTAACTTCATCTGACCCTTTTTCCTTTTGCACTTAACACATTCTCTTCTACTTGGCTCTCATATCACTTTCCATCCCCCCCAGACAATTATTTGTTCTCTTTGTATTCCAGTTTCCCTGAATTCCAATTATAACTCTATTACCGCACTTGTCACGTAATAGTGTACCTCTTTTTATTTACAAATCTATCATCGCTGTGGGGTATGAACATCTGGAGGGCAGAAATCTTGTCATATTCATCTCTATTCCTTGGTGTTTAGCATAAAGTAGGAACTCAGTAAATGTTTGCTGACTGAATGAGTAAATTAATGGCTTGTTTATAGGGGCATTAATAGAGACCTTAATTTGAATAAATCAACTTTTTTTTTTTAAAATTTTTTTTTTCAACGTTTATTTATTTTTGGGACAGAGAGAGACAGAGCACGAATGGGGGAGGGGCAGAGAGAGAGGGAGACACAGAACCGGAAACAGGCTCCAGGCTCTGAGCCATCAGCCCAGAGCCCGACGCGGGGCTCGAACTCCCGGACCGCGAGATCGTGACCTGGCTGAAGTCGGACGCTTAACCGACTGCGCCACCCAGGCGCCCCTAAATCAACTTTTTATAAGCAATTTACATCAGAATACCGTCCCTCTGAATTAGTCCTATTTCTTAACACTTTGTTAGAAAATGCCAAGTTGTCTTTCCTTTTCTCTGTACGTAGCTTTAGTGTTTTTAATTGTTTATAAAAAGAAGAAAAAAACCCTCAACAAATGTAAAATCAAATAATGCATAGTCGATAACTGGTAGTATTTTAATCACAGAGACCCTTAGGTAATAGTAATTTTTTCTTCTTTTAGGAATGGCAATGAAATGTAAAGAAGATGAGTCTTAGACCATATTTTTAAAAAAGTTCCTTAATATGTTCTGATTTCAATAAAATGTGAGACTGATATCCAGTATAATACAGATTCACAGCATTTCAATCTATAGTTATTGAACTGATATATATTTGGTGACTTTTGGATAGTGTCTGTCCTATATTTTCCAATAAAAATTTGATTATATGTAGTATATAGTATTTGTAAATATGAATTAATGGAGTCGAGAAATTATTTTAACCCTGAAGTGAAAGGAAGAATGGTTTTCTTACTGTGTTAATCAACACAAAAGAAGTTTATTTCTACTGTTATGCAATCTACATGCTTTGCTGATTTTAGTTTATAGTTTGGTTTGTTTTAAATTCCAGGTGGGAAAAAATACACATATAGGAAATACAAAATTAACATTATTCCTCTAATTCAGATGTCATGAGAATTCTCTCAGGTCAGAGATTTAGATAACCTTGGACTGAATCCTCAATTTTAAGGTTCACAATACAATCTGAATATTTATTACTCATGCCAATTTTACTGAAGAATTGCAGGACTATGAGGGAATAATTAAAAATTAAAGGGCACCTGGGTGGCTCAGTCGATTAAGTGTCCGACTTCAGCTCAGGTCATGATCTCATGGCTTGTGAGTTTGAGCCCCGTGTCGGGCTCTGTGCCCATAGTGCAGAGCCTGGAGCCTGCTTCAGATTCTGTGTTTCCCTCTCTCTCTCTGCCCCTCCCTTGCTCACTCTCTGTCTCTCAAAAATAAATAAAAACATTTAAAAAAAATTAAAAAATATATCTATTTTATTCCCACATAAGCATACATCTATTCTTTTGTGAAGAAACTAGAACCAATTATGCTGCACATAATTATTAGTTCTTCTTGACCGTTCACTTTTTATTTTAGTAAATATGGTAACGTCTCTGACGTTCTAGATCTCCTTCCTACCACTTTGCAACCAAATTACAAAGAAAGGAAGTTTGTAAACTGTTGGATAACAGAAAATACGTCTATCATTCTCTGACTCCAGTTCCTGACACAGGGCTCCTGAAACCCTTGTGACTTCCTCGGTGATAGGAGTGTCTTGTTGTAACAAGGCAACCCTGGGTGTGCTCTTGAATGGCTTCTGGATGGGGGCTGGTCTGAGGAAAGACCAAGCCATGATTAGAAGCCTGTAGTTTTCAGTCCCATTTCAATTCCCTGGGAGTTATCTAAACATGGAGTTAACGGTCAATCATGCTTACCTGAAGCTTTCATAAAAATCTCCATAGTACAGAGTTCAAAGAGCTTCTAGGTCTGAACACATCGATGTATTGCATACCTCAACTCCAGAGCCAGAAGATCCTGTATTAGGAACCCTCCCAGATCTCAGCCTATGTAATGTCTCCATATGGCTGTCCATCTACATCCTTTATCACATCCTTTAATAAACTGGTAAGTGAATGTAAGTGTTTTCCTGACTTCTGTGAGTTCTGTAAGTTGCAACTTAAACCTGGGCAAATTAAACCTCTAATTTGTAGCTACGTCGGATGGAAGTTGTGGGTAACCTGGGGACCTACTGCTTTTCAATGGCAACTGCATGTAGCATGGGGCAGTCTCCTGGGATGCGACCTTACCCTGCGGGATCTGATGCTACCCCAGCTAGACAGAGTCAAAATTGAGTTAAATTGTAGGATACCCATTATCAGAGAATTGCTCAGAAGAGATAAACCCCCACAAATCTGGTGTCATTGTGTGAGAGTAAAGGAGAAACACCACAGGAGGGGGACTGGATTCTTAGAAAACTCATAAACTCGTAAACATAATAGATGCACGTTACATTTACATATAAACAATTATGAGCCAATAGGCACAAAGATAGTCACGCGACCTGTTTTATAATTTTCACGAGGCCCCAGTTACCTGTTCTTCTATTACTCCAATAACATCTTTCATGAAAAGTGCACCAGAAGGATATCAACAGTTCCCCAAAGGAAGTTTTATGAGCAATCTGGTGGCTATCAGACAGAAAGAACGGGTTGGGTTAGCAGTCAGACACAAAACTGTTTCTGAGTCAATGTTCAGGTGCCATTCTGAGAGGAAAAGTGTACTGAGGTCCTAGGCTCCTGATGTCCTCTTACTGCAAGGGCAGTTGGAGTTGTCTCCAGAATACTAGTTGTAGTTACTCCTCATAGACTGAATGCCAGTATCTCACCCATCCCCAACAAAGAAAAAAAAAAACACAAAAATCAAATATTTCTAATATCAACTGCTTAATTAAAAAACCATGTACTGCTGATCTGAGAAAAATATAGCCATAAAGCCAGACCATGTTCAGTCTCTGCCTCTGGAGTAGGGGGCCCGTTAGCCATACCTGAAGTGTGCGCTCTGAATTAGGGCACTGACCACTCATAGGTTGCAGATTAGAACCAACACACACATAGGCACATCACACTCTGCTCAAAGGCTTTGAAGAAATGACAGACTACCTAAGAACTTCCCAGAAGAAATTCTAGTATCAGGTGCTAATTCTTTCACCATCTTGGTATAGTCGTCTCTGGGGGTGCAATCTGTGTGCCAAATATGGGCCAATCTTAAATAAAAGGAAGACAGGTCTTTCAATGGGTCCGGCAGTGATGGGTGGAACGGTCTTTGTGGGATGTGTAAAATAATTGTCATGTATATTGCACAAATACATGCTAGTTGTGAGATTGGCCTGCATCTAAAAGAAAGAGGAAATGGTGTCATTAAACCAAAATAGATGCTATTAGCAAATGCAAATAAATGAAGTATCTATTATTCGACTGAAATACTCTTCACTCCCAGATCACAGCAAACAAGTAAGGCTTGACTTCCCTCCACCTATTAATTCTATCCTGAATTAACAGATACTCTCTTTGACCCTGTAAAAGGCTCTATGGCCACTGTTCCAAGCTGAAACAGAAGCTCCAAAATATGATTTTAAATTTGTCTTAGTTGCACAGTAACCAAAAAGCAGATTTTGGAGTAAGACGCATATGATCACTTACACTTCTATTTCAGTTTCAGTCCTGAAAAGAAATACAGATTTCTTTTCCTATAGGATTCTAAACATGTATATTTCAGAACTTTTCAACGGTTTGCCTAATTTTTTCACTGTTTACCCCTATGTTTGTACTGAATAGACAGAAGCCTAATATAACACTCTGATGGTATTTATAGCAGTGTAAAAACCTTTATGGTAGTTGGAAGCCTGGATTCACAAAACCATCTCCACATAAGGCAAATATTTCCTCACCTGTATCTGTATTACTAGGTATTTAGAGATTCAGTGGGTTAAGCTTTTCACATGTAAATCTTAAAGAGGAAGAAAAATCATTCTTTTAGCATAGTTAAAAGTTAAATTCTATATTAAGTACGGACATAAATATGACTAAAATATTAACATTAAATTATCAAAAACAGGGGCACCTGAGTGGCTCAGTCGGTTAAGCGTCCGACTTTGGCTCAGGTCATGATCTCATGATTTATGAGTTTGAGGCCCACGTCAAGCCCTGTGCTGACAGCTCAGACCCTGGAGCCTGCTTCAGATTCTGTGTCTCCCCCTCTCTCTGCCCCTCCCCTGCTCATGCTCTGTCTCTGTCTCTCAATAATAGATAAACGTTTAAAAAAATTTTTTTAAATGATCAAAAACATGCACCATAGGGTTTCTGGTGTTCTAAATGCTACAGAGACCATGAAGAATAAGATAAAATATGTCCTGCTTTTAAGGAGGTAAGCTCTCTAAAGTGGCGGGTGACAGACAATAAACAAGTAAACAAATAGTATAACGATATCATGTCAGATTGTGGTCCAGGTTATAAGGCAAACAGGGTGATATGATAAGAGAGCTGGGAATGGGGAGATGTGGTATGTGCAATTAGGATATGTGTCTCTGAGGAGGTAAACTTGGAACTGAAAACAAAGAATTAGAAGCGATGGGCCATGTTAAAAGCTGGGGAAAGAGCCTTCCAGGCAAATGAGACAGTCAGCGCAAAGACCTTCAAGTGAGAATAAGGCTAGGTTTTTAATGAACAGAAAGGAAACGAGCTCATCTAGAGTTGGTTGAGCGAGGGAAGAATGATTCAAGACACTTTGGGAGAGGTAGACAAGGACCAGATCACCAAACGTGTCATTAAACAGTATCAAACTCCTGAGTACAAATTTAGTGCCCATCCCCTATGAAGCTGCTACTGGTAGTAATCGTCCACAACATTGAGAGCATATTTCACATTTTGCATTAGGTGAAATCTTTACTTATGTTGTTCTTCTAGCAAACATTCGGTGAGTACTGACTATGTGCTAGACATTGTTCTATCCCAGAAAGGGAGTAATGGGCTAAAGAGAAAGAAGCCTCCATTTGGAGCGTGCCTTTAATTCTCTTTCCTTGCTGACGGTGCTTTGAGTGCCAAAGAGGACAGCCTCTAGGTTTCCCACTCACAGCTCTGTTCTAATTTTGCTCACAAAGGTCTTATGTAAGTTTCAATAACTCTAGGAATAAACAGTCAACAAAGTTCCCTTTCACTGGGGAAAAAACAATTCTAAAATGAAGTCAAATTTTGACCTTGTAAATAAACAGCTCCTTCCTAATGGACAACAGAGAAGAATCGTGTAATAGAAAGCTATTAATTGATCTTATATATGAAATGCTATTGCTTATGACAGCTATTCCCCCAAGGCGGGCTGTCCTCATTCTCTTTCCTTTCTGGGGTGGGGTGGAAGCCATCCATTCATTTCTCGGCACTATTTACCGTGAATGCAGCAGGGCTCGAGAAATGTTTTGGATAAGACTGTCTTTTAAAATAAACCACCAGGGGCGCCTGGGTGGCTCAGCTGGTTGAGTGTCTGACTCTTGTTTTGCCTTAGGTCATGATCTCAGGGTTCATGGGACCGAGCCCTGTGTCACACTCTGCCCTGGCAGCACAGAGCCCACTTGGGATTCTCTCTCTTTCTCTCTCTGCCCCTCCTTCTCTCTCTCATGTGTGCTTGCTCTCTCTCTCTCTCTCTCTCTCTCTCTCTCTCTGTCTCCTTCTTTGTCAAAATAAATAATTAAAATTTAAAATAAACCAGTGTTTTCTACCTTCTGAATGTTCTGGGGAAAACAGCATAGAATAAATTTATCTATTTCTTCATTTATTTATTTTTAAAGTTTATTTATTTAGTTTTGAGAGAGAGAGAACATGCACATGAGTGGGGAAGGAGCAAAGAGAGAGGGAGAGGGAGAATCCCAAGCAGGCTGTGCACTGTCAGCGCCGAGCCGGATACGGAGCTCGAACTCCTGAATCGTGATACCACGACCCGAGCCAAAATCAAGAGTTGGACACTTACCTGACAGGGCCATGTGGGTATACTGCATAGAATAATTTTCAAATGCAGACTTACAATAGTTTCTCCATAACTTCCAAGCCATTTCTATAAAGATGCTTCTATTAGGATTGACTTTTCAAATGCTTACAACATTGTCCCCATCATTATACGGTTCTAAAATTCCATGGGATTGGAAGGAAAGTGACTTCAGGAACGGTGAGTACATGACACTAGTTAACAGTTTCAACATCTACAAACGAGTAAGTGAATAGTGAAGATAAGACAGGTCTCACGGGCAGGCACACCAACAGTGTGCTCGGGGATTTATGTAGGAAGTGAAAAACCTCACTGAGGTTGTTACTAGGGCACGTTGCTGTGATGGCCCTAAAAGAGTTTAAACAAGGTCTGTTCCCTTTTGTTCTCTGTTCTAGGTAGAGCTCGAAACAACCCTGATTTAGAGAAACAATATTAGCAGAATCTTCACATATATGGAACTTGATTTCAAAAAAGTCAACCAGTACGATGCAGCAAATGACTCCGAGGGTCACGTGGAGGAGGCATTTATTTCTTAAGCAACTTTAAGTATGATTTGTAAGTACCATATGTTGCGTTTTAATAGTTTCCATTTTATTTCTGTTTGTCCACTCGCTATGCTTATATAAGCAGCACACGAGGTCACAGTGGGTCAAGAATTTTATATACGATTTGATTTTTAACCCAGTGACTGTGCAAACCCAGGAAAATAAACAGAAGGTGAAATAATTGTGAGTTTAGTTGTCATGGAGGGTATACTTCAGCAAGCTGATTGGAGATACATCATAAGAGTCTGTATCAGACTCTGAATTTGTGAGTAACGTGTCTCTCATGAAACTGGCCTTCCTCCACATCCTCCTGTGTTTTGGGAGCCCCACATGTGTTGCATCATACCGCCATTTCCACACTTATCACTGAATTACAATACAATATCAGGTAATTTTTGAGGGCTTATGTTCCAGTGCTGGGCTAAGTAATACATCACACAACATTATTAAATCCCTAAAACAAACAAACCTGTGGGGTAGATTTTGTTATCTCTACCAAAGGAAACAGTCTCTGAGAAGGGAAGGATCTTATGTGAAGCGACATGCCCAGGGAATTCAGAAAATGGGATTAAACTCCATGTACACCTCATTCCAAAACCGATTACTTCTGTTTATTGCTATATAATAATAGTGTATACTATTATTTAATATTTATTTATTTATTTTGAGAGAGAGAATAAATATTATTATTTGATATTTATTTATTTATTTTGAGAGAGAGAAAGAGTGATCAGGGGAGGGGCAGAGAGAGGAGGAGAGAGAGAATCCCAAGCAGGCCCCATGCTGTCACCACAGAGCCTTACGTGGGGCTCTAACTCACCAAAAGAACATGACACGAGCAGAAACCAAGAGTCAGACGCTTAACGGACTAAGCCATTCGGGCACCCCAACTCTGTGTATTAGTATTGGGAACTTTTCATGAGGTCAAGAGGCTTAAATAAACACTGCGAGGTAGCTATAAATCGTTATTCTCATCTTATGAATGAAGAGACTGAGGCACAGCTAGGTTAGAGAGTATTTGGTGTCACCGAGTTCATGAACCATGTATCCTACAGTCCATGCCAGACGGCTGAACACCACAGCAGGCATGCTCTACTTCCCAGGACCACTACCACAGTCGCACTGTTCCAGAAGGCCACATAGGATGCACTGAGGCACAGCAGTGGTTTCCAGCAATACTGATGTCTGGCTCCCATCCCTGGATATTCTGATTTCATTGTCACGGGTGCAACCCGGGCTTTGAGATGTGTCTGAGCTCCCCAGTTGATTCTAATGCGTCACAAAGCTTGGACACCAGTGATAGCAAGATTTTGGCTCAGAGTGTGTCTCATCATGGGAGGATAATAAACATGATCTCTAACACTTAACACTTTCATTGTGATGAATGTTATCATTAGACACCAGTCTGAAGACAAAACAGAAGAACTGAAAAGAATAAGCCAAAAACAACAACAACAACAGCAAAGAAATAAGAACAAATTAACTGGTCCATGTCCAAAATATTTTTACTGTTAATAAATTATAAAAATTATTTAAAAAATATAAATAAAATTAAAAATTGCTTTTATAGACGGTAAATTAAAAAATAAAATAAAGTAAAATAAAATAAAATAAAAGTTTCAACGCCCAAACAAATCAAACAAGACAGACCTGAGACTTTGTTTTTAGTTGAGTTTCCTGGTTTCTCTTACCCTATTTGAGTCACAGACAATCCTCTTTGTTGCTTTCCGTTTAGGTGGCCACACAGGATCTTACGGGAATACAACTGCTTTTACTTACACATTTTCCACGAGCCTTTGAAGTTTGCTACAGTGATTACGGATTCATCTATGGCTTTACAAAGGAGGAAATTATATTCAAGGGAGACAGGCAATGCTTCGCAGTTTTCTGTCTTTCAGTAATATTTCTAAACTGTTCCAGCCGGAGGCAGAGATTCAGATTTCTTAAACCTTCAAGGTTTATTTGAACCTCCCGGTTCCGTTGTAAAGCCCATGTAAAAACTCATGCTTATCATGAATATACACCTAGCGATGTACTGGATGCAATGTCAAGTCAGAAATAGGGCTCCCTTTGTATCTGTCTATCCTTCAGCTGTGGCTTGCTTTAGGCAAAGGACATGTTGCTGCTAATTTTAGTTTGTCATTAGGTGAGGTTCCTACGGTCAGCTAGCTTTGGTGATGGGGACAGTATGCATTTCTGAGGGAGAATGTTAAGCAGAACAGAGGGATTATTATCACAGTAATCTCCAGTGTTTATCTGTCCTGATTTATAAATATTTTCATATAACCTGTTAACATATTTTGTATGCGGTATTTCAAAATCCTATAGATGAAGGAAAATCTTAACAATTTTGCCTCTGAAGAGCGTGGAAATATTAACTAATTTTGGGTTTTTTTTCCCCTTCGCTCTATGAGTCTCTATCACAGCAGAGTAATGTATCTAGGCTATAGCTAAAGCTACTAAATTTATAATTTTTCAAATGTCTTAATACTGTTAGAATATATACAACAACCTAAATACAAGTCTATTATCATAATTACCATAATTGACACTTCTGCTCACCAAGAGATATATTATGTTCCCAGAAAGTATTAGACAGAACAAATGTGTAAACTCCCAGTGTAATTTTGTCACGAACAATGTATGACCTAGAAAGCAGGGTTTCTTCAATTTGGTTACAGTAAATGGATCCAAGCAAATTGGAATATTCAGAGCATGAATGTAATCAATTTGAGCCCAGCTATTCTGGTTTAGGAAAGTCAGCTCAATTATTTCCAGTCATTTAGAGATTTCTTAACAAGAGAGCATTTGGTTTTTTAAACAGCATCACAATAAATGTGTGTGTTATATTACTTGGAAAATATATTTCTCATATCTGATCCTATACACAAATGTATGGAGCAAGACATACAATCCAAGAAAATGTAATTTTCCATGCGCAAAATTAGCACATCAGCAGAAAGGCTAAAGTTATTTTACTCTTGCGTGTTATATACACGGGTCCCCAATGGGGACTTTCTTTAACTGCTATGATTTTCAGCAGCTCTGCCAATTAGTGTCAAATGAAAAAGGGAGTACCTTTCTAGTAGGAGTTCAACTGTAATTTGTCCTATAACGTTCAGACTTACAAATAAGTCTTACTTTTTGGTGTTTCCACCCAGCTCAAGTTATTTTAAACCATATATTGACTCCCTAGCCACCAGAGGCCTTTTGTTATATACAAGATTCAAAATAAATGAATCAATGGATAAATGATAAATAGATTAGTAGAGTATTGCCACTTTTCCTTATAAAAATAATGTGTTTAACTATAGAGCCTACTCTTTAATTTGCAAAGTTTGATGTGTATTCATATTACAATCATTTATCTTTCTACCAAAGAGAGTTTAACAGAACATTCTTCAAGAGACCCTAAGTATCATGAAAGGATATTTTAGTCATGACTCTAATACTGATTTGTTAGTTGACCTAGTAAAAGCGTTGTAATCCTTGTTAGAACCTGATTCTGACAATCTTGAAGAGGGCCTTCCTTACTGCTTTGATTTTATACCGTTCCCTGGCTGAAAGCATCTAGGGTCAGTGCCTAAGGGCTGGCACTCTGTCTTAAGTTTATATATATATATATATATATATATATATATATATATATACACACACACATATGTATATACATATATACACACACACACACATATATATATATATACACACATATATATGTATATATATATATACACACATACATATATATATACACACATACATACATATGTCTATATATAAAGACACACACATATATATGTATATATACACACACACATATATGTATATACATATATACATATATACACACATATATGTATATACATATATATATACACACACATATATGTGTGTGTGTGTGTGTATATATATATATATATATATATATATATATATATATATATATAAACTTGATGTGGGGCTTGAACTCAAGAACCATGAGATCATGACCTGAGCTGAACACAAGAGTCAGATGCTCAAACGACTGAGCCACCCAGGCGGCCCTAAATCTCTTTCAATTCTTAAAAGCCCTCGTTGTTTTCCAAGTTGTTCTAATACTATCTTGTATCAATGCATTAACTCCTTTAGCAGTATGTACCCAGGAAACACCAGTGAGAGAGAGGCATTTCACCGAGTACGGGAAGGAGGGAGATGCTGAACGTGAAGCAGCGATGCTGGATCTAGCACCTGAACCTGTCATTTTGGAAGTCATATAACTGGACAATTTTGGAGTAATCGGGGTAGTCTTGCGACGGTCAGGAAAGGAAACTGAGGGTCCCAGAGAGAGCCCCTCTATGGCTAGGGCGTGCTTGGCAGGAGACCTAGTTTTGTCTAGGTGTCACATGGGCTAGAAGCCACTCGGACCCCCAGCTACTTTGGCACAACGGTTGGACTTTGGAATGTTGGCTGAGCACGTAAGTGTGACCCAGAAAGGCTACGAACTGAGAAACCAAGATGGTGTGCTATGCTAATATCTAGGTGAACCACCTCATTTCGATATCGATGCACAAGCATCTACAGAAAGTGTGGGGTCAATTTTCAACAGAGACATCAAATGGCAGTGACTGGCTCACTGAGGCCTCCAGTCAATGCTCACCCCCTATGGCTATGCCCCCAGTTCCCTTCTCTGGCATCCCCACCCACACGGTAAAGACTCCACCAGCCATCAACCCAACTACCTCCTCAGTGCGACCTCTAACTTTCCCCTCCTACCTCCACCTCAGTCACAGGGAACGGCGACAAGCACACAAGGCTTCCATTTTGCTTACAGTGTCAGCTACAATCTCGATCGCACACTCGAAAGGGCGCTCCACACTTCCCGACCCTCCTACCATTTCTTTGGTGAGTTTACTTCTCCACTTTGAGAGGCAACTGTTTACACCTACGTTTCCTTTGTCGACCCACCAGCAAGGTCTTCCATTTCACTCTTGTGTGATGATGATTGTCTCACCCTTCACTGGTCTAACAGACACCGACACGACAAAACACTCCCTCACCATCCATCACCATGACCTGCACGTCTAGGAGGAATGAAGGAGCCCTGCCCCCACCAAGGTCCACTCTTCTCCAGCTCTTGACCTCACTCCCTGGTTGCTTCCTGGGCTCGGCTCCTTTCTTTCTGCATTTCAACAACTCCTCATCTACTCAATATTTTATGGTGATGAATAGACACACGCGAAAACCATCCATCTTTTAAAAGCTCCTCATAACCTCATGTTGTGTCTCTGCTACTGTCCAATTTCTCTGTCTCTCTTTAAAGCAAAACTTATACTGGGTACTCACGGTCTCGCTTTCCACAGCTCCGGGTGTCACCACTCCACTGAAACGTCTTATCAAGGTTGCCAGTTGTCACTGGTGTTGCTTTATCCACTGTTCACATCCATGTTCTGACCTTCGTTAAACCTGTAACAGAATTTGAGACAAACGAGTACTTTCTCCTTCTTGAAACATCCTCATGTTGTGGCTATTGTGAAACCGTGGCATTCCAAGATGTCCTTTCTGCGTTGATCGCCTCGGTGTGTTTATTGGCTCCGTGTGGTCAACATTGGCCTTACACAGAGAGGTCCAGCCCTTTCCCTACACTGCTGGAGGTGGCATCTAGACTCTTGGAACGTCCTGCCTCATAAAAGTGTCTTTGTTCAGCAGGGGGCCTTGGCCACTTGGCAGTCTAACCATGTGGTTAATGATGGGGGCTTTGGGGCCTCCCGTGTCTGCTCTAGTTCTGGAAAGCCTGGAAACTAAAGGTCACTCGGATGTGCAGTCAACCATGGACACAATAACAATTTTGGACACCACAGCTCGGGTGAGCTGACCTGGGTGGCAATACTCCATGAATACTGTTACTCACAGACTCCAGAAAATAACACCTTCCAATGAGTTCTGTCAGTCATTCTACAGAATTATCCAAACTCAGCCTGTTTTGGGGAACCACTTAGACATGCAATTGATGTTAGAAGTGAAGGAGGTCTTGTGGATTCCATGGGCTCCTTCGCTCCTCTCCGTTGAGTACTGGAGGGCTCAGGGCCTCATTCCTGGTCCCCTTTTGCTAGGTATGCAGGCTGAGTTGATGATTTCAGAGTCCTAAACTGTCAAGCACCATCCAAAATCTGTATCTCTAGCCCCAAATTTGCCAAGGATTTCAGGATAAATGATAAGCCTCATATGTAACATGCATGCTTTTATGAATGTGAGTTGCTCTAAACCTCTTTTTATTACCTCTCCCCACCCTGTTTCTCATTAATCAGCATAATAGTTAGCTAACTGCATCCACCCGTTTGCTCAGACTAATACCTAGGAATTATTCTTGATTCATTTCTTCCCTTTGCTCACTCTTCAGAACCCATCAGCAAGTGCTAACATCCAGCTCATATGCAAAGGGATGACCACCCTGCTTGTGAAAACACTGTACTACTTCTGGATTGGTTGATAAAGACCCACTGCTCTAAGCAAGACCCCCTTTTTTTGCCCTCTACAATTTGACCCAGTCTTCTGGCCTCCTATATAATTACCTCCCCAACTTTCCACAACCCAGCACCTAAAGGGTTAATGACTGCAAGAGCCCCCCCTGCCCCCTAACCCCCCAGGACCTGACCTTGTTCTAGCTCTTTGACCAGCTACGGTTATGGTTGCTTGGTGCTTGTTCCAGCTGTGTTTCAGAAAGGTTTTCTCTTGAGCAGTTCCCATGGCATCTTTTGGGACAACTCAGACTTGATTATGCCACTCTCGCACCTGCTGGTCTGCTGCATCTCCCACCAAATCATCATGCTTCCCTGAGAAGGCCCTCTTTTCCAACACATCCTTGGCCGAAGTGGCCAAGTCGGGAGAGAGGAGGTCAGGAGACAGAGTGCCTGATAGCCACAATGGCACCTTAGCATGTACATGCCTAATGGCCATCTGGCACCCTGGGATTATGATCGCATGCTTCTGGGCGTTGGTCTTGGAACCATTCTCGTGTACATGGCTTATTATTTGAATTAAAGCCTTCCTGGGACTTTTTTTCTCTATAAAGTACCCAGGAGAAACCTGTAGAGTAGGTAGGGTAGTCCTAAAGGCAGTGAGTAGCAGGGGACCACAGGCTCTCGTGGGCACTGGTGGTCTACACAAAGTTGGTGGGTGTGGCCCTCTGTCTCCATGAATTTGCCTTTGCTGTACCATTTTTATCACCGGAATAATACAGCATATGCCCTTCTGTGTTTGGCTCCTCTCATATTTTCAAGGTTCATTAGTATTTTAGCACGTATCAGAACTTCTTTTTATGACTGAATCATATTCTATTGTAGGAATATGCCCATTTAAAACAATCCTTTCATCAGTTGGTGGATATTTGGGTTGTTTTAACTTTTTGGCTAATATGTAGAATGCTGCTTTGACGTTTGGTTGCACATGTTTGCTGGAACTATGTTTTTCAATTCTCTTCGTTTTGTAGATTCTCTTAGTTTGGCAGGAGGGTTTGAAATCAAGAAGTGTAAAGCCCATAACTTTGTTGTTTTTCAAAAATGTTTTCACTGTTCTGGATCCTTTGTATTCTCGTGTGAATGTCAGGGTCAGATTAGCATTCTGCAAAAAAGGCAGGGAGTTTTCACGGGGATAAGGTTTAAACTGTAGATGAATTTGAATATCATGGCTATTTTAAAAAATATTTAGACTTCTAATCCATGAACACACGATGTCTTTCCATTTATCTAGGTTTTTTGTTTGTTTCTCTCATTTCTTTCAAAGGTTGCTGTCATTTCCATTGTACAGGTTTTTCATTCCTTCTATTAAATTCATTCTGCACTATTTTATTCTTCTTTTTTATACTATTGCAAATTGAATTGTTTTCTTTGTTTTTTTTTCCTTTAGATTATTCATTGCAAGTGTGTAGAAAAATAAGTGGTTTTGTAGATCAACTGTCTTTCTGCAACCAAACTGAACTCATGCATTAGGTCTATCACGGTGTGTGTGTGTGTGTGTGTGTGTGTGTGTGTGTGAATTCCTTAAGGTTTTTAAATTCAAGACAAAGGAATTTGGAAATAGTTATGGTTTTATTTCCTCTTTTCAACATAGAAAAGACAATTTTTTTGCCTAAGTACCTTAGTAAAACCCTCCAGTGCAGTGTTGAAGAGAAATACTGTCTTGTTTTATTCTTGATCTCAGAAAAAAGAACTCTTTTGTCTTTTGCTGGGTTTTGTCAATTAACTTTTCTGTGCTTATTAAGATGATCATGTGGGTTTTGTATTTTATTTTATTAATGATGAATGTTGATTGATTTTCATATACTGAACCAATTTTGTGATGCTGTTTTAGTTTTCTTTTCATGGGATGTCTTTGCTTGGTTTTGGAATTAAAATAATACTAGCCTCCTAGAATGAGTTGTGAAGGGATCCATTTTCCTCTGTTTTTGAAAGAGTTGGTGAAAAGTTGTCCTTAGTTCTTTGAACATTTGGCTGAATTCACCAGTGAAGCCACCTAACGTGGGGATTTTCTTTGTGGGAGTTGCAATTTTATGATTGCTAATCCAGTCTCTCTACTTGTTGTAAATCCATGCACATTTTCTCTTTCTTCTGGATTCTGATTCATTAGAGTGTGTCTTTTTAGGAATTTATTTCATTTAGGTTATCTAACTTGTTGGCATACAACTGTTCATAGTATTTTCTTACAATCCCTTTTTATTTAAGACCTACAGTTTTTCCTCCTCTTTCATTTTACTAATTTGTCTTTATTTTATCCCCACTTGTCTTGTTAAAAGTTGGCCAATGTTGCCAATGTTTTGATAGAACAAACTTTTGGTTTTGTTCGTTTCCCCTATTTTTCTAGTGTCTGTTTCATTTATTTCTGGTCTAATCTTTATTATTTTCTTCCTTCTGCTTGGTATGGGTTTAATTTGCTGTTGTTTTTCTAGCTCTTAAGGCCAAATGTTCTGTTATTGATTTGAGATTGTTTTTTTTTTCTGTTTTAATACAGGCATTCACAGCTATGCATTTCCTTCTAAGCATTGCAGTCCATCAATTTTGTTATGTTGTGTTTTTGCTTTCACTCATATCAGAGTGCTTTCTCTTTCTTGGCTAAATAGGTTTTTATTTAAATTCTAGTTAGTTAACATATAGCATAATATTAGTTTTAGGAGCAGAATTGAGTGATTCATCACTTACATATAACACCCGGGGCTCATCCCAACGAGTGCCCTCCTTAGTTCCCATCACTCATCTAGTCCATCTCACCACCCACCTCCCCTCCGGCAACCCTCAGCTTGTTCTCTATAATTAAGAGTGTTTTATGGCTTGCCTCTCTCTCTCACTCTCTCTCTTTCATATCACAGTCCTTTCTAATTTTTCTTTCTTCTGTGACTCATTGGCTATTTAAGAGTGTGTTGTTAATTTCCACATATTTTGGAGTTAGTCAAATTTCCTTCTGTTATGGATTTATAATTTCATCTTATTCTGGATGGAGAACACACTTCGCATGATTTCAATATTTTCACATTTGTTGAGAGCTGTTTCATAGCCTGACATATGATCGACCTCAGAGGATGTCCCTGTGCACTTGAGAAGATGTGCATTCTGCTCTTAGGGGGTCCTTCAATGGCTGCAACAAAATCTCTAGAATAAAAACCCAAACACTACTCCATGGTCTATTAGGTTCTACACGTTCTGCACTCTGCTTACGTCTCTGCCTTATTATATAAATTCTTTCCCTTTCCTGCTAGTGTCCCCTGAGTTTAGCCTCATTTCTGTTTCTTCAATACCCCCAAATTCCCATCTCCACCTCTTTACACATGCTGTTCCCTCCAGCTAGAACATCAAAACATAAACCAATGAACAATATTCCATGTGCTATGCATTTTGATAATAGTTTCACATATTTTGTCTAAACAGTGTTTTATAGTCCTGGTTTTACAAATGGGAAAACTGAGGCCCAAAGAGGCTACCGTACTCATCCAAAGCACATAGATAACAACATTCTGGAAAACACTGCAGAATTAACTATTTTTGTTGTAAATTGCCTAATGCCTCTTATCTACTATATCACACAGCCACCATTCAAACCTCATGTGTCTGATTCCAGAGTCCAGACATTTTGCCTCTGCGCTATTTTGCAACATGAGAATGACTGTCAAAGGAAATGATACATGCAATTCATACTTGTGCAATTTAAACCTTCAACATTCTAAACTGCATGTTGCTATAATGGGCAGAGTGATGGGGAGGGGTAGGTTGTGAGAGGGTGAGAGATATTCTTGTTCTACATCTCAACTTCTGTTTTAAACATCATTTGTCCCTTAGATTTTATGCTAGCACCAAATTTATATACACACATATATAGTTAATAACTATAAATAACGTAATTATAATACATACATTATATATTACTTACATATAAGTATATAATGTAAATAAATATATACACACATAAAATATGCTTTTCTCTGATAAACACTTTGTACACTATTCTCATTGTCTCAAATGCCATTGTCAAAATGGAGCAAATCTGTGCTAATTCTGTTTTTTTTAGAAGTATATTTTATCGTGGTCATAACACTTAACAGGAGATCTACCTCACTGAGAAAGTTTTAAGTGTATGCTACTGTTAATGACAGCAACAATGTTGTACAACAAATTTCTAGAAATTATTCACCTTGCAGCCCCTGGCAACAAGCATTCTACTCTGATTCTATTAGATTACTTTAGATGCCTCATGTAAGTGGGATCATGCAATATATGTCCTTCTGTTGTTTCCTTATTTTACTTAGCACGATGTCCTCAAGGCTCCCATGATTTTACATATTGCAAAATTCCCTTCTCTCTTTTTTTTTCCTTAAAAAAAAAAAACTCCTGCAGAGCTCAGGCCCCCTAAATTAGCTTGTTTTATTTTTATTCTTTCTCTGTCCCATTAAGACATAATTGACATATAGCACTTTTTAGGTTTAAGTTGCACAGCATAATTTCTTGTCACTTATATTGTGAAATGATTATCGCAATGGTTGGTTAACAACCATCATCTCATATAGATAAAAAGCAAAAAAAAAATAATAATAATGTGGTTTTCCTTGTGATGAGAACTGTTAGGACCTATTCACTTGACAACTTTCAAATGTACCATATGGCAGCGTTAACCATGACCTTCATGCCATACGTTGTATCCCCAGTACCTACTTATCTTTTAACTGGAAGTTTGTATCTTGGACATCCTTCATGCAACTTCCCTCTCCCCAGATCTCAGCCTCTGGTAACCACAAATCTGGTCCTTTTTCTGAGTTTCTTTTTTTTTTTTTTAGATGTCACATGTGAGGAAAATCTTAAACTATTTGTCTCTCTCCAATGTATTTCAATTAGCATCATGCCCTCAAGATCCATCCATGTTGTTACAGTTCTTCACAGCTCCAAGACACTAAATGTTAGCACTCTTTGATCTATGTTTATTATAAACACGAATGTGCATAAACATATTTATACATTTCTGTTATTATGAAAATGTACATGTAAGTATCCCTGCTAGTCTACATACTTTAGTTATTTCTCAACAGCAAGAAAATAATTTCCTTTTCACTTAAAAACCCGAGTTCTTCTTTCATTGCATGCACACAATAAAAATAAAATGTTCAAATTTAAAACATGAATTACCGCTTCGTCACCAGTGATGCACGATGTGGCAAATGACAGATTTCATGCTTGCCAAAAAAAAGATCGTTTTAGAAGAAGTGGTTTCAAATCTTGTTGTACCTCAGGTGTCTGGTATAAGCTGAGGAAAGATCTGAAACAACTTCCATGAAAAATGCACATTCATTCATTGATGTGTGGCTATAACACATATACGTGCATTCATGTACTATATATGAAGATGTATACAATGTGTATATACATACGATACATATATACATGTACTATACAACATACACATATACATATGCATATATGCATATAATATATGTATAATGTACATATATTAATAACATATGTATATATCTAATCTCATCTTTTATGGTTTTATGGTTTCACAAACACTTTTAAGCTAATTTACGGGCACTCCTCATTTCCTTTCGACCATATGTTAAGAAATCTAATCTGACCACCATCTTTTCTTTTCTATGGAACATTGCGTTCTGGCAACTGGATTAAGGCTTGTGAACTACACTTTCCAAAACACCCTTCACTGCACGCTTGTGAGTGACAATAAAGGCAGTAATGTCAGGCCACTGCAGCCGATACAGTGATGGCCAGAGGCAGCCTGTCCCATCCAACCCACACTTACTTCACTGTTTTTCTGCCCCCAGCTGGTCTGCCCCAAAATTGGCCCTACTGACCAACAGGACACAAGGCCCCCCAGACGTGTCCTCGACCCCGAGACGTGGCACTGAGACAACTTCCCTTAAGTTTTGCAACGTCTTCCCTCCCACGGTCCTACTTTGATGGCTCCACTTGGTAGGTTTCTCACATTTACCTGTGTGATCCATTTGAGCACCTGCGGAGGAGTGACTTAGTGACTTTTTCTCTGACCCTCCGACTCGCTCTTTCAGTGTTCCTTTCCTTGAATAAACCACCAACTCCCACAATACTCAGTGTTCCGCTTCTCCAAGTAAATCCTGACAGATATGGTCCCCATAATTTTACTATTTCCTCTTTTATTTATAATGGGCTTTGTGTGGTGAAGCCTTGAAGAGATTCGATGCAAAAATATACTTAGGCTTCTCTTAGAGAAAGCAATTCTGCAAAGCTGAAAACGGGATACAGAAGGCAGGGTGGGAAGAAAGAAAATAGGCATTTTTTTCCTCCCAAAATCAAAATTTATGGCAGCCTTTAACTGAGGAAACGTTTTTGCAGTATCTTTTTCTTCTCTTCCGGGTGAATGTTACACATGCTCTGAAGGCTATTTCAAATGTCACCACTTTTAACGTTTGGAATGACTTCAGTTTGCAAACAGACACATCACAGGTATTAGTACTGAGTTCATCCTGACCTCACTGTAGTCACTGTATTATTTAATCATAAGTAAAAAACAAAGAACATAGAATTAAATATAGCTATATTTACTGGCAAAATTACAATGAACATGAGGGTCTTACGTAAACGCACTGTAAAAATTGGCCTCATAATAATACCTCATGTTTCAATAGCTTGTAATAGCAAGAGTTCGTTCCTTAAAATGAGTAGACTTTTTCTAAATGAACCATTTAATTGCATTAGCAAGGACTAAAAATTGCTATTTTTCACATGAAATCAGGTCCATTTTTACTCTTTTCAATTTGTCTGTTAATGAACTTGGAAAGCATTTTCCTTTTAGCAATTTGCTTCTAAAATCCTGTTCTGTCTTGACTTTTGTGCTCTGTTGACGTACCTCTGATCTTAGGTTTTCCTGTATTTATCATTCCTTGTTTCAAAGAGGCTCTCATCATAGCCTTTGAACAGAAGCTCGCAACAATGGAATATGATCTATAACTATTATGCTAAAAGCTAATTGAAAAAAGAACTTGTATTTTTACTTGTAATATGAAAAAGAGTTGGTCATTAATGTTAACAATGCAAGTGTATTATTTATAATGTAATTAAAAATAGCACATTAGTTGAAAATAGTACTATGACCAAGGAAACCTTTTCTAATGAAATCTAGGATATAATGACAATAAAATGGAATTATAGACATGAAGCTTTTCAAACTTTTTCAAATAATTCCTTAAAAAAATGAATTCTCATCTCATAGACATGATTTTCCTTGAGCTGTTTTAATTTTTGTTCCCCCAAATTATCTAACTCAACTCTACATTTTTTACATTAATAGACAATTTCATGGAAAAAAATCATTCTTCTTATTATTCAGAAAATTTGAACCCTATTCTGATTACTTCACATAAGGCATGACTAGAGTATATTTCCAAACTAAAATGACCCAAGAGAATTTGTTATGTTTTCCCTAGTTAATGTATAAATATTTCTTTTTTGTGTTTTTCAATCTTAAAATTTTAATAATCAAATCTTTATCCTAGATTTTAAAGAAAGGTTTTATATATATATATATATATATATATATATATATGTATGTATATACACACACACACACATATATATAGGCAGTTATATAGGTTATATAACTATAACTATATATATATATATATATATATATATAAAGGTTATAAACCTTATATATAAACCTTTATATATATACATAAACCTATATATAAACCTTATATATAAAAAGGTTTTATATATATATATATATATATATATATATATATATATATATATACAGGCGGTTAACCTGAGAATTGATTTAACAACTTCTGAGTTCTAGAAGATATTCGATTCCTCAGAAGATTTATATAAATTTATCTTCTGTGTATGTCTGGAGGGTGGTGATGCATGGCATTTTGATTTATCTGCATAAATTACTATTACAAATAAGGACCAAAACCACAATAAAAAAATAAATGAATGGCACCTGTATTGATTTGCTAGGGCTTCTATAACAAAATACAACAGGCTGGGTGGTTTAAACAACATAAATTTATCTTCTCACAGTTTTGGAAGCTCCACACCCAAACTCAAGGTATTTACAGGTGTTGTTTCTCCTGTGGCCTCTCTTCCTTGGCTCACCACCTTGCTGTGTCCCCACATGGCCTTTTCTTTGTGCGTGGACATCCCTAATGTCTGTGTCCAGATTTCCTCTTGTGACAAGGACACCATCATACTGATCTCGGACCCAAATCGGATGACCTAATTGAACCTTAATTACCTTATCTCCAAACACAGTCACATTCTGAGGCACTAGAGGTTATGGCTTCGATACACACGTTTTGGCCAAGCAAAATGCAGCCTATTATAACCCAGTGATTTCCTAATCTTGACTGTGTAACAGTATTATCTTAGTAACTGTATAAACATGCAGATTCCCACCCCTATTGAGACCTATTATATTAGAATCTTTGTAATTGGGATCTGGCTATCTCCTGGCACATGGTCACCCAGTACAGGGCATTATTATTGTTGTCGTTTTTAGTAGTAGTGGCAGTCGTAGAAAGCCTCATGATAACAGCAATATGTCTATCAGTGATGATGGAAGGCAGAACCTTCAAAGCTTAATTTGATCACTATGGGACAGACTTTAGGGGAGTTACATATTCAGGGGGCATTGTCAGGTAGCCGCAAGGAGAATCTATGGTCCTTTGTTACTATAACAAGTTTCCACAAACTTAGCAGCTTAAAACCATGCTTATCAATGTCTTCCAGTTCTGGAGGTCACAAGGTGGATTTGGCTGCATTCTCTGTTTATGTCCTCACAAGGCCAGAATCATAAGGCAGTCCGGCTGGGTTCTTCTCTGGGAAATCTGAGGAATCATCTGTTTCCAAGTGCATTCAAGTCCTTGGCATAATCCATTTCCTTGTGGGGGTACATCTGAGGTCCTTGTCATTTGGGGGCCACTTCCTGCTCCTAGAGGCCACCCCCCTCATTCCTTCTCCTGTGTCCCCCTCCCACTTCAAACCAGTGACAATGCACTAAGTTCTTCTGGGTTTTCTGTCTCTTCCAGATTCCTGCCCCTTCTGTCGCCAGCTGGGGAAACTTTCTGCTTTCACAGACTCCTGCCATTAGGTTAGGCCCATCCAGACTCCCCATATTAAAGTGGACCATACAACACAACATAATCATAAGCACCCGTTCTCTGGATTTAGGGGTAACACCTTCAGGAGCCACCTTCAGAAACTTCTGTCGTCCACACTGACCTTAAGACAACCTCTTTTTTGGTCCAATTTTCAAATTCTTACAGAGTCATTAGTTTTATGACACTGAACTCTTTGATCTTTTTTTTTTAATCAATGAAGTTTCATATATAATAATGATATTTACTTCACATTACTGAATTCGGTGATACAATGAATGCAAAATCTTTGAGATCTGTGAAACAGTACATGCTAATACATGGTGATAGTTATTGCTACTGTTGCCATTGCTACAGCTTTTACTATCACGTAAGATCTTCTGGCCATGTTATTCATCATACAAATGTAAATAAACATTGTGTTGTACCTGGTGTCATTCTGTTGACTCAGAATCAACCACAGTTATGGTTTTGATATGTATCTTCTTGGTTACATTTTAATATTTTACTGATTTGGAGTAGTACATATCTAAAGCCCTTTTAAAATTTTTGGAAATGTTACTGGCAAATTTTCTTTTTGATTCACTGGACACTAAGTTTCAATATCTCTCCAAATTTAAAAAGTGGAACTCTGGTAGAAAACATATTTTTTGTGATGTGAGTATAAAGAAGTATTTTTAAACATGATGTTAAAAGCACACATTGCAAAATAAAACAATGATAAATTAGGATAAGTCTAAATAAAATATTTTATACAATAGTATAAAGTTCAAAAACAAGGGTCAGACTACAAGATATTTGAAACACCTGTAGCAGCCAATGGAAGACCATCACAAATCAATGAAAACAAATAAGCAAATAACGCACTAGAAGAAAATGGGCAAATATATGAGTAGTAGATTCTGTTAAGTTTGGTGGTGAAGAATTAAATGTTCAATTTGGAGTTACTGGCACTGTAATTGGGTCTTCACTGAGACATACAACCATAATCCCCTCTCTGGAAGCCGGTCCTCCGGGATGGGACTATGTCTCTCATAGGGATGTGGGTCTCCAAAGACATTAGCATCAGTTCATCTACCAGAGTGTAGCAAACTTTCCTGTGAGGCATCATTATTAAAAATGTGTTATTATATAAATTAGTTGAGAGCAACATCCTCAGAAGTTAGGGTCCAGAAAGACAAGGCTTTTCTGTTGTTGTTGTTGTTGTTGTTGTTTCATGGAAAATGAAATCAGGAATCTCTCGCTTTTCAGTAGCTAAAAATCAATGTCCTAGAGTATATTGGTCATGGAGTCTTTTGAATGGTTGGTAATGGGCAGCAGAAAGAAAAAAGTACTCTTACAAAAAAAAAATACGGAGATGCGACAGAGATGCTCTTACAATTTGGCTTAAGGCAGGCTCTCTGCAGAGAAACTATTGATTTGCTGTTCCTTGCTTCTACTTTGAATTAACTATGGTTTTCACCGTAAACCCATTCTAGCCACCATGGTGGGCTAGCAAGTGGTGGGGGTAACATAGATCACTTAGCTTTTAAAAAGTCTAATTTGGGGGCAGGAAGCCTACTAAAGCTAAACTGTGTTCTAAACAATTAATGGGAACACACTGCATACATCTTCGTATACTTTGCTGTACCTATTATTGAGTCTTACAAAAAGGATGTGCTTGATAAAAGTCAATTGAATAAAGGACCTAATGAATTAGTGAATGAGTGATAAAAGAACAATTAATGGGAGTAGTGAATCGCTTCTTAGTAGTCTAAATTACTAGATTTAGTCTCAAAGGACATGAAGTGGCCATTGTTTCAAGTGTCTCGATTTAAAGAGGATACTGGTAGGGGCGCCTGGGTGGCGCAGTCGGTTAAGCGTCCGACTTCAGCCAGGTCACGATCTCGCGGTCCGTGAGTTCAAGCCCCACGTCAGGCTCTGGGCTGATGGCTCAGAGCCTGGAGCCTGTTTCCGATTCTGTGTCTCCCTCTCTCTCTGCCCCTCCCCCGTTCATGCTCTGTCTCTCTCTGTCCCCAAAATAAATAAACGTTGAAAAAAAAATTAAAAAAAAAAAAAAAAAAAGAGGATACTGGTGACTGCGGGAAGTCTCCGACTGCCTTCACACCTGTCCCAGTGTCGACCAACCAACTCATGTGATCAGAAGAGTCATTCCTTGCATTCAATTTATCTCTGTCAGGCCTACAGAATTTTGCTTCTTTCTGAGAGCAGGGGAAGAACTGGTTAATATATTATCTTTTTAGTACTTTGTGTTCTTTTATTATTTATTTATTTTTTTAACGTTTATTTATTTTGGAGAGAGAGAGAGAGAGACAGAGCATGAACGGGGGAGGGGCAGAGAGAGAGGGAGACACAGAATCAGAAGCAGGCTCCAGGCTCTGAGCTGTCAGCACAGAGTCGGATGCGGGGCTCGAACTCACGGACCGCAAGATCATGACCTGAGCCGAAGTCGGCCGCTTAACCGACTGAGCCACCCAGGGGCCCCACTTTGTGTTCTTTTATAGCAGCAGTAGCTGTTAGCAGCAGTTAGTGGTAGTAGGCAGGAGGTAGGATAGGAAGTGATAGGAAGTAACAGTGTAACAGTTAGTCGCATTGCAAGCTAAGGTTTGGCCACTGCTGTTGTTGTTTCAAGGAAATACACAGATTGTCAAAGAAGCCGAAAGTTTAGCGCCGCCAGTATACACGGCCGAGGCAATGGAGCCATGTCTGAGAACACAGTGAGGCCACAGGGGGAGATACCAGGATGGCCGCTGCTCCCCAGTACTATCAGGATGCCCTCAATATTTTGGTGGCATTTCTCGTTATCAGATCGTAAAAGTAACATTACTGCATCCCTGGCTGAACCAGCTGAATGCTAAAAACCTCAGAACACACCCCTGAAAAACCTGTGACACAAAGAAGAACACAGAAGCATTTAACTACAAGTAGTTTTTTAATACCATGTCTGTCCTATCACGTGGTATTAGTTCTCAGAACAGAAATAAGGTCTAATAAATTTTCTTGGACTAAAATTTCTTGGAATGGGCTATAGGGAAATGAATATTTCTTTGAGGTAAATTCAGACTAGGCTAGTTGCATCAGTAAATCTGACAAATATTTTATTTCTAAAGCAGAGGCAATGGATGTTTATTTGCTGCTTAGATTCCTCAGAATGAATAATATGCTTAGATTTAAAGCATTCTTAAAAAACTTAGTCACACACACAAAATTGGTGGGATTCTGAATGTACTGCTGATTTTTTAAAACCAGTATTAACCAATTTATGTCAACATTGATTTTTAAAGGTTAGCTACAAGAGATAATTACTTGCTTACGATATTCCCAGGAAAAGTAAATACCTTATCAACAGGAAATCATTTTTCTGGTCTTCAGGAAGCAGGGAAAAGCCCTCTATCTAATAATGTTAGAACAGGTGAAGGAAACAGTCTTCTGCTAAAAGGTGATGCAGTATTTTAGCTCAGTTTCCACCGGGAATAACGTTTTAGAAAACGGTCTCTCGGTGGTTCTTTCTTTGGACAAAAAGTCAAGGGAAGTAGAATTCTGTGGGCAATAGCATACAAGCTAGCGGGACTACTCAAGCACTCAGTTTCTCAATTGCTAGACTCAAGGGAAGTAGTATAAGTCATACATACAAATAATTGGCTCATGTGCCCTCTGTGTTATAGAAGAGGAGGGTGATGAGAGGGTCCTCGCGTGACAAAACAAAATGCAATCTCCATCTAAATACCAAGAACATTTTTCACAGAACTAGAACAAAAAATGGTAAAATGTGTATGGAACCGGCAGAAGACCCCAAATAACCAAAGCCATCTTGGGAAAGAATAAAGCTGGAGACATCACAATTCCAGATTCCATGATATACTATAAAGCTGTAGTAATCAGAAAAGCATCGAACTGGCACAAAACTAGACACATGGATCTATGGAAGAGAATACAGAGGCCAGAAATAAACCCATGCTTATATGCTTAATTAATGCACAACAAAGGAGGGAAGTACATACAATGGGGAAAAGACAGTCTATTCAACAAATGGTGGCGGGAGAACTGGATAGTCACATGCGAAAGAATGAAACTGTACCACGTTCTTATGCCATACATAAAAATAATCTCAAAATGGATTAAAGACCTGAATATAAGTCCGAAACTGTAAAACTCCTAGGAGAAAACACAGGCTGCAGTCTCTTTGACATTAACTATAAAGACATTTTTCTAGTTATGTCCTAAGGCAAGGAAAACAAAGCAAAATTAAACCATTAGAACTACACAAAAATAAACGAGTTTTTGCACAGTGAAGGAGATAATAATAAAAAAAAGACAACTTACTGAATGGAAGAAGTTATTTTCTTTAAAAATTTTTTAATGTTTATTTTTGAGAAACATGGATTGTGAGCAGAAGAGGGGCAGACACACACACACACACACACACACAAGCACACACCCAACACACATAGAATCTGAGGCAGGCTGCAGGCTCTGAGCTGTCAGCAGAGTTAGAAACGGGGCTCGAACTCACAAACCATTAGATCATGACCTGAGCCGAAGTCAGACGCTTAACTCACTAAGCCATCGAGGCGTCCCAGAAGAAGTTATTTTTAAATGATGTTTCTAATAAGGGGTTAGTATCCAAAATTTCCCAAAATTTCCCAAATAATCCAATTAAAAATGGGCATAGAACATGAATAGATGTTTTTTGTTTTCCAAAGAGGACATAAAAGTGACTAACAGATACATGAAAAGATGCTCAATATCACTTATCATCAGGGAAATGCTAACCACAATGAGATATATTACCTCACACCTTCCAGAATGGCCAGAATGAAAAAGACCATGATGTTACAAGTGTTGGTCAGGATGTGGAGAGAAGGAGCCCTCGTGCGCTGCTGGTGGGAATACAAACAGACTCAGCCATTGTGGGAAGTGGTAGAGACACTCCTCTGAAAACTTAAACATAGAACTACCCTACCATCCAATAAATTCCACTACTGGGTATCTACCCAAAGAAAACAAAAACACTTATTTGAAAACACAGATGCACCCCTGTGTTTATTGGAGCATTATTCACAATGGCCAAGACAGGACAACAACCCAATTGTCTGCTGATAGATGAATGAGTAAGAAAAATGTATATATCTATATCAACTGCATCCATACTATCTCTGTATTATCTCTATCTCTCTGCCTCTCTCTTTCTCTCTCTCTCTCTCTCTCCCCATTTCTCTATATCTAGGTATCTAGATATTACAGAATACTACTCAGCCATAAAAAAGGATGCGATCTTGCCATTTGCAACAACATGGATGGAGCTGGAGAGCATTATGCAAAGTGAAATAAGTTCCTGTGATTTCACTCATATGTGGAATTTAAAAAACAAAACAAATAAAAAATAAGAGACCAACAACTAGACTCTCACATACAGAGAATACACTGATGGTTACCAGAGCGGGGGGGGGAATGGGTTAAGAGCACACTTCTCATGATGAGCGCTGAGTAATGTACAGAATTGACAAATCACTAAATTGTACCCCCTGATATAATGCTATGGGGAAAAAAAGTTGTAAGAATATAAATTTGCATACATTTATAAAAACACATGACATGTACTGAATCACACACACATACACACATACACACAAACACACACACATAGTTATGTCAATGTTCAATGTGAAATTAAGCAGTGGGTACAGGCACATAAGCAACTGTCTTTATGCCACCCTGAAAAATGATGGCATTTAGTTCTCTGAGTGTGTTTGGGCTGTGCCAACAAAGTCTCCTAGCTCAGAGATGAGAATTTGGGCAATGAGAGATGTTTAAATGTAGTGATCACCCAATTTGCTTCTCCTGGTTAAAAGTCTCTCAGAAGCACCCAGGAGCTGTAACTTAGCAGAGAGGTTTTGGAAGGAGGAGATGGGGCTTCCTGCCAGACCGCACTAGAGTCGTCTGTATTCATTAAAAACAGACAGAATGCTACTTAAATATCACAGCTCCAGGAACTGTGATGGTTTTTACATCTGTGTTCCCATTAACCCTCGCCGTAAATCTATCATGAAAGGATTATTCTTCTAAATTTACAGAAGATGAATCCGAGAGAGATAAATAATTAGTGAGTAGCAATATTCACATTTGAACTCAGGTCTGTGAAATGAGGCCACGTTTTAAAGGTCTATATTGCCTACAAATACAGACTACTATTAAAGTACAGAAGGCATAGCAATCCAACTCTTGGTAGTCAGGGACACCTTTTCAGAGGTACAAACATCTACCTTAGGACACAATGACCACAGCAGTTAAGGAACCAGCGGGAATGGAAGGAGAAAGATTGTGCATAGGGAAACAGTTTATGCTAAATCCCACAGGTGAGCAAGGCCACTGAGACTTGTCAGAATTGCTGGAACTTCATCACAACTGGTTCACAACAGGCCTTTCTGGTTCATGTCAAATAGGAGGCTGTTTGATGTAAGAGAAACAGGGACTTATTAGCAGATGCTAGGTTGGCAATATTAGGACCAATGTCCAACCACCATACCCAGTGATGGAAAAGAACTAGCAGTCCTCTAAGAGCGCTTGGTTTTATGAAAGTCCAAGGAACAGGAAAGAAAATAAATTTAGGTAAGTGATAGTGGGAGAGACCAGATGGCTTTTACGTCAATGACTATAGTGGTCAGCATTCATTTGGACCGAATTGCTGACCTTTCCAGATGCCTTGCAACACAAAGGAAACAGGACAGCAGATGAAAGGAAGTGAAGACGATGACCCCTGGCAGGCGTCCTTTACCCTGGGGTTGGTAAGGAGGCAACAGATGCATGGAGATGGTAGCTCCCAGGCTGTGCGAGAAACGGATGGCTGTTGAGTGAGGCCAGCATATATTCAGGATTGTTGAACACAGACACGAACTAGCTCTGACGGATCATCTGGGAATCATGTACAGTCAAGGGCTAAATTAATATGCTTTAATATACTCTTGCAGGAAATAACATGAAGATACCCATCATATTGTTTTTCCCATTCTCTAACAAAAAAAAAAAAAAGACACCTGGGGGTAAGGGATGAAACCAGGTCTTTGAGTGATTTACACAGTACGACCTCTTTTTATCATACTTGGCTGAACCCTCTCAGAATGTTTTAACGACAGATCTGTGAAAGGGATTCTTGGAGAGATTAGCAAAGCTAGGAGACTTGGCAGGCTTCAAGCCAGGAACTGATGGAGGGGGAAGGAGAACGGAAACTCCTCCGGATCTTCCCCACCATATTCCAAAAGTTGAGTTACAAGTGGTGTCCCTCATCAATGGACCTTTAACTGGTGTGGAGGTTTGGCACAGTTTATGTGGGTCATGGTCCTGTGGAAAATAATCCAATACTTCCTTCGTGAAAGCTGACACACCCGCTACTTGTGTTCCTTTTCTCTCCTACCCTTGGTGCAGGTTGTCATGATTTAGTTTCTGATTTACATTGACGACCTTCACACTAGTCCATTTCGCCCTCAGTCCTGCCCTTAGAGATCTTCCCAACAGAGATGCCTCTTCTGACTTCATCAAATTGTACCTACCTCTCTACAGAATCTTTACTTATGTATTCCTCTTGATATATGACATAAAGTTCAGAGACTTCAGCAAGAAATAAACAGGTCCCAACTAGGACCTCCACCTGTTTCTTGAAATTCACCTCTGTCACTCTTCCAAGAGAAATGCCCTGAAAAACCAGTTCATGTATTCCTTCTCCCCATGTATAATGAATGGAGCAAAGGTCCATGTCCTCCATACTTGTTGTACCCACAGGCTTCTTCTGAGCTGTGCCCTGACATGAACACTGTCCAAAAATGACTGGCCCATTGGTTTACCACATTTGCATCATCTGGGAGGCAGTATGTGACAGAGTCTAAGAGCAAAGGAACATACAGTGGGTTCAAACACTGCCTCTTTCCCTGCCTAGCAATGGGAACTTGACTAACTTTTGTTGTCGCAGACTAGGAGTCTGGAGTTCTCTCTTGTCCAGCAAGAGAGCAGATGCAGAATTGAATATGAAAGAGGCTAACATCTGGTAGGAGATAAGAGCCCCGAGTAGGCATTTCTCTCCATATTTATTGAGCTCACAAGATATTACCCACGTGGTGAGTGTGAAGAAAACAACATCTTACACACATGGTGAATGTGGAGAAAACAATCAGACAGTAATCATTAACTTGTGTGCGTAAGTAGCAAAGGGTCTGGGGCTCAAGTGGAGTTTGTGACCAAGGTACATTGGAGCCAGATGGAAAGTAATTTCCTGAATGTGATAGAACAAGCTTCTTGTGATCCCAGTACAATATCTCACTAGCTCACCTCGGGCATTTTCACCCTGTGGTGGTGGCTTTCTGCCATCATCTTTTTTCTAACCATTTATGTAAGTACAACTGATTTCCCCACATTTTGTAAGCACTTTGACTGCTTTATGCAACTAGCACATGATGGTGATCATGGTATTTACTACATTGTGCAGTGAGGCTTATATGATTTGTTATATGTGAATACCTGGACACAGTATGTGAACCATAAATGTCTAATATTATTATTATTAATTATTATTATTAATTATTAGCATCATTGTTGTTGTTATTGCATAGATGAAAACAACTGAAGTCTTTCCTGCTTCTCAATGCACCAGACATTGAGGGACAATTTCCGCATAAGATAAAATAGCACAATTTCATTTAAGGACCAGAATCAGCCTCCATTTAAAGCTCTTTTGACTCTTGAACGAACTTGAGCCTGAGACTTATGGAAGGGCCCAAAGCAAAACCAGGAGACAGGGTCTGCATATAAGCGTAAGAGCATATAAGGCATAACCATCTACCCTCCTCCCTGAAGCCAAACACAGCACTGCTGAGGTCATAATATCATGGAGACCCTTGGGCTCATATTTGATGACATCCAGAACACTTAGCACTCTACTTGTGTAAATTAGAAACAGCCAAACACCAAAGAGCTTTGACATGGTCAGACACTTATTCAAAGATTCCATTTTATCCAAAATGCCATAATGTTGGGGCGCCTGGGTGGCTCAGTCGGTTAAACATCCAACTTCAGCTCAGGTCACGATCTCGCGTTCCGTGAGTTCGAGCCCTGTGTTAGGCTCTGTGCTGACAGCTCAGAGCCTGGAGCCTGCTTCAGATTCTGTGTCTCCCTCTCTCTCCACCCCTCCCCTGATCATACTCTGTCTCTCTCTGTCTCAAAAATAAATAAAAACATTAAAACAAATTTAAAAAAATTTTTTTAAATGCCATAATGTTTGGGCGCCTGGGTGGCTTAGACGGTTAAGCGTCTGACTTCGGCTCAGGTCATGATCTCACGGTCCATGAGTTCGAGCCCCGTGTCGGGCTCTGTGCTGACAGCTCAGAGCCTGGAGCCTGTTTCAGATTCTGTGTCTTCCTCTCTCTCTGCCCTTCCCTGTTCATGCTCTGTCTCTCTCTGTCTCAAACATAAATAAACGTTAAAAAAAAATTTAAATGCCATAATGTTTAAGATACTGTTAAAGTTATTACAGTTCATCTATGTGGGGACTGTGCCCACTCTCTGTATAGGAGGTCATTCTGTATGTTTCTATCTTCATAAAGAAAAACATTTACATACATTAGAACACCGTAGACTGTGTCTTAGAACTTGCTACACGTACATGACTACGTTTTAGGGACAGAAATATGGTGCCGAAACACGAATTTAATCAGTTTGGTTAAGGCTTCAATTGTTTACAATTCTGTGAGAAAATAAGTGGATGACCAGAAGAAAAGTTTCAATAAAATCACATTTCAGTTTTATGTAATGCTATCCTTTATCGAAAAGGTGATCACTATTCCCCTTTTCCCCTGTGCCCCCCTTATTTCATTTATAGGGTGGGGCCCAGAGCGAGAAGTTCACAGTACCGTCCAGAGTTCTCTCTGCCACCGATGGAGGTCAACGTTATAGATGTAGTCACAGTTTCTAGAAGCACAGCCTCACCAGGGAGAACACACGTAGGGTTGAGTTGAAAAATAAAAGCTGTACCACTAGTAATTCCTTCTTCAACTCACCAGTGGGTCCTGACAATCCTCGCTTCACTACAACAAGGGAGGCCTGAGGGAAGCATGACCTTTCAATGCACTTTTTTAAAAAATATTTTTATTATTTGAGAGAGCGCATGTGCGCATGAGTCGGGAAGGGGCAGAGAGAGGAGATGGAGAGGGAGAACCCCAAGCAGGCTCTGTGCCATCAGCACAGAGACCCACAAGGGGCTCAATCCCATATACTGTGAGATCATGGCCCGAGCTGAAATCAAGAGTGGGACACTTAACCAACTGAGCCGCCCAGGAGCCCCCAGTGCACTTTTAGGACAGGCTCTCACATTTCCAATTTAGGTAAAAGGAGCCTCCACATGGTTCGGCCCAGCCCTTATTAGACCCTGACTGTCGCAGAACTGATAGGTCAACCCGATGACGGAAGCTTCCATTGGCTGTGGCTAGTCTCTTCTCTGGCTTGGCACCTGTCTCTTCCACCACTGACTGTGCCCAGGGGGCAGATGTGGATCTATTTAAAGAATGCGTGATAAGTAGAAGATAAAAACTAGAACTCAGTTTCCTGTCAAACCCTGCATTCTTAACCTCATTCCAACCATGGCAGTTTACTTGCCGTTTATGCAAGTTAATTCTAGATTCAGAAGTCAAACGTGTCTCTATTTTTAAAGGAAAGCTTTTGAAGGTTATCTATTAGTCTCCTTAGTAAAGAGTTAGCCTCTTGAATCAAATCAGCTGAAGTGCACAAAATTGACCCTTCACTGTTTTTAGAACTGTCACTTAGACAGAAGACCTCATTGACAAGTCATTCTAAGTGACTTTTGCCTCACCTTTCTTTGAGGCTCTTATCACATAGACACTGGTGCTATCAGCTGGGCTATTACGGGGATAACACATTGAAGTTGTAATAATTTCTAGTTTCCATTTAAAAAAAATACCCTCAGTCAAGTATGTGTTAGCCTTTTCCCTTTCACATGTAACTTCTGAGTTTAAAAACTCTTAGTTTATCCTAGCAATCTTCCTCCAGACCCTGTATACCCCTGGGCATAATACCTTACAACAGCTATAAACGCAGGGAGGCCATATCTCTGTATGATATATTAAAAACACAAACGGTGCGTTTGTGAAACATATATGCAGAGACAGAGGCCACCGGTCTAAGAGAAATTGAGCTCTGCTACTTTAGGAGGCTCCACTGCCTTGAAATATTTGGGGCTATTATAGACAAGAGCCTATTTTCCAAGTGCTGCAATTAGTGGCTTATGTGAACAGTGAACGAGTTCATGATGCAGGGCCAAGTGAGAACGTTAGAAAGGCATTCGTGTGTCCCAGCACACACTGTAGATTCATCATACCAGTACCGTTCTCCTGCAAGCATTGCTATGCTTTCTATCTCAACTTCCCTCCCTCACATTCTTGTATTCCCGACTCCTGAGTCTTCCCAGATCCTGCCCCCACTACTACTTTGTAATTCAGCAAACCTCACCTCATGCATAGCACACTATCTCTGCTTGGTACTACAGAAAACATACATTTGGAACCTGGTCTTGAAATATGCATGGTCTTCTAGGGGACACAAGAATTAACCAAACAAACCAATTAGAAAAGTCTTGAACATAACACAGTCACAGGCAAGATTCATAGACTATCAATAAAATGGTTAATGGGGGTGCCTGGGTGGCTCAGTCGGTTAAGCGTCCAACTTCAGCTCAGGTCAAGATCTCGCAGTCCATGAGTTCGAGCCCCACGTCGGGCTCTGGGCTGATGGCTCAGAGCCTGGAGCCTGCTTCCGATTCTGTGTCTCCCTCTCTCTCTGCCCCTCCCCTGTTCATGCTCTGTCTCTCTCTGTCTCAAAAATAAATAAAAAATAATTAAAAAAATAAAAAGAAAAGAAAAGAAAATGGTTAATGAAGAATAAATTTGATGTCATTGTTGGCTGGTAATCTTCCAAAGGCATCTCAAAATTACTGAACGCAGCAATCTAAAGACGAGAGAGTCTGTCCAAGTCTATCATGTGTCAAACACTTCAAGTCTCATCCTGTATGAAGGTCCATCTTACATCAAAATCTGTATATATGTTTAAATCTGGATGAGGAAAGATCCTAACAAAGATACAGACGTGATGATGAACTCATGTACAAAAAGAGGTGCATTTGACAGCCTTGGTGGCTGTCGGGAATGACATAATAAAATCAGACTGATTTTCACAAAAGTGTTTTGTGCAGGCCACTAGTCTTGAAAACAGTCATATTGCATATCCGTCTTAAAAATTCACTTGCACTGGGGCACCTTCAAGGAACTGAGGTCTTAAGTAAGTGAAACCATTAACTTTTGTTCGACCCATCATTCTCCCAAATGACCATATAAACCATAACCTTCATCACATAAACAGTTACCTCTAGGACACAGGGTAAGAACTGAAGAACTGTGTACATCGAGCAGAACATAAGAAATCTAGAATGCCAGTGTAGAGTTCAAATTTTTTTGTTCAACGGGCAAAATTACGGAGTAGATTTTCGGTGATCTGGCTTAGATATTAAGAAAGCTCTTGTATGAGATGAACCGGAGGAAACAAAATTCCTGAAAAATTCCTGAAAATCCTAAAACCACTAACGAGATAATTGTAAGAATCTTTTTTTTTTTTTTTGTAAACTATTGGATTAGGAGGTTGGCTTTGCAAATACAAGAGAGAAGTACCAGAGATATGGAAAAAAAAAAATGGTATCAAAAGAATAAGAGATATAGTAAAAACAAGATCACTGAAAAGGAGACTGTTAAAAAAAAAAAGAAGTGAAAGGAACGGAAATGAAGGTAACTCCCTGTGCGTGCTGTCCTGGCATAGGAGGAAAACCAGAAAAACGGTGCTTAGGCAAGGATGGGAAGACTCAGGCCTTAAGAAGAGAGGGACTCCAAATAATGAGCCCAGGTTTCATTGTTGTTCTTGTGTCCCTGCATGAATCTCAACAATCAGCCTCATTATTTTACAGATGCACACAACAGTGACCCCATACGTAAGGTGATTAAAATAACCTCATAATTATAAAGGAAAAAAAAATCTTCCGAAAATGCGGTTTTATAGTATTCCTTCCACTCCTTAAAAACTACCTGAGGTGCATATAAAAATCCAAATTCATGGTCAGGGACCCAGGGAGCTCTCGTTTACGTTACAAGGATTGTTGTTTTTAGGCACGCTAAAGCGGATGGGGGACACGGGTGATGAACACGAGGTGATGTATGGAGATGTTGATCACCAATTGTCCACCTGAGATTACTAGAACACTGTATGATAACTAAATGGGATTTAAATAAAAACTTAAAAAAAAATGAAGTTGGCAACATCTGCAGCATCTTTGAAGCCAGCATACAGGAAACTAGTTACTTCTGGAAGCGGTTTTGAAAATGTGCCTGGCTGACCTGAACGGCAGGGGGCGCCGGTGAGCAAGGGCCCTCAGGTGTTTCTCTGGGGAGAATCCGGCAGTCCAGCAGCTTGCATCCGCCCTTGCCGCTCTCCTCCTTCACTCAGGTCCAGTTGCCTCCCGGTCTGTCGGCCCCCCAACCCACGCTCTTCCTGTTTTCCTTGTGCAGGCATTTTCCCTATGAGGAGTCCTTGCACGTGTAATTTCTCCTTGGTGTCTGCTTCTCAAGAGACCTGAACCAACACAGTTCCTGGCACCAGAGCACGAGCTCTGATGATCATGGCTTCCCTATTTGCTAATGACATCTGGTATATGTTTTCATAATACAAACAGCTGGACTTCTTTAGGCTCATTGGTGTGGAACGTGCAGTATAATTTTCTAGTAATAGCGATAACAACACTTTACTGACTACATGTGATAGGCCAGCCAGTATACTAAGCGCTTTATATCCATTAGTATAATCAGGGGTGTGCTGGTAAACAGCCATAAAAAAACAAAAACAAAAACAAAAGACAAAAACAAAAAACCCTGCAGCTTTTTAAACAGTACTGCCAATCTTCGTGGTTGAACTACTTTCCCCGCTGCCAATTTCAAGCTATTAACAGGATTAACGATGAAGGGGCATAATATTTGAATATTTAACACTTGGCTCTTGAAAGTCAGTTGGAGCCTGCCTGAGCACACACGATTAGTCTGCAATCCTCTTTATAATTTTTAAGGTAGGTTTTAACTCCCAATTTTACTGTGGAAGACACTCAAGGAATGAAAGAAGTCAGACAACTTGCCCAAATCACAGGTTTGGGATTTGTAGCAGGTTTGAGAGGCCATTAATCTAGCCACTGACTAGGTTTACGTAGGGCTTTTGTTCTTTTTTTTTAATTGCAAGTCATAGCTAATTTAAGCCAAATAAAAGAAGAGCGGGAGGGCGTAGTGAAAAAAACTCAGACACGTCTCACTGACTGCAAGATCAGTTTGGCTAGGCTGCAAAACGTTACTCGGACTGCGGGCTTTGGGAGCTATCCTTCTCCTCACTGCTTGACGTGGCAGGTGTAAATGGAGCCCTGAGCTTGTGAGATCACGTATCACATATAAAAATCACCCAGAGAGACTGGTTTTCTTTTCCTTCTAAGGTCAGAGTCCCTAGGAAGAGACTCTGGCTGGCTCAGCTTAGGTTATGAGTGTACCCACCAGGGTCCGACGGATTGCATCCTATTTTTGCATAACAGGAGAAGTAAAATAGGAAGGGCTGTAAACTAGACAGGTGATCCAGCTGGATCTTTACATGGGAAAGAAACGACATTATTAAATTATAAAAAAAAGTAATGGGTATTCGCAAGTTCATTTAAGCATTATAACATTTTTTAAAAATAAATACAAACACCTAGGCAATATGATCTCTCTGGGTTAGTTTTTAATTTATCACTCTTAGATTACTCCTGATTTTTATGAGTCTTGACAAAATCGGAGTCACTATGATTCCTTTATTCATGGGCAAGTCCAGCTTTAAAGGTAGATGGGGAGTATTCAGGCTGTGACTCTTTGAGCCAGCTACCATAGATTTCGAATCCCCTGATGCAGGCATGTATATTACGCATGTGTTGACTTCAGGGCTTCCGTTTATATCGACCTTCATTCTCATGGTAGAAACTAGCCTAGCTCCTTGCAACTTACCAAGTAAAAGCCCAGGAGTAGGAGTGGGGAGACAGGTTGACCACAAAACAAAAAATGGGATGCTCCAAACTGAGTCTCTTTTTGCTTGAGTATGTTTCATATCTCTCTACGTACTTTGTATCTTCAGCCAGCCCACATATATTTAATCCTATAGGAAAAAAAAATGTGTCTTTTCCATGGAAGAGAGGGAATTGTAATGATATTTAAATAGAGAATAACAAAACTGTAAAATATATAATTTCTATACAAGAAGGACACACATTAATAAAAGTCGAAAAGAAAGAACTTAAGTTTTAATGTCATAAACATCACCATTTAATGAAATGTATCAGGATTTTCCAGCTCTGAGGAAGTTGGATATGAAATTCAAAAGCAAAAAAGCAATCTTGTAAATCTTAGGAAATCTTCTTCAGAGAAATGTTCCTGACCAAAGATGAGGAACTAATTCAACCAGATATCTAAAGAAGTTCTAAAGCTACAATAATGAAAGCAGCATGCTACCAGCCAGGAATAGATTATCATCAATGGAACTGAATTGACAGTCCAGAAATAGATCCAGAATCACATAGGGATTGAGCATGTGATAAAACTGACACTTTAAATTGGGAGGTGGGGGGGAAGATAGAGTATTGAATAAATTATTTTGTGATAATTAGCCATCCCAGAGCAACAATACTGTTAAATCTCTACTTGGTCCCGAGATCAAAATAAACTCCAGATGAAAAAATACTTAAATGAAAAAATGAGGCCAAGAAGTACTAGATAAAAATAAGGGCAATTTACATTTTTAAAAATAATTTTGTAAGGGCCAAAATGCCTCTTTAAAACAGGAAACAAACTTCAGAAGACATCAAGTTTAGAAATACAGCTTAGTTTTTAAAATGTTTAAGTAAATGTCCATTTGACAAGAGATCAACAGAAGAATTAAAGAGATAGGGAGAGACAGTGTGTTCTGAGCTGTTTCCCTTGAACACACTGGGTCTTGTGTGTTCTTGGCATCGTGTAGTGAAGCCAGCTGTGACATTTTGCTCTTGGGGGTGGCCTGATCAAGGCGGGGTGTGGAGGGGGGCTAACAAATTAGCTGAGCCAGTAGTCTGGGATTCCTCACCGGGAATAGGGGCGGTCTTACTTCTGTTTGGATTTGTAGGGTTTCCCATTAACCCTTTGTCCTCAGGAGTCCCTCAAGTCATTGTATTGCTGTTATAAACTCTATTTTTTAAGCTTATTTATTTTTGAAAGAGAGAAGGAGAGAGAGAACACAAGCAGGGGAAAGGCAGAGAGGGAGGTAGAGAGAGAATCCCGAGCAGGCTCCAAGCTGTCAACACAGAACCTGATGTGGGGCTCAATTCCCTGAACCATGAGATCATGGCCTGAGCCAAAATCAAGAGTGGGATGCTTAACCTACTGAGCCACCCAGGTGCCCCAAAACTTGATATTTTTAGGTAAGTTTCTTTTCTAGAATGCACTCATAGCCCTCCCTTCATCCTTCACAACATAGGCTTCAATTGTTAGTTTATTCCTCTTATCTCCATGTCTTAGAATATACAAATGAGCTCTTACAGAATTCTAAAACATACGCATTTATACATTGTAATTCTCACTCAGTAGGCCACCTTTATGCTTATAAATGATATATTCACAGACATTTTAAATTGGAGTAGGAAGTATAACAATTTATAGCGAGTAGACGAGGAGGTGGGGGGATCCAATGGGGTAGTTGCCAAATCTCCTATCATACAAAAGGCAGAGTGGAGAGATCTCTCTTACCTGCAGTGTTTCTTGTACAAATGGGCAAAAAAAAGAGCATCTTAAAACTTAGTTGGATTATGAGTATTAAATAATATAATCATGTCACATACTTAGCACAATGTTTAGCATATAAGAGGCTCTCAGTAAGTGCTAAATATTGGTTTGTTTTCATTAGCAACATATTTCAAGCAAAATTAACCAACTACAAAAAACATATTAGTGTAACTTACTTTCATCTGTGAAGGACTGATTGGAAACATACTTTTCAAATTCTCTACCCTCTATACACTCGGGTGATGATGGTCTCCTGCTTTGCTTCCCAAGGAGAGCTTTAATTTAATCATCAATGTTTTGGGACTGGTTAAAATAGATGGCCTTTTCCTGGAAGGATCTGAAAACAATAGCATTTCTAAGCTGACAATTAAAGTCTCAGTGTCTGACACTCCTTCGTAATTTGTCTTAAAAAACGCACTAATGCCTTTGTGTCTTGACATCATTAATTTTGTCTAATTAAAAATGATCTGATTTATAATCCTCAAGGTTGAATAAGCATTAACTGGCTATGACTGACGACCGATTTCTAAATGCGTGACTCCCCATCTCACCATGGCCCTCTGGATAGACCACGAAGACCACTTCTGCAGGAATCCAAGTGTGGCCTGGTTCAGGGAAACGGGTTAGAAGCTGAACCACAACACATGCAGTCCCGCTTCTCCCAGGTCCCCACTTGTCACATCTGTCATTTGTCCTGACTTCTTTGCTTCTGTTTATCATCAAAAACCAGCGTGACATCCAGGAAATTCTCCTGTGTGTGTGTGTGTGTGTGTGTGTGTTAACACAGATGACATAAAATTCTGTGACAATATGGCCAACATTCCTTATGCTTTCTCCCAAAGGAATCACTGCAACATTGATGCATCTTTCTCAACTGAGTATCATAAACTGCCACTGACATCCAACAGTGGGGTTTAATTTATAGACAGTTTCGAGGATCCCCAGCAAAAAGAGCGAGTCTTGCGGTGAGCTTCAGGGCAACTGCACCCTCGCCTCATCCATCTGCGTGGTTTGTTCCAGGAAGCGCAGCATTTATGTGCCCCACGTCCTACTTCTCTTCACAAGCTGATGGTGTGGGACATTAGTCAGTGTACATCCTCATCACAGCTGGTTGCATAAATTGTGGGCCCACTGAAAAATGAAAACAGGAGGCCCCAGGGGAAAAAAGTGTGGTGACAAGGCATTAAAATATAAAACTTTCTCTTTTCTTCAATAGTCTGTCTGGATTTGACATAGCTGTTTGTTTGTTTATTTGTTTTTGTATTTTTTATTTGCTATTTAATGTCCTAACTGAAGAAAAATAAAATTAGCATGCATTTTATTCTTTATGTTGTTCAATCCCGGTCTTAAATACAAACACACCAGTTTTGAAATGCCAGTCTGAAAACATTCAACTCATATGTGGGTCACTGGTATTGCACCATTTGTATTCGATAGCTTGAACACACGTCTGTATTTCACTCCCGAAAGAACAGTGGACAGACTGCACACAACTGTGTCATCTGAGACTTTCCCCCCCATTTTATTGAGACACAATTGACATATACCACCATATGAGTTAAAGTCCCACCGCATAACCACTCACATATATCACGAAATGAATATAAGTTTAGTTAATATCCAGCACCTCATATAGATACAAAAAAGGAAAAAAAATAGTATTTTTTTCTTTGTGATGAGAACTTTAGGGTTCACTCTCTTAGAAACTTTCAAATATGCCATACAGCAGTATTGACTATAGTCATTATGCTGTACATTACAAATACATGCCCAGAGGTATTTATCTTATAACTGGTGGTTTGCAACTTTTGACCCCCTTGATCCAATTACTCCGCCCCACTTCCCCATACCTGGTAACCAAAAATCTTGTCTCATTTTCTTTGCGTTTGATTGTTTTGTTGTTTTTGTTTTGTTTGGTCGGGTGTTTTTTTTAATTCCACGTATAAGTGAGGTCATATAGTCTTTGTCTTTCTCCATCTGACTTATTTCGCTTAGTATAACACCCTCAGAGAGTCCATCCATGTTGTCAGAAATGGCAGAATTTCCTTTTTTTTTTAATGGATGAGTAATACCCTGTGTGAGTGTGTGTGTGTGTGTGTGTGTGTGTGTGTGTGTAAATATACCACAACTTCTTTCTTTATCCTTTCATCTACTGATGGACACAGGTTATTTCCATGTCTTGGCTATTGTAAGTAATGTTGCAGTGAACGTGGGGGTGCAGATATCTCTTCAACATAGAGTTTTTATTTCCTTCAGGAATGGAGTTGCTGGATCATACAGTAGTTCTATTTTTAACTTTTTGAAGAACCTCCATACTATTTTCCACAGTGGCCGCACCAGTTTGTATTCCCACCAGCAATGCACAAAGCTTCCTCTTTCTCCACACCCTCAACAACACTTGTTGTTCCTTGTCTTTTTGGTACTAGCCATCTTGACATGTGTGAAGTGAAATCATCTTGTGGTTTTGATTTGTGTTTCCCTGATGGTTACTGACATTGGACACCTTTCCTCATAGCTGTTGGCCATCTGGGTATCTTCTTTGGAAAAATGTCTATTTAGTTCCTTTGCTCATTTTTCAATTAGACTATTTGTTTTGTTTTGTTTTGTTTTCCAACTTAGAGAAAGACACAAGGTTTGCAATTTTTTTCCCTATTTTGTAGGTCATCTTTTTGTTTTGTTGGCTATTTCCTTGGCTCTGTCTCATCTGTTTTACCTTACACCCATTCTACTGACACTGTACCTTCTGCTTACCAAAGAGTAAGGACAAACAAAAGGAAAATAAACTATCGGTTGCCCTATCTTTCCCTATCCTTCTTTATTTTCATTTTCAGCACAAGCAATTAGCTAACACATGGAAGTAACATGATTAAGAAAGGATGTGATGCGGTATCTTACCTTCTTTCCACATTAAAAGCAAATCCTGCTTCCAATGGAAAACACTGTCTGTGATACTGAATACAAGGATCTGTGTGACTACACAGGCTACTCACCCATGAAGCCAGAACTTGTCTCTTATTCATCTTTCATGACTTAGCTCAAACGTTACAGCCCTGTGAATCCCAAAACTTACTATGTTTTCTCATTCCCGTATTAGCACATGTATACTACTATAAGAGCAGGTAGCTCCTTGTATTCTAGCTGGTATTTTACTTACTTGCTACATTACCCCTAAATTAGGTTGTTACTGCTTTGTTTTTGTATGCTACTGCAGACATTATAAAAATTATTTAACACACTGTAGACCATAAAAATAAAAGAATTAATGAAGTTATAATTTTTTTCAACATTTACTTATTTTTCTGAGAGACAGAGCATGAGTGGGGGAGGGGAAAAGTAGCAATATAAGACATAAAATTATGGAAAACAAAGCTGAAAAGAAGAGGGAAACAAAGGTCAGTATTCACAAAGGCAGATTTAGGGAATTCAGTGATTTATTAAAGTGTAAGAACATTCATGTCATAGGAGTCCCAGAAGATGAAGAGAGAGAAAAAGGGGCAGAAGGTTTATGTGAGCAAATTATAGCTGAAAATTTCCCTAATCTGGGGAAGGACACAGACATAAAACCCAAGAGGCACAAAGAACTCCTACTAAATTCAATAGAAGCCAGCCATCACCAAGATATATCATAGTCAAGTTCACAAAATACACAGACAAGGAAAGAATCATGAAAGTGGCAAGGGAGAAAAAAAGTCCTTAACCTACAAGGGAGGACAGATAAGGTTCACAGCAGACCTATCCACAGAAACATGGCAGGCCAGAAAGGAGTAGCAGGAGAGATTCAGTGTGGCGAATCAGAAAAATATGCAGCCAAAAATATTCTATCCAGCAAGGCTATCATTCAAAATAGAAGGAGAGATAAAGAATTTCCCAGATAAGCAAAAACTAAAGGAGTTTGTGACCACTAACCAGCCCTGCAAGAAATTTTAATGGAGAGGCTTCGAGTGGAGGAAAAAAAAAAAAAGACTAAAAGCAACAAAGACTAGAAAGGCCAAGAGAACATCACCAGAAACACCAACTCTATAGGTAACACAGTGGCATTAAATTCATATCTTTCAATAATCACTCTGAATATAAATGGACTAAATGCTCCAGTCAAAAGACAGAGGGTGTCATAATGGATCAAGAAAAACAACAAGATAGATGTATATGCTGCCTACAGGAGACTCATTTCAGACCTAAAGACACCTGCAGATTCAAAGTGAGGGGATGGAGAACCATCTATCATGCTAATGGATGTCAAAAGAAAGCCAGAGTAGCCATACTTATATTGAACAAACTAGATTTTATTTATTCATTTATTTTAATGTTACTTATTTTTTTTAATGTTTGTTTATTGTTGAGAGAGAGAAAGAAAATGCATGGACGGGGCAGGGGCAGAGAGAGGAGGAGACAGAGGATCTGAACTGGGCTCTGCACTGACAGCAAGAGCCCAAAGTAGGGCTCAATCTCATGAACCACAAGATCATGACCTGAGCCAAAGTCAGATGCTTAAACGACTGAGCCACCCAGGCGCCCCCTAGACAAACCAGATTTTACAAGGGCTGTAACAAGAGATGAGGAAAGGCATTACATCATAATTAAGGGCTCTATCTATCAAGATCTAACAATTATAAATATTTATGCCCCCAACCTGGAACACCCAAATATATAAATAAATTAATAACAAATATATAGAAGCTCACTGATAGCACTACAATGATACTAGGGAACTTTAACACCCAACTTACAACAATGGACAGATCATCTAAGCAGAAAATCAACAAGGAAACAATGGCTTTCAATGACACTCTGGATAAGGCGGACTTAACAGATATATTCAGAATATTTCATCCTAAAACAGCAGAATATACATTCTTTTTGAGTATCCAAGGAACATTCTCCAGAACAGATCACATACTGGGTCACAAATCAGCCCTCAATGACTACAAAAAGATGGAGACCATACCATGCATATTTTCAGATCACAACACTATGAAACTTGAAATCAATGACAAGAAAAAATTTGTAAAGGCCTAAAATACATGAAGGTTAGAGAACATCCTTCTAAAGAATAAATGGGTTAACCAGAAAATTAAAGAAGAAATTAAAAATACATGGAAGCAAATGAAAATAAAAACAGGTCAGCCCAAACCCTTTGGGATTAGCAAAGACAGTCCTGATCGTTACATACATTACAGTTCAGGCCTATCTCAAGAAGCAAGAAAAGTACCAAGTAAACAACCTAATCTTACACCTAAAGGAGCTAGAAAAGGAACAGCAAATAAAGAGGAAAGCCAGCAGAAGAAGGGAAATAATAAAGATTAGAGCAGAACTAAATGATACAGAAGCAAACAAAAAACAGGAGAAAACACCAGCAAAACTAAAAGTTGGTTCTTTGAAAGAATTAATAAAACTGACTAATAAGACCTCTCCAAAAGAAAATAGAAAGGACCCAAAAAAAGACAAAAATCACAAATGAAAGAGGAGAGATCACAACCAACACCACAGATATACAAAGAATTATAAGAGAATACTGTGAAAAATTATATACCAACAAACCGGGCAATCTGGAAGAAGTGGACAAATTCCTAGAGACTCACAAACCACCAAAAGTGAAAGAGGAAGAAATAGAAAATTTGAACAGAACCATAACCAGCAAAGAAATTTAATCGGTAATCAAAAATCTCCCAACAAATAAGAGTCCAGGGCCAGATGGCGTCCCAGGGGAATTCTACCAAACATTTAAAGAAGAGTTGATACCTAGTCTGTTCAAACTTCCAAAAAACTAGAAATGGAAGGAAAACTTCCAAACTCATTCTATGAATCCAGCATTACCTTGATTCCAAAACCAGACAAAGACCCCACTAAAAAAGGAGAATTACTGGCCAAATCTCAACCCCCATAAAGATATATTCCAAACAGTGTGATGAGCTTTCATATTTATTTTTTCCTTGCTTTGTGTGGTGTCTGACACAAGGAGCTTTACTCTAGATCTCAAGTTCCTTCAACCAATGAAAATACTATTTTTATGATAAAATTTTTTGAATTTTAACACAGTGCTGACTTTCTGGTAAATATTTGGTTGAATGACCGAACTTGTGTTAACAGGAAATAACCCAGCTACTGATGGAGAAGGCTAATTTACATACTGCAATTATTCCCATAATAATTGTGAGCAATACCTATTTTTTTATGGTAAAACACACTAAATGTTTGAGAGTTTACACACTGGATCTATTTATACTTAATTCTCAGAACAGTCCAGGGAAACAAATATAAATCCCCACTTTACATATCAGGCTTTTGGGGCTGATTTACTTGTCTTGGGTTACATATTTTAATGGCAGAACTGGGATTAATACCCAGGTAGTTCCACATCCAGAAGGCATGCCGTTTACCAAAATAGTATCATTACTGCCCAACGAGGAAGTAACCAGCTCAGGTAGAACGAGAACCAAAGCCGGTTGTAAACATCTCAGACATTTCATCACCTAGCTGGGAATCATGAAAGGGCTCATTTGAATTGGTAACTTCATGGAAGATACAAGAGTTTTAATGCCCCTCATTCGGAATGCTAGACGAATACTACATTAACTAGAGAGATAGATACACGTACGCATATAACCATAAAAACATTCACTGAGAAGGCTCCTCATATAACCTTTTTTGTGTCTATTTAAAATGCAGCCAATGGCATAAACCTCCAGACTCCCAGAATGGTGCTTTAAATCCCGCAGCTGTGGCATAAATAAAGTGTTGCAATACAGAAAGAGTACAGCATTCAACAATGATCACAAGCAATCCATTCCTGTGCACTGTCACTCTTCCCGACGTTTCCACATGTTGGAAATTTAAAAGGTTAGAGTCTTCAGCTGGAAGGGAAATTGACACTTGTGTAGAGAGAGAAGCATTGTGGTGTTTTGGAAACATGTAAGCTCAGAGCCAGTTGGATGTACCTCTGTTCAAATCTAATCTCAGCCACTCTTAGAAGCATGACTTTGGCCAAGTGGCATGCTCTCTCTGACTCATGAAACTGTTCAGTGAAATGGAAATCACAGTCGTGATCTTAATAAGATCAAAACTCGTTTGTAGAAAGTCCTTGCTTGGCACATAATGGATGTTCAACAAATGACAGGCAGGCACTATTACATATCCCAAGCTACTCTTTCTTTCTGGAAACCCACCTGTTTTTATGACTATAAACCTTGTTTTCATCCTTCACAGCCCAACAGCAATGTCTACTCCTGTTGGAATCCCAGACCTGGTCACTCCGAGAGACTTAGATACTCTGTCTGTCAATCTCACTTTTCACCTGCCTTGGAACAGCACGTGCACACTCTTGTTCACATGTGCTTACCTTTCTCATCATCCTCACTACGCCGTCAGCTCTTGAGGGCAAACACTGTCTGACTTACATTTCCATCTACATCTCAGGAGGCCCTAGTAAGATTTCTCTGCAACATCTGAATGAATAAGAAACCCAGATACCTAAACGCAGAAAATATGTTCAGGAGTTACTCACAGGTAGCAGTAGAAAATCCAACTCGTATCTCTCAAGCTTCTGCTATACTCATTGCCAGGAAACATCACCTCTGGAAAATAGCCAAAACACAAATGATAGTTAGGAAAGAAAATAAAAACAGACAAAATACTGTGTTTTATTTTCTTGGTGATGATTTGACTCCTTGCGCTTAATTACAAATCTTTGGAGGATATGAAATGTTTTAAGGCAGCTGGTAACCAACAGCTTCAAGACTGTCACCAGATACTGGAGTTCTTACTCTGTCAATAAGTGCCATGTGCCATGTGCTGATGCCACACTGTGACAGTGACGTCCTGTCTCAAACAAGACAACACCATGAAGTCTGCAAGCGTCTGGTGACACTGGCTTACGTGGCACAAGAGTTTACTCTAAGTAGAGTAGAATCAGTTTGTCCACAAACTGAGTCACCAAGTAACTTACTTGAATTATGATTGGGATTTCAGTGAATCTATAGATCAAGCTGGAATAAGGCTTTAAGATAAATTTCTGTTAAAGATAATTATCATATGATGTTTTTGAAGTGAGATATAATGATACATGAATATTCTTTGAAAATTAGATAAGAGAGAGATAAAAATGCTTTCAAAAAGGGAGGTGTTCTTTTCAGTGCAAACCATTTGAAATAAAATTATATACCAGAAAGCTACACATGATAAATTGATTCTAGCTCAGCGGCCTGGGGAAAAAACAAGGCTGCAGGCGTTCCATGTTTAAGAAATAAATTTATGAGTATTTATGCCATTAATAATTGCCTTTTCCCCTGTGGCTTCATGACTTGTGCCAAGTCTCACTCGTGACATTAACTCACACTGCCCGAGTTTGTGAAGGAGACTAGATTCAGTACAAAAGAAAGCCTTTGGGTGAGAAGTGATAGTGATGAGCATTTGGCTTAAAGACAAGTGCACTTCCTAGAGATTTGATTTCAAACCCTGGTGTCTACTCTACATTTATCTTGTTTCTGTTCAATTATAGATGGTCACAAGGCCTGTTGTGAAAGATTCCCATAGACCCTAATACCATTTTCCCAAGACCCTTTAGACTATACTTGCAGAGGAAATGTGGCTTTTTTCTAGAGCATGTTTCAAAAACATAAATGGTCTTTCTGCTCTGCTCAGGCCCCTGGACGATCACCTACCTGGTCGCTGTAGATAGAGGTTCACGCTTCTAGTCTAGACCACAGTTTTGAAGGTGCCTTCGATATGTAGATATTTATAAACTACATACACATGTCCTATCCTACTATCATTTTATGCACAATTTTAAAATGTACAAATATGGAATTTAAGAGGATGAGTTAAAAAGCAAATACAAATAGAAATATGGAATTCAATGGCAAGAAAAATAACTAAGAAGAACATAGACGGCTTACTTGGCAACAGAGATGAAGGATGGACAGGAGGTGAAGATTACTGACATTTTCAATAAAACTTTTTGAACTGTTTGACTTTTAAAACAATACAGGGCATTGTTTTAACAAAAATCATATCTAAAACCCTGACGTATTTCCCCTGTGCCATAACTGTATGCTTGAACACCTCCGGATACATAAGCAATTCACTCTGGAGATGACTGGTCTAAACCACTTTGCTATTTCTCCTTTTACTCTAAGTATATTAAATTACATTCTGTGGTGAATATAGTATTTGCAAAATAAAAAATAAAACATAAGCAATTGATGAAGGGTTCTGAGCTTTATTTCATTTTTATGTACCTTTATTTGTTAATAAAATATATACTTTATTGAACACCTATTTTTCCAGGCATTGAGCAAAGCACTGGAGACTCAGAAATCAACCATAAGCGGAGCTGAAAACGGAAAGACTTGAATCCTGATCCTGACCGTGCTGTTAAAATATTTTGCGACATTAGATAAATTGTTTAAGTGAAATAAGCCATACAGAGAAAGACAGATACCATATGGTTTCACTCTTATGCGGATCCTGAGAAACTTAACAGGAACCCATGGGGGAGGGGAAGGAAAAAAAAAAAAAGGTTAGAGTGGGAGAGAGCCAAAGCATAAGAGACTCTTAAAAACTGAGAACAAACTGAGGGTTGATGGGGGGTGGGAGGGAGGGGAGGGTGGGTGATGGGTATTAAAGAGGGCACCTTTTGGGATGAGCACTGGGTGTTGTATGGAAACCAATTTGACAATCAATTTCATATATTAAAAAAAAATTGTTTAATCTTAAGCTTCTATTTCCAAATATGGGGGCGCCTGGGTGGCTCAGTCGGTTAAGCGTCGACTTTGGCTCAGGTCACAATCTCACGGTTCAGGGGTTCAAGCCCCACACAAGGCTCTGTGCTAACAGTTCAGAGCCTGGAGCCTGCTTCAGATTCTGTGTCTCCCTGTCTCTCTGCCCCTCACCTGCTTGTTCTCTCTCTCTAAAATAAATAAACATAAAAAAAATTTATTTCCAAATATGTAGGAAGAAAAGGCACAATTGAGCTGCCACATCTGCAGAATTGCCTTGAAGATCACACACGTATTGTTTCAGTTGTGGGGGTAGCTTTGGGGTGAAGTGCCCCAGGCTTCTCCCTGCATGTGAGAAAAGGGACATCACCGCGAATGTGTGTAGATGAACAGATGGGGGGGGGGCAGGTAAAGCTAAGAAACAAGATGTACAGTGAAAGTACTAACATAAGAATAAAAATAGAACAATCCTTGAAACAAAAATGGGGAAGAATAAATGAAGCATCAAACTGAACGCAAGTGGTGAAGTCCCATGGTGTAACCCACCAGGTCAGAGGCAAGTAATCACGGGCTAGTATGACTCAGGGACAGCGAGTTATCCCGTTTTCACGACAGTGCCTCATATCTTATAATTATTTGACAAGCGACAATCTTGCATGCAAAGCTGAGTATTAGGGTGTTTTCGGCATCCAACTGGCAGTTAATACTGAGTTGATACTGTAGATTGTCATCTTTGGATGACAGCGGCATGCCTGCCGTGGGGCTCGGTTTCCACAGAAGACAACCGAATAAGTCACCAGTCCTTCTGCATGCTTGACATCCTAAGGAAATACCTCTGCTACCTGGAAAGCAGGTTGGTTTGGGATGGGAGGGCTGTTGACTGTAAGAGGAGCAGGCTGTTAAATAATAAAAATCCAGGATCCAACTTCCAAATACTCTCTGAAAAAAGGATTTTAAGCCTACATATTAAAAAATGTACTATCAGTGTTGGACTTGGGGTCATGAAGGTAACAGACAGTAATAACTTCAAAAGAGAATGAGGCTGGATCCCCTCCTCCACTCTGAATCTTTTTGGCTGTGTCACTAAACATTCCATATCACTGTGTTTATCCAATTGCACAACCAATCAATAGCACATCAACTTTCCACCCACTTTAATATTTCTTACATCGGCTTTTATTGAACAGTGGTAAAACTTCAAGATAAACAACTTTTGGACTTGTTTTATGTGGATATGAGAATCTAAAAGAGAATCAAAAGTTAACCCAAAGTCCAAGAAGGAAAAGTATAACTTGGGATTATTAATACAACTCAATCCAACAGATAATTCAGAATACCTATTCTGCACTTAACATTGTCATTGTTGCTTGAAGGAACACAAATACAGGAATGTTCAATTTAACATAATTCAGCAAATGTTTACTTAATGGGTACCTACTTTCCACCAGGTACTCTTTTAGATATATGAGATGCAGGGGTGAGTAAGAAATTATCTTCAGGTTCAAAAAACCTTGCAGTTTACTTGCAATGCATGTAAGTATCTGGGGGCTGTTATGATATAGTTGAAAAATACCCAGAGTCAGATTAAATATGTTAAGAGGCATTAAAGAAGAAAAACAAATATTTAGCATTTTTAAAGAAGGGCAATTAAATGCAGGGAGGCCATTATTACACTGAACAGATCATGAAGACAGCGACTGAGGGGGTACAGATATTTCACATCAAATTCATAGATTGTTGGAGAGTAAGAAAGATTAAGGAAAGAAATTAGAGACAAGTACGATGATTTTTCCTGCTTAAGCAGAGGCTACCAGTACCCTGCTGGTATCGCCCTGGCAGTTACCCCTATAAGCCTATCGTGCTTACTGAAAATGAGTATCTGTGATTCTACACCTGAGGGATTTTATTCTGACCAGTGAAGACACCATCTTTGTAGGCAGGACAATCCAAAAGCACCAGAGAGTTGGAATCTAGAGGCAACTCTTGGCCAGTGGGGGACAGTGACAAGTCTCTCAGTGGCAGAGCTTTGAGCAATACGCCCAATCATCAACTCAGTGGAAGAGACAAATGGCCTGGATCAAGATACTCTACAGACAAATGCATATCCACTGGCTTCACTAGTTATTCAGGGTCCAAGAAGGAGCAAGATTAGAAGACTGAAGACAAAGTCATCTGGGAAAGAAGCCTATGATTGGATCTACAGGAGTGGAAAAAAGTGTGTTAATCTTTATTTCTCACATAATGCCTACCAAAAAACATCCAGAGCAGAGAAGGTATTGAACAACTGCTTGATAAGATGATAAGATGACTGGTCTGGCAGAGTTCAGCCAGTCTCTGCCTTTGGCCCCATTATTTTCACTGCTGGGCTGATAGACACGGTAGTTGTGGGGACACGGATGGAGGCAGGGCACGGTACAGTATCACGGCTCCCTCCAACCAAGTCTGAAGTAGCTAGTGTCATTGCTGAATGTCCAAACGTTGGGAACATAAACTGACATTAAGCTCCAGATGTTGCACCATTTTCTAAGACATCTACCTGTGGCGAGTTGATTATCAGAATTATCATGATAGGACCTCCCATAACATGTTTCAGCAAAGGAAGTGTGACAGTATTTAAATAATGATGAAATCCACTAGCTATACCATATACCACACTACCCAGAAGATTCCAACATGATAAGACGTTGGAAAGCCCTTAGAGGCACAGTTGAAGTGGCATCTTGGTGATCATGCCCCATGGAAGGGAGGTGAACAATGGTGCTTTCTACCTCATAGTTAGCATTCATGGGTGAAGAAACCAAGGGGAGGAACTAAATGCACCATTTCTTGTCATAATTCTTAGTGACCCACTCTGAAATTTGTGCTTATCCCCGGAATTTTAGGCTCCCTTGGATCAGAACACTCTAAGGGGACAGACAAAATCAGACTTCCTCTTAAGTCTAAAGCCATGACTACCACCTGTTTATTCTAGATTCTTCAAACTAATAGGCAAGGAAACCATTTAATAAACTGATACGGTTAACTGATCTTGTGTGATGGTTAATTTCATGTGCCAACTTGACCAAAACACAGGTTACCCAGATATTTTGTCAAACATTATTCTGGGTATGTCTATCAGGACACTTTTGGATGGGCTTTATATTTGAATCCATAGACTGAGTAAGGGAGAATGTCCTTTCTAATGTGGGTAGGTCTCATCTAATCAGTTGAAGACATGAATATAACAAAAAGATTGACCTTTCTTTGAATAAAAGAGAATCTCTTCAGCTTGATTCTTAGAGCTGCTCTATTCCAGCTCTAAGACCTGCGTTTGGACTTGAACTGAAGCACTAGGTCTTAAAAGGTCTTGAGCCTCCTGGCTTTTGGACTGGAACTCACACATGAGCTCTCCAGGTCCTCAAGGCTTCAAACATGGACCAAGACCACAGCACTGGCTCTCCTGGGCTACAGCTTACTCACTGCAGATCTCCTATTTGGTTTTTTTTTTTGTTTTTTTTTTTGTTTTTTGTTTTTTTGTGAGAACCTTGACCCATACACTGATTATCACAAGGCACATGACAAAAGGTGACTGGATCTCAAGGATTTATAGCAGCCTATCTTGCTACTGCCATGGCCAGTGTTAAACCTGATAGGAAGCAACTTAATGCAAAATAAGTTCTGATTCAGGGTATTGGTAATGCTTTGTTATTTGAAGGCTTTTGATTTTATTTTATTTAGAAATTGTAACCGACCAGTGTCTGAAAAAAATTGGTTACAGGGCAGAGCGGAAATAATTGCAGTACAAGTGAGTTTTTCAATGGGTAATTTCTAGCAAATGTTATTCTTGCCCTACCCACATCCCTTCAACACTTCCCTATACCTGCCTAATGCTGTGTACCACGATGTACTTCTGGATGAGAAAGTACACTTCTCCTCACCTCCTTGTATTTTTGGTAAAACAGTCTATCCTGGTACACCCGGATGAGCTTTCGAACCACAGGCTGAGCTCAGTACACAGGGTGTGATTTATTTTGTTCATGGAAAGACTGATCAGAGAAGGGCCAACACATAAACCAAGCCAGATTTTTCCCAATTATGTCATGTGTAGCTCCTAGCAGAAGGAGGAAGAGAAAGTGAGAACTGAGCCTCATGGTAGGCTTTGGTAGCTTGAAACTAGTGTTATACAGAAAATAATAACAGATATAATCTAACTCATTTCATTTTGTTTCTGGCAGTTATAATTAGAAAATAAAGAATCATGGTTAATACAGAAAGTGAGACATCGTAGATCAATGACTGAGACTGGAGAGCCTTGAGGGCCAGAGGGAGGAGCCTATGCCTTAACTTATTTTAATCAACAGAGCCAAAAAATACAAGAAGTTCAAGTGACAAAGTTTTTGTTTTTATTTTTCCTTATCTTCTGTCTCAACCCTCTCGATTGTTACTGTGATATACGTGCTTAGGCTTGTATCCTAAACTACACCTCATCTCACACGGTCCTCATTCTTTCCAAGCCTTTCTGCATTTTAGTCTATGATTAATTTCTCCTGCATCTTTACTTACTCTCCCTACTGTAGGCATCATTTTAATGTAATTACATGTGTCCTTACCCAAATAAGATAATTTATTCTGAAATACGTGTGAGATTACTCTATCTCCAGATGCCTACTTAAATGATTCTACAAGTGGTATTTCGTGCTATAACTCTCAGTCTGCTTTCTTTTTCTTAATCCACCCAATGTTTGAAATTCATACCTATATTGCCTGATGTAAGTCTCCATCAACTTTTCTCAATATTCAAGCATATTCCATTATCTGGTCTCCTATCAATGCTTCCAATAGCTTAGCATCAGAACAAATACTAGAAAGCATCACCTTGTACATGCTATCATATGAATCTGAGACAGAGCATCTTTAGGATATAACCTGAGGTATGACGGCTGAATTATAAATTATACACATGTTTATTTCACTTACCTACTACATGATTGATTTATAAGGTGGTTAGAACTTTAAATTCCTACCAGCTGTACATGCAGTTTCCTAGGACTCCATATTCTGGTCAACATTTGATACTGATTTTGTCAATTTTCTATTTTAGAGAATGTGAGTGCTACATATTTGTTGTAATTTGTGTTTTTCTAATGGTTAATGAGATTGAAAATCTCATCATGCACTCTCTGGTCATTTCCAAATCTCTTTTTGTGAATTTCTTAAACACTGATTTTGTTTCTTTCTCTATTGGGTCCTCTCTAAGTCATTGGAGTAGAGCAGTTTTAATCTAGAGAGTACAATTTTAGGGAAGTTTAAATGCTGCAAATACTTTCATTGAATGTATCTCTCTAATAACTTTGTGGTATCTTTTGCTGAAGAGAATTTCTTAATTTTAATAAAGAAAGATTTATCAATTTGAATGTTTTTTTTTTGTTTTTACTATTAGGGTCTTAATTAATGTGTAATTTCCTACCAAGGTCAAGAGAATATCATCCTAGATTTTCTTCATTGACTTAATAGCTTTATCTTTCACAATTAGGGCTTTAATCCATGTAGGGTTTATTATTGTATATAGTATGAATTGGATCCTGCTTAGTGTCCATGACATCATTTAATAAATAAATATTCTTTCCCAGTGATCAGTAGTTGTGATGCAAATACTGTCATTAAAATTGTTCCAAGTATTTACAAAATGCTGTTCACGTGTTCAAAGTTCAAAATCACTTTTTAAAGTTTCCTCAGAAAACCTCCCTGAAATTTTGTTAGCTATTGTATTGAATTCACCTTTATTTCTTCGCAAAAACTGAAGAAGAGTTAGCAAACCAGTGTTTACAAAGTATCTACTATATGTTGTGGGTAATAATTTTATGGAACAAAATAAAAATGGGCTATTAAAAATGGAAACAAAAATCAGGGAGGTCAGGAAGATGGCATCGTGGAAGGATCGTGAGCTCACCTTGTCCCACAGACACATCAAGATAATAGCTACATCTCTACAACAAACTCTGAAAACAACTTAAACCCTGCAGGACAGATTTTCCACAGTTAATCACAGAGAGGAGGCCACATCAGTAAGAGTGAGAGGGGTGGAGATGTGATTGGAAGCCAAATATCGTGCTAGAATATCCACAAACAGGAGGGACACCACACGGAGGTATGAGGACATTAGACCCCACACCAGGAATGCCACACATGGGGACCTGCACTGGTGCGATGATTCCCCATAATTTCTGGCTTTGAAAATCAATGGGGCATAGCTTTGCAAGGTTTTACAATCAGCAAGGCTTACTTCTGCGAACTTTAAAGATCAGTGGGCTTAGCTCTGGGAGAGTCAAAAGGCAAGAGGAAACTGAATCGCCCTGCTTAAAGAGACGGCATAATAAACAACCCTGTAGAGACAAAGTATAGACACAGTAGTTTGAAAAGCACCTGGGGTATATGTGAAAGAGATTTCTTTACAAATCCCTGAGGGGGGTGGTGGGCAGGGATCTTTGGGAGAATCCTCCAAGAACAAAGTGCTGGTAGTCACCATTTCTATTTCCCTGCTGCAGCATAGTCAGACACTTGCAAGAACCAGTGTGAACACCCTCCAACTATATTCTAGCACTGTGTACCCCGCCCCTGTGTTCCTCTGTGAATCTGCCCCATCCAACCCACCCCATGCAGCAGGCATCCCTCCAAAGCAGTTTCTTCCCTGAGCCACGCTACAAGCAACCCCATCAAGGACTGGCACCACTCCAAAGTGACTCCTGACCTGGGGAGAGGGAAAGATAAGCACACATGTCACTGCGCCTGCAGTCCCAGAGCCAAACCTTATAGCTGGCTACACAGGGACAGCACACCGCTAATAAGAGCAGCTGTAGCCCTGGCTGATGGACCGAGGACAGGCATCTGGTCTGATGCCAGCTCCACCAACCAATGGAAGCCTCTCAGAGGCAGCACAGGGAGAGTGCCTTGTCTACTAGTGGAACACAGCCCCAGCAGACCGACTGAGGGCAGGCATGGGTCTGACTGCTGGTGCTGTCCAACAACAAGCTCCTGGCGACGTTAGCTAGGCCCCTTAACAGCACAGGGACAAAGTCCTGCCTGTTACACCCACAAGAGGCAAAGTGGGCCAATGCAGCCAACTGGGCCAAAGGCAACACAGCTTGGCCACAGCAGGGCACATGCAATGCACACAGGAGGCAATGTTGCAGTACCTGTTCCTGGTGAACAGGGGACACCCCACTGCAGGGCACTAACTCTTCTTCATGGGGCCACTGCGTTCAAGAGCAGGAGACATAGTTGACTTCCCTAACACATAGGAACAAACACAGAGAGTCAGACAAAATGAGGAGACAGAGGCATATATTCCAAATGAAAAACCAGGACAAAATTACAGCTGAATGAAATGAATATGCCTGATAAAGAATTCAAAGTAATGGTCAAAAAGATACTCACTAGACTGGAGACAAGAGGAGAGGATCTCAGTGAGATATTCAACAGAGATAGAAAATATAAAAACAAACCAGTTAGAGATGAAAAACTCCATAACTGAAATAAAAATACACTAGAGAGAATCAGTAGCAGATCAGAAGAGACAGAATAGATCAGGGACCTGGAAGACAGGCTAATGGAAAGCAACCAAGCCAAACGGCAAAAACCAAAAAACATAATAAGAAATGAGAATCAGTTATGGGAACTTAGTGGCATCATCAACTGTAATAAAACTGACAGTGTAGAAGTCCCAGAAGGACTAGAGAGAGAGAAGGAGGAGAAAATTTATTTGAAGAAGTAATATCCTAAATCTCCCCCTTAATCTGGAAAACAAAATAGTCTTCCAGATCCAGGAGTCACAGAGATCCCCAACAAAATCAACCCAAAGAAGCCCACACCACATATTATTAAAATGGCAAAAAGGTAGTGAGAAGGAAAGAATTTTTAAAGCAGCAAGAGAAAAGCAAGCAATTATATTTAAAGGAAACTCCATAAGGCTGTCAGGTGATTTTTCAGCAGAAACTTTGCAGGCCAAAAGGGAGAGGCATCATATGTTCAAAGTACTGAAAAGAAAAAAAAAACCTGCAACCAAGAATATTCAAGGTTTTCATTCAGAATGGAAGTGAGGTAAAGTGTTTCCCAGAGAAACAAAAGTTACAGGATTTCATCACCACTAATCCAGCCTTACAAGAAATGCTAAAGAGAATTCTTTGGTTGGAAAAAAAAGCCATAACTAGGAGTAAGAAAATTACAAAAGAAAAAAAATTTCACAGGTAAATGCAAACATAGAATAGAGACAGTAGATTAATCACTTATAAATTGTATACAGTTTAAATCCAAAAAGCAGTAAAATCAATTAAACCTACACAAGTCAACCAAGAGATTTAAAAATGAAAAACTGTAAATTATGACATCAGATCCATAAAAAAATGGAGGGAGTAAAAACTTAAAGCTTTTAGAATGTGTTCAAACTTCAGCAGCCAACAACTTAATATAAATTTCTATATGATAAGATGTTATATATACACTCAATGGTAACTACAAATCAAAAACCTGTAATATATACACGTACATAATAAATAGTACAGGAATCCAAACTTCATAAATAAAAAACATAATAATAATCCACAAGGGAAAAGGGCAAGAGAAGAAAGGAATAGAGCAGAACTACAAAGACAACCATAGAGAAGTAACAAAATTGCAACAAGTACATGCCTAACAATAATTGATTTAAATGTAAATGTACTAAATGCTCTAATTAAAATACATGGGGTGCTTAAATGGATAAAAAAGCAAGACCCATCTATATGCTGCCTACAAGAGACTCACTTCAGACCTAAAGACACCTGCAGACTGAAAGTGAAGGGATGGAAAATATTTAACATTCAAATAAAAGAAAAATCAAGCAAACACACAAAACAAAAAGAAAGGCAGGGTAGTAATACTCATATAGGACAAAACAGAATTTAAGACAGTGTTGCAAGAGATAAAAAAAGGACCTACAAAACGATAATGAGCAAAATCCAACAAGAGAATATAGTAATTATAAATATCTATGTGCCCAACAAGAGAGCACCTAAATACATAAAGCAACTATTAAGCATAATAAAGGGAGAAATTGACACTGATACAATAATGGTAGGAGACTTTAATACCCCATATACATCAATGAATAAATAATCCAGACAAAAATTTACAAGAAAACAGTGGCTTAGGATGACACATTACATTAGATGGACCTAACATATATTCAGAACATTCCATACAAAAACAGCAGAATACACATTATTTTCAAGTGCACACAGAACATTTTCCAGGATAAATACACATTAGGCTTCAAAACAAGTTGCAATAAATTTAAAAAGACTGAAACCGTATATGCGTCTTTCCTGACCATAAGAGTCTGAAAACAGAAATTAACCACAAGAAAAAAACTGCAAAAGAATGCAAACACATGGAGGTTAAATAACATGTTACTAAACAATAAGTAGGTCAATCAAGAAATTAAAGAGGAAATTAACAAATGGACAGGCAGACAAATGGAAATGAAAACACAACAATCCAAAGTCTTTGGGATGCAGGAAAAGCTGTTCGAGGAGAGGGGTCTACACCAATACAGCCCTACCTTAAGACACAAAGAAACAAAAATATCAAATAAATAACCTAACTTTACACCTAAAGGAGATAGAAAGAGGAGAACAAGCAAAGCCCAAAGCCAGCACAAGGAAGGAAATAATACTGATTAGCACAAAAATAAATGAAATAGAGACACAATAGAACAGATGAATGAAACCAAGGGCTGATTCTTTAAAAAGATAAACAAAATGGGTAAACCTTTACCCAGGTTCATCAAGAAGGAAAGAGACAGAACTCAAACAAGTAAAATCAGATCCAAGGAGGAGAAATAATGACTGACACTACCGAAATACAAAGGATTACAAGAGAATTTTTGAAAAATTATATGCCAACAAATTAGACAACCTAGAAGAAATGAATAAATTCCTAGAAACATATAATGTTCTAAAATTGAATCAGGAAGGAATAAAAAATTTGAACAGACCAATTACTTGCAATGAAATTGCATCAGTAATTAAAAACTCCTAATACAAAAGTTTAGGACCAGATGGCTTCACATATGAATTATTCCCAACATTTAAAGAGGAGTTAAGATGTATTCTTCTCAAACTATTCCAAAAAACAGAAGAGGAAAAAAGCTTCCAAATTCATTCTATGAGACCAGCATTAACCTGATAACAACCCCCCCGAAAAAAATACAACAAAAAAGAAAACTACCAATATCTCTGATGAACATAGATGCAAAAATCCCCAATAAAATGTTAGCAAACCAAAATCAGCAATACATTTTTAACATTCACTATGATCAAGTGAGATTTATTCTACAGATGTAAGTATGGCTCAATATTTAGAAATCAATCAACCTGATACATCACATAAACAAGAGTAAAAATAAAAAAACATGTGAACATCTCAGTGGATGTACAAAAAGTATTTGATGAAGTACAATATCATTTCATGATAACAACTCTCAATAGAGTGGGTTTAGAAGGAACATATTTCAACATAATAAAAGTCATATATGAAAAACCCACAGTGAACACCATACTCAATGGTGAAAAATTGAGAGCTTTTTCTCTAAGATCAGAAACAAGGATGTCTGTTCTCACCACTTTTATTCAATATAGTAGTGGAAGTCCTTGCTGCAGCAATCAGACAAGACAAAGAAATAAAAGGCATCCAGATTGGTAAGGAAGAAGTAAAACCGTCACTACCTGCAGATGACATGATACTATATAGAGAAAACCCTAAAGTCTCCACCAAAAAACTATTAGAACTCACAAGGGAGTTCAGCAAGGTCACAGGATACAAAATTAATATAGAGCAATCTTTTGCATTTCTATATGCTAATAATGAAGTAGCAGAAAGAGAAATTAATAATCCTATTTACAATTGAACCAAAAATAACAAAATGAAGATGACACAAAAAAATGGGAAGATATTCCATGCTCATGAATTGGAAAAACTAACAATGTTAAAATGTTTATATTACCCAAAACAATGTACACATTTAAAGCAATCCCTATAAAAAATACTAGCAGCATTTTTCACAGAGCCAGAAATAATACTAAAATTTGTACAGAACTACAAACGACCCTGAATAGCCCAAGCAATCTTCAGAAAGAAAAGAACAAGTCTGGGGGTATCACAATGTCAGATTTTAAGATATACTACAAAGCTATAGTAGCCACAACAGTATGGTGCTGGCACAAGAATAGACACATAAATCAATGGAACCCAGAGCCCAGAAATAAAAAGGTCAATTAAATTTATTACAAAGGATGCAAAGAAACACAAAGGGTAAAAAGAATATCTCTTCAATAAAAGGTGTTGGGAAAACTGGACAGCAACATGCAAAAGAATGAAACTAAAATAAAATGAATTAAAGACATAAACATGAGACCTGAAAGCATAAAAATCCTAGAAGAGAACAAAGACAGTGATTTCTCTGACAGTGGCTACAAGAACATTTTTCTAGATGTATCTCCTCAGGCAAGGGAAACCAAAGCAAAAATAAACTATTGGGACTACACAAAAGTAGTAAGCTTTTGCAAAGCAAAGGCAACAAAACAAAACAAAACAAAACAAAACAAAACATTCCTACTGAATGGAATAAGTTATTTACAAATGATATATCCAATAAGGGGTTAATATCCAAAATATAGAGAGAATTCATACAACTCAACACACACACACACACACACACACACACACACACACACACACAAACCTAATCCAATTAAAAATGGGCTGAGGACATGAATGGACACTTTCCTAAAGAAGATATCCAAATGGCCAACAGACACATGAGAAATACTCAACATCACTTGTCATCATGGAAATACAAATAAAAACCAAGTGAGATACCACCTTACACCTGTCAGAATGGCCAGGATCAAAAAGACAAGAAATAACAAGTGTTGGCAAAGATGCGGACAAAAAGGAACCCTTGCGTACTGTTGGTGGGAATGCAAGTTTATAGGTATAGTCACTAAGGAGAACAGAATGGAGGTTCCCCAAAAACCTAAAAATAGAAACATCAGATAATACAGTAATTCCACTATTGGGCATCTACCCAAAGAAAACAAAAGCAATAATTTGAGAAGGCATATGCACCCTGGTGTTTACTGTAGCATTATTTACAACAGCCAAGATATACAAGGAGCCTGAGTGTCCAGTGACAGATGAATGGATAAAGAAGAAGTGGCATACACACACACACACACACACACACACACACACACACACACACACAAAGATGCACAGATACACACAATGGAAACTTACTCAGCCATGAAAAACAAAAAAAATGAGATTGTACCATTTGCAACAACATGGATGGAACTAGAATGTATTATGCTAAGTGAAATAAGCCAGACGGCGAAGGACATACACCATATGATCTCGCTCATATGAGGAATTTAAGAAACAAAACAAATGAAGAAACAAAGAAAAAAAGATACAAACATAAAAACAGACCCTTAGATACAGAGAACAAACCAGTGGTTGCCAGAATGGATGTGGTGGGGATGGGTGAAATAGGTAAAGGGGACTGAAAGCTGTGACTTCCAGTTACAAAATAAATAAGTCATGGGAATAAAAAGTACATCATAGGAAATATAGTGAATATGACGATAATAAGGTTGCTTGGTGACAGACGGTGTCACTTACTGTGATGAGCACTCAGTAATTTACAGTACTATTGAATCACTGTTACACACATAAAACGAATACAGCACTGTATGTTACTTACACTTCAAAAAACAAAAGAAAAAGAAGAAAAAGAGCGTCCAACCTTATTAGAAATAAGTGACACATAGATGAAAGTTATACAAATGGTTTTCGCTTTTTAAATTAAAAGTGATAGCACTAATAATTAGTGTATAAGAGAGTGTGGTAAAACAAAATTGTATATACTGGTGGGAGCGTCATTTTACAGCTTTACCAGAGAATTCTTGGTCAATACTTCTAGAATCTTAAATAAGAACGGACTTTTAGACAGATAGCTCCTTCCAGAAATGTATCCTAAGGAAATAATCATACAAGAAGGAAAGGACTTACGTATTAATGTGTCCAATGAAGAGTTGTTTATAATTGTAAAAACACAGTAAATATTGTTAACATTCCATCATAGAACATTTAAAATTATACTGTGCTTCCTCCACATAAGGGACTGCACTCAGTAAAATTTGTTATAGATGCCATGCAAGCACCTGACATTCGGCTTTTGATTGTTGAGACATCCATTTCAAAGACATCCACGTGGGAGCACCTGGGGGGGGGCTCAGCTGAGCATTGGACTTTGGTTCAGGGCATGATCTCATGGTTCATGAGTTTGAGTCCCACCTCAGGATTGCTGCTGTCAGCCTGTCAGCACAGAGCCCCCACTTTGGATCTTCTGTACCCCTCTCTCTGCCCCTCCCCTGCTTATGCACATTCTCGCTCAAAAATTAAATAAAACATTAAAATAAAAGACAACCATCTGGAAAAAACACACTGCCTCCTAGATGACATGGGTACCAGCAAAACTAGATGAGAAATCAGGCCACTCCCACCCGGTAAGTTCCCAAGTTCCCCCTGTAGAAACTGTAAGGGAGCCTAGATAACTGACCACTGGGGTAACCCTGGTTTTCCTCTCCTGCACCCTAAAGCCCATTCTTATGTTTTTAATTAGCCAATAAAGAGCAAACCCTGGGGATCCTAAACATCCCACTCCAGACCCCACTAAAGGGCAAAGCCCCAGGTGTGCATAGTCTCTCTTTCTGCCACCACCTGCAGCAGCCTTGTTGCGTGACCCTTGGGCATGGTGGACCCTCCAAGACACGTGAGTAATAAGTCTGTATTTTCCAACATGACCTGATGCTTGTGAGTGAGGTGCATCCTACAATCATAAGTACCACAAGGGCAGGTCCAGCCTCAACAGTGGGTCTGGTGGGGGAAATACCTGTGGCGGCTCATCACAAATAGTGTGAGCTCTGGCAAGTACCTCAGGTGTTTAGAACCAGTGGTATCACCACCAGCAGAATGAGACCCATACAGCACAGATGTCCATTATTTCTGTGGACAATAGGATAGAGTAAAAAGCAATTTAGATATAAATGTGTATGATATAATTCTTTGATTTTTAAAACCAGAGATATGGGGGCCCTGGGTGGCTCAGTCGACTAAGGGTCCGACTCCTGATTTCAACTCCGGTCATGATCTCACAGTTCATGATTTCGAAACCCGTGTTGGGCTCTGCACTGACAGTGAGGAGCCTGCTTGGGATTCTCTCTCTTTTGCTCTCTCTCTCTGCCCCTCCCCTGCTCTCTCTCTCTCTCAAAACAAATAAATAAACTTAAAAAATAAAACAAGAGAGAGAGAAAGTACACGGATATATATGTACATATGTTCTATGTGTACGTGTGTGTGTGTATGTGTGCACAATTTATTATCAAAATAGCATCTGTGGTTATCTACAGATGAAAAAACAAGTGACTTCTTTGCTTATCAGTATTTATTTTTTTCCATCATGGGCATGAATACTCTATTTCAACTTGTTAAAAAGAAATAGATCAATTAGACATACCTCCTTCAAATAGTTGCTCTAATTCCATTCTATATAAACTACTGTCTGACTTTGAATTTCCATAGCAGCTACATTTAAAATATCTTGTGGTTGATTCATTTTGCTTTCTCATTTAAATAAGAAATACCAAGGGAAAACCCTAAATCTTGCCTATCACTCATGTTGTCACAAAGGAACACTAGAAATATCCACTAGATCACCCCAACATAACTGTAAAATGAACAAACAACATTCTGATTTATGCATCAGTCTCTTGTAAAGTTGGGGTCTGGTGGTGCTGTTTATAAACTCATGTTTGTGCATTGGCAAATATGAAGACAATGTCCCAAGTACTACCAAGATAATACCATCCTTTTAGGCTTAGTCTGATTATTAACATTATTTGTAATGCTTTTTTTAATGTTATGTTTAAAAGATTATAATTTTAAAAAGTGTATCTCTTTCTCATTATTGAACCTGGGCTAAAGAGGTAGCACATTTGAACAGTGGTCGGGACATGCATGTTCCATGTATAAAAACAGACAAACATCCTGTGAACATTAGAAAAATGACTATGATTTACCTGTACATTTTTTAGTATTATAGTGGAATTGGAAACAGAAACAGACTCAAAGCAAAATTCACCCTCATGACTTTTGCAATACAGGCTTATGTTACTGCTAGAAAAACTTATCTCACATAAACAGTATACCAGAAAAAAAAATATATATGGTTTAGGGAATAGGAATTTCTTTAAAAAAAAACACACATTTTATTAAAAATGTGTGTGGCAGGTATATCCTATACATTTTACTGCAAAAATATTATACTCAAACTAAATCTAGAATAATTTTTTTCCCAGTTACTAGGCAAGAAACCCCAATAAAGCGATGTGAAACCCAGGCATTATTAAGATTTTTTGTTTTACCATTTTATCATTTTTATTTTATAAAAACACCATTGGTATTTTAGCTTATTGCATTAATTTAGTGGCATTCCCAAATTTATAATAAGTTTATATAAGTTCTTTAAATATCTAGTATACTGTGTCCAATCTCTCATCTAGACGTATCTAAATAGGCACTCTGGAAAGGAAGTCAGGGACATTTTTGATGCATGGTCCCATTTTCCCAAGGTATTGCTAATGCAGTCATCAAAAGCACAACACACCCGATGCTATACCATAGATAAGTCTCAGATAAGGGCTATATTAAAAACATATATTTTGCTCTCTCACCAATTCTGCACAAAACGGTTCTCTGTGGTGGCAAAATTTTACTAGCTTTGCTTCTCAGCTTGAAAAATAATATTAAACAATGGACCGGACACTGAATTCTAAACTATTAAATATATTTTTCAGATGTAATAAAGGTGTGCTGTCAATGAACATTCAAGAGACTGGTGAACTTGATTATAAACTCCTAAGACTTAGAATGTGAGACAAATAACATACCAAATATTTTTAAAACTATGATGTAGAGAGATGAAATTATTTGCCACTGAAATCAGGAATACCAATTATAACTAATACTTCTCAGCATTTGCATTTATACCCTTATTCGTTGGTCATTATCTTACCCAATCCCCACCACACTCTGTGTACAAATTTATGATGATAATCTTCCATTTAAAGGAGAAGTTTACAAGCAACCTGAAGGTATGCCAGAAACTGTGGGCAGATACCGCTGGTTATGTAGGTTTTAGAACACAGTGTAAGGCTAGAACAAAATGCTAATCTATGGATTTGTGATTTCCACTTAGCCATTTTCAATCACTACTTTATGATGTAATCAGGATCTATCATGCTAATCTACAGTCAGTTCTTCTCACTGTGAAATCATTACAATTCCTAGTCCCCTTGCCGGTAGACAGAGACGTGATGAATTGGACCACGGGGGCTGTGAGAGGAAATGGCATGGTCGTTATGGTCATTGTGGCCTGAAGCATTCAAGGGCTGGTGTACAACCCTTCAACCATCTCTTCTTCTGACGTGGAAATGATGGAAGAGCGTGTTACACTGGAGGTAGTAGGTGCAAAGCCTGATGGCCTGTTGAGATACTGCACAGAGGACAGAACCCTTAGGCAGTCTCTTGCCCCCTTGGTGACCGTAGCCTGAGTAACAAAAACTTCTACTGTGCTAAACTTAATTGAAATTCTTGTGTTTGCTACTTCGACATAGCTTCAAAACCCCAGTTTATGCAAAATTTTGCCTTTTGTTTTAACATTGAGAACTTAGAAAATTCTTCAGTAAGGAAAAGGAGACCCCAAATATACTAAAGCCCACTTAGAAACTGGACACAGAGTTTGTGTAGTTGAAGAAGACTATTCTGTACAGTTCTTTCAAAGGGAAAGGCGCCTCATTTTTCCACATTTTTTCTGTATTGACACTTATAACTGCCCTCAGCATCCTGGAATCATTCACAAAGGGTATAAAAGTGGTTTGTGTTATTCACGCTACTAAGAACTGAAGGGTTTTTTTTTTTTTTTGCAGTTAGTGATAGTCCTGTTGTGAGTTGCCACTTGTGTATGTAGTTGGAGCAAATACAGATTGGTTTTTCCTCTTCATATATGAGATTTTGCTTTCACGAAATGAACAGTTTCAGAATGTGGGCACACAAGGAGAACAGATTGGTTTAATACAGAACATGGGTTAGAAGACTTCCTTTGGTCATAGTTGGGACTCTCATGGCATTGATTTTACTTGGGATAGAGCAGATTGGAAGAGTGGGTAAAGTTCAGAATGATCTACAGTGAAAGAATAGAACTTTTCCTTGTGTCGACCTCAGGAAGGCAAGGAGGGCACATCAAAGAATTGCTAAAGCCCACAGCAGCTAGTGAGGTGTTTGTCCTTCTGAGATGAGGTGTAGGAAGAACATGATTGACTCTAAGGGAGGGAGATTATCTGATAGCACGTCAGCAAGTAGCGTCTCTGAAAGAGACCAAAGCAAGGTCAGGGTTTAAACAAATGCATTGGTCACAGAACAACCACAGCTGACCTTTTTTCTAAGTCTTAGCTCTGCGGTGATCTTGGCTAACTCAAGATGTTGGGGGGCATTAAAAGGAAGAATTGGCCTTTACAGTCTCTTCTGCAGCAAATACTCCACTTCACGGTCCAACTGTAGCAGTCCCTAGCACCAGCTTCTGTCGTTAGGTGATTCATGCACTCCAAGATGTGCTGAGGGAAAGCACAGGTCTGACCCGAAGCTGGGAGACACGGTCTCTGCCCTGAAGCATCTCACACATCCAGAGCTCAGCAGTCATTATCACGGTGAGGAATTTATACGTGAGAGTGCATTCGTGGACTGAAATATACTCATTGATGGGAAAAAACGTGGGTGGCACCCTTTTCTAGGGTGAGAATTTTCTTCTAGTTGTTTAGGTTCTAATGAATGGATGGACTCTTAACTGACTTAATGGTCACACAGCCATTAAATTATAGATTAAAAAAACTTGCAATGAATTGAGCACATGACCTTCACAAAACTCTTGAACTGCTGGGCTTGCTCAAGGGGAGGAACAGAACCTAAAGAGTGCAATAACTGAACTGGGGACAGAAATCCTTGTTTCTAAACTCTAGTTATTAATAATAATTCAATCTAAGGACTAGCCATGTGACCTGGGGCAACTTAAATCCCTGGGACCTTAGGTTCTCATCAGGTGTAAACAATGTGGTCATTTGGCAAGACAACCATTAAGGTCCTGCTAATTTAAAGAGTTCAAGGTTTATGAAGTGACTTTACACACTAATCAATAAATAACATGGCGGAGTGCCTGGGTGGCTCAGTTGGTTAAGCAACCAACTCTTGATTTTGGCTCAGGTCGTGATCTCACGGTCCTTAGAGTGAGCCCTCCATTGGGCTCCAAGCCTACAGCACACAGCCTGCTTGGGATTCTCTCTCTCTCTGCCCTTCCCCTGCCCATTATCTATCTCTTTTTTTTTCTCTCTCTCTCTCAAAATAAATAAACATTAAAAAAAAAGAAATAACATGTCAATTGATGAAAAGGAAAAGTGAGAGAAGAACCTTCATGTTTAACTAAAATTGCCTACCTGAATGCATCAGGTGAAATCTTTCAAGAAAAATGCAAAATAAGAATGAGTCAAACTTTTCTTAAGCAGTGTGTAAAGAGCAAAGAAATGAGGAAAGGAGTGATATACACCCATGGGAACATAAATTTATCATGATGATAAAATTGTATTTAATGCCAGTAATGATGAGGTCCAATGGAGGCTTGATATCCACACGACCCCTCAGGCTTCCCTCCAGTTGATGTGTATTTAGCATTGCACATGTCTCAGACAAATCACAGTAAATTATATTCTTCTTAAAATGTTTTTACTCTGTCACAAAATAAATACAAGAGAACATTTTCTTCTTCAGGGGCAAGCACTCATAAATAGAATTAACTTGTCCACTTTTGTGGAAGATGGGCGCATAAATGGGAAGGACAGATCTTTCCTATTAGGTATATGGCCAAAGGCAGAGGCATACAGAGAGGCCTTCCTTTACAGGTGAATTCCTCACTGCCGAGTTCATTCGCAGACTTCAAACAACTTAATGGTTTTCTTAGAAATTCATCTCCCAAATCTCTGGGCTCATTTTCAGATTACTAAAAAGTGAATAAACGTAATAACTTCAGAAAACTAACAAGGATATCAAAACATCGTATGGACACACTTTGGAAAAAAAAATACCTCTCAAATCATATAGGATGATATAGAAGATGCAAGTCACTTTTTCTGCCCTCCACTGTTTTCCCTGAAGGTAACTACCATAAAGTGGGTGCTATAGCAATAAACTTGAAGATGAAAGTCACTTCCTTTTCAATAAAATACTTAAACAATCTAAAGATGACATAAAATGCTTTCTATTTAAGCTTGGGGAGAGACCACTGGTCCTCGTGCTCTAACAAAGATATGGTATCTCACATATTGCTTGATTATAGGGATATAACCATGAAGAACTGGCTTGCAAATGGCTACCGAGGCTCGCAGGGGGATGGCCCGCTTCCAGATTTTCTCTTACTCCTTTGTTTGCTGAACTGAGCCCCATTTCTGGGAAGTGCTGCCCCATCCTGAACTCCCCTTAATGGCTATAATGGGAGTCATCTGCAAATATGGCGGATTTTCCAGAGGGCAATGACTAGCTTATTTTGCGGATTTGAAAATCGCTGTGGCCATATTTACAGGGACTTTTAAGACCCTTTAAAACAAGATGTACTCAAATAAATTAGAAGTCCTCTTTATCCTCTAGGAGAAGTCAGTAACACACCACCCGACTTTTTCCCTGGGGAGAAAATTGTCATGCCCTTGGGAACTCTGGACAGGTGTGTGTATTGGACCATATAGAGTTTACTCCCCTATTGTCAACATGCCATCCTACCAGGGTTTTCAATGAAGCCTTCCCCAAAGACTCAGAAAACAGCAGATGATATCACCTTTGAAAGATAGAAAGCAAGACTTAGTGGATCAAAGAGGATAGATGCAAAATAACTTGAAAGGGGACAGAATGGGTTTAAAGAACTTCAATGAGTTATTTGTAATTGAACTTATTTATTATTGCATAATATAACAGATACTTGTTATTAAGATTTGTACTCTAGTACATACTAAAAATGAAAACATGTAACGTGTGTGTGTGTGTGTGTGTGTGTGTGTGTTTATGGATAGATAGCTAGACAGGCAGATCCACTGATCGATAAATTTCTCTGTCTTTTTGCTGGACAGGAATTTGGGGTTCAAAGAGCTAAAGTCCTTTATAGAAGGCCCCATACAGAATCAGGTTCAAACTCAAGTCAAATTCTACCTTTATTGAAATAAAGGATGTGCTGCTGATGACGAAAATGTGTTGATCACTGAAGCACACAAGTGACACAGCTCTTGAAAACATCAAATCTTAGCCCAGCCACATACTGCCTATAATATTGTATGGTGGGAGACAGTATACAAAATACTTTGTGCACTGCATTTATGAGTAAAAATGGATAGTAAAATACTCAAGCCCTTCCAAAAACTCACAAGGGGAAAACAAACAAACAAACAAACAAAAAAGCATTAGCTTATGAAATGTGATCACCGCTGCCCCCCCCCCGTACTGGCATTGTAAGAGTAATGGATCAAGTAATGGATTACGCATTGTAAGAGTAATGGATCAAGTCATATTACGATCATACCCCCAATATGTGAATCCATTCTACATCTCTTGACTCTGATTCTCGCTTATCCCCAAACAAGCTTCTCTTTTTTTTTTTAATTTTTTTAAGCTTTATTTATTTTTGTGAGAGAGAGCGTGAGTGGGGGAGGAGCAGAGAGAGAGAGGGAGACACAGAATCCAAAGCAGGCTCCGAGCTCCGAGCTGTTAGCACAGAGTACGATGCGGGGCTTGAACTCATGAACTGTGAGATCATGACCCGAGCTGAAGTCGGATGCTTAACCGACTGAGCCACCCAGGTGGCCCTCCCCAAACAAGCTTCTAAGTTTGACTGACCACCTTCCTTTATAGGTCTTCCAGCAGGGAAAGATTCTGATGTTGATACTTACACAAGGATACAGGCCCACGTGGAAGTTAGAATGAGATTCTCAGCTTGACTGTGGCCATGGGTGCCACCCAGGTGGGTCCACTTAAGAAGGAGTTGACCAACCTTCTTTCGCCCACACATCCCTCTGCAGCACGGCCCTCACCTTCTTGTACCAGCCGTGGTGGGGATCGTGCCCCACCTCAGCTCTGGCCCTCTCCTGGGGCCGTCCACCTCCTCTTCCGTTCTGCATTTCTTAGTCAGCTTTGGAACACATCTCAGCCATCTCCTCCTCCACAAAAACATCTCTGACGTCTTACTCGGCTTAATGCCTCCCCCATGTGCTTTCAGTCACTTTGTACCACAGCAGGATCGGACACAACTGTATGCTGCCCTTCAGTGGGAAACGAAACATTTTTGTCGAATATACTCTTCGTCAGGAACCCTTGGACCCTATCTTGCTCACAGCAGAATCTCCAGAGCCTAACGATTTATTGAATTCTTAATAAATATCTATTACATAAATAATCAGGGAGGCCTTATTCACGATTCTATCAAAAGAAAATATTGAAGTGCTTTTGTTTTCTCTAAGTTTTTGGTCAGCATGGTCAGCATTCCTGGTGCCCAGTTATTATTAGAACAAACCACTATTTAAATTATTGCTTCTTATAAGCACTCCCCAGAGAAAAACAGCATATTATTTCCTGAAACAATGAAACATATGCAAGTGTGTTCAGAGTTATAACCAAATCAAGATCATCGCATGGAAGAAGTGGAAAACCAGAACTGAATACAGAGACAGAAGACTGAATAAAAATATGGCAAGGTGCCCAGACAAATCTCAATTTACAGCAGCAGAAATAGACTGACAATTAGATTCCTGAGTCACAATTTTGAGCTGGTCTGTTTTTCTTTCTCAGGTGTATGTCGGTGGCATGCGAGAGCACGTGTAAATAGGTTGCTTTGCATTCTCTGGAGTGAGACTGCTCAATTATTTAGGTGGTCTGTCAGGAGGTAATTGTTTATAAATGCAGACAACACAAATGAGTTCCGTGTAAGCATATGTCAATGCAAATGTACATAAAAGACATTGCTAATATCTACAGAAGGGAAAATGATTAGCAAATTCATAAGGGTCACTCACAACGCTCATGTTAAGACTAATCCTTTGTTCATTTTGAGATATTCCCCTAATGCATTTACCATGTGTTTTCAGTGGCAAATGATGCTGTGCTTACATTTATAAAGCAGGAGAGGCGCCTGGGTGCCTCAGTGGCTTGAGCATCCGACTTCGGATCAGGTCATGATTTCGTGGTTTGTGAGTTCGAGCCCCGCATCGGGCTCTGTGCTGATGGCTCTGAACCTGGAGCCTGCTTCGGATGCTGTGTCTCCTGCTCTGTCTGCCCCTTCCCCACTTGTGTTCTGTCCTTATCTCTCTCTCTCTCAAAAATAAATAAACACTAAAAAACAGACATTAAAAATTAAAAAACATTTATAAACCAGAAAGGGAAGAGGAGGAAGGCCATCCACAGCAGTGGACAGTGGCTGGTGGTGCCCTGCACTGCTCACGCACAGCTGACCGGTGCCTTGCTATTCATGTCCTGGAACCATGGCCGTGCAGATCTGTTCCCCAAACTGCATCCGAATCGTGCAGAGGCCAGTGCTACGAAGGTGTCCGTTGACAGACTGATTCAAGCTGAGCTCTTCAGCCTCTCTCAGAAACCCTTACGAAGGCCCTCCTTGAGCTCCTCCATTGGGCAACGCACCTGAGACTGAGTCACGGCCCCAGGCCGCCCTCCCTCATCCTTGAGAGGAAAGCGGCTCCAAACAGTAGTCTTCACGTTGTATTTTTACTGCCCCTCCCCTGCCTAGATCCACTGGCCCTTAAGAGGCTTTTTCTTCTTGCAATTCACCCTTGAGAAGATGACAGACTCTGTTAGGAACATGTCACATAAGTTTCTGGGATTTTGTGAGGCTCAGCAGCTCAGACACTAACGTTCACGGGCTTTAGCTACATACTTCTAAAAGTATTAGCCCCCACTGCCGATCTTTCTAATCCAGACCACGAAGCGTCCACGCAAACGTCTGCCGGGCATACCACCACCACCACAACAGAGATTAGCTGTCCGTCCTATTCCAGGCGCTGTGCTAACCTAGTTACGCGAATCACCTCTTGTAATCCAGACAACCAAGCTCGTGGTGATTACTAGTATTATCCCCATTTCACACATTTGAAAATGGGCTTACAGGGGTTAAGACAGGAGTAAGTCAGAGCTAATTGGCATGGCTGAGACTTGAAGCCAGACTACTTGGCATAAGATCCCCGAGTCTAAACCGCTGTGCGATCGGGCTCCTCTTACTTAGTCCAGTCACCATTATGAGTCCTTTCGTCTGATGTTTATTTGTTACGTGATTTGCACAACTGGGAGCCAGGTTCAATCATTAATGTAGCTGTCCCGTGTATGATATTGGTGATTTCTTAAAAAAACAAACAAAAAAATGGATGATTAGTCTTACATATAAAAAAAATGTGACTCTTCTTCATTTTATGCTGTGATTAGGGGTCACTTTACACAAATACATGTGTGTACACACACACAAACAGAATATGAGTTGTTTTTTCGGGGGGAAAAAACTAGTTTTAAATCATCATTGATTGATGTCTACATCTTTATGCTACATATTGTTTATAAGTGGAAAAAACAGTTCATCTGCACAAAAGACCGGTCTATGTTCTCAATGAATGCTGCAGCTTTGTTAACAGTTTCTTTTATATTGGAAAATGACTATCTCCATGAGACTGAAAATAACATATTAAAGAAGGTACAGCACTAGAGAATCTGACTACATTTAATCTTATTTGAACTAAGTATTAAAAATATTTTGTGAGATTATTTGGGGGAAATATATATCAGAATGAGGCTTTTTTATGAGTAGCAAAAAATAAAAAAAAATGACATGAGCTTAACCAAGACAGAAGCTTTCCTTTCCCATAAAAGAAGTCCATGACTACACTCCTCTAACTTGTATTGGCATGTGGCTTCCCCAAAGTAGATTAAGATGACTGCGTGAGCTCTATCCATTGTATCCACATTAGTACGGTGAAAGCCAATCAAATTAAAGTTCAAATTAAGAAGCAGGCCTTAAAATTGTGATGCGAAGCCTATCTATTCATCCATTCATCCATCCATCCATCCATCCATCCATCCATCCATCCACCCATCCACCCACCCACCCACCTATCTATCTAAATGGCTTCTTGAATCATGAGCCTCACATCTGTTTATTTGGGGTGGTATACAAATTCTTTTAAATAACATCAGTGGTTTTCTAGACTTCTTCAGGGCGGTTTCCCAGACTTCTTCAGGGCGGTTTCCCCAGAAAGTAACCCCCCAAACACTTGCCCACAGAGTAAGAGCAGAGGGGCCAAGGTTGTGGGAGGCCGGCAGTGTTAAGGAACGACTGTCAGCACTCAGTGCACCAGCAATCGCCTTACCCCGGGGCTCCCACGGGTGCCTCATCTTTGACATCAGTTGTTCCAAGTGTCTCCAATCAGAGTCTCCGGGACATAACACCTCCAGAGAATCACCCGTTTTCTACTGCAGAGCTCAGGATAGGACAGCTGCCTGTTTGCTGGGGCTGAGGGAAAACACCTGGGCAGCCACCTACTAGTGAAGACAAACTTTGAACCAAAGTTTCGCTTTCAGCACCCCCACATATTCAGCGTTACTTGCACACTCAGAGGTTACTGGCACCTCCAATTCTTGAAACGTTGCACGGTTCTTCAGCACAAATGAGCATAGTTTTTTTTTTTTTTTTTTTACTGAAATCCTTTAGGCTGTCATGTTCTGGCTTTCTCACATACAGTCGGTTACTATTCCTGTACGTGGTCTCCATACTCGGAAGTCAACACTGTAGTGTACTGTATCATCTCGCTTTGCCTTTGCCTTCGTGGTCTCACATAAAAAAAATTACTTGGGGCGCCTGGGTGGCTCAGTCGGTTAAGCGGCCGACTTCGGCTCAGGTCACGATCTCACACTCCGTGAGTTCAAGCCCCGCGTTGGGCTCTGTGCTGACAGCTCAGAGCCTGGAGCCTGCTTCAGATTCTGTGTCTCCCTCTCTCTCTGACCCTCCCCTGTTCATGCTCTGTCTGTCTCTGTCTCAAAAATAAATAAACATTAAAAAAATTTTTAAAAAATTACTTAATGCCTTTTCATTTGGGTTTCCAGCAGGCCCAGAAATGCGGGGTCCTTCATTTGTAAATGAAAAGTCCTCACTTATTTTCCAACAATATGTTTTCTGTATGTTTTATTGCAATGAACGTTCTCTTCAGGAGTCAACAAGAACAACAAGAACCTTCTTTTGTCAGATCCAGTGGGTTCTACATGGTGACGCTGCCTCGCTGACACACGCCACTTTCCAGAAATGTGCCTCCATCGATTTTTGTGAGCCTTCTCTCTCTTTAAACACCTCTCATTCTCCAACGCTTTCTTATTCTCAGTGTTTTTCTCTGCCTCCTGCCTGTATCCTGGTTTCTCTGTCTTCCCACCAGCCTTTGGCATTCACCGGAATTCTGACTGTATTCAGTCCTCATCTCGTTCTACCTCTTGAGTCATCCCATTTCTCTAATTCTTTTTACTGCTACTTGCATGCTGGTGACCACCAAGTCTGAATCTCCATCCCTGACTGAATTCCCAACCTTTGGATGTACGTCCCTCCACCATGCGATAGACACTTCAGTCCTGCCAACCATCTCAATATGGGTATCACATGAAGGGCTCAAATCCAGTATGTCTAATAATGAGCTCACCATCTCCTGTGTCGTGCACATACCCTCTCATGAGTACTAGAGCTCGGCTAAAGGCAGCACTGAGCATTCGAGGTAGAAAAAAAAAAAAGACGGCAATAGCATTCTCACAAAAGTAGAACCAGTAATACTAAAATCTCTGTGGAACCACAAAAAAACCCAAATAGCCAAAGCAATCTCGTCTTGAGAAAGAACAAGGCTGGAGGTATCACAATCCCAGATTTCAAGATATACTACAAAGCTGTGGTACTCGGAACAGTAAGGTACTGGCCCAGAAACAGACACATAGGCCAGTGGAAGAAAATAAAGAGCCCAGAAATACACCCACCCTTATAGGGTCACTTAACGTATAACAAAGGAGGCAAGGATATTCAGTGGAGGAAAAGACAGTCTCTTCATCAAATGGTGTTGGAAAAACTGGACGGTGACATACAGAAGGATGAAACTGGACCACTTTCTTACACCACACACAAAAATAAACCGTAAATGGATTGAAGAACTAACTCTGAGACCTGAAATCGTAAAACTCCCTGAAGAAGAACAGGCACTATCTCTTGAAGGTCTTCCTTAGCAACATGTTTCTTGAAATGCCTCCTCAGGCAAGAGAAACAACAGCAAAAATGAACTATTGGGACTTCATCAAAATAAAAAGATTTATACAGTGAATGATGCCACCAACAAGATGAAAAGACAGCCCACTGAATGGGAGAAAATATTCGCAAATGATGTATCAGGTAAAGAGCTAAACATCCAAAATACATAAAGAACTCATACCTCAGAACACCAAAACCCCCAAATAATCTGATTAAAATGGACAGAGAAACTGAATAGACATTTTTCCAAGGAAGACATCCAGATGGCCAAGAGACACAAGAAAAAATGCTCCACATCACTCATCAGTAGGGAAATGCAAATCCAAACCACAATGAGATATCACCTTGCACCTGTCAGAATAGCTAAAAGGACAAGAAGTTGCAAGTGTTGGTGAGGATGTGCAGAAAAAGGAAAGCGTGTGCACTGCTGGTGGGAATGTAAACTGGTGCAGCCACTGTGGAAAACAGTGTAGAGAGTCCTCAAAAAGTTAAAAAAAAAAAAAAGAAAAAGAAATACCATATGATCCAATAATTCTACTACTAGGTATTTTCTCAAAAAAAAAATGAAAACACTAATTCCAAAGGATACATGCACCCCTATGTGTATTGCAATGTTACTTACAATAGCCAAGATACAAGCATCTTAAGTATCCATCAATAGATAAAGAAGATGTAACACACACACACACACACACACACACACACACACCTATGTACACATACAAAATGAAATATCACTCAGCCATAAAAATGAATGACATCTTGCCATTTGCGACAACATGGACGGAGCTAGAGGGAATTATGCTACATGAAATAAGCCAGGCAAAGAAAGCCAAATATCACATAATTTCACTTATAAATAAAAAATCAGACAAAAAGCAGAAACAGACCCGTAAATACAGAGAACACACTGATGGCTGCCAGGGCGGAGGAGGGTAGGAGAATGGACAAAATGGATGAAGAGCACTGGGAGGCATGTGCTTCCACTTAGGGAACGCATAAGCCACGAGAATAAAAGGCACAGCATGAGGAACACAGTCAGTGACACGGTAACAGTGCTGCATGGGGAGGGGCGGTGGTCGCTACCCCTGTGGTGAGCACAGCATGCCGTATAGATGTGTTGAATCACTAAGCTGTACACGTGCAACTAATGTAACACTGTGTGTCAACTATATACTTCAATAAACAAAACAAAAAGCATGCTATGGAATAACTTTTTTTTCTGAATAAAAATACTTGGATTTGCATCAGAAAAAGGCAGTTAATCAAGATTTCCCCCTTTCTCTCTTGCTATCATGCCCACTAAATCATTTGCAACTTAATACATGACTTATTTCTGATTTTTTGTCTCCTTGATTTAAGCCCCTTTCTTCGGACCCAGCATTTAGGTTTATGCGACACTCCTTCTCTTCCTTTGAGTTCATCTTGATTACTAGAATGAACTATTTAAAATTTAAAACTGACAGCGTTACTACCTTACTGTAGACATTCAGTGCCATCCATCACCTATAGTCCAAAGACCACACTTCCTAGAATAGCATGCAAGAACCATGCTTACAGCAACTATCTCTGTAGAGGCATCTTCTATCATTCTTCCCTGATTTCACTCCAGTGGATACAAACTTATTTGTGGTTTTCTGCAAACTTGATACTGTTTCATACTTCAGTGGATTTGTTTTTTATATATTTGCCAAGAATGTTCTCCTATTTTTCTTCAGCTAACTCCTATTCTTCTGGACTAGATATAGCTTCCAAACTCTAAACCGCCTTCCTGATTCTCCCTGGGATGGAATGACCGATATTTCATTTTTCAGTCATAACATCTTCTACCTGCCTGTTTATAAAACAGTTTGTTCATCAGTACGTATTGTTTGGTTTGATGTTTTATGTTTTTGAAAGACAGGAACAGTCTTATTATTTGGAAAGCCTCAGAAAGTAATGTCGTACCAGGAAAATAGATGGCAAAATAAATTAAAAAATAAATAAATAAATAAATAAATAAATAAATAAATGTCTGTTGATTTACCAAGACATTTTTCTACAACTTAGCATTATTTTGCTTGTTGACTTTTGCTCTTCTTTCAAATATTTTGCTCTCACATATGTTTCACAAAGAGAATTTCCTTTTGAAAATTCACCTGTATTCACAGCTGTGGAAAAGGCTCCTATACTCTAACTCAGGACAAAGTTATAGCTTAACACTGATTTCAATAAGGTAGATTCTATGTTGGAACTTGAATTTGAAGATATTAATTCAGCCCTCCAGCTCTCTCGTTTCTTCATTTTTTTTTTTTTGGATGAAGAAATTATACTAGACAAGCATCAAAGTTCTGAGAAGTCCTAAGGGTTTGTTAGCTGCTATTTGGGGAAAAAAAGTCTTCTAGAAACTGATAAGCTAATAGGCTGACTGGATACCAGTAGCTCTTTTTCCTAAAGAGCTAAAATACAGGCATCCGGTCCCTGGAGACAGAAGTGGAGCGCCAGGCTGAGCAACTGACTGATTTCCCATTTTCTATGAACGTGCCTGTAACCATGACTCCATGATAAGAAGGCATACTGTGGGACACTTTGCTTTCCTTTTATCTTCCGTTTTGAGTTATGACCGAAATCATATAAAATAATATAAGAATAATATCATATTTTTACTGAACGAAACCATATCAAGAGCTTCACTTTAGTAGAAATAATATATTTGGCTCCTTGGGAAAATCACAAGGTAAAATCTAAAACTAATGAGGTCTATTTCCCAAACTAAAGCAGTTTCAGTCAGTAATTTATGAGCCACCATGACACGTTTTCTCTTGTGACCAATTCATAATTTGGCTCTGCTGCAATCTATTAGAGATAAAAACAATTTCCTAGGGTTTTAATTCTTCCTGCATATTCTAATTGCTTCCAGCTGTAGCCAAGCTGATTCTGGATGAACCTTCACACAGCATTAAAAGGAAAAATAAGAGATCCAATTGTATCCAATTTAAGAATATAATCTGGGTGCCAAAATATATTTTATCAGGCTCACACAAAACTTCACAGCAACCCTCTCAACCATCTTGAAAGTAGCTGATGAACCAGAGAAAATACGGGAACACATTCTCCTTCCCACCTTTTATAGTTTCGGGTGTTATTTATCATCATGTGGTCTTGTATGGCATTAATGATGCTGTACTTCCTTTCCAAGCAGAAATGCATGAAGCAGCTTACGTTAGGGTACCAAGAATCCATGTTTCATTCATAGGTGAGCGTTCAGATTTAACAGAGCACAAGGTGTCTTCCATAAGTTGCCATAAGCGGTCCATACCAAATGGATCAGAGATGATGCAGTCACATCCACATTTTAGACTACAGATGCCTTCTCAACCTCTTCCATTGTTGTGGGACTTTACTTCTGGTGTGAGCATGCGTGCATGCGTCGTGCTTTTGTGTGTGTGTGTGTGTGTGTGCATGCGTGTGTGTGTTGGGTGTAAAATCTCCAGAAACAGGGAATCCCTTTGATGGGAATGTGGGCAGGAAGTAAAAAAGAAGTATTAGCACGAGAATATGACAGCTTCCATAGAACCTTGCTTGTTGTTAAGTCATCACTACTGAGGCAGAACAACGTATCAGTTTCCTACAACTGCTTTAACGACCACTAACTTGATGGCTGAAGATAAATGTATTCTATCACAGCTCTGAAAACCAGAAGTAGAAAATCAAGGTGTTGGCAGGGCCACGCTCCCTCTCAAGACTCTAGGGAAGGATCTCTTGCGTCTCCCGGCTTCCAGGGTCTCTTGGTGTCCCTGAGCTTGTGACTGAAAAATTCCAGTCTATGTTTCCATCTTCTCATGACCTTCTCCTCTGTCCCATACCTTCTCTCCTGTCTCTTGTAAGGGCATTTGCTAGTGGATTTGGGACCCAAGAGGATAATCCAGGATAAGTTCACCTCAAAATCATTAAACTTATTTACAGAGACCCTTTGTTACAAGTAGGGTCCCATTCACAGTTTCCAGGGATTAGGATGTGGACATATGTTTCTTGTGTAGGACCACCTTCCAGTCCACTACTAATTAGGCTGGGTCAGCAAGTATATAGCTAACAGGGAATATTACCCAATTCTTTGGATCTGGCAACCAGTTCCCTATGAGTGTCCTTATGTGAGAGAGGACTAGGAGCGTGTCCTGATTTCTCAGGAAAATCTTAATTAAGAAAATATGGAATTGGTTTCTGCTTCTCTTCAAACTGTCGAATGAAGAGAAAGGACACACAAAGGAAATATGCTCGGGCGGAATCATCCTGCGATTCTCTTCCACGTGGTCTGAAGAATCCCATAAGGAACTGAGAAGGTCATAAATTAATGCATTTTAATCCTTAGTGTAAAGTTGACATACAGATCTTTGCCAAGTTCTACAAAACTTTATCGAGCGACTACTGTATACTAGCTACTCTTTAGCATACTTAATCTGTTACAAACGCAGAGAAGCCATTGTGTTGTGCACCAGATAAGGATGTGATAACTCAGGTCTGCAAACTCCCAGCTCCCTGGTCACATACAGAGAGAATATGGTGCGTGGTGGAAAAGCCAAAATAAAGTTGAAAAAAACGAGGCAAATGTAAAATTCTAAACAGGCTTGCAAAAGCCATATTGTACTAAATGGAAGTACTGTATTCTTGAATGGCTCTGCATGTTTGAAAATTGAATGTCAGAGGTGTGCCTACTCTCTCTTTAGAACAGGTTTTGCTCACAGTGTGCTTTAAATAAAGATTGGATAGGGGATTCTGGGAAGATGGCGGCGTAGGAGGACGCTGGGCTCACCGCGCGTCCTGCTGATCACTTAGATTCCACCTACACCTGCCTAAATAACCCAGAAAACCGCCAGAGGATTAGCACAACGGAGTCACCAGACCCAAGTGCAGACGAGAGGCCCACAGAAGAGGGTAGGAAGGGCGGCGAGGCGGTGCGCGCTCCACGGACTGGAGGGAGGGAGCTGGGGCGGAGGGGCGGCTCGCCGGCCAAGCAGATCCCCCGAGTCCGGCTTGCAAAAGCGGAGGGGCCTGAAGGACTGTGTTCCGACAGCAAGCGCGACTTAGCGTCTGGGAGGTCATAAGTTAACAGCTCTGCTCGGAAAGCGGGAAGGCTGGAGGACAAAGGGAGGGTGAGCTGCGGAGCCCCCGGACTACAGAGCTCAGTTTGGCGGGGAACAAAGGCGCTCGCCAGCGCCATCTCCCCCGCCCATCCCCCAGCCAAAATCCCAAAGGGAACCGGCTCCGGCCAGGGAAATTGCTCGCTCCGCGCGAACACCCAACTCTGTGCTTCTGCGGAGCCAAACCTCCGGCAGCGGATCTGACTCCCTCCGGCTGCCACAGGGCCCCTCCTGAAGTGGATCACCTAAGGAGAAGCGAGCTAAGCCTGCCCCCCCTGCCGCCGTGCACCTTGCCTTCCCACCCCAGCTAATACGCCAGATCCCCAGCATCACAAGCCTGGCAGTATGCAAGTAGCCCAGACGGGCCACGCCACCCCACAGTGAATCCCGCCCCTAGGAGAGGGGAAGAGAAGGCACACACCAGTCTGACTGTGGCCCCAGCGGTGGGCAGGGGGCAGACATCACGTCTGACTGCGACCCCGCCCACCAACTCCAGTTATACACCACAGCACAGGGGAAGTGCCCTGCAGGTCCTCACCACACCAGGGACTATCCAAAATGACCAAGCGGAAGAATTCCCCTCAGAAGAATCTCCAGGAAATAACAACAGCTAATGAGCTGATCAAAAAGGATTTAAATAATATAACAGAAAGTGAATTTAGAATAATAGTCATAAAATTAATCGCTGGGCTGGAAAACAGCATACAGGACAGCAGAGAATCTCTTGCTACAGAGATCATGGGACTAAGGAACAGTCACGAGGAGCTGAAAAACGCTTTAAATGAAATGCAAAACAAAATGCAAACCACCACGGCTCGGATGGAAGAGGCAGAGAGAGAATAGGTGAACTAGAAGATAAAGTTATGGAAAAAGGGAAGCTGAGAAAAAGAGAGATAAAAAAATCCAGGAGTATGAGGGGAAAATTAGAGAACTAAGTGATACACTAAAAAGAAATAATATACGCATAATTGGTATCCCAGAGGAGGAAGAGAGAGGGAAAGGTGCTGAAGGGGTACTTGAAGAAATAATAGCTGAGAACTTCCCTGAACTGGGGAAGGAAAAAGACATTGAAATCCAAGAGGCACAGAGAACTCCCTTCAGACGTAACTTGAATCGATCTTCTGCACGACATATCATAGTGAAACTGGCAAAATACAAGGATAAAGAGAAAATTCTGAAAGCAGCAAGGGGTAAACGTGCCCTCACATATAAAGGGAGACCTATAAGACTCGTGACTGATCTCTCTTTTGAAACTTGGCAGGCCAGAAAGAATTGGCACGAGATTTTCAGTGTGCTAGACAGAAAAAATATGCAGCCGAGAATCCTTTATCCAGCAAGTCTGTCATTTAGAATAGAAGGAGAGATAAAGGTCTTCCCAAACAAACAAAAACTGAAGGAATTTGTCACCACTAAACCAGCCCTACAAGAGATCCTAAGGGGGACCCTGTGAGACAAAGTACCAGAGACATCACTACAAGCATAAAACATACAGACATCACAATGACTCTAAACCCGTATCTTTCTATAATAACACTGAATGTAAATGGATTAAATGCACCAACCAAAAGACATAGGGTATCGGAATGGATAAAAAAACAAGACCCATCTATTTGCTGTCTACAAGAGACTCATTTTAGACCTGAGGACACCTTTAGATTCAGAGTGAGGGGATGGAGAACTATTTATCATGCTACTGGAAGCCAGAAGAAAGCTGGAGTAGCCATACTTATATCAGACAGACTTTAAATTAAAGGCTGTAACAAGAGATGAAGAAGGACATTATATAATAGTTACAGGGTCTATCCATCAGGAAGAGCTAACAATTATAAATGTCTATGCGCCGAATACCGGAGCCCCCAAATATATAAAACAATTACTCATAAACAGAAGCAACCTTATTGATAAGAATGTGGTAATTGCTGGGGACTTTAACACCCCACTTACAGAAATGGATAGATCATCTAGACACACGGTCAATAAAGAAACAAGGGCCCTGAATGAGACACTGGATCAGATGGACTTGACAGATATATTTAGAACTCTGCATCCCAAAGCAACAGAATATACTTTCTTCTCGAGTGCACATGGAACATTCTCCAAGATAGATCATATACTGGGTCACAAAACAGCCCTTCATAAGTTTACAAGAATTGAAATTATACCATGCATACTTTCAGACCACAATGCTATGAAGCTTGAAATCAACCACAGGAAAAAGTCTGGAAAACCTCCAAAAGCATGGAGGTTAAAGAACACCCTACTAACGAATGAGTGGGTCAACCAGGCAATTAGAGAAGAAATCAAAAAATATATGGAAACAAACGAAAATGAAAATACAACAATCCAAACGCTTTGGGACGCAGCGAAGGCAGTCCTGAGAGGAAAATACATTGCAATCCAGGCCTATCTCAAGAAACAAGAAAAATCCCAAATACAAAATCTAACAGCACACCTAAAGGAACTAGAAGCAGAACAGCAAAGGCAGCCTAAACCCAGCAGAAGAAGAGAAATAATAAAGATCAGAGCAGAAATAAACAATATAGAATCTAAAAAAACTGTAGAGCAGATCAACGAAACCAAGAGTTGGTTTTTTGAAAAAATAAACAAAATTGACAAACCTCTAGCCAGGCTTCTCAAAAAGAAAAGGGAGATGACCCAAACAGATAAAATCATGAATGAAAATGGAATGATTACAACCAATCCCTCAGAGATACAAACAATTATTAGGGAATACTATGAAAAATTATATGCCAACAAACTGGACAACCTGGAAGAAATGGACAAATTCCTGAACACCCACACTCTTCCAAAACTCAATCAGGAGGAAATAGAAAGCTTGAACAGACCCATAACCAGCGAAGAAATTGAATCGGTTATCAAAAATCTCCCAACAAATAAGAGTCCAGGACCAGATGGCTTCCCAGGGGAGTTCTACCAGACGTTTAAAGCAGAGATAATACCTATCCTTCTCAAGCTATTCCAAGAAATAGAAAGGGAAGGAAAACTTCCAGACTCATTCTATGAAGCCAGTATTACTTTGATTCCTAAACCAGACAGAGACCCAGTAAAAAAAGAGAACTACAGGCCAATATCCCTGATGAATATGGATGCAAAAATTCTCAATAAGATACTAGCAAATCGAATTCAACAGCATATAAAAAGAATTATTCACCATGATCAAGTGGGATTCATTCCTGGGATGCAGGGCTGGTTCAACATTCGCAAATCAATCAACGTGATACATCACATTAACAAAAAAAAAGAGAAGAACCATATGATCCTGTCAATCGATGCAGAAAAGGCCTTTGACAAAATCCAGCACCCTTTCTTAATAAAAACCCTTGAGAAAGTCGGGAAAGAAGGAACATACTTAAAGATCATAAAAGCCATTTATGAAAAGCCCACAGCTAACATCATCCTCAACGGGGAAAAACTGAGAGCTTTTTCCCTGAGATCAGGAACACGACAGGGATGCCCACTCTCACCATTGTTGTTTAACATAGTGCTGGAAGTTCTAGCATCAGCAATCAGACAACAAAAGGAAATCAAAGGCATCAAAATTGGCAAAGATGAAGTCAAGCTTTCGCTTTTTGCAGATGACATGATATTATACATGGAAAATCCGATAGACTCCACCAAAAGTCTGCTAGAACTGATACATGAATTCAGCAAAGTTGCAGGATACAAAATCAATGTACAGAAATCAGTTGCATTCTTATACACTAACAATGAAGCAACAGAAAGACAAATAAAGAAACTGATCCCATTCACAATTGCACCAAGAAGCATAAAATACCTAGGAATAAATCTAACCAAAGATGTAAAGGATCTGTATGCTGAAAACTATAGAAAGCTTATGAAGGTAATTGAAGAAGATTTAAAGAAATGGAAAGACATTCCCTGCTCATGGATTGGAAAAATAAATATTGTCAAAATGTCAATACTACCCAAAGCTATCTACACATTCAATGCAATCCCAATCAAAATTGCACCAGCATTCTTCTCGAAACTAGAACAAGCAATCCTAAAATTCATATGGAACCACAAAAGGCCCCGAATAGCCAAAGGAATTTTGAAGAAGAAGACCAAAGCAGGAGGCATCACAATCCCAGACTTCAGCCTCTACTACAAAGCTGTCATCATCAAGACAGCATGGTATTGGCACAAAAACAGACACACAGACCAATGGAATAGAATAGAAACCCCAGAACTAGACCCACAAACGTATGGCCAACTCATCTTTGACAAAGCAGGAAAGAACATCCAATGGAAAAAAGACAGCCTCTTTAACAAATGGTGCTGGGAGAACTGGACAGCAACATGCAGAAGGTTGAAACTAGACCACTTTCTCACACCATTTACAAAAATAAACTCAAAATGGATAAAGGACCTAAATGTGAGACAGGAAACCATCAGAACCTTAGAGGAGAAAGCAGGAAAAGACCTCTCTGACCTCAGCCGTAGCAATCTCTTACTCGACACATCCCCAAAGGCAAGGGAATTAAAAGCAAAAGTGAATTACTGGGACCTTATGAAGATAAAAAGCTTCTGCACAGCAAAGGAAACAACCAACAAAACTAAAAGGCAACCAACGGAATGGGAAAAGATATTTGCAAATGACATATCGGACAAAGGGCTAGTATCTAAAATCTATAAAGAGCTCACCAAACTCCACACCCGAAAAACAAATAACCCAGTGAAGAAATGGGCAGAAAACATGAATAGACACTTCTCTAAAGAAGACATCCAGATGGCCAACAGGCACATGAAAAGATGTTCAGCGTCGCTCCTTATCAGGGAAATACAAATCAAAACCACACTCAGGTATCACCTCACGCCAGTCAGAGTGGCCAAAATGAACAAATCAGGAGACTATAGATGCTGGAGAGGATGTGGAGACACGGGAACCCTCTTGCACTGTTGGTGGGAATGCAAACTGGTGCAGCCGCTCTGGAAAGCAGTGTGGAGGTTCCTCAGAAAATTAAAAATAGACCTACCCTATGACCCAGCAATAGCACTGCTAGGAATTTACCCAAGGGATACAGGAGTACTGATGCATAGGGGCACTTGTACCCCAATGTTCATAGCAGCACTCTCAACAATAGCCAAATTATGGAAAGAGCCTAAATGTCCATCAACTGATGAATGGATAAAGAAATTGTGGTTTATATACACAATGGAATACTACGTGGCAATGAGAAAAAATGAAATATGGCCTTTTGTAGCAACGTGGATGGAACTGGAGAGTGTTATGCTAAGTGAAATAAGCCATACAGAGAAAGACAGATACCATATGTTTTCACTCCTATGTGGATCCTGAGAAACTTAACAGAAACCCATGGGGGAGGGGAAGGAAAAAAAAAAAAAAAGGACATTTGAGTGGGAGAGAGCCAAAGCATAAGAGACTGTTAAAAACTGAGAACAAACTGAGGGTTGATGGGGGGTGGGAGGGAGGGGAGGGTGGGTGATTGGTATTGAGGAGGGCACCTTTTGGGATGAGCACTGGGTGTTGTATGGAAACCAATTTGTCAATAAATTTCATATATATAAAAAAATAAAAATAAAAAATAAATAAATAAATAAATAAATAAATAAAGATTGGATAACAGCATTAATGTGGTTAGGGACCAATACACAGAACTTAATATTAGAATATAATATTGTGTTCTCATTCTGCGGTATGGAAAAACAAAGAATGCTTTGATTAATATATACACTTTGTCTTGCCATAGCTGTTAGAGAAAGATGATTTTCAGCATGTATGGAAGCTGTGATGATATAAAGTGCTTCCAAACAGGACTCATTCACATTACAAATTTTCATTAGAATCATACGTAGCTTTACAGACTTCAAGCCTGTATTACAAAGCTGTAATCATCAAGACAGTATGGTACTGGCACAAAAACAGACACTCAGATCAATAGAACAGGAGAACCCAGAAATGGACGCACTAACGTATGGCCAACTGATCTTTGACAAAGCAGGAAAGAATATCCAATGGAATAAAGACAGTCTCTTCAGCAAGTGGTGCTGGGAACACTGGACAGCGACATGCAGAAGAATGAGCCTGGACCACTTTCTTACACAACACACAAAAATAACCTCAAAATGGATGAAAGGCCTCAATGTAAGACAGGAAACCATCAAAATCCTCGAGAAGAAAGCAGGCAAAAACCTCTCTGATCTTGGCTGCAGCAACTTCTTACTCAACACATCTCTGGAGACAAGGGAAACAAAAGCAAAAATGAACTACTGGGACCTAATCAAAATAAAAAGCTTCTGCACAGTGAAGGAAACAGTCACCAAAACTAAAAGGCAACCAATAGAATGGGAGAAGATATTTGCAAACAACATATCAGATAAAGGGTTAGTATCCAAAATCTATAAAAAACTTACCAAACTCAACACCCAAGAAACAAATAATCCCATGAAGAAATGGGCAAAAGACATGAATAGACACTTTTCCAAAGAAGACATCCAGATGGCCAACTGACATATGAAAAAATGCTCAACATCACTCATCAGGGAAATACAAATCAAAACCACAATGAGATACCACCTCACACCTGTCAGAATGGCTAATCTTAACCACTCAGGCAACAATAGAGGTTGGCAAGGATGTGGAGAAAGAGGATCTCTTTTGCACTGCTGGTGGGAATGCAAACTGGTGCAGTCACTCTGGAAAACAGTATGGAGGTTCCTCAAAAAATTAAAAAGAGGACTACCTTATGACCCAGCAATCGCACTACTAGGCATTTATCCAAGGGATACAGGTGTGCTGTTTCAAAGGGACACATGCACCCCCATGTTTATAGCAGCACTATCAACAATAGCCAAAGCATGGAAAGAGCCCAAATGTCCATCGATGGATGAATGGATAAAGAAGATGTGGTGTATATACACAATGGAGTATTACTCGGCAAGCAAAAAGAATGAAATCTTGCCATTTGCAACTATGTGGATGGAACTGGAGGGTATTATGCTAAGCGAAATTAGTCAGAGAAAGACAAAAATCATATGACTTCACTCATGTCTTTAAGAGACAAAACAGATGGACATAAGGGAAGGGAAGCAAAAATAATATAAAACCAGGGAGGGGGACAAAACAGAAGAGACTCTAAAATATGGAGAACAAACAGAGGATTACTAGAGGCATTGTGGGAGGGGGGATGGGCTAAATGGGTAAGGGGCATTAAGGAATCTACTCCTGAAATCATTGTTGCACCATATGCTAACTACCTTGGATGTAAATTAAAAAAAATAAATTAAAAACAAAAAACAAGAAAAAAAAACAAAGCAAAACAAACAAAAAAGAATGATACGTAGCTTTAGGTAATTTTTTTTTATTTGGGCTTGAATGATATGTACATAAAAGTTGACATTTTCTAGAGAGGAGGAAATGCTCAGAACAAAGGTTGATGTATATATATTTTTTTCATTTTTGCTTTTTCTCTGTTCCTTGCGCTCTTTTTTCTGATTTAAAGTCATGGCAATCTCCCACCTTGCCGACATGTCAAACAAAAGAACACAGGAATTTTCCAGTAAATGCTTTAGCTGTCTCTTAAATTCTTCGTTCAACACCAGGCTCTTCCCTTCTGTGCGTTTAATCAAGTTTGTGAGGCAATTAACTCTCCTAATCTCTGCAACCATAAGTGTAAGTGTTCTGACTTTAAATCATACTTCTTTGTCAATGAACTTGCTGTTTCTTCATTTCCTGTGCACTAACATCAGATTCGGTCTTCATCAAAAGCTAGTTTTATTTCAGAAGTAATTTCAAAGTCAACCAGCATCATAACACCACAGCTTGACTTCCGCTTCCCTTTCTGCTCGAAAGGGTCTGAAAACCACAAGTGGTAATGTCTGTTGCTTATGTTTAAGTCAAGCGATGTCCAGGAAGCGGACTGAATACATTCCCATAATGCCAGGATGCGGACGAGAGTTTATTTGTTGGCCTCAGTGTCTCTTGCTCAAGAGTAGCAGAAGTCGGTTTCTATACTGAGTACTTCCCCAGTGACTTTATCGGGCCATCTTCATATCATTTCCCTGCACTAGGGACCCTGCATGGCTTTGCTACTGGAGCGTCCTTTTCCTTTTTCACAAGAAAAATAAGTCCCGATATTTCGACTCTGTGAAGAGCCTTGGCCAGATCACCGAATAATGATAAGTGAATAAGCAGAAACATACTTTGTGTTTTTGGAAACATGTTTATATCTTAAAATAAACCAAAAAAAATTGCATGATTTTCTATTTCCATATGGCTCATTGGAATCTCAATATTTCCCATTGTCTGATAGAGAATGAACTTCCTTCATTCTTACTAAGTTTCAAAGCTATTTCTGGATCTCAGTTATAATGCACAGACTGAACCATTCACATTCTTTCTGAGACTTGAGTTGGCTCAAGGCCAAGGAATTTAGAGGAATTTCCATGAATCTTATTTTAGCCCTATCTTTATAGAAGGCCATGAAGTATCTTCATAGAATATCTGTTAAGCAATAGTTAGATAAGATCATTGCTTTTACTTCAACGACTCTCTAAAGGAAAGTACATATTAAAAAAAAAAAAAAACACCTTTGTGACTAGTTAAGATCACAGGCTCTGGACTCCTACCGTCCTGAGTTCAAATTCTAGTTTCACCAAATTGGTAGTAGTGTGACTTTAATAAGCCTTTATCGCTTTGCCTACAGCTTAATTTTTTCATTTCTAACATTAAGCTCTGGAAGTTCAAAATCTCAAAGGATTACTTCAACAATTAAATGAGATAACATCTATGGAGCCCTTAGGTAAAATACGTAGTACAGTGCACACATAAATATTGTTGTTAAAACCTACCAACAAGAATAAATCATATAAGAATAATATTTGGAGAAAACATCTCTTCAGTCTTCACAAAAAGGTAACCAATAATAACAGACCAAGAAATGAAGGTACAATTGCTAACAAGTATAAACACAAAACTTCTGTTCAGTGCGAAGGATCCTGCCAGCAACTTCTTTAAAAAAGCACTTTGGCTCAGCTATTGTCTTTTTATTATAAATCTTGTTTATTTGACTTTTAAAACAAGCACAATGTTGAGGCATTTTAGAACAGAACTAGCAGATCCGGGTGAGGTGAAAATGACTTTAATAACTAATTGTTTCAACACCTAACAAGGAAATACCTACCATTTTGCTAATATTTCTCCAAATGTGGTTTTGACATAACTTTTCTGCCCACTGCCTTCTAATTAGGTTATTCTGGACAGACAGTTAGCATATAATAAATGTGTACTCTGTTAATTGACTATTTGTGAGACTACCTGAACAAAGGCAAAGGACTTAAAAGAAAAAGTAATCAGCTGCTTCTGGGGTGTTTCATGGCCCTAAACTTGAAATATTAATTAATACTTTAAAAAGCTACACTTTATTTTTCCTCCTATGAATGTACAGAGGCCACACAACTTTGGGAGTATACAAAATGCTTTTCAGCAATAGTTTCATTTTGTTCATAAAGATGTGCCTGTCACACTTTATGAAACTTGCCAATGAATGCATTATCATTAATTTTATTAGGTTCCTTGCAATGCAACATTCTAGAGGTAAACTCCAGTTTCTCAGAGAATAAAAGGAAGGCATGTGACCCACTGGCCTAAAATTAATTATGTGAATGTCAGAAAGCAGGGTTTAAATGTTTAGCATTTGTAAAACTGACTAGGGGATACATTAAATTATCAGAATAATTCTGAAAGTCATAAAGAGATCTCAAAAAATGTCATATTCCTACCTTGAAACAGGTCATGCCATGTAATGTGTAATATGATATTTACATAACTTTCTTACAGGTTTTGGGGCTAGATCTGAGCAGAAAGATCCTGAGATGCACCTGTGTCAATGCATGGCTGAAACAATGGATCCGTGCCTTATGCAAAGTTTAAAAGTAAGTTCTTATAAATCCTTATAAACCTATGCCTCTAGGTAGAAGGTTTTGTGGCCAAGAACTTGTAAATATGTTTTACATAGGTAAACAGATTGACAGAGAAAATACTGACCAGATAACCAGATTATACTAGAAAATGTTGCTCGTATTCAGACGTACTTTCCTGAGATAAATTAATATGCCTTAGACGCATATGGAAATACATAAATATTAATTAATCAATCAGCCAATTAATGAATTAATGTATTTATGCTTGACCAGAGACATCAATAAAGAAGTCACTTCCATTAAAATATGTGTCTCTAGTTTAGAAAGGGCTGAGACAATGTTTGAGACACTGAAAGGAATTCTCACTTTGTCTTATTTTTTTTTAACTTAATTTATTTTGAGAGAGAGAGAAAGAGAGAATCCCAAGCAGGCACTGTCAGCACAAAGACCCATTTGGGGCTCAAACTCACGAACCATGAGAACGTGGCCTGAGCCAAAATCAAGAGTCAGACACATAAGGGACTGAGCCACCCAGGTGCCCTGAACTTTCTCTCATTTTGACATCTGGTCTGTGTCCAGAATCCAAAATATATCTATGGCATCATCAGGATGATTTCAAGACTTAACCAGTCCCTAAGAAGTTGATCCATTATCTCCCTTAATCCTTGAATCCGAAAGTAGTTACGACAGTTCACTAGGTTATATATTATTTAACAGTAAGAGAGAACGAAGAAAATCACCCATTCCTCTGGCCTTCACTGTCATCCCAGAGAGTTCTCTGAATGGCAGATGGCTGTGGTGTTCACACCTCGGCACACACACTTCCCTTCTGCTCTTTACTGCATGCGTAACTTCACAGACGATTTACGGGATATTCAAAGGTAACTATGACTACTAGCATGTGTTGTTTTTGGTTTGTTTCTGTTTTTGCTTTTTCAAGCAAATTGAAGATCGAATCCCCACAGAACTGTGACTACTCTAGTTGTAGCAAGACATGCACACTAGTTATTATACTGTCCTCCTCGCAGTTTCCAGGTGCTACCTTGCAGTCCCATCTATTTGCGTTGTCGAGAGCAATTAGTGATAGAGCTTTATGGGACACTGCCAGAAAACAGAAGTCACCAAGCCTGAAGGGAAATGTACATCCCTGTTGAGGTTTCCAGCTTGAAGATTTAGTTTAGCAAAACATTTCTTGCACAAATGCTAACTTCAATTCAGAGTCATTTGAAAGACCATATAGATGTGTCTCTCTGCCAGGAAAATATTCCTCAAAAGAGACTGGGGGGTGAGGGTAGTTATACACTTGATTTCCATAAACATTTCCTCAAAAGCTACTTAATATGATAGGAAAGACTTGTCCAGATGGCTCTGTTTGGCTGACATGGTAACTCTTCCAATAACTATAAACGTGAGATGATGATTCATTACTACCGCAATTGGGAAACTTAGTTTCCTTAAAATGGAATCCCATTCAAAAACAAATTAAGCCCAATGAATGCTTAACTCATTCTCTCAAATCCAAGATCACTCTAGGGACTTGTAGGAAAGAAAATAAAGGTTTTGCAGTTACATTTTTCTGGAATGTCAACTTATGTAATAAGCTTTCCCACCCCGCCCCCTTACCTTTAATAGACTATATTTTTTCGAGCAGTTTTAGGTTCACAGACAAATGGAGTGGGGGATACAGAAATGTCGCCTACACTCCTGCCCCAACACGGGCGCAGCCTCGCAAGCTGTCACCATCCTCCGTGGAAACACTGATGAAGCTACACTGACATGTCACTGTCACCTCAAGTCCATCGTCTCCACTAGGGTCCTCCTCTTGGGGGCGTACATTCTAAGGGTTTTGGCCAACGTATAATGGCATGTGTCTGCTAATGTAGCATCATACAGACTAGTTTCACTGCCTCCCAAATCCTGTGTTTCCCCTAGTAATCTGCTTTTGACAAGAATTTTCCTCCTAACCTTCAAGGTCTTGTTTTTGTTTTTGTGGGTTTTTTGTTTTATTTATTTATTTATTTATTTATTTTATTTTATTTTATTTTATTTTTTTTTTTTTTGAGAGAGAGAAAAAGAGAGAGTGAGAGAGCATGAGCTGGGGAGGGGCAGAGGGAGAGAGAATTCAAACAAGGCTCTGCACCCACCAGCATGGAGCGCAACACAGGGCTGGACCCCACAACCCTGGGATCATGACCTGAGCTAAAATCAAGAGTCGGACGTTTAATCAACTGAATCATTCAGACATACCTAAGTTTTTTGGAAGAGTCACAAACTTCTTTATTTTTCCAGGAATATAGTTATGAACAGGGTAATGTTCAGGATAATATTTAGGCCATATATATTCCAGATGGGGAATAGGAGAAACTAGCAATCCAGAAACATCATGAGGCACAGACCAAGAAAACTCCCAAGAAAAGCTTGCTCTCTCTAGCCAGCACCAAGGAAAGGCCTGACAAAACAGAAAACATTTAGACAACAGTCACTCTACTTCAAACAAACAGTGTAGAGCTCCCCCACCCCCATATTCCTCCAGCAAAGGCTAAGTGGAAAACCCAGACTTGTACTCTGGCAGGGTCATGACCTAGACTTATGCGCTGGCAGGGTCACGACCGGCATCTCCATCCCCAGAGTGTTGAGGAAGGCAGCATGAGGAGCCCGGTCTGTCACGCCTGCTGAGCCCCATCCCAAGATGGTGTTAGTGGAGAGCAGGTGGAAGTCTGACCTCAACCTCTACCTGAGTCTAGTGAGCCTCTCCCATCACTTCCTGCATGGTGGTATCTCCGGAAACCTACTGAAACTGGGCCTTCACCAGCCATCAACAGCAATTAGGCTGCCATGTTGTTGTCCTGGCATTAAAAGCCATGCTGGGGATGGAAACAAGGTGCCCTCCCCTGACGGGTAGGTTGGGCACCTCCATGCCCATGGAGCAGTACTCAGAAGCAGCCCTCACCCCCAGGGTCCCTGGAGACCCATCTGGGGACCCAGACTTCCACTTCCCCTGGGCAAAAAGAAGACAACACACCTCTTCCACTGCTAAGTGTCAGAGGAGGCCTGCAAACACACAAGATTTAGATAAGGTCCATGGTCTCATAACATCGTACACAAAGTGTCTGCGTTTCAATCAGAAGTCACACATCACACCATGAACCAGACACACCTCCACTTAAATGACAAAGGACAATCAACAGATGCCAACATGAAGACAACATGGATGCTAGATCATCTGACAAGAAGTTAAAAGTACCTGCCATAATGATGCTTCAATGAGCAAGCAGAAACATGACTGAAAGAGGTGGTGAAAATAAAAAGGAAATACCGAAATATGGAAAATGGGGAAAAACCAAAATTAATATAAAATGAAATGCCATCTACCATTTACAATACGTCAACAAAAATTAAACACTCAGGTGTAAATCCATCGAAACATGTAAAGGACCTATATGCTAACTTGTAAACGATGAAATAAATAAAAGGTCTAAATAAATGAAGAGACACGACATGTTCATGGATTGGAAGATTCACACACTTAAGATTTTACTTCTTACCAAACGTGTGTGTGTGTGTGTAACATAAACACATACATATATTTTATATAAATATGAATGGAAATATGTAATTAACATGGAAACTATATTTTTGTATTATACATATTTCATGCCATTCCTGTGAAAACTATAGGAACAATTTTCATAGATGTAGACAAAATTTGTTTGGGAAGATAAATGAGAATAGCTAAAATAATTTTGAAAAAAGAGAAACAAGTGGAAGGAATAACTCTAAGAGGTTTCAAGGCATCCCACGTAGCTATAGTGACCTGTCTGTGAAGTACTGGCCAAGGGGTAGACACACAGACACATGAAATCGAGGTGACAACTCAGAAACAGACCTCATACAACTACAACCAGGTGACTGATTTCCTTACAAATGTGGAAAAGCAATTCAGTGGAGAAAGGAAGACCTTTGAGCCAAATGGTGCTGGAGCATTAGATATCCGTAGGCAAAAATTTTTTTAAAAATCATATAAACCAATATACAAACAAACAAATAATAAACCTTTACCAAACTTCACAACTTATACAAAAATTCACTCAAAAGTCATCGTAAGCTTAACTGTAAAATTCAGAACTGTGTAACGTTTAGATTACAACACTGGATGGGGTGTCCGGGTAGCTCAGTCGGTTGAGCGTCCGACTTCGGCTCAGGTCATGACTTCACAGTTTGTGGGTTCGGGCCCTGCGTCAAGCTCTGAGCTGACAGCTCAGAGCCTGGACCCTGCTTTGTATTCTGTGCCCCCCTCTCTCTCTGTCCCTCCCCTGCTCGCACTGTCTCTCTCTTTCTCTCTCTCAATAAATAAATAAATAAATAAATAAATAAATAAATAAAACATTAAAAAAATTTAGATTACAACGTCAGAGAAAATCTTTTGAGATAAGAGTTTGGTGATGGTTTCTTAGACAAAAACTCAAACACATGGTCCACAGGCGAGAACATGCTAAAAAGAACTATATCAAAATTAAAACAAAAACGTATTCTGCAAAAGACTGTTCAAGAGGATAAAAATATAAGTTATAGATTCTGAGAAAATAGTTGCAAACCATGCATCTGTCAAAGGACCCATATCTAGAATAAATAAAAACTCTATAAATTATACAGTAAAAAACGACAAATAATCCATTTAGAAAATGGCAAAAACAATAAAGAGATATTTCTATAAAGAGAATATTCAGGTACAGATTAAGCATATAATACAAATATTCAACATCATTGGCCATTAGGGAAATGCAGTTAAAGACCACCGTGAGATATCCTTACATACCTATAAGGGTTGCTAAAATTAAAAAATATGGACAACACAAAAACTACCAAGTTTTTCCAGCAAGGATGTGGAAAAACAGAGTCATACGTAGCTGCTGGGAATAGAAAATGGAAGAGCCAGCCTGGAAAATATTGACATTTTCTTTAAAAAGCAAGCATACACTTACCACAGAATCCAGCAGCCTGCACCCGTGGACATTTATTCAAGAAAAATGAAAACTATGTCTACACAGAAACCTGTGCCTGGATGTTCCTAAGAGCTTACCTGTAAGAGCCAAAAAAATGAAAGCACATACATATTCCTCAAAAGGTAAAGTTTTACGAGCAGTTGTAGATCCATACCATGGAATTATCTTCAGCAATAAAAAGGGACAGACCATTGATATGTGCATCAATTTGGATGACTCTCAAAAGCATTGTGAGGAGTGAAAAGTAGCCAGTGTTAAAAGATCATATACTGTGTGTATCCACTTACACAATACCCTTGAAATGATAAAATTATAAAGACGTTGAGCAGATTAGTGTTTGTCAGGGTTTAGGAAGAGTGGGTGTAAGGTGGTGAAGATATAACTTGAAAAGGGTATCTTGAGGGAGCTCTGTGCAGTGATCGACTCATTCTGTACCTTGAATGCTGTGACAGGTGGAATCGATGTATGTCATGAACTGACACGGAATGACAGACTGTGCTGATGTCGATCTCCTGACCTTGACACCGCACGATAATCATGTCAGACGTAACCACGGGAGACACTGGGGGACGAGTACGGGGGTCTCTCCATACTATCTGTTCAACTTCGTGTGAGCCCATAATTATTTCAAAATCAAAAGTTTTTTTTTAAATGTTTAAATTTCTTCTGTAAAATAAAAGTGGTCAGGAAGCACTGCATACATCAGTTCAGCTTCAAGAATCACACAACATATTAGTATATGAAAGTTCCCAATGAGTTTAGTAAAGAAAAGTATATTGGATTAATTTCACCATTCCTAAATTTAAAAATGTTTAAATGTGTAATTTAATTTTTTTTTGAGAGAGAGAGAGAGAGTTCGAGCAGTGGAGGGGCAGAGAGAGGAAGAGACAGAGAGTCCCAAGCAGGTTCCACACTGTCAGCACAGAGCCTGACTCAGGGCTGGAACTCACGAACTGTGAGTTCATGACCTGAGCCGAGATCAAGAGTCGGATGCTTAAGTGACTGAACCAGCCAGGCTCAGGGATTCACCATTCCCAAATCTGAAATCAAAGAACACAACTTGGGGGGCACCTGGGTGGCTCAGTCAGGTAAGTTTCCACTCTTGGTTTTGGCTCAGGTCATGATCTCAGGGTTCATGAGTTGGAGCCCAGTGCTGGGCTCTGCACTGACAGCACGGAGCCTGCTTGGGGTTCTCTCTCCCTTTCTCCCTGCCCCCCTTCCCCACTCACCCACACAGGACACATGTGTGGGTCTCTAAATAAATAAATAAATAAACAAATAAAACAAAGAACACAGCTGGGGCATTTCTTCTGTAAGGAGAAAATGGTGGATACCGTATATACACATGATGGGAACAAAATCTGGCTAGCCAGAAGCTGGTTCTAGAACGATGTGTAAGGAAATTGCACAAACCTAAGAAATACTACTATCTGCTCATTTAGCCAACAGAATTGAATGGAGAAGGATGAAAAAAGGTTTTAAAGTATTTTCCTTAAATTTAGAACAGACACTAAGTGAAAAGAGACACTTAAAAGGATTTTGAACCCGGACTTAAAAAGAAAATGGCAGAAGCTTTTGAAGAACATGCAAAGATAAATAAATGTGCTGTAGCTATCCACAGAACAGTCAATTATGTCATCCTGTTTTCAGGGAGTGAGGGTCAGCAGTATTCTTGATAATACACAGTACTTCCTAAACAAATTTGTTTTCTATCTTGCCATTTTTGTGATGAAATAATTTCTAGTTCTTATGAGTCCTCATTTTTATTTTCTATATAAAGAGCATAGGAGATTTTCTTCCATGGTTTTCGAAGCCACTTTGTTTACAGTGGCTTCCATTTAGACAAAAGGCCTACATTTAAAATTTTACATTTTCTTACATACAAAGGAGTTTTCCACTGCATAACCATGTATAATTTTACAAAATTTACTATAAAAGTTTGAAGTTGGGGCACCTGGGTGGCTCAGTCAGTTAAGCGTTTGACTTTGGCTAAGGTCATGATCTCACAGTTCGTGGGTTTCAGCCCTGCATCCGGTTCTGTGCGGACAGCTCAGAGCCTGGAACCTGTTTCAGATTCTGTGTCTCCCTCTCTCTCTCTGCTCCTCCCCTGCTCCCACTCTGTCTCTCTCTCTCTCTCTCTCTCAAAAATAAAATAAAAATTAAAATTTTTTTTTAAAAAGTTTGAAGTCAAAATATTCTTGAAATTTGTGGACAATTAAAATTTCAAGATAGCTACTGTCTAAAATTAAAATATCTCATCTCTTAATAACTGGGACATGCTTTTAAAACATATCTTAAAGAATTGGTATAAGTCAAAATCACTATAAAGAAAATATATAGCCATTAGATATAATACTCTAGAAAATATGAATTATTATTTTTTAATCCTAATTTAAAAAATTAACCATATTTTACAGAATTTTTTTAGCTTCATAATATAATTGAGCAGAAAGTAGGATTCCCATATACCCCTTGCCCCAAATACCCACAGCCTACCATCTATGAATATCCTGCAGGGAAGTGGTACATTCATTGCAATAAACCTACGTTGAGTCATCATTATTGACCCAAGTCCACAGTCTTGGTGTTGCACATGCTATGATTTTTCACAAATGGGTGACATGTATCTATCATGAGAATACCATAAACAATCATTCACTGCCCTAAAATCCTCTGATCTCTGTGTACCCACCCCTCTTTATTCCCTAACTCCTAGAAACCACTGATCATTTTATTGTCACGGTAGTATTTACTTTTCCCAGAATGTTACAGTGTTGGAATCTACATACTAGATAGCCTTTCAGGTTGTCTTTTTTCATGTAGGAATATGCATTCAAGGCTCCTTCAGGTGTGTTTATGGCTTGGTGGCTCATTTCTTTTTAGTGATGAACAACAGTCCGTTGTGCAAATGTACCACTGTTTGTTGGACCATTCACCTAGTGAAAGACATCTCTGCTCTAAGTTTGGTCATGATTAAAGCTACTATAAATATCTCTGCACAGGTCTTTACGTGGACATAAGTTTTCTTTTTTAAAAATAGTTTAATTGGTATAATTGATACCAAAAATCAATATTTTGTACATGTAAAGGTATACAACCTGATGTTTTGATATATGTAACCTGATGTTTTGGGATATGTATACAGCATAAAGTGACCATCACAATGAAGCTAATGTACCCATCATTTCACATAGTTACCGTGTGAGTGTGAGTGCGTGTGAGATAAAAACACTGAAGACCTATGTTCTTAGTAAATTTCAAGCGTACAAAACAGTATTTGTTTCTTACGGTCACTATACTATATATTAGCTCTCTGGTACTTATTCATCTTCTATAATAGAAACTCTGCAGTTTTACACATATTTTCAACTCCTCTGGGTAAACGCCAAGGGACGCTATTGCTGATCATGTGATAAGAAGGTTATTTTTGTAAGAAACTGACAGTCTGTCTCCCAAAGAGGCTGTATCATTTTGCATTTCCGGCAGCAGGGAACCCAAGTTTCTGTCGCTCCACATCTGAGCCTGCATTTCCTGTTTTCAGCATTCTAACAGGTGTGGTGTTGTTTTAATTTGCAATTCCCTAATGACACAGAACGTTGAGCATCTTTTCATATGCTTATGTGTCATGTGCCTACCTTCCTGATGAATTGCCTGTTAAGGTCTTCGGCCCATTTTTTAACTGGATTGCCTGCTCATTTGCTTACTGTTGAATTTTAACGGTGTTTCCTGTATTTTAGATAACACTCCTTTATCACATAATCTTGGCAAATATTTCCCCCCAGTCTGTGGCTTGTCTTCTCATTCTCCAACCACTAATGCGTTTTCATAAATATTTCCTTGATTAAAAAAAAATTTGGAAGACTAACGTTTAAAGCAGAGGTCTTCCTAAGTCAAACAAAAATATTATAAATTTCATGGTGTGGCATTTTCATATTGGGTTCAGACAAAAACTTCATTTAACAAACAAACAATGAGAAGCCTTGGTGTTTCATTGTCTGTGGCTCATTCCTTTTCCTTCTCTCTTGTTCACCTTTTTTCCTCTTATTAAAAAAAGACACCTCTCTCTCTATATGTAGATAGATAGATGATAGATAGATGATAGATAGAAACACATATCATATATATTCAGTTAAATTCAGTTATTTTGTGGCTTTGGCTATCTGTCTTTAAATTTTGAAAATACTAAACCAATAATCTTAGCACTATTTAGTTAGTTTTCTTTTTCACTAAACTTCTACTCGTAGGAAGTGGTATGTCTGCTCTAAATTTTCTATTCCGTTAATTTTTATAGTAGTATGATAATCTTTGATTACTGCAGTTATCTAATATTTTTTGATAGTTTAATTTAAACTCTCCCATCATTTTTTCTCACTTTTCAATTTTTTTTTCTTCTGGGTGAACTCCAGATTCACTTTATTTGATAACTCTAAGATTGATGTGGGACAGCACCATAATTGTGGCAATTTTACACATCAATTTGGGAGTACATCTTACTGCATTTACGTTTCTTGAAACATTATAGATAAGCCTATCTTTTCAAACATTTTTAAAAATTTTATATATGGAGAGAGAGTGGAGCAGTAAAGAGGGACAGAGGGAGAGAGAGAGAGAGGCAGAGAGACAGAGGGAGAGACAGAGAGAGACAGAGACAGAGAGAGACAGAGAGAGGGAGAGGGAGAGGGAGAGGGAGAGGGAGAGGGAGAGGGAGAGGGAGAGGGAGAGAATCTCAAGCAGGCTCCACGCTCACTGTGGAGCCTGGCACAGACCTCAATGCCACGACCCCGGGATCACAACCTGAGCCAAAACCAAAAGTCAGACGCCTAACCAGCTCAACCACCCAGGCAGACACTCTAAGCCTACCTCTTATATATAAATGAAACTTGCATGTGCACACCCCTTAAAAATCCACAGGAACCCAAGACAAATGAATATCCGCACAAAAATTTATGTATGCATATTCACAAGTATTACGTATGCATATTCACAGGTTTATTCAATACAGTCACAAAGTCAAAACAATCCAGATGTTATCAAGAGATGAATGGATAAGTAAAATGTGGTACAGTCATTAAATAATATTATTTAGCAAAAAGAGGGGGGGAGGAACGGAGTAATGATACACCCTAATACGCCAGGTATGAGACTAGAAAACATCATGCTAAGTCAAAGAAGCCTGTCACAGTGACCATAAACTGTATGATCCTACTTATGTGGAACATCCAGAAGGAGGAATTCTTCTGAGACAGAAAGTAAATTATCGATCGCTCGGGCCCAGGGGTGCTCAGGGACATTGCAAGGGACCGCCACGAAGTCCCACTGTTTCCTTTAGTTTTGGTGTGATGGGAATGTTCTACACTTGATATGGTGACGGTTGCTCAACTTTGCGAATACACTGAGAACAGCTGAGTCATACACCTTAAATGGGTATGATGTACGCATGGTGTGTGGATTATACCCGATAAAGCTTGTTTTTAAAAAAAAAACCAAAAAGCACAGGAACTCAGTGCGCCTGGATGTAGTATTGTTACCTTTGCTCCTCTGCAGAGTGAGGTATTTGCTATTTATTATGTCCTGGAATGTTTTTAATTTTTTTTTCAACATTTATTTATTTTTGGGGACAGAGAGAGACAGAGCATGAACGGGGGAGGGGCAGAGAGAGAGGGAGACACAGAATCGGAAACAGGCTCCAGGCTCTGAGCCATCAGCCCAGAGCCCGACGCGGGGCTCGAACTCACGGACCGCGAGATCGTGACCTGGCTGAAGTCGGACGCTTAACCCACTGCGCCACCCAGGCGCCCCTGTCCTGGAATGTTTTTATATAGAGTACAAAGTACCATGGTCTAAATGTTCTTATTATGTATGTTCTTTTATAAAATGTTTATAAAATATTATATAACATGTTATATTATGGGGGCGCCTGGGTGGCTCAGTCGGTTCAGCGTCTGACTTCGGCTCAGGTCATGATCTCATGGCTCGGGAGTTCAAGCCCCGCGTCGGCTCTGTGCTGACAGCTTGGAGCCTGGAGCCTGTTTCGGATTCTGTGCCTCCCTCTTTCTCTGCCCCTAACCCACTCGCATTCTGTCTCTGTCTCTCTCAAAAATAAATAAACATTTAGAAAATTTTTTTAAATGTTGTATTATGTATGTTCTTTTAAAACTTTCTTTTTGTTTCCTGAATATTATTTTGGATATTTTTCTGTATGTCCTCCTATAAAACTATAATTCATTCATTTTACCAATTATCTAAAGTAAGTTACTTATCCATTCAACTACTGTTGAATATATAGGTTATTTTCTTCCTCCCTCCCTCCCTCCCTGTCTCTCTTTCTTTCTGTATTACAGACAATGCTCCTGTAGACACAGTATTGATCATTCCCAGTAAGTAATGCAGCAAGTTCCCACCGCTTTTATTAAGGTCTTTATTGTTCTTTACCAATATTTTATAATAATCTGCTATAGATGCCATTCCTATAGATATTCTTTCTAGATATTACATACAGACTGTTGCTTTTGTGAATACGGTATTTTTTCCTTTTATACATTTAACTGGTTGTTAGTGGACTATACATTGTTATTTGTTTAATATTCATTTCATTAACTTCTTTTACAAAAGTTCTAAGTAGTTTTCTTTGATCCTTTTACATTTTCTAAAATAGTAGAATGTCATCTTTCAATAGCTGCACCCCAATTTCTGTTACATAACTCATTGTGCTAACAAAGTGCTTCAGAATTATGGTATTAGAAAGACTTTGTCTTTTTCAATAACTATTTTTTCCCAACTAATGATGTAAGTGGATACTAGTTCAAAATAGATGTTTTAAATCAGTATAATAGGCTCAGAGCCTGGAGCCTGTTTCCGATGCTGTGTCTCCCTCTCTCTCTGCCCCTCCCCCGTTCATGCTGTGTCTCTCTCTGTCCCAAAAATAAATAAACGTTGAAAAAAAAAAAAAAATTAAAAAAAAAAATCAGTATAATAAATTATCTCCTATCAAAACTTTATTAAAGGTCACTTCATTTTTTTCTGGAATCTATACAGATTGCTATGTCTTCCTCGTATTGCCTTTAAATAAGTTTTAAATATTTAAGTCAACATATTCTAAGAGAGTATTTAAAATACTTGCTCAACAAAATTATTCAGAGGTTTTGATCATTTCCTTATAATTTCTTATTTATCCCCTAGTGAATGGCCACTAAATAATTTCACATACAACAGAGTTTGCAAATCCTTAGACCCTCCATCTGTCAGTTCTCAGTTAAGATTCTTTAATAAGTTACCACCTAACACCATTCTCCCTATCATGATTTTATTTATTTATTTGAGTTTATTTATTTATCTTGAGAGAGACAGAGCACAAGTAGGGGAGGGGCAGAGAGAGAGAGAGAGAGAGAGAGAGAGACAGAGACAGAGACAGAGAATCCCAAGCAGGCTCCGCACTGTCAGCTTGGAGCCCAATGTGGGGCTCGAACTCATGAAACCATGAGATCATGACCTGAGCTGAAACCAAGAGTCAGATGCTTAACTGACTGAGCTACCCAGGCACCCCCCGCCATCATGATTTTCTATGTAGGAAACGTTTCATCATCCCCTCTTATCTACTTCTGATTCCTTAAGTATAACCTGGTAATGGCTCAACAACCCTGTGACAATAAGACACAATAACAGAAACCTTGAAGATTAAAATGATAATGTATTCTAATTGATCAATTTCTGATAGATACAAGGTTTGTAGTAGGACCCTGTGGGCAGGTTGTTGACACCCAAGGGTGTCCAGCCCAGGAGATGAGGGGAGCCACACTGAAGCCACACTGTCCTTGCCAGGCTGGATGTCATGGCCTTGAGGGAGCACTCTTCCTCATTTGCCAGAGGTACTACTATCTAAGAACAAAACTGGGCTACAGATTGGTGTCTGATCTTTATTTTTATCTGTGTATTTCATTAGAGGAGTGTCTGAAGGAGCCAGGAATATGCTTCTAGAACATCTGTTACTGGGGTGACATGTAATTTATTGCCCAAGTAGGGACACTTTGGCAAGCAAAAGGAAGAGTGTTTTTAATAATTACATGGGGGTAACAGAATTAAATTTAAACCTTTCTGAGTAAATCAGGACATCTGGTCAAGCAAACTATTATATATTTGAGAACTCTCCTAATGAAAAGGAATAAAAAATGAGACGGAGATAGGTCAGCACCTGGCATTGCAGAGGTAATTAAAACAAATAAAAAGATGAATCGAGATCTCAGGGAAGAGAATGTATGTTTATAAAAAAGGTGAAGAAGTAGTGAGCTCTCTGCTTCTGAAAACGTTACTCAGTCGTTCTCTATATATTTCTCTTTCTACTTTTTCTCCCCACCTCTCCTCCTCCCACCCTTCATAGACGTTATAAATATCGAGAGAGAGCTCAGAAAGAAAATAACCCATCTTCTGTTTCATTAGAAATAAATTCACAACAATGTTAAATACAAGTATGAGCCACCTGACTTATGGAATTCATCCTTGGAATACCTTTTGTGTTAACAAAAAGAATGCAGACAAAAAAGGCATTTCAGCACCATAAGATATATATTACTCCAAACCACGTTTATGTCAAAAATTAATTTTACCAAAATGGAAATTGATTTTTTTTAAATTTTGTTTTAATGTTTATTTATTTTTGACAGAGACAGGGGCAGAGAGAGAGGGAGGCACAGAATCTGAAGCAGGCTCCAGGCCCTGAGCAGTCAGCACAGAGCCCGACACGGGGCTCGAACCCACAAACCGTGAGATCATGACCTGAGCCAAAGTCAAATGCTCAACCGACTGAGCCACCCAGGCGTCCTGAAATTGATTTTAGGTCAAATTTATTTTTAAATACATTAAGCAGGTCTTTGTGATTATTTTCTAATGGAAGAGAAAAGCATTTTCCTCTTCTTGCATTCAAATGACCGTGGAGTTCCTTCCATTTGACTTCTTTGCCACACCGTGGACCCTGAGCACCAGTATTGCAGTGAAACTCGTGGCCAATAATTTCCGACGCGTGATGAGTCCAAGCAATGGAAAGTGCTGGTCATCTGGTTACCTTCTTGGTCAATAATGTGAAACGCTTGTTTTCAGTAATAACTGTTAGTCATTCACAGAGTTGCTGCTTGCTTGTCTCGGTTTTTTAATTCCTGTGAAATAGAACGATGATGGGAAAAGCTTTACGCGCCGCCAGAAACTGCCTACTTCGGTCTTTTTCTGGCAAAGAAACGCTGCCTACTTCCCCTGTCTTGTGATCTGTGACAGCTAGAGAGACCCAGTGGGTAAAGACCAAGACAAAAACTAGAGTGTCACCTAGGGCTTTCAAGCGGGGAGTATCATTTGTGGTTTTAATACCTTAATGAGAATTACAAGCTTATTATTAAAAATAATACGTCTAGAGGAGGAGTTGCTGCTGTGCAGAGCACTACTTTGTAAGACACTTTTTATTACAGAGAAAAGGCAGAGTCGAAACTGTGACGTTTAGCTGGAGGAACAAAGAAGTAATCTGCTTAAAGTGAGCTGGAGAAACTAACAGGGAAGAAGTTCTTTTATTAACAAGTCATCAAACAATTAATGTCACACGTTGGTTCATTCAACACACATACATGAGTGCTAATGACATGCTAGCCTCAAACTTGCTCCCAAAATTTTAATCCACTGAGCACTAGACAGGACCGTGATATATATTCCAGACCCCCTAGAAAAGAATGCATGACAGGCAGGATAGAAAATGATGTAAAGAGAGGAGAAGAGGTGTGCCTGGAAAATCTGGAGGTACAGGAACATTTCCCTTAACTGAAGATTAGAATTCCAGGCACTTAAAATGTAGTCATTAGGACTCAACAGAGAACAGGGGCGCCTGGTTGGGTGATTCAGTCTGTTAAGCATCCGACTTTGGCTCAGGTCATGATCTCACGGTTTGTGGGTTCAAGCCCCGCGTCGGGCTCTGTGCTGACAGCTCAGAGCCTGGAGCCTGCTTCAGATTCTATGTCTGCCTCTCTCTCTGCCCCTCTCCCATTCATGCTCCCCCCTCCCCTCTCCCTCCCTCTCTCTCTCTCAAAAATAAATTAAAAGTTTAAAAAAACACCAAGAGAGAACAGGAATTCTTATGGTAAATGACTCTTCCCCCACATAAATCTCTGTTAGACTAAGATCTGGAGAAAAAGGTTATCTGAATATTGGAAGTCTACATTTGAATAAAGGGGAAGAAAATGGGATTGAGTTTTCTGCATATTACAGTCCAGGCAATATGTTAAGTATGTTCAACTGCATGATCTAAGAGACTCAAAGCAGCAGCCATGCAGACGATTCTCACTACGTTTACATACGAAATGAAAAGGCTCAGAGAACGTTAAGGGCAAACCAAAGATGAAGCCAAGTGTGAACTCAAAGCTGATGAAAATGACAGTACCATCAAGATCGCCCTCAGATGACTTCTCGTATTATGATAATCTGCAGTTGGTATAAAAAGAACCAGGTTTTACAAAAAGAAAAAAATATATATTGGGAAGACTGAGGAGAATATTAGAGATTGAATATGTGTATCTTGCTTAAAAAAGTAAACAGTTTTAACCAATCCGGCTAGAGCAGGCTGCTTTTGAGACACCCTGATCTTTGTTTCCACGCAGAGTACATTTCTGAAAGAGACAGGGCTGTATGAGGAGCCTGAGACTTGGTCCTCCTTAGTATTTTCCTTATTTTTGTAATTTTCTCAACGCTTGAATCAATGCTGACACCTTGGTCTTCAAAAGGAAAGAAGAAACATCAATTCTAAAGCTTATCTCAGTCTTTTCTACACGTTTTTTAACTTTCACACATGGGCATCCACTGTGGTTTGGAGGTTAACTAAGTAATTTTGATACACGTTTTTTCCATATTACATTAAAATTATACTGTGATGTGTTTGTAGGATTTTAGTCGGACATACAACAGGAAAAGATTGGAAAAATCTAAATCATTGCGTTTAGTGTTCTAGACGCCATCGCTTACCTAGGTGGCAGCAGTAAGAATATCAAAGAGGTGATGTTTGAATGTTACTTTTTTTCCTTCCTATCTGCTTAAAAAAAAAGAGACTATTTCTAAACCATGCCTTTTCTGTTAACACTTCATATTTTTCCTGATCTGTCCAGTACTGAGCTTCTAACATCCTTCTTACCCCTCAGAATTAGTTTTACAGTATGCCTGTCAATTTGTCACTAGTGAGTGGCATATGTTGCTAGCATATTAATTATAAATGTTTTCCTTTTCTTTAGGGTTAAGATTTCCCCCTGTGATCTATAGCACATCTTGTGGATTTTGCCCAAGGTCACATTGCAAATCTAGAAGCCAAACACTTGTAAGTGTTATTATTATATTATAGTTATAAGATGTAAACCGATTCATTTCTCATATGTGCTATGGAGACACAATTGAAATGAGAGGTTGATAGATAGACAGCTACATTCCACTGGGTCCTGATTATAGGACCATCAATTTTTTTCCCTTCTTGTTAGTTCTGCCAAGTATTTATGAAACTTATTGGAGTTCCTTCTGTTTGTTTCAGCTGCCAGTTTTTTTTCTATAACTAGAAAAATTGTAAAGCATCATAGAATTTTCATAAAATAATAAAATACAAGGCTCTAAACAGATTACAAGCTACATAAATGAGACATGAAAATCTAGGTCACTGATTTCAGTTAATATAAAATTAACATGGCTTACAGGCATCAGAATGCTTTTTAATACCTCTGTCTTTAGTGACTCAAAAGCTTTACATTTTTAGGTGATTCTCACACGAAATGTGTGGCAGACAGATGGCTAATTTAACTTACGAGGGAAGGAGACTGCAGGGAAATTAAAAGCTAACCTGACCCACTTGAAGAACCACTGAAAAAATAGTAACAAACGTGATTCCATTCTCTTTGTATTCTTTCTTTAAAAAAAATTCTATGCATTGATGTTTATAGCGCACGCATTCACTGCTTTCTGAATGTTCTGTTGGATTCTCTCACGGACTCCACCATCGAGGAGAACAGTACATGTGTGATGATGCCATGTTCACGTTTGGGAAGTTTCCAGTGTTTTGGTAAAGTTTTCTGATTTCGGACCTGCCGTCCAAATGTATTTTGCACTAATGCTCAGGTAGTATAACAGTCTTTACGGAACAAAATAAATAAATACAATTTTATCTTGATGTGCTTTTTGAAGCAAACACAAATACAGAAGATACAATGTGTGCATAGAGAGGCAATGTAGACAGTATTTCTCTTTTGTTTGAAACTTTTCCACGGTGTCCAAATTTCCCATCATGAAATTGTCTTGTTTCAAGGAAATAAAAATCGTTTCACCATATTCTTTCCTGTTTTTTAGAATTCTCACTAGAAGTGATTTATTATAATCATCATAACTAGGAATGAATACACACACACGTACACACAATAAAATTTCAAAGTACTTTATATCTGGGGCATCTGGGTGGCTCAGTTAGGTAAGTGTCTGACGCTTGGTTTCGGCTCAGGTCATGATCTCACGGTTCACGGGTTCAAGCCCCGCATCCGGTTCTGCACTGTCAGTGCGAAACCCGCTTGTGATTCTGTCTCCCTCTCTCCTTGCCACTCCCCTGCTTGAGTTGTCTCTCTCAAAAAATAAATATGCAGTTTTTTTTTAAATATGGAAGCATTGTATATCTACTTCTAAAATTTTAGCATAAGTTTCTTTTACCATGAATCTCTCCATATTATTGTTTGTATGTCACTTTTTAAATTCAACAAATCACACAATTCTATCAGACAACTTAGGAGTTCGTTTACTACATTAAAGTAGAGAAAAGAAGGACAGGTATTTGCGACTCAAAGGATTTAATTTCCTGACTTCTGAAAGTATTTCTGAGAAGGAGAGAGGGACAAAATCCTGTAGCCAGACATGCTGCTAAATTGCCATCCAAACAGCCTTGAGACGTGCCATCCCAACTGCTTTTTAAAGGAACATCCTGTTCAAATGATGATTATGTACCCCACATTCGACCTCATACAGGAAAAGGTTGGTCATGACTCATTTATTTCCTTGGAAAAATCTATCAGTGTCTCAATTTGTGTTAAACTGAGATGAATAACGAATCACACTTGTAACACAAATGAGCACAGCAGCGCAGGCTTTGAGATCAAATGGGTTAACTAATTTTTCCTTGATAGCCTTTCAGACTTCAATCTGCTTCCCACATCTACAGCATGAATCCTTATGTCCTCAGTTGGTTAGAGATGCATTCAAGAGTCTGCAAGAGGGTTGGGGCCACTGAAAATCATGGGTAATATTTAAGTCTTCATTCTCTTACTTTTTTTTTTCCAACAAAAATTTTTTTTAACAGTTATTTATTTTTGAGAGACAGAGAGAGACAGAGCACGAGCAGGGGAGGGGCAGAGAGAGGAGACACAGAATCCGAAGCAGGCTCCCGGCTCTGAACTATCAGCACAGAGCCCGACACAGGGCTTAAACTCACAAATTGCGGGATCAAAACCTAAGCCAAGGTCAGACGCTCAACCAACTGAGCCACCCAGGCACCCCAAGTCTTCATTTTCTTATTAATTTTAATGTGTAGCACGTCTCACCCACCAAAGCAGAGAGGAAGTTCCAAAGTTTCATTTCCCAGACTTCTCCTCTCCTTAATCCTATATGTTATTCACACAATAACTAAAATGATTTTTCAGAGGTACCATTTAAATTCATCTTCTAGTTCTAATCACCCTGTGGCAAGTCAGCCCACGCATCTGCCAAGGTGTATCGATCAATATCACCTTTCATCAAACCTGACCTTTCGGTATGCATGAAAACCAAAGACATGATTATTTTTCCACCTCTGCAACTTTCCAACTCAGTTTTCCCCAATATCTCAGGTTCATTAATTAGGTTACACTCACAGCCTCTGGGAATCTGTGTATTCGGCATGCCCCTCTTCTCTCTCATTGGAATTCAGAGAGTCATCTTCCTCTCCCACCTTATACGAATATCAGGGAAAATGAGTCTGAAAAACTGCATGTAAGGAAGTTTCTGATATGCAAATGTGTAGAGCTGTTCTGTCCTTTCCAAAGGACAATCCTATCCTCCACAAGATTGAGCCTGAGGAAAGAGAAGGAACGTGCCGAATGTAATTAGGATGTGGATATGAACGTGTTTGTCTATCTCACAGGAGGCCTAAATTAACAGGAAGGATACATACACAATTTGATGAAGAAAGAAAGAAAGAAAGAAAGAAAGAAAGAAAGAAAGAAAGAAAGAAAGAAAGAAAGAAAGAGTGAACAGGCTTTTCTTTAACTTCTCCTTTACTTTACAAAAGTTCCTGGCCATGAACCATGATGAGGCTTTATCATCCAAAAAGGTTGCTATTTAAGAGTATCCTTGAGGGGTGCCTGGGTGGCTCAGTCAGTTGGGTGTCCAACTTCAGCTTGGGTCATGATCTCACAGTTCGTGGGTTCGAGTCCCGTGTCGGGCTCTGTGCTGACAGCTCAGAGCCTGGAGCCTGCTTCGGATTCTGTGTCTCCTTCTCTCTCTGCCCCTCCCCCACTTGTGCTCTGTCTCTGTCTCTCAAAAATAAATGTAAAAAAAATTTTTTTTAAATATCCTTGAGAAAGATAATATGTATTTTCAAAATCTTTTATCTTCTTGTCAAGTTCCTGAGCGCTGGGAACAAGGAGGGAAAGCAAAAGGGGCAGAGAAATGAAGGAAGAAAAGCTCTCTCTCTATCATAAAATTGCCTGAGCCGCTTTGCTTCTCGAGCTGGAGGCTCTGTTTTCCTTGGCAAGTGCAGAAGGACAGGGGGATGAGCCAGGCATCCCCCAGGCTTCTGGAAGAGAATGACAAAATCTAGAAGGATTGGGGTCTTTGCTGATTTTAAGATTCTCCTCTGATTTCCCGAATGGGCCACATTTGACTGAGGTCACCTCATTTGCATGGGAAGAGGGCCATGGACTGTTGGCCTCATTAGGAAGGCCTTGGGGGATTTCTTCAGCTCCCATAGGAAGGCACAACTGGTTCTTATCAACTGCAGGCTCGCTCAAGTGGAAGCTGCCTGCTCATTTTCAAGGACTAATCCAGTGACTCACCAGGGGGGGACGAACGAAAAGAATGGCACCCGTGTGTATAAACACAGCTGTACAGCTCTGTCTGCACTGGAACACAAGGAATAGGAGTCCTCCAGGAGAACATAAAAGACAAGGGGATATTCAACTACTCACAGGTCATTTTCATGGGATTCTTGAACCACAACGTGAAGGGAACGGGTACGTCTCCTACCATACTCTTGACTTTTGGTAATTTAATGCATTTGGCAGATCAGGTCTTTTTTGCTGCATCCATGAGCAAGGGCACAATCAGGGGCTTGGGGAGGGCAGAGTGCTAAATCAGGAAGGGATGGGAGAAGGGGGAGGTGAAAATTATACAGCAGTGGACCTGGCTTGATCTCCGACACCATCACTTGGGAAGCAGCACCAGGTCAGCCAAAGCTTTATTGACTACAGTGCCGCAGACCCACGTCTTGCCAGCCGAGAACTCTCTCCAAGTGAGTTTCCATTTATTCTTCTAAAGGTGGGATGGCCCAGGGGCCATACCATGGAGCCCAACACCCGCTTTCCGTATTCTATTGGCCAACTCACAGACCATTCAGTAGTTCAGGTAAACCTAGTACTGCTAAAGCTCAGAGTCTAGTTCCTATATCCAACATCCTGGGGTAGGCTGTCCCAAGTTGGCCCTGCTCTTGTGACATGCCTTTTAGGTCCTTATTTCCTGTTTACAGGTCAACATCTACTTCCTGTCCAGTTTATCCACCTTTCCCAAATCTTGGGTGTACCCTGAAGGCCTCATCTTGGAGTCCTCAATAGCCCCAGAGGGGAAAAAAGAAACATGACAACTTTTTCATTGGTCGCTTTATAGACAGAGCTAAGAGGGGAGGGCAATTAATCAGCCTTTTCCCGTCTCCAGTTATATATCTTGCTCTTTTTTTCTTTTTTTTTTTCCAGTGTTGACCTCCAACATTGTAAAAGAAAAGCCTTTCGGGGATGATGAAGTTAACAGACTGCCTTCAACGTCAAAGGCCACCTTTGGTGGTACTGCGGTAATGGGGAGATTCTCACGACACAAATAAACTGCCAATGGGAAATGGTATTTAGAATCGTTTGATTCAGGTAAAATTGGAAGAGTATCCCATCAAGTTTATTTTTCCTACCACCTCTCTTGCAGCTGGCTGTGGCCAAATGACTACACGTTATCTGGAGGGAGGCTGGTGACATCACATGTGCTAAGCTTGGCCGATGTGCCTACAAGGGATGGAATGTCCTTTCCCCTTTCCCGTGTGCTGTCCCTTCAGAGTGGAATGAGACAAGTTGGGATAAACTGAAGAAGGGTTCATCTTAAACCATGACATGATGGAGTAAGCCTGGGTCCCTAATGATGAGGGAGCGAAAGGCAGGCTGAGGGCAAAGCAATCTAGCATCCCCTACTCACTCTCCCCCCAACTCCCATGGGATATGTGTGACATTCCTCAGTCACTCCTGGCTGCCCAAGAACAAAGGAAGCAGGCAAGAAAACAAATGGCTGAATGACAGAAATGACAGCCATGCAGGACACAAGTCTCTGTCAGTTTATGAATGTCTTAGTAAATTACAAGATAAAGGCAATCTTGTCAATAGCCTAACCTCCAGAAACCCAAAGACTCAGTTTCCTGGAGCCCCAACATCACCCTCCCCTCCATAGTCATGTGGGAACAAAGACATGGAGGAAATGGCAGGTAAAATTAAATTTCTTTATAATCTGCAGCCCACTGATAAATACTTGAGGCAAATACAAAGTATAACATTTCTCCAGGAACCCCCTACCATCCTAATGTTAATACCTAGAGGGGAAACAACCTTAGCTTCACAACAGCCAGGCCTCCATTATCTTATGAGTCATCTTTAGCATATCAAAGTCTTTTTGGAAAACTCCCTTTTTTTACCTCCTTTTTTACCTTTTGGGGAGGTAAAATATATATATATATAAAATAAATATATATATATATTTTCAATATATAATCAGTCTCTCCTCACAACCCCAGTACAGCTCTTTCTGCCCATGGGTCCTGTCCCTGTGCTTTAATATAATCACCTTTTTGCACCAAAGATGTCTCAAGAATTCTTTCTTGGGCATTGGCTCCTGACCACCCCACCCTCACCCCAAAACCACATCGCTAAGACCCCAAGATCTGAGCCCTGGAGCTCTCATGTGTCCAGGCTGCTCAGATGTTGGCAGAGAAACACAATTCTACCCTGTTGAAGCCACTAATGTGCGGACTTTGTCTAGCAGCTGAACATGTATCCTGACTAACACAGGGTGTCCACTCCCTGGAGGCAGAATCCTGACCTCGCTCCTTCCCTTCCACACTAGCAGGGCTCCATGAAGGGTGTCAGCCAATCCCAGCTCACTGGCCAGCGGGGAGTGAACTTCGTTAGACACCGTTAGATTCTGGTCATCCTCTGAGTTGTACCCCAGAATAATAAAGGACTTTGTGGCCATTCATAATTCAAGTTCAAATAATGTAAGCATGGTCTCCTCAATCACTTTGAGGTTTAATTTACATACCAGGGTTGAGTCTGAAGAAGGGAAGACACGTAACTGTCGCTACTTGAACGCCGTTACCAAGAGCAGAGACCCCAGCACATCGAGGACTCGGTCCTCTGGCACTTTTCTTGCTCTCAGCATCCCAGGGAGGGAGGGATCACAATGAACTCCTCCCAACTGGGACCTCCTTGAAAAGTAATGGTGCCTTTTTAAGCTGGTCCTCTTTACTACACTACTAAATGCATGAGGTGCTGGGAGATCCCCAGAGAAGCCCTGGGATCGTGAAAAGAACATGGGGCCAGGACTCAGATGGCCATCGCGTCTACTTTCAAGTGCACATCTCACTCACTGCGAGACCCTGCACGTGCAGGGTAGCTGAACCGAGAGGACACTTAAGGAGAGGCCAGTTACCGACAGCATTTGAAGTGCTCCTATGGATAACACACACATGCTATTTTGTGAATCAGGATGTCAGAAGAAGTTCAGAAACATGGAAACTGCTGGACACTACGTGGAAAGTGTCTTTCTCACAATTAGCCTTTGTTCAGCAATTGATGGCTACGTTCCTGAAGTTTTAAGGTTCCTGACATAGGGAGCATCGAAAACAGAGGGGGACATCAGGATCACCCTGCTATTCCTCCCAGAATGTACTTACCTGAAAACAACAGGCAAACAAAGATTCATAATAAAGATATTCAGCTAATTTATTTAAATGGACTTACTGCAGCTACCTAGCTTTCAGCGTGCGTGGCGATGACCCTCGCGGTCTTAACACAACAGGGCACTCACTGATAGACAAGAAAGAAGGGTGCAAGAATGCAGCCAACAGTACTGACACACCTCCTTCCTGTGATCCTGTCAGAAGAGACAGTGGTCAAGGCCACACAAGCACCTGCTAGTTCCTGGATCCAACTTGCATCTGGAGGAGAGAGCAGGGACAAGGTCAGGTGACCTGGACAGTAGTTCTGCCTGTAGCTCCCCGAAAAGCCTGTCTTCCCTGCACCGGCCAATATTATCCCCACAACAAAAGGGTCCTATGTGTCACTGTAAAGTCCACCCGCGTGGTGACATAAGCTTGAAGAGAAAAAGGCAGTGGTGTCACAAGAAGACGACCACCGGGAGACAACCACCGGGAACTCCACAAGACACAAGGGGCCAGGGCAATTTCATGCTTGTGTGCTCCTTCATATCTGCTCTGAGGACCCCCTCACGTCCCATTACTTCTGGCCCCATTCCTGGGCCTCATAACCAGGACCTATATTTGGTGTCTTTCCATCAGTCTGTCCCGTCAGTCTGGGATGCTGCAGACCAGAAGGAAGACGCTCCCACCTGTATGGCTTCATTTGGAAGAGGTGTTGGAAGTCAGTGAAAGCATGAGCGAGCCATTTGGAGAGAAGCCCGAAGACCTGAGAGATGTTTCTGGAGGAATTTGATCAGTGTATCTGCAAAATTTGACAACTGCTCATCTATCTACCCAACTTGATCCCACTTAACAAGTGAAAAGGGCAAAGCCAAGACCAGAAAGCCCAAGTACAGTTCTCTGGCTATTAATTTTTATTAGCTCAGTGAGTGGGGAACCTGACAATCTCTAAACGGAGTTGGAGGAATATGGTCCAATGTTTGGCCAAAACCTAAATTTCTCAAATGACACGATGGATGTTTCCTTATAGGTGACATGACATGACATGACATGACATGACATAACGTGACATAACATAACATAACATAACATAACATAACATAACATGACATGACATAATTTTTTTCGGAAGTATCAAGATTATTTAATCTGGTACAGAAGTAGGTTGTAGACTGAAGGTGCTCAGTCAGGCCGAACTCGGTGCACAGAGAGCTCAGACCCAACCAAACTAAAAGAAGGAATGTGAAAGTTGGAAAAAGCATCAACGATCACCCACAAAAACAGAAATTGTGCTGCTGGGTTCCAGAAAGGAGGGGAAACCTGGATCTCAGGAGGGGCGATGGAATGCAGGACCAGGTGAGAAAGACTTCCAAGCGCCATGTTGCTAGTTGAGGAGGGGAGCTGACCTTTGCCCTGCAGACACTTGGCCCAGGGACAAGGCACACTGGCTCCATCAGGATGTGTCATGGCCCATGTATCATGCTGTCTTTCATGAGCCAGACCTTGTAGAATACCGAGACCAAAGGAACTGCTCTACTTAAATTTTTTTAGTACACTTTGAAACACTTGGATAATTCTTCTTATTATTGATTCTTATTGGTCTTACATTATGCCATTTAAAAAAAATAATATTTATTCACTTTTGAGAAAGAGAGAGCACGCACCAGCAGGGAGGGGCAGACAGAGAGGGGGACACAAAATCTGAAGCAGGTTCCAGACTTCAAGCTGTTAGCACAGACCCCAATGCGGGGCTTGAACTCAGGAACCCTGAGATCATAACCTGAGTCAAAGTCGAATGCTTCACCGACTGAGCCACCCAGCTGCCCCTACATTATGCCATTCTTCTTTTATTTACATTATGCCATTCTTAATGAAAGTGTAAAATGTTGGATCTTAGGATACAGCAAAAACAAGTATCAATATTTACCCAGGTGACTGTAGTGGAGTGAAATATTCAAGCTGACTAGCTAGAAAGGCAAAGCCTGACACTCATGCCCATGAAAATATTTCAGGGACTGGTTTCAACAAAATCTCAATGATATATATTTGATTGTTTTATAATAGACATTGTTTTGGCCTGACCATGTGGCATTTGGTGTGATATTTTAAGTGGTTTCTATTTGTGAATGATTTTTTTGTTTGCTGTTTATGTTAAAGCTTAGAGAGAGGTTGAGGCTTATTTTTTATTTTTATTTATTTATTTATTTATTTATTTATTTATTTATTTATTTAATTTGAGAGAGAGTGTGCATGAGTGGGAGTGGTAGCAAAGAGAGAGAGAGAGAGGGAGGGAGGGAGGGAGGGAGAGAGAGGGAGAGAGAATCTTAAGTAGGCTCCACACTCAGTGGGGAGCCCAACATGGGGCTCGAACCCATGACCCTGGGGGATCATGATCTGTGCTGAAATCAAGACTTGGATGCTCAACCAACTAAACCACCCAGTGCCCTGAGACTTATTTTTAGTTTTAATCAATTAGTATTTGAGCAATCATAAAGGAAAAAGATCACCTGGACCTGTACAATTTGGTACCTTTTCTAAGATACGTGAGTCAGATATAAAACAATAAAAAAGGAAATGAATAAATACTATTAAGTCTGTGTGTAGGGGGGCGGTGCACCAGTATAAACATACGGCAGTGTGTAACTTGATACATTAGAGAGAATAAAAGAGGAAATTAGCTCTCAAATTAGAATAAGGTCGAAAGAAATAGAATTACATTGGAAACATAAATGTGAACTGGCTGTTGGAGAAAAAGAAAATTTCATCTTGGGAAAGGCTAATGCACACCACTTTACTTTACCTTGACTGCTAATGTAAAACATTACAATGTCCACCTGCACGGCTATCTCAACAACAAATCTGTAGCCCCAAGATTTTTGTCTCTAATACTCTTCTCCATGAAAAGAAACCAGGGCTCCTTGAAAGATGGCTACCTCCTTGCCTGGGCAGGGGAAATCAATATAACCCAGGACATCCTTATTAAAAAAATTTTTTTTCCCAAAAAGGAAGAATGTTTTCAGAAGCATTTAGGACAATTGTTTTCTAAAAAATGAAGATATTAGGTTTTCACGGCCAGTCTGCGATCATTAACACAAACACACACCCACAAACACTTAAAAATTACAATTATTCAAATATCAATCTTTAAGGCATAGAAACGTCTGGAAGTTCATAGAGGTTTCCAAAACAGATGGAGTGTGTGGAAAACCATTTCTGCCAGCCAGTGTAAGTAAGGTCCTTGCTGCTTTAATTGCATGGGCCGTTAGGGGTTGGGAAATGGGGGAAATACACTTCGTGGATCTCAGGCCAAAGGCAGTATGAGAATTTCTTAGATTAAAGGGTCTAAAATCAAAGACGCTTAGAGAGGGGTAGTGGATGCAAGCACTCATCCACTGCAAGGCAAAGTCCCTCCATTGTCCCAAACACTCATTGAGAGGAGGTCCCCTGTCACCGAAAGGCTCTTGTTCTCCTTGCAAGAAAATACAAGGACAGAACAGTGCAGTTATGCAGCCCAGCTTCACTAAACGGGCAAGTACAGTCAAGGTGGGAGAGCGGGTAGGCTGGGGCAGCCAGCGGTGCTGGGGAGCAGGGTGGTCTTCTTCCTTTTATGCTCGTGTGGGTCTTCGGTCTTGATGAGGTTGCTTCCGATGTCCTAAATGTCTCCTCCTACAGGTCAGGACGGGGGGTTTGGGGCCCAGTATGGTTCTTATCAGATCTGTCATGGCAGCTGTCTCTTGCAAACGGGGTTAAAAACACGATGCACATAAGTTGGCTGGGTTTGCGCCAGCCATAATAACGGCCATAGTAGTTACTGTTGCAGCCATACATATGGTCGCCCCTGGGCAGGACGCACCTGCCCAGCGCCTGAGGTGTTACTTCCCTAACGCCTCCCTGCCTATCTCTCTACCACCCCCAGAAGAAATATAATTAGCAACTCCACTCACTTGTAAGGGGTAGTAAAAAGGAAAAAAGAAAAGGAAGAAAAAAACATGCATGTGTGTGAGACAGAGACAGAGAGAGTGAGACAGAGAGAAAGGGATCTAGGGAAGATTTATCAGAGCTGGAGAGTGAACAGAACCTCGCTACTCCCAAACACACACACCCCTCCACATTTTTCCACTCTCTGTTGTTGTTGTTGTTCCTGTTGATTCTTGGGCTTGGTAACTAGGGGAGAATGTGATCTTGGAAAAATGATTAGCAGAACTTCTTGGTCTACTCTGTGTTTCTACATATCCATCTATAATCTGTATTGAGATACTGCTTTGGAAGTTTCCAGGAATTTTTCGGGGTTGACCTGTAATTAAGTCAACGTAACATCGTCCCTGGGTGAGTGTTCACACTCTTCTCTATTGCCCGTATTGGTTTATGGGATCTCCCACTGTCTACCCCGGATACTCGCAGCAAAGGTATGGCACCTGACACAGTATGATGCCTGAAGTTTAGAAGCTATTAACCATCAGCCATCATGTTTCCATGGATAAAGTGAACATATTAGTATCTTCCTACTATCAGGAAAGTAAAATACATAACATAAATTCTCCCATTTCTAGACTCTGTTTAGCGGGCTCTTAACGCTAGACTTCGTTCTTTCTAAAGTAACCGACGACAGCGGGGGTCTTTCTACAGCAGGCTCACTCTGCACCATTTTCCACCACAATTTTTGTAGTTTTTTCATCTCCAAAGTTTAGACCAATCCATCTTAGATTTCTCATGAGAGCCACTAATCTAAAATTGTATATAGAAATTATTATAGTACCTCCCCATACCTTCAATTCTGGGGAAAAAAAGATACCACACGTATTTTAGTATAAATCTCTTGGAAAGTCTTAGATTTACAGAATGACTACAAACCTACAACAGAAAATTAAAGTTATCTTTAGAACCTTGACACATTAAAAGAACTATTTTATAGAATGCTCCTCTCTGAGGTTTGTCTGATGTTTTTCCACAAATAGATGGGAGTCATAGTTTTGGCAGAAAGACAAGAATCAAGTACCTTTCCCAACGCGTCGTAGCAGGGGCACTTGATATCCACATGACTTATGATGGGCAAGGCTAACCTTGAACACTTGGTTAAAGTGACGTGTGTGTGTGTGTGTGTGCCACACATGTATGTATGTATTCATGTACACCTATACACATGTGCATATACACACATACGTACACACGCATGTGTATATATGAATGTATAGTGGTATACGCTGGATTTCTCCACTGTAGAGTTCCTATTTTCCACTTTCAATCTCCTTGAGGAAAGATGATATATATATCCTATTTCCTATATTGATATACATAAATATATATAATATATACATATGTATATATAATATATATATACTGAGTTTTCCTATAAAGAAGATTTGTCTTTACCCTCTCATTCATTCATTCATTCATTCACATCATTATGGGCTAATGCATACTTTTTTCTTTGGGTTATATACTCTATTTCATTATTCATTTTGAAAAATGCATTTTTACACTTGATTTGTCTAAATTAGAATCCAAATAAAGTACACTCTTTGCATTTGGTTATATCTAAATGTCTTACAAATATACGTAGAAAAACTCCTTTCCTTTTAAAGTGCAGTGAACTTTTTGAAGAAATTGGATAAACTGACCTATAGAATACCCTCTATTCTAGATTAGACTGACGGGTTGTTGCAGTTAACAAGTTCATCTCTTCCCCCAGATTTCCTGTACACTGGAAGTTCGTTCTGAAATCTTGATTAGATTCAAGTTAATTTATTTTGCAAGAACATTACTTGAGTGACACTGAGTACTCCATACCGCACCATCTCAGAAGCTACATCATATCCGGATGCCTCAGCTTTCACAAAAGCTAAAAATGATCGATAGGTTCAGGTGATGACAGTGTGCTCTTTTCTTTTTAAAGATCCCTGTCAACCTTCAACTCCTGATTTTTGCCATTCGGAGCCACTGCCATGACACCTCTTTCATTACCAATTATGAAACGATGACTTTCTATTAATCAGCTAAATTCTTCTTAATATAAGAATGTTCCGTCACATACTTAGGTCTAACTCAGTTACCCTGAAATATAATTCACACAAGGAAAAGAAGACAAAGGGTTAATTCATTTCACTTTAATGATCAAGCGTCAGAAGAATTCATGAGTGCCTTAGCAACTTTAACTGGTGGTCAGGAGTTTGGTTTTGTTTCTCCTACTCCTTAAAAACAAATTGGTACACACTGGTTTTTTAAAATATATTCCATGTTTTTAAATCAGTTGAAGACATCACTTTTTTTGAGTAAAAACTTCCCCACCTTTGACCAGTGGGAGTCTCCCAGGTCGGCTTCCGAGTCTCCTTCTGTGACCCCTTGAGAACGCCCATGCTTGCAGGATCAAGAAGACGTCCCACATTTATTTACACCTCCGGTCCCTAACGTGGGATCAGCTATTTCTACAAGGAGCCCTTACTCCTGTTGGTGGCACAGGGTATTTAAGAATTCTATCTGGACACCAGACGTGGCCACTGCTACCACACTGGCCTACTTGCTTAGAGCTAAGAATGTGCACTTTATTAAAAACGAAGATAGGATGAACTCACAGAGATATTTACGTATCTAATTTAAGATCCCAAAGTCTTTATTTAATATATTTGATTTTACATTTACAACCCTTTGCTTTTATCCTGATAATATTGGTGGCAACACCCATGACATAATCAAAGACTTTCTTTATCTTACAATCTACTGTAAAATGGGCTCAAAATAACCAAATTGTATTGCTCTTTGCAGTTCCCTTATGCCTTCGTCTTCCAGATTTAAAACATTACATATTCTTCACTTTGCCAAAAGTTCTTAAAATTGATGTTACAGATGAAGGAAATATTCTGGGTGTGATTTAGATAGTGAATTAAGGTTAATACAGCCTACGACTGTATTGAGTTGTCCTTGCACTGAACAATTTATGAGAAAAAAATAGCCCATAACTTTTATTCTACAGAAAAGCTATTTCCAAACCTGTTCACCCCAGCAGTGGAACAGATGATTACATGCATTACTTGCCTAACTTCTGCAGATTTTAATTCAGTAACACTGATAAATAACTCACATATCTGAAATCCCTAGGACTCAGTAAAAATCTTTAAAAACCAGGACAGTATTTTATTGTTGTTTTGAATCCCTAGATCCTAATTCACGGCTGGACATTTATGAGACACTCTATAAATATGTATTTAATGAATGACAATAAATCAGGGTACGTATTATGATTAAACTCAACAGTTCACAGTTATCTTTCCTACATTAATCTTCATGGTTTAATTCTGAATTTTAAATTAATTGCCTTACATTCTCAGATATTTTCCTAAATTATTTTGCATTCACAAACTTGTGATGTTTATCACTTATTCTTCCTTACCATTCATATTTTACAGCATATATTTATTACCTTTTAGATAGCAACCATGGTTTTAGGGGGCTGTGGACAGAGAAGCAAAGGGAAAGGTCAAGGTCAATCTTTCCTGGGGGCTCATTGTGTAGTAGAGAGGGCCAGACAATAAACGAAAAAATGAAAAAAAGAAAGTATCAGTTAGTGAGAAGTCCTTGCAAAGAAACCAATTTACCTAGACAAGTCTGCTTCCACATTCTCTGTAACAAGCGCTCCCTGTTTCAAAGGAAAGAGGCTCCATCACGAAGTCTCTCTTCCTGTCATCCTGTCATTCTGATTTGCATACCTTCATTCTTTCTGCTGCTCTATAAGCACGTGAGGCCCCACCATTCTTTTGTATTTGCCTAGGAAATCGCTCAGCTTGAGGAATTGGAAGAGGGAATTGAAATTTGATTTCTACCAGATACTAACAATGTGACTTCCTGAAAGAGCTTTTACCCATCTGTAAAAGAGACATAGGCACTAACATTTCTTCACAGGGACGCTGAGGGAACAGTGCCCTATTGTGTGGAAAGCACCCCCCATCATACCTGGCCCTCAGTAGGAGCTCCTTAAATACAGCCCCCTTTCTGTTTTCTCCTGTGCACTCAGACCTCTGCCATTGCTTTTCTGAAATCCTATGATAGCACCCCTCCTCTGTCTTCCCAGCTAGTGGATCCTCCACTCCCTTCTATCACCACGCATTATTTCTTCTGCCTATGCTTTTGTCCCCTCAGCCTATCTCAAGCCTTCTGAAAGCAGGTCCTTCCACAACATGACCCTCCTTGTGTCCTCAGAAGACTGAGCACAGTGCTCCAGAAGGAAGCGGATTGTGCTACAGCAGAGAGCTGGCCCGGGAAAGGGACAAACGAGGTTCTCATTGAGCTCATCTCCTCTCTCAGCAAAGTATGCAGGCTCATTACTCATCAGATGAAGAAGCTATTACTCGCCTGCTATCTAGCTCACAAGGTGGTCGTAAGGACACGGAGTCGAAAAGTACAAAAGGAAACATCGGACGTAGCGCTCGCTTCCGGGGCTGTATAAAATAATAACTAATCTAAATCTAACAGTCAATACAATACGTTCAGTCCTTACCCTGTGCTGGACATCTGCCAAGGAATCTACACCCAGTTTCTGGGAGGCAGCCTGGTGCACTGAAGAACGGGCTTCAGGGGCCAAACCACCTGGGTTTGAATTCTGGCTCTGCCACTGACTTGCCGTGTGACCTTGGGAGACTCATTTACCCTTTCTGTGTCTTGGTTTTCCCATCTGCAAAATGGACCTCATGATATCACCCACTTCGCCGGAACATCATGTGTATTAAATTAACACATAATTGAAATGTGCGTGCACACAGCACTATGTTAGCGTTTATTAAATAAACTGTGTGATTTCACCTACACATCAATGCTTACGTTATTATTATCCCCACTTTACAGTTAAGGCAACTGACGCTAAGACCAAGGTGACACACTTCGAAGAGAGGGGGCAGGGGCCTTACCCACCTACGCCCAACTCAAAATCGAGAGAGGCTCAATGCGCAGGGAGGATAGGGCACAGCGCTAGGCAACGTCGACAGTTTTGGCTGTCAAAGTTGGGGAGCATTCCTGGTATCCGGTGGGTAAAAGAGAGCAATGCTGGGGAACACACTAGAAGGCCAGGGACAGCCCCTACAACAAGGAATTACCAGACCCAAAATGTCCTTAGCATTTCCAGATAAGACCTGGACACTGGTTAAATTTAAATTTCAGGTAAACAACTTACAATCTTTTTACTATAAAGGAGTCCCAAATATTTGGATTAAGTATGCCCATGAAATATTTGGGACATATTTAACTGGGAGTCATATCTTTTTTATTAGCTCAATCTTGCCAGCTAGAAAGTCATCAGCTCGTCACAAAAGCCTGAATGAATTGATGGTGCATAAGATACATCATTGGTGGTGAGGACAGGAAGACTCAGAAGGGTTAGCTTACGTGTCCGCGTCCATGGAGGTGGAGAGTGGAAAAGCAACAGGTGGAATATAGGAATCTTGTAAATTCATTAATCAATGACTTTTCATTACACTCATTTATTGCTTCAGAGGGACAGAAACTGGTCTGGATCACCCAGCAGTGAGAGGCCTGAGAAAATTGAAACTTAAAAGCTTAAGTTACGGGAAACTGAAACCTAACCAAGCTTAACCAGCTTGTTCCGCTTCTGTACAATTGCTTGGCGCGCCCATGTATTCCTGATCAATCATTACTGCCTGGCACATCCGTATATTCTTGATCAACCATTGTTACTCGGCACATCCGTGTACTCCTGATCAATCATTGTTGCTCGGCACATCCGTGTATTCCTGATCAATCATTGTGATACCCGTACCCCCGGTTGTGGTCTGACCTAAAGGCAGGAACCAATCCAATACTGTTAAGTGTCCAACTTTAAACACCAACCAATCGCAGCTCTGTAACTGTGGAAAATTCCTGATTTCCCCATGACTTGTTTGTACCTGTCTATAAAAGGGTTGTAAAAACCTCTCTCAGGGCCTCTTGGCGTCACCGGCAACCGGGGCGCAGAGGTCCAGGTTCGAACCTGCAATAAATGACCCTTGCTGCTTAGCTTTGACTCTGGACTCTGGTGGTTCGTTTTGGGGGGTCTCTTAGACCCTGGGCGTTTCAGCAGAAGAACCAAGTGGCACTCGCAGATCTTGGAAGGAAGGAGGTTTATTTTACACCGATGGGCTCAGAGGAGATCACTCTCCAGAGATGTGAGCCCCGAATGCAGACGGGAAGGGTAATTTATAGCGTCATCTTCCGCATTCGTGGCAGCTTTCGCGCGTGTGGCAAATAGGGCAGGAAGAGTCGGGAAGAGGAGTCTCTAAGCTAGGAACTAGAGCTTGTTTTAGTCCCGTTGGCCATCTTATGGTGCCGAACTTTACTTATTTTCCCAACAGTAGTAATTTGGTGCCTGAGGCAAGCAGGGTGGGAACAAGAATCTGGAAGGGAAGTCTTCAAGCAGGGACTGAAATTCCCTTATCGGTTTGGTTTGTTGGCCGTCATATAACAGATTTTTCCCTAACATCAGGAATTTGGCAACAGAACATGGGCTATGATTAAAGAGAAGCAAGTGACTAGCACAGAGAATGATCAAACTCGACTCTTGTTACAAGTGGTCTTTGGAGCCCCTGAGCCGAGTTGTGTCTATGGAGGAAATGTTGGCAGTCACTCCCAGGCATCAGGCCTGTCTACAGACCTCACCTTAGAGTTGTTTTCACAGCTGTTCTGTAGTTTTTCTGCTAAAATAAAGACAGAGGCCAAGGACAAATATTAAAGTATTTGATGAGGTTTTTGGGGTGACAGTGGGGTTCGTGGGGTCCGGAGCCGACAACCAAGAAAGAATTCTTGAAGTCGTCTTTGGTGCAAAAATGTGATTTCATTAAAGCACGGGGACAGGACCAGTGGCCCTGGCGGAAGAGCTGCCCAGGCAGCCTGAGGAGAGACTAGTCATATACTATGGAGCTGGGGGGAGGTCAAGTCCAGGGGAAGTTTCCAGTGAGACTTTCATATGCTAAATAAGACGCCCAGGATCCTGGAGGCCTAGCTTTTGTCAAACTAGGGTTGTTTGCCCTCTAGCAAAGCATTAGCATTAAGACACAGGGAGTTGCTGGAGAAATGTTTCACTCTGTTGGCCTCAAGAATCTGTCGATGGGCTGCAGGTTTTAAGGAAATTTAGTCCTATCTGCCATTTCCTTCTGCCTTAGTTTCCTACATCACTATGGAGGGATGATGCTGGAGCTCTAGGAAACCAAGTCCATAGGTTTCTGGAGATAACCATTGCCTTTTTCTTGTGATTTACTAAGGTATTTGTAAGTAGATGGAGACAGGCCCTGCAGGACTATGAACTCTACCAGTTAATCATTTGTTTTTTTTCCTTTTCCTTTGTTCTTAGGCAGCCAGGAGTGCCCAAGGGATATCACACATACCCTGCCTGGTTGGGGTGGGGGCTTCCTGTTTGTGGCCTATCAGCTTGCCTTATGCGCCCTCCTCAGTATTGTTATGTCCCCTTTCATTAAAGTTGTAAATGGGGTTTCAGGACACCCTGGGATTTATTTCCTGTAATGAACACAACAAGCCTGTGAGCGGAGGCAGGGAGTACCACGTTTCATGGGTCCCCATATGACGCAACAGCCTGTGAAAACTGGCCAGAAACGTCATGTTAAGTCTGTTTCCTTCCAAGGTATACTCGAGCCTCTTGTAGACAGGAGGTCTTCCTTTTACTGAGGCTGGGAACAGAAGGGCTCTGGGGGCGGGGTGGACTTCTGCCTGTAGTGGCTCCCTGGCTTGGAAAGGCGGGAGAAGGCGCCTGTGGGTTTGGGAGTCCTTCACTCTTCCTGTGCCCCAGCTTTTCTGAGATACTGCCATAGAACATTGCGTAAATTTAAAATGTATAATGTGATTATGCATATATATATATATATATATATATATATATATATCACAGTGTAGCAAGATTCTCGCACAGAGAGACTGGACACGGAGCCTCTTCTTTCTAGGAAGGAGCTTTACTCCTGCCAGCATGAGCTCAGCAGGCTGTGACCCAAAAGGGTGTCGTCTTTAATGCAGTTTCTACTTCTTTGTCTCCCATATATGGCGACACATATAGTGTGATTGGACACGGTCCAAGTTACAGAGTCATGTCAGAGCTACGCCTACGTGTATAGGAGTTGATGGGGCCATGTTGCCTTCCTTTGTCCTAGGGAGGCCTCCACCACATTCCCTAGGGAGGGGATCGACCACATTAGGATGAGAAGCTGTACCCTTCCATCAACATCTCATTCCCCCTCTACCCCCTCCCGCCCCGCCCCTGGCAACCATCACTCTACTACGTTTCTCTTCAGTTCAGCGTTTTTAGATTCCACAAATAAGCGAGATCAGGCACTATTTGTCTTTCTCTGTCTGACTTAACTCACTCAGCACAATGCTCCGGGGTTCATCCATGTTGTCATAAATGGCAGCGTTTTCTTCATTTTCATGACTGAAAGATATTCTATGGTATGTATCCCATTCTTCCTGTATCCACTTATGGCAATGGACACCAAGGTTGCTTCCATGTCTTGGCTATGGTGAATAATGCAATAAACATGGGAGGCAGACACCTGTTTGATACAGTGGTTTCATTTCCTTTAGATATACACCCAGAAATGGGATTTCTGGTCACATGGTAGCTATATTTTTAAATTTTTTGGAGGAGCCTCCATCCTGTTTTCCACAGTGGCCACACCAGATTATCTCTCCACCCAGAGCACACAAGGGTTCCCTTTTCTCTACATGCCTACCAGCACTTTCTTTAGCCCAGCATTGTTAAAGAGCCATTCTCACATATGTGAGATGATATCTCATGGTGGTTTTGATTTGTATTCCCCTGAATGGTTAATGTTGTTAACTCCCTTTTTATGTACCTGTTGGCCACATGTAGGTTATCTTTAGAAAAACTGTCTTTTAGTGCCCTTTGCCCATTTTTAATCAGATTATTTGTGTTTTGCTGAGTTGTATGAGTTCCTTATATGTTTTGCATATTAACCCATTTAATTCAAAGACCCCCCCCCACAAAGACCCTGAATAGCCAGAGGAATATTAAGAAAGAAGAACAAAGCTGGAGGCATCAAACTTCCTGATGACAAACCATATTACAAAACTGTAATAATCAAAAGGATATGGTACTGGCATAAATATGGATACACAGACCAATGGAACAATTGAGAGCTCAGATATATACCAACACATACGCAGTCAACAATATTTGACAAGTGAGTAAGGAATACTTAACAGGGAAAAGATAGTCTCTTCAATAAATGGTGTTGGGAAAAATGGACATTTGCAAGCAAAAGGAAATTGGGCTCCTATCTTATACCACTCACACGAATTAACTCAAAATGGATTAGACTTAAATGTAAGAACCGAAAGTATAAAATTCCTGCAAGAAAACAGCAAGAAAGATCCCAGTATTGGTTTTGGCAATGATACAAGCACAAACACAAAATAAACTACTGGCCCAACATCAAACTGAAAAGCTTCTGCACAGTAAAGGAATTAATCACAAAAATGAAAAAGCAACCTACAGACTTTCTTTCATTAAAAGAACTCTTGAGAGGTGAAAATAGTCTCCTAAAGAAACAAAACCATGCAGATATAGAGCCATCCACAGAGCTGTGCCCCAAGATGTGAACATGCCCTATCTGACAAGAGGACCCTGATTACTTAGAGTTTGTTTTTTTTTTTCCCCTTCGCTTTTTTTTCCAGCCCCATGAGAGCCATACAGACCATGGCTGGGAAGGTCTTTGGTTATTTGTTTGTTATCAGCTGTGTTTTTAGGAGGGATTTGGGGGGACAATATTGACTCACTTCAGGTTTAGTTGTTGTTAAACTGGACTCTGTATAGTTTGTATGAACAGTATTTGTCTAGAGAAGAGAGGAAGGGGCCTTCTTTACTCATTTATGTTTTCTTAGGGTATGAGGCGTGGGCGTCCATAAGCCAGGTATTTAGTTGGCTTTTCCTGATGTTTCAGAGGGAAAAGTAAATGCCAGGAATGTGGGTGACCTCATTTCCTGAGGTTCTTCTGTGAATCTTCCCTGAATGCTCAAATTGCTGTCCTTAAATAAGAGAAATTAAAATGATATGAATATGACCTTTACTGATTCTGATTTCCACAGACATATTCATCACGGCCATAGCTCAGGTCAAGCTCCTTGGGCTCTTCACGATAATTGAAGAAAGCAGAACAAGAATGGCTTGGATAAGTTTAGCCTTGTTTTGACTTAGCTAGGTTAGAATTCTGGCCATGAGCACTGATGGGAGGGCTCTTGGATTTGGTAAGTCAGCCATTCTTCGGGTAACTAACCAATAAAGAGGAAATACAGAAAAAGGAGTATCCCAGTATTGAGGTGATAGAGTGGTATTTCTTAAGGTGTTTATAAATCTCAACATTTCTGTGCTTCCAAGAGATAAGAAGTTCATGGAAAAAAGGCAAACGTTTGTTAACTCAGTATCTGAGGACACAATATATTGCTGGAACTCTTTCTTCATTTCTGAACCTCATTCATTAAATCTTCTGTGCTAAGCAGAAAGGTACTGAACCAGGAGGAGATCGAAATAATGATAAAGGAAATTATCACTATTGGGAAGGCCCGTGACTCGCTCAACATCATGGTGTGCAAAAGGTCTCGTGCCAGCCAAATATTTATTGACTGTATCTGCAAGACAGGTTCCATCCTTACTTGCGAGTTGGGATTTTCTTTAGGTAAGATTCCTCAATTCTGCTTATGGAATGTCTCAAGTTGCCCTTGCATCTGGGCACCCAGTTTCTGCTTTCTTATTCACTTTCCGGACAATAAAGGACTAGACAGCTCTTAACCTCCTTTATCTACTCACCCTCGGGCTCCCATTCACAGGCCACAAATCACCGGACCTGCTCTCTTTGTTCTCCTTTGCTCTGTCTCTACAAAATTCTTCTAGTGCTCTGCTCCAATGTTTACACCACATCTTATTCTTTGTTTGAAGTATCTGTTAGAGGGTAGCAATTCAGTCCTCCAGAAATCACTTGAAAGACTTTATTCTGAATTCCCCAAGTAAATACAAGACAAAGACCTTTATTTTGGTCATTAATAGTACACCTTTGTGGTTCCTGAAGGTTCCTGAAGAGAAACTAGAAGCACTTTCCCCTGGCTCCCTCTCTATTCACCTGATTGAGATACGCTCTTAAGCCATTTTGATACGGAGAACTAGGGCAAAAAGAAATGTAGATAAAATTAAGTTTCCTTATAACTCATAGCCTATTGACAAATACAGGCAGAGTATAACATTTCTCCCCAAAGTCCCAACTGTCTAAATGTTAATGTTTTGCTAGAGGGAAAAACAATCTTAACTTGACAATAGGTAGGCCACCAGGATCCCCTGAGTCTTCTGTAACTTTTGGACACTTTTGTGTTGGATTTTGGAAAATCCTTTTGGACACTTCCTTTGTCTTTACCTCTCCCAACTCCATAGTATATAACCAGTCACTCCTCACAATCCCTGATCAGCTCTTTCTGCCCATGGGTCCTGTCCCCGTGCTGTAATAAAACCACCTTTTTGAACCAAAGACATCTGAAAAATTATTTTTTGACCGATGGCTCTTGACCCCCTACTTCAAATCACGTCAATATCTGGCAATATGCCCCCCACCCTAAAATATGCAATTCACATTTTTTTGATAATGATAGAAACTACAGGCCATTTATTCTGCATAAATAAAGTGCCATTTTTCCCTACTTCTTATTTTATTATTTATTATTATTTTAATTTTACTATTAGAAATCTTAGACATGTTTCTCATGGTTTTCATTGTGCCAGATCCAACACTGTTGCTTCAGGAAACATACTAAATGCTAATGACAATAAGGTAACAGTGGACAAAATAGAGTGCTCCAAAAAATGTCTTTCCATAACTTGAAACGTTTTGCCCTCTCATTTTCCTGAGGCCAAAGCCCACAGTTCCTAAATTGGCACACATTCTACTTCCCCAGTCTCAGCTCTGACCCCATTTGCACAGCAATCCATGCTCCTGTCACACTGGGCTTCTTCTAGCAAAACACACTCACTCTCATTTCAAGGGCCTTGTACTAAATTGATAATAAGGCCCAGATGTCCTACAGCCCACCTTGCCCGTGGGAGGCAGTGTGTGAAACAATTTAGGTCAAGTTTAATCTGAAATTCCTAAAACTTACCATTCCTTCCTTCCTCCTTCCCTCCCTCTGTCCCTCCCTCTTTTTGGTCTGTCCTTCCTTCCTTCTTTCCTTCTTTCCTTCTTTCCTTCTTTCCATCCCTTATTTCTTTATTCATTGGTAACTTGGAGTAACTATTGCCAATCACTCTTTCTCATCTTGGGCATATATAACTTTAAAATAAGACTCACATGGATTTGAGACTCTGGTGAGAAGGGGGTCATGATTAGAAGTAAAAAAAAATAAACAAAAGATGTGCAGATATTGGTAAGAGCTATAAAGAAAAACAAAAGATAATAGCAGGATAGGGTCGGTAGCAAATGAGTGAAAGGCTGCCTGGAGTAGGTGATCCATTATGGTCATGCTAATGACATGAATGACAAAAGTCAGTCTTACCTGGATGCAGGGAAAGAAAACCACAAATAGAGAAGATAAGAGCAAAGTTCTCAAGGCAGCAACAGGCATGGGGTGTGTGAGAAACACACAGGAAAATTGTTTCTGTTGTTGAGCAAGAATGAAATAAAGCCACAGTTGAGGCAGGGACTTGATCACAGAGGTCCTCAAATGGCAATATAGTCACATGGATATTATTTTAAGTGTGACAAGAATCCAGTGGAGTGTTTCTTTCCATGTCAACGGCCCAGAAGGCAAAGTTAATCCAAAGTGTCTCCACAGAGAAGGGATCATAAAATTGTCTGATGGGTGTCTATGCAAGTTTTATTCTTGAGGATATTCATGGGTTTTTCTGTAGATCTTAGTGCAATCACTAAGGCCAGAAGGTTCAATAAATGAAGTTCAGAACCGAAGAAGGAGTTCCTTTTAAAAATGCCACTTTGGCAAACCATAAGGGACTCTTAAATACAGAGAACAAACTGAGGGCTGGTGAACAGGGAGATAGGCTAGATGTGTGATGGCCTGCCACAAAAGAAGTCAGTTCTGATCAGTGTAGACTGAAGTAGGTAGACAGTATCTTTAATGTTCAAAAAATTTGAGATGGATCTTGAATAATAGATACAGTTTAGCCAAAGAGAAGAGAGGGGAGAAGGAAGGAGGGAAAATATTGTAGTTATTCCACAAAAATCAATGAATAAAAAGCTTACACCTGTTCTCGCTCACTGCTCTGGGGTTTTGTTCTTTTAGTCATACCTTGGGTGACAGTCGATTCTCCATCCCCTCTGCTTCTTTTCAGAAATTCCTCCCACTGCCCATTAGTAAGAGAGAGTACAGAAATAGTTCTGGTCAAAATTAGCAGGTAAACAAAGAGCTGACCGATCTTCAAAAGTGTAGGTCTGACTATGCTGTGGGTGTATGAGAAGAAGCGTGATACATCTGACCTGCTTTTGTTCTGAAGATTTATCCACCGTGAGACAAGGGCGGGGGGCACACTTGTCTGGCTCTCATCACCAGTGACACAGAGTGTGACCATGTTCCAGGGTTAATGGGCCCGGCCGGGACATCACTGGGATGAAAAGAGTACTTGAAGACCTGGGCTATGTTGTGCTTGTAGAAGGGACTCACAGCCATAGGGGAGAGCCCCTTCCCTGTGTAGTACGCATGCACCCACACATCCGGAAGTGCATAATGACTAACCAGCTTTGTAATATGAAGCTGGTCATTTAACTTCTCTGGAACTCGTTTTCCAAAATGCTTATTTATTTATTTTGAGGGAGAGAATGAGTGGGGGGGGGGGGGGAGAGAGAGAGAGAGAGAGAGAGAGAGAGAGAGAGAGAGAGAGAGAGAGAATCTAAAGTAGGCTCCATGTTTAGCACAGAGACCAATGCAGGGCTCAATCCCACAATTCTGAGATCATGACCTGAGCCGAAATCAAGAGTTGGACCCTCAACCAACTGAGTCACCAAGGTGCCCCTGTAATTATTTTTCTTTTCTTTTCTTTTCTTTTCTTTTCTTTTCTTTTCTTTTCTTTGCTTTTCTTTCTTTTCTTTTCTTTCTTCGTTTGTTTTTTTTTGTTTGTTTCTTTCTTTCTTTTGGAAGTATGTTGGAATCTATTGTTATTATTAGTTTTATTATTATTACTTTATGAATATAATTTATTGTCAAATTGGTTTCCATACAACACCCAGTGCTCATCCCAACAAGTGCCCTCCTCAATGCCTATCACCCACTTTCCCCTCTCCCTCATCCCCCCCATCAACCCTCAGTTTGTTCTCTGTATTTAAGAGTCTCTTATGGTTTGTCTCCCTCCCTCTCTGTTACTATTTTTTCCCCTTCCCTTACCCCACAGTCCTCTGTTAAGTTTCTCAAGATCCACATATGGGTGAAAATATATGATATCTGGACCTTACTTTCTTAAAGTTTCAGATGAAAATGTTAGAGCCAGTATCTATAATCCATAACTCCTTTGAGTGGTGTATATACACACATATAAGTACACACACACACACACACACACACATAGACATAGACATATACATACGTAAGTGTGCGTGTGTGTATATATCTGAGTCATGATACTGTCATTATTACTGCAGTTATTTTATTATTATTAAACCAAAAATTGCTCACTTTAGACATTACACAAGCAAGCCACGCATGTGCACACACACGCACACACACACACGTGTGCACACACACATATATGCACACATACACACACTTTTTTCCAGAATGCTATGATGTGGCGGGAGCTGGGCAAAGAGTGGTCCCGGGAGGCACTGTCGTCAGGGCATGACACTGGGGTGTGTGGGTATGCAGAGGGCAGACACCCTCACTCCTCTTCTCCTGCTCCCAAATCTCTTCCAATCTCCTGCTGGTGTTCAGGTTTGCTGATAAGGGAGCCCCAGGAGCACGACCCACAGAGTGACAATACAAGGACGATAAGAGCAAAGGAAGGACCTAGGAAGTTCAAGTAAAAAATACCCAGCACAGGAGACACAGCAGGGAGGACAGAGGAGTAGGAAATGCCAAGAATCTGAAGAGATGATTTCAGAACTCTGCAGCTCCCAGGGAGCAGCCCTACTGGTGGGTTGCTGTTCATTTCCACCAATTTCAGCTGTGGATGTAGTGTTACCTAGCGATGCCCCCTCCCTCCTCCACTCCCACGGCAGGCAGCTGTGGGGACCGCGGCCTGCATTGTTGGTGCCACTTGGAGGGCCTACGGGGAGCAATCAGGACCTGATCCTCCAAATATCAGGGCTCTGTGTTCTCTCCACGTATTTGCTCTATTGGATCCCTCACTGGTCGGCAGAGAAGCTGGCTGCCGTTGTTTCAATCCCCATGGACTAAAGTGACTTCCAGAAAAATTAACGGAGCTGCACCTGCTAGCTGTTGTTTGGTTTGGTTTGTTTTGGACGTTCAAAAATTTAGGAAAGCACTGCTTGTGCCCATGATCAGAAAATACCTGAGAAAACCTTAAGCTTTCACCTTAAGCAGATCTCTGGCCCAGAAATAAACCAAGGAATAATGACAACAACAACAACAGGAACAACAACAACTGCCATAAACCCTGGGGGACAGGAAAAACCTGATTTTCAGAGTTATAACATTATACAATTCAAATATCCAGTATTTAATGAAACATCACAAGGTACATGAAGGAAAAGGAAAGTATGAGCCATTCAAAGGAACAGAATGAATGTAAAGAAACCATCCCTGAGGAATCCCAGGTAGAAGACTTATCAGACAAAGACTTTAAACAATTTAAAAATATTCAAAAAGCCAGAAGAAGACATGGGCAAAGACAGGAACAAGATATATGAACAAAGTGAGAGTAGGGAGCCAGAAAGTATTTCTGAAGCTGAAATGTAGGAAAACTGAATAGGACAGGAAAATAAGACAGAAAATTAATAAAACCAAAACTCGCTTCTTTGAAAAGACTGGCAAAATTGACAAATGTTTAGTTAAACGGACAAAGAAGGAAAAATGAAGTTTCAAATAACTAAAATCAGAAGTTAAAGTGGGGACATTACTTCTATCCTTACAGAGATAAAAAGGAATATAAGAGGGTACCAGAAACAACTGTGCACCCATAAACTGAATAACAGATTATATAATGGTCAAATGCTCAGACACACACAACGTAGTAAGACTCAATTGTGAAGACAGAGAGATTCGGAATAAACCTACACTACTAAAGAAACTGACTTAGCAATCCAAAACTGCACAACAAAGAAGTCCTGGACCAGAGGTGAATTCCACCAAACATTTAAAGAAGTAACACCAATCCTTTCCAAACTCTTAAAAAATATGGCAAAGAGTAGGGGGTGCCTTCTAACTTTTTCTGAAACCAGAATAATAAAATTAGATAAAGACATCATAAGAGAAGAAAATTACAGACCAATATCCCTTGTGCATATAGGTGCAAATATCTGCAAAATACTACCAAATCATTACTAACAGCATATTAAAAGGATTATTCCCCCCGATAAGTGGGATTTATCACAAAAAGGTAAGGGTGTTTCAACATTAAAAAAAATCCATCAATGTAATATATGATTTTAATAGAATGAAGAAAAAAAACATGATAATCTCAAATGATGCATAAAAGAGCATATGACCAAATCCAACATCCTTTCATGACAAACACTCTCAGGAAACTAAGAATAGAGGAAAATTTTCTCAACATGATAAAGGGTATATATGAAAAACCCACAAATAACATCTCAATGGTTAAAGATGGGAAACTTTTCCACTGAGATCAGGTACAATACAAGGGTACTTGCACGGATGCTATTCAACGTTATATTGGAAATTATAGCCAGAGCTATTAGATAAGAAAATTAAATAAAAGACATCCAAGCTATAAAGAGGTGAAGTTATCTCCATTCACAGATGAAATTCCAAAGAATTCACAAGAAATCTACTAGAACTAATAAACATATTCAGCAAAGTTGCAGGGTATGACACCAACACAAACACAAAAATCAGCTTTGTTTCTGCGCAGCACCAATGAACATCTGAAAAGAAAATCAGGAGAACAATTTCATTTACTATACTGCCCCCAATAATTAAATATTTAGGAATGAATCTATCCAGGGACGTGAAAGACTTATCTACTGAAAACTAAAAACATTGCTGAAGAAATTAAGAAAGATCTAAATAAATGGAAACAGAGTTCATTTTCATGGATAAGAAGACAATGTCGTTAAGATGTTGGTACTACAGGAAGTCATTCACAGGTGTAACATAATCCTTATCAGAATTCCAAGAGACTTCTTATTGTGTTTATTGATTTTGCAGAAATGGAAAAGCTGATTCTCAAAATTATATGAAACTACAAGGGGCCCTGAATAACCAAAGCAATGTTGAAAAAAAAAGTAAAAAGAATAAAGTTAGCAGACTTATACTTCCCCACTTCGAAGTGTACCACCGAGCTACAGTAATTAAAACAATATACTTGTTTGGCATAAGAACAGACATATAGATCAATGTAATAGAATACAGCACCCAGGAACAAACCCCTGGATGTATGATTAATTGATTTTCAACATGGGCACCAAGACTAATCAAGGGGTGAAACACACTTTATTCTTGACAAATTCTTGCTAGGAAAATTGGGTATCTAAATGCAAAAGAACAGAGGTGCATCCTTACCTTACACCCTATGCAAACCTAACTCCAAATGAATCGAAGATCTAAGCTTGAGAGCTGAAACTATAAAATTCCTGGAGAAAGACATGATAGAAATCTCTATGACATTGAAAACAACTTCTTGGTTATGTCACAAATAGAATAGGCAATAAAAGAAAAAAGAGAGATAAACTAGACTTCATGAAAATTACAAATATTTATGCCTCACAGAATATGATCAACAAGTGAAAGATAATCTACAGAATGGGAGAAGATATTTGCAAACCTTAGACCAGATGAGGGATTAACAATCAGAATACATAAAGAACATCTAAAACTCAGCAACAACAACAAAGTAAATAATCTGATTTAAAAGTGGGCAAATGACTTGGATAGTCACTTTTCCAAAAAAAGATATACAAATGGTTAATAAGCAGATGAAAAGATGTTCCACACCATTAGTCCACAAGGAAGTACAGGTTGGAAGAGTGAGACACCATGTCACATGTTCCAGGTGGGCCATTAAAGCACACACATACACACACCACAAATAACAGATTTTAGTGAAGACGTGGAGAAGTTGGAAATCTGAACATCGCTGGTAGGAATGTGAAATTGTGTGGCCACGATGGAGAACAGTGTGGTGGCTTCTCAAGATGTTATACTATCATAAAAGTCACCACTTCCACCCCTATGTATATACCCAAAAGAATTGAAGGCAGGGATTTGAATAGATATCTGTACACCAATGCTCCTTGCAGCCTTATTCCCAGAAGCTAAAAGGTGGGAACACTCTAAATACCCAAAAACAAATGAATGCGGAAGCAAAATGTAGTATATCCATAAAATGGAATGTTCTTCAGCCATAAAGAGGAATGAAATTTTGATATATGCTATAGCTTGAACGCATCTGGAAGGCATATTTAATAAGCCAGATACAAAAGGACAAGTCACATGACGTACCTAGAATAGGCAGATTCATAGAGAAAGAAAGGCGAATAGAGGATATCAAGGGCCAGGAAAACAGGATAAGGAGGAGGTATTGTTTAATGGGTACGGAATTTCTGTTGGAAATGATGCAAGTTTTGGGTATAGATAGTGATGATGGTTATACAACACTGTGAACGTATTGAATGTTGCTGAATTGTACACTTCCAAGTGGTTAATGTGACAAATATTGTGCCAGGCACTTTACATTTATACTTTTATTGCTCAAAGCATGGATGGTAGAAAGGGTAGGTATTATGATCTGATGTTTAAAAATTTACTCTCTTTCAGACCATGGATTTGGAGCTAAGGACATCTGCTGCGTGCCCAGAGCACAAGTCCTCAGACAGCGCATTCCTGGCGTTCGTGTCTCATGGCATCCTGGATAGAGTCTGTGGGACGAGGCACAGAAATGAAAAGCCAAACACGCTACCTTATGATGCCATCTTCCAGATTCTCAACAACCACAATTGCTCCCACTGAAGGAAAATACCCAAGGTCATCACCCAGGCCTGCAGAGGTGGTAAGTTCAGATGGGGTCCAGCCCTCAGGGAAGTATGTGTCATGCAGGCTGAGGGCTACACTGTGTGGTTCACATCTAGTGAAAAGGAGCCCACAGCTCACTTTTGTGCTACTGTACCAAACAGATGTCTTTGGAAAGAGTATTCAGAGGGTGGAAAAAAGAAACTGGTATCCAGCTTAAACAGAGACATCATCCACCTTCAATAAACCATAAGAGACGATGATGGTATTAACTCTAAATTATCTTTACATAGAATTATTAAAACTGTGGCATGAAATGGCTTTAATTTCAACATCTGCTGATCAAAATTTGATGATCCCTGAGCCTCAGGTATTTCACATGACAGAGATCAACATTTAATACAGAGCTACATGAATGGAAAAATCCACACCCGAACGTCTTCATTTCACAAGACTCCATTGATATGGCATTAGAAAAACGGCAAAGGTATGGGGACAAAACCAGGTCAACGATGGTCTGGGGGGAAAGAAGAAGGGTCGTTTTATACCTTGACTGTGGTGGTGGTTACATGACTGTATATGTTTATCAAAAGTAATTAAACTGTGCACCTAAAAGGGGTGTTCGGAGGCAAGGATTTGGAGGAATGAGGCCAGCTTGCCTACATGGTTTATCCCAGGAAAGCACATGAGCTGAGCGACTTGAAGGGTGCCTGTGAAGGAAGGGAGGGCCCGTCCAGGTTCCTGCAGCCTTCTTTTCTAGCTTCTCTCTGGAAGCCCAGTCTCCCCTGAAGCTCTGCCCCGCCCACAGAGACACCAGATCGCCATATCTCTGAGTACGGGATCACCCAACAGCCTCAGAACAGCAGTGGCTTAGTGAGTCTAGTACACACAATGGCATTGCTTTTGCTGCTCAGAAGAGGTGTTTTTTGTTTTTCGTTTTTCTTTCTTTTTTTAAAAGAAGAGGACATGGCCTTTTTTTCAGAAAGCATATTTTCTGGCTTGGAAAATAAGAAATCTAGGTATGAAATATTGGTAAAAAATCATCAAATAATTAGTAGCATCTGGTAAAGTGAGATTATAACCTAGAACCTAGGGAGAGCAAAGAGTTTGAGAGGATCACTTCTTAAAATCATCATATTTAAGGTGATGTAATTTTTTTTTTAAAGATAGTATGATAGAGAGAACTCCAAGGCTTGGAAAAAGGCAGACAGAATTTCTAAAATGCTCAAGCAAAAGTTCGAGTCTTACCTAATATATATAATTTTATTTATTTTATGCAAATACATATATATGCATGCATGCATTTTACATATATGAATATAAACATGTTGCACATAAAATAAATACATTATTTATATGTAAGTACATTGAATTTACTCTTTAGCACATCTGTATTAGGTAAACACTATTATCTCACTCACACAGAAAAGGGAAGTAAAGCTCACAGAAGTCATAAACTGCCTGAGTAAACACCGGGCATTTGACGAGATATAAATCCAAGTCTGTTTGACTGGATGTTTAGACTATTTTAGCTCAACCAACAAAAAAAGTCTATATTATTTAGAACCTTGGACCATTCCAAAGTCACAAACATGTAGGCTTTTGTTCCCAGGAATGGGCTACTAAAAAACCAGAACCCAGCAGCCTTAGCAAAAGCAATCTCCGTCTATGACTGATCTAGGAATTGGACCACCCAGTGTTAACTTACAAAGAGTATCCACAGGGGTACAGGATGGCTGGCTTGGTATCCGAAGCGGGGATTACTGATATGTTATTAAAGCACCTTAGGAGACAGACAGATGTGGGTTTAATACCTACTTCATCAGTCTATAGCTGTTCTACCTCCAGAAAATTTTTTAACACTAAAGCAGAAAACATTTGCTAGAAAATATTATCTATAGTATCAGTCTAAACTTAATCAGTTTTACATTTTGAACCTCAGAACTATGATTCTAGAACCCGCTCCCTTCATCTGTGATCCTGTAACCCTTACATAGTATCTTTTATAGTTCAATCTAAGTTCATCAAGTTACTCTGTATATAAAGCCAGGCACAGAAATCTTTGTTTTTCCTACCTCTGTAAGCCTGTGTGGAGATAAATACAATATATGACTTTTTTTAAAGAAGGCTGTAACTCAAAATGCATCATTTCCTTTATGCACAGACAATGTTTCCTGGAGAAGGGCAAGCGGCCCCACTGTCATCATCACACAACTCAGAAATTATGTTCAAAAATATTCTGTCCAGTGGTATTGTCATCTGACAGAAATATCTGTGATGGTAACTACTGTATTACCTGTTATTCTGTTTATTTCACAAGCCAAAATCAATGTATAGGAAAACCCACCTGCATATTTTACAAAACAAATGAGAGGACATTATTCATACTGCAGCACATCTTGCCTTGTAATTATTTGCAAATAATTCAAATAATTGCAACTAAGTTCTGGTAGGCAAAGAGAGTTAATATGTGTTAAATTTCTATATCCAAAATATTTTAAAATGTGGGTTATAAGAAAGTGAAAGAAATATAGAATGCAGAATATTATCAAGAAAAATATGATCTATGAAGATCACATGTGGTATAGAACAATATTTCCTTAAATATTCAGATTATGGAAAAAAATTTGGAGTAAACATTTATTTTTGATAAATACTTACTCACTCCCTTTACAAATAGGAACCAGGGCTACCTGATACAGATGAAACAATAAAAGATAACAGACAGAGTCCTTCCTTGCTTAGCTAATATTCCAGTAGGAGATATAAACAGTAAACGACACTATATTAAAAAATATGCCATTTCCAATTTCTATGGAATAAGAGAGTTCTGTGAGAAAGAACAAAGGAAGAATCCCATGTAATATATGACCATCCATAAAGTGAAAGTTTGTGAAATAATCCACCAAAACTCACTCGTAACTGGTATAGAACTGAGTATTTGCAGAAAGGGACAATAACCAATTAGTGCAACAGTATTCCATATGTTCAAACACTGAGAGTCATGGAAGATATTAAAAGATCTAAACTGCATTTGAGATATGAAAGCTAGAATGTGTGAGTGGAAAGTACACCGGATGGCATTAATAGCTGGTCAGATGATTTAGAAGACAAATGCGTGAACTTGAGGAGACTACACAAAACAAAGCACAGAGAACAGAAGCTGATAACAGAAGAGATAAAGGGTCAGTGAGCTGTGGGACACACTATGAAGGCGTAAGATATTTGTAAATGGTGCCCTGCAGAGGAAGGAGCAAAATAGTAATATTCGAGAAAATAATGGCCAAATGTTTAACAAATGTAATGAAAACTACAAGCCCATAGATTTAAAAAGGGCAAACTTGAACTATTAAAAAATGGAAAATTCATATAGCAAGGTCCATCATTAAATTTCTCTAACCACTGATAAAAAGATAGTCCTAAAAGTAAAGAGAGGAAAACAAATAAAGAGAAATAGAACCATGCTACATATAGAGAAACAAGGTAAAGAACAGCAGCAGATTATTTATCAAAACAATCCATGCTAGAAAACAGCAGTGAAAGACAAAAACAAAGAAACCAAAAAAAGTCATCGGAAAAATTGTAAGTTGAGGAAAACAGAAAATATTTTTCAAAATCGAAGGTGAAGTAAAGACTTTTTCAACTGTACAATAGCTGAAATATTCCAACATGAACTGTAAGAAATGTTAATGTAAGTCATTCAGACAGAAGGAGACGATACCATATGGAAGTACAGATTTATCGAAATGATACAAAGTTCCAGAAATGGTAACCACATGGAAAAAATATATATATACATAATATATAAGATATAAGATATATATTAAATTGTATTATTAATATAATAAATATTATGATATTTAATGTTATATGTTATTACTTAAAAACATCCTTCAAAGGAAACTTGATGGTTACTCTGAAATAATGTGTGTGGTGAAACTCTAACAAGCTAAATTTGTACATTATAAACACTGAGTTAACCACTAAGAGAACAAAATAAAAAATTATAGCTAATAAGCCAAAAAAAGACATAAAATAAATCATAATAACAATCCAAGGGAAAGCAGAAACACTGGAAAGAAGGAAAAAAAGACCAGATAAAACAAATTTTACAAAGTGGCAAGACAGGGGTGCCTGGCTGGCTCAGTCCGTGGAGCATGTGGGCGCAGGAATTACTTAAAAAATAAACAAATAGGGGCGCCTGGGTGGCGCAGTCGGTTAAGCGTCCGACTTCAGCCAGGTCACGATCTCACGGTCCGTGAGTTCGAGCCCCGCGTCAAGCTCTGGGCTGATGGCTCAGAGCCTGGAGCCTGTTTCCGATTCTGTGTCTCCCTCTCTCTCTGCCCCTCCCCCGTTCATGCTCTGTCTCTCTCTGTCCCAAAAATAAATAAACGTTGAAAAAAAAAATTTTTTTAAATAAACAAATAAATAAAAATAAAAAGTAACAAAATAGATTTAAACCTAACTTTGTATATAATTTCATTAAATGTAAGTGGTCTAAACACACCAATTAAATGTTAGATATTATGAGATTGTATTAAAAAACCCCACAAGACTCAACTATACGCTCCCCACAGCAAACACACTTTATATATAATGAGACAAACAGGGTACAAATAAAATAATATAAAAAGTATATCATGCTAACACTAGTCAACAATAAAGTGGAATAGATTAGATTCAGATAAAGTACATTTCTTATCAGAGAATATGAGCAGGAATAAAAATATGTAAACCCATAAGGATGAAGGGATCCATCCATGGGGAGGACATAAAAATTCTAAACACTTAGACACTTAAAAGCCATTTTAATATATAAGAATCAAAAATGGATAGAACTGCAAAGAGAAATAGACAAATGTACAGTTAAAGTCAGCGATTTTGTTAACCTTTTCTCAATGATAGACAGAAAGGGGGCACAAACAAATCAAAGAAAATAGATAAGACACAAACAACATAATCAAACAACTTGACCCAACTGGTATGTATAAAACTGTCAAAAATAGAATACAACCTTTTCAAGTACACATGGAATAGTAACCAAAATAAACCATATGTGGGGCCACAAAACAGGTCTAAATAAACTTAAAGTATTTCCAGCCATACAAAATATGTTCTCTAACCAAACTAGAATACAATTAGAAATCAATAATGGGATGGTCTGTAGAAATCTCCAAATATTTGATATTAAATAATACATTCTATAGAGTACAGGGATCAAAGGAGATACTGAAGTAGAAATTAGCAATCAATTTTAATTGAATGTTAATTAAAACATATTAAAAACTGTAGGATGCTACTAAAGAAGCTTTCAGGAGGAATTGTAAGCCTATATGATAAAATTAATAAGGAAGTAACGTCTCCAAACAATGACTTCATCGTCCACCTTAAGAAACTAGAGAAAGAACAAATGAAAAGAAATCTAAGAACAAAAGGAAGTAAGAAAGGCAAGAATGGAGATTCATAAACAAGAAAATATAAAAGCAATACAGAAAGCAAATGCAATCAAAAGGTGGCCCTCTGAGAAGATTAATAAAATTGGTAAAACTCCAAAAAGACTGAACAGGAAAATAGAAACAAAAATTACTATTATCAGGAAGGAAAAGATGACATCACTATGATCCTACAGATGGTAGAAGGACAAAAAGGGAATATTATTAACAACACTTTGTAAATGATTACTATAACTTACATGAAATGAATCAACTCCTTGAAATACTCAGACCATTAAAGCTCAATAAAGAAGAAATAAATAGCCAGAAGAGCCCTATATAAATTACACAAATTAAATTTGTGCTTAAAAACTTTCCCACAGGGGCGCCTGGGTGGCGCAGTCGGTTAAGCGTCCGACTTCAGCCAGGTCACGATCTCGCGGTCCGTGAGTCCGAGCCCCACGTCGGGCTTTGGGCTGATGGCTCAGAGCCTGGAGCCTGTTTCCGATTCTGTGTCTCCCTCTCTCTCTGCCCCTCGCCCGTTCGTGCTCTGTCTCTCTCTGTCCCAGAAATAAATAAACGTTGGAAAAAAAAAAAAAAAAAAAAAAAAAACTTTCCCACAAAGAAAACTCCAGGCTCGAAAGGCTTCAGTTGTGAATTATACCAAACATTTCAGGAAGATATAATAGAGGTTCTATATACACTCCTCCAGATAACTAAAAAGTAAAAAATACTTCAGAACTCATTTTATGGGGCCAGCATTTCACTGCTAACAATACCAGATAATGATATAGTAAGAGTGGCAAAATACGGACAAATATTCCTCATGAACGTAGATACAAAATTCCCAACAAAATTTAAGTAGGCATTTCCAACAATATAATATAATATGATATAATAAATATAATATAATATAATATAATATAATATATACACATATACACATATACACACAAACATATAAAATAAATATATAATATAAATAATATATAATATAAATATATAAAATAAATATATAATTTTTATATATAAATAAAATATACATATATATGTGTGTGTGTGTGTGTGTGTATATATATATATATATATATATATATATATATATATATGAAATACCTCATGACCAAGTATGGTTTATCCCAGGAATGCAAGGAAGGAAGGAAGGATGAAGGAAGGATGAAAACCTATGTGGCCATTTCAAGACTTAGAACACCCATTTGACAAAATCCAACACCTTTTTCTTATAAAAGACCCTCAGCAACTTAGGAGGAAAACTATTCTTACAGTGATGAAGAACTGCTATGAAAATTCTACAACTAATATCGTATTTGATGGCATAAGACTGAATGTTTATCCTATGAGATCAGAAATGAGACACTGGCATGCCTAAGTCCCTTCCATATAAATGGAAATCACAGTAGCACCTATCTGGTGGAGCCGAGGCACAACCTCATGAAACGTTCCTTACGAGGCCCCCAGCAAGGGCTCTGCCACAAAGAAAGCAAGTGTTGGAGGAAGGCTGGTGACAGCCTGCACAGTGACGGGGAGAAGCAGTTACACACACACACACCCCTTGGAGAAACTGAGATAAGACAAATACAGAAAAATGTTAACAGTTGGAGGTGGACGTAATGTTGTTCACTGTACTGTTTCCTTTCTGTCACTTTTTCTGTATGGTTGAAAAAAAACAAAGCCTCATAGTAACAAGTTTTGAGGAAAAAACTGGAATCCAGACTCAAACATATAAGGGCAACTGATTTGTTTGCGAAACACTAGGAGTGCAATTCAGTGGAGAAGGGAGAGCTTTCAGTGAATGTTTCAAAGACAACTGGACCTCCCTATATAAATAGTAAACTCCTATTCACCCGAAAACTCTATGTAAAAATGAATCCCAAATCTGCCAGATACCTAAATATAAAACCTATAATTAGGAATGTCCTAGAGGAAAAGTGAGGAGAGAATTTTTTGCGACCTTGGGTTATATACACAACTATTTGCCACAACATCAAAAGCACAGTCTCTTAAAAACAATAAAGTTGACTTTATCAGGAATAAGGTTGTTTCCTCATCTAAAGTCACATTAAGGAGACTGAAGAGACGATTCTAGATTGGGAGAGAATATTTAATTTTTTCATAATAGAAAAAAAATGTTTATTCATAATATATAAAACTTTTATACACAGTATATGCAACAAACCACTCTCAATAGTCAAACTATGAAACTAAACCACAAAAGCTTTGAACAGACAATTCACACACACACATAAAACACAAAAAGCCTTATGGCAAATCAGTATGTAAAGATTTTCAGAAGTCATGAGGAAAAAGCAGATTAAAACTGAAGTGATTAATAATGAACGCTTTTTAGAATGGGTAAGATACTGATATCTGACAGTGGTTAATCTCTAGCATGTGTTTGCTGGGGTTAGTACATGTGAATTATCATCTATTTGAAAAGTCTGTCTACCATTTAAACCCTGTATTTAAACCTTTGCCTCTGTGTGATAGAACATATCCTTTGACTTTTTGCCTCGGTTTATCATGAATTAGCTTTACTGTGGTATAATCTGCACACAATAAAATGCACCCTACGTTGGGTATAAAGTTCAGTGTGCTTTGTCAAATGCACACCCTATCAAAGTCTACTTTCAGAATATTTCCATCATCTTAACAAGTCAAACTACAGTCAATTGCACCAATCTAAGGTCAAGGAAACTACTGACAGCATTTCTGTAAGCAGAGATCAGTTTTACTCGTTCCTTATGTTCATGTAAAAGGAATTGTATGGTACGTACTGTTTGCGTAGATGTTCTTCTGATCAATAAAATACTGTTAAGGGTTTTCTACTTTCATGAATATAGAAGTAAGTAGTTTATATGTTTTAGGGTATAAACATTATTCAGCATTACACTGTATCAATATATATGTTTGTCCATTCACATGCTGATGGGTATCTGGGCAACTTACAGATTTTGGCCACCACAGTGATACCTTATTGTGGGTTCCATTTGTATTTTCCTGATGATTAATGCTGTGGAACATTGCTTCACATACTTGGCTGTTTGTGCATCTTCCTTCTGTCCACATCATTTGCCCATTTTTTACTGAGTAGTTTTCCTTATTGATTGTAAGGATTTAAATAGTCTTGCTACAGCACGTTCGGCAGATACATGTTTTAGAAATATTTTCTTTCAAGTTACTGCTTGTTTTTAATTTTTGATTGGTATCTTGAGGAGCAAAATTTTTTAATTTACAATGATTAAGTTATCTTTCCTCCCTTCCCCTTCCTTCCTTCCTTCCTTCCTTCCTTCCTTCCTTCCTTCCTTCCTTCTTTCCTTCCTTCCTTCCTCCCGTGGTCTGTGATTTTTAGGTCCTGTGCTATGGGTTTGAATCATGTCTCTTTTCCTGTTGACAATATCAAATGGATATAGATCCTTAAATCTACAGTGTATTTATTTAAACAGCACAGAATTGTGTTTTATTTTTTAATACATTTTAATAATCTGTGTCTTTTATTCAGAATGCACAAATAAGGTAATGATATTTAACTTAAACATTTATATTTAATTTGGTTCAGTTCAAATCTGACATCTTGCTGGTTGTTTTCCATACGTCTTATCTGTTTTTCTTCCTGCTTTCTTTTGAATTGAGTATTTCTATTTAGTATTGATTTGGCTTATTACTAGCTATACCACTATTTTTTAGAAGTTGCTATAGATTTTACAATGTACATCTTTAGTTTATTACATTTTACTTCCAAATATTATTCTTACATAAACATAAGTAGCTTAATGTTGGGTAAGCGCAAGCATGGCACTGGGAACCAGTATAAACACCTCTTTATGTTCCTTATGTTTCCTGGACTAGTAGAGACATATTTGGGACATGACAATGCTGAAGCTATTCATTGTTATAGCAATTACTACACCTACGGCCACACCTACTGCCACACCTAGCCACCCTCATTTCTCTCTGTTCGGCAGAAAGTCATGAGTCTAGTCCTTGTGTATCTACTTCCTGAAGGAAATTTACCTGTCCATCGCAATTTTTTTTAAATCACTCTGTATTCCGATATATATAATTTTAATCACTAGGTATCTATGTGCCACTTATTGTGAAAACCAGTTTCCCATAGGAGGAGGGTCAGGGTTGTCTGGAGAGTACAGGAGAGGAGGAGGAACTAAATAAGTTTAATGGAATACACTGCCTTTGAGCTAAGGCTGCTACAATGGTGCATACCCTCCAAAGTTAGTGGCCATGCAGTCCTTTTAAGACGTGGCAGCATACCTGTCATTCGTTGCCTGCCTCAAACTCTAGACTTCTGCCAGTTCCCTTCTTACTGTTCTAATGTCATAATATCCCAGGTAGTAGACAGGATTATGACTCATCTATGGGATAGTCCCAATCTAGCAACCACACCACATTCCCAGCGTTGAACACCTAGGATAGCCGCAGATCTTAAGAATAAGCTGAAGATTATTATTATCCAGACCGGATAATGGAATGAAAACTTTGTGTTGTCTTAGTGTAGAAAATATAAAATAATTTGCAAGTTAACCTTTGTGTAGTGCTTTGTAATTACCCAGTCCTTATGCTCTGGGGGAGATATCTCTTGGGACTTTCCCTTTGTGGTATACTCTCTTTTGTCCCAGTGAATATTCAAAGTGGAGAATGTGTTCCCATATTTTATTGCCATGTATATATATATATATATATATATATATATATATATATATATGTATATATATATGTATATGTATATGTATATATACACACACACATATATGCATATATATAAAATGTATATTTATTGATTTTATATACATATATGTATATATGTGCATGTGTTTTTACATGTATATGTGTGTGTATATATAAAATATTTAGTGCTTTATATATACATATGTGTATATATAAATATATTTATTGCTTTATATACATATATGTATATGTGTGTGCATATATATGTGCGTGTATATATATGTGTGTATATATATACTTTTCTCAAAACCTAGTATGCTAAATTAGCATTATGTTTAGAATTGGAGAAAACATCTTTAGATGTTTGTAGAAAAAAGAAGTACAGGTGTGTCGCTAATGGTGTGTGTATGTGTGTAAGACAGAAAAAGAGCAAAAAGAGATACAAAAACGAGACAAAACGAAGGGTATCAAGTTGGTAAACAGAGGAATGACAAAATTAACTAATAAGGAAGGATATAAGGATTAATTTACTCATGTTATTTCCTAGGGAAATAATCATCTGTGAGAGAATATGCATGGGTGAAGTTAGTCACTAACTTTCGGACTCGGTGGTCCCTGGATGTAGCTTTCCTAATTAGTCTAGATTCTGCTCTTAAGCTCTCATGGAGACTTTTGTCTGCCACCCACGATATCATGTAGTAATTACCCACCACTGTGTAACAAATTGCCCCCAAAATGCAGTGGCTTGACACAACAGAGAACTGCTACCTCCCCATTTACATGTGATAGGAATCCAGGCAATATGTAACAAACAAGACATCACCCAAGGCTTCTGTCTCATTGGAAGGTTCCATAAGAGGGTCAGATCTGCTTCCAGACTCATGCACAGGGTGAGCTGAATCCTGCTCGTCAACTAGCAGGAGTTGGTGCATCACTGGTTGTTGGCCAGAGGCTCTGCTAACTTCCTGAACATGAGAGTTTCTCCACATGGCAGCTCGCCACACGGCAGCTAGCTTCCCTCAGAACGAGCGAGAACAAAGAGAAATGGACAAGATGGAAACCAGTCTTTTCGTCACCTGATTTTCCAGAACACACCTCATCGCATTTACTTTATTCTGTTTATTCGCATCAAAATGCCCGGTTTGGCCCACCCTTAAGAAAACGGTAGTGCACAAGGCCACAACACCACAACACTGGGAAGTGAGCTGTAGTGGTGGCGGCCAGCTACGCACAGCAATGAATCCTTTTCTAGTTACACCAGCTAAAGTGGTTTCTGCTGGAAGCAAACGAACCGTAACCAGAGCACTCACAAAGCCTCATGGGGGTGTATTCTGCGTGCTCGGTGACACCACAGATGCCAGTTCCAGGAGTTTCTTCATTCACAATTTCATGAGAAGAGAGGCACAAAGGGATGTCTACACCCTATTCCTGACCCAAATTAGGCCAGTCTGGATGGTCTCTGACAAGGAGCTCTCTGCACTCCCACTGCAAAGTGGGAATGCTAGCATGGATATCAATGCTCAAGGCACTGGCCTGCTTTGTATTGGTCACACTTAACGGAGTGGGCCTTCATTAGCTGTGGGTCTATATTTTTCAGAGCTCTGACATTCTGAATTCTGACATGATTCTGAGAACTCTTTAAACAGTGCCTCTTCCTCTGAGAGGAGACAAGATGAATTTTGGCCTCTATGGTCTTCACACCTTTGCATCATGATTGTGACTGTGACGTCACATGGCAAAGAGTCCCGACGGATGTAATAAAAGTTACTGATCAACTGACCATAAAATAGGGAGACCATCCTGGATTGTCTCAGTGGACCCAGTTTAATGACATGAGTCCTTAAAGACAGAGAACTCTCGGGCTGGAAGCATAAGAGATACAGAAGAGGTGGGAAAGACCCCAAGTTTTAAAAGGTTTTGACACCCTCTTGCCGGATCGAGACAGAGGGCCACGTGTGAGGACTGGAGAGAGGTCACAAGGTGCTAGGAGTACCTCCCAACCTACAGCCAGGAAGGACACACAAACTCAGTTCTACGACACATGGAATAGGATTCCGCTAACGACCTGACTGAGTTTAGCAGAAGATAATTCCCCAGACTCTGCAGTAACAAACAGCTCTGTGGACACCCTGGTTTTAGGCCACTGAAACCGAAACTGACCTGCATAACTGTGAATAATAAATGTGTGTTGTTTTAAGCCACTATGTTTGTGGTGACCTGCCACGGTATCAGTAGGCCACTAATATGGCTTACATGCTAGACTTCGTTATTCTCACCTACTTATCTCTTATTCTCTCTGTTACTTCCCACCTCCTCATTTCTTCCTGCTCCATTCTAGAGAGCACTTACCTTTCAGTTCACCAATCTTTCGTCGATGGGGTATGTGTTTAGCTTGTGCTTTGAGTTTTTATCTCAATGACTTACTTTCTATTTCCGGCTCACCGTCCTTCATTGCGATTGTTTCATGACGCTTACGCATCTCTCTCTTCATGGATTTGTTTGAGCATTCTCTACAGTGATCGTCTGTGGTTTTTACCTGAATATCCCAACATCTGGGAATCCTTCTGGGTCTGAATTTCTGGCTTCTTATTTCAGCCAACCTCCATTCATAAGGGGTTGTTTCCTAGTGTGTTTTTAATGCTCATCTGTAATTGTGTAATTTTATTTCTTGATATTTCAGGGAGTCTAAGGACACTTTCCTCCAGAATGTGTTTTGTTTGTATTTCTAAAAAAAGACAAGTGTCCCATCAGATTCATGGCCTTTCAGATTCACTCCCTCTCAAGGGCTCTGGCTGACAGCAAGTGACTTGATGGAATCTCACATTCAGCTCCCTGGTAACCCCACTACAGAAACAGACCTCTGCAAGCCTCACCCCACCTCCTGGTTCTCTGCCAGTCCAAGAAAACTCCTTGCTCTGGACCACTGTGGACCATTCGTCGTCACCTCCTGTCTCCAATGCCCTAACCATTCAGACCCAGCTCCTGCCCTTTAAGTTAGAAGCAATTTCTCATAGATTGGGAAACATTACCATCTCGCCTTTGTGGAGCATAAGAAAGTCCTAGAGAGGCTTTTCATTCCCAATTACATAAGTAGATGCCCAGACAGTGACTTTCAAAACAAAAACATTCAAAACAAAACATTTCAAAACTGCCTGGAAGTCACATTCACTGACTCTATATTCTTGGGCAAGAAGCTCATTTTTCTGGAAGCCTCCATTTCCTTATCGGCGAAGCTGCATCCAAATGCCATTTTTCTCAGGTTGCTGGGCAAGAAAGAACAGAACAAATATTAACCCTATTTCTTCCCCTGGTACTTAGTTGGATACCTACACCCAACAGATTCCAGAAGCATGTCCTAGCACCTGTGGGAGACCTTCTTGTCTGCTCCAGACCACATTCAATGCCCCTTCTGAGACCTCACAGCACTGTTGGTCTGGGGTCCTCCCCTGACATACAACCTCTTCCTGTGCTCATGCCTATCATCCCCGAGTTATTTTGAGCTTCTAAAGACTGGGATCTGGGTCCTATGCTACCTGCTGATGGTGTCCGCATTTCCTACCACAGTCTAGGTTGGAGCGCAAGCCGCATATCACAAAGAGCCCAGTCTTGAGTGAGGGGCCCCTCGCACTGGGCAAGTCTCTGGCCCACTGCTACTTAGCATTCTAAGATATTCATTAAACAGAGACATATTTTGTCTAACATAGAGAGGCATTTTAAAAAGAAAATTAAGGGATATGTAGGATTGGTAAGTAATTTATGAATAAATACCTTCCTTCAAGACTACTGCCAGTATAATGGTGGTCACTCTCATTTGTGGCCAGGCAATGATTTTATACATATCATACTAAATTAACAAAACAAACATAGGTAATAGCAATGACACAGATGGGGTAATTGTACACAGAAGGCAACTAAGGCTATGATGGGTAACTAACTCTTTCAGCGTCCCACAACAGTCAAGTTAACCTGAACAAGGATTACCAAACCAGGTAGGCAGGAAAAAACTCTAGGAAAGGAAAAATCTTATATTTGATTAGTGTTCCCACTAAGTGGGATTCACTAGATCTATTCCAGAAGGTATATACCTAAGAATAGACAGAGGAATGACTGATGAAAAACTGGGTCTCTCAGAGGGTTCCGAATGATACAGGTTAGGTCTAGGAAACTTCTGCCTCCTGTATCCCATCCGTTCCCTGCACCTGCACAAATCTGATCATAAATCTGAACCATAAGCAGCAAATCAAATTCCAGAAATTGGACACGGGCCTAGATCTAAATTTTCAAGTCATTACCTGTCATTTAAAAGGCTGCTTTTCCTTTGTTCCATCATTCATTTGTTACATGATCATTAAACCTGAATCCAAATCTCTACCCAAACAGCGGTGGGAAGTTCCAATTTCAGCCATTGACGGAGGCCCATTCTCTTCTTGAAGTCTGACCAGATTTACACATGCTTGAGTGGTCTCCAAAAAATGAGGGGAAAAAAAACCCCTATTCTTTCCATGCAAACATTATAATCACTGACATCTTTATTAAAGCCAGCAGTGGACCCTCAGACACATTACCGCTCTACTGGGCTTCCAAAACACCGAGAACCAGGCCTGACTTTGGCAATCCTGGTGCCTGTGGTTTTGCTTCCTAGGTATGGCTTGACCACAGTCCGTGGAAAGGACACACGTCACAGTGCTTCCACAGGGTGGTACGTTGTCCCGGATCAGTGCGGGGCTCCAACACCTCTGTCCATGAGACAGAAACTCTGTTATGATGACGATATTCTTCTTCTCGCTCTGTTTTCCACAGTGACATTCCTTTCATGTGTGTGCATGCGTGTATGTGTGTGCATGTGGACCTTTCTTTCTTTCCAGATCCCAGTGTCTTCCTGGACATTCCGAATTTCTGCCTTGCCACAGATAGTCCCTATGACCAGAGCACAGAGAGTCTCCAGTTTAGGTGGGGAAGTAGGAAGGGAAGGAAAAAATACTTTAAGAAAAGCATAGATTATATTTTCTACTAACATTGCTGAGACAGAGGATCTTATTCCCAAAGAAAGTAAATGCCATTTTTGCCAAGAGTACAAAAGTCAAATAGGTGACCCATGCATGGGTCAAATGTGAACCACAGACAAGCTTTGTTTTACCTACACAGTGTTGTAAAACAACAGTAAACCAGTTGGAACTGTATATATATATATTTAATTTACTTTTTAATGGTTATTTATTTTAGAAAGAGAGGGAACAAGTGCATGTACAGAGCGGGGAGGGGCAGCGAGAGACAGCGAGAGCGAGAGTGAGAGAGAAAGAGAGAGAATCCCAAGCACACTCTCCACTGTCAGTACAGAGCCCAACGTGGGGCTCAAACTCATGAGCCATGAGATCATGACTTGAACTGAAACCAAGAGTCAGACACTTAAATGACTGAGCCACCGAGGTGCCCCCTTTATATCTAGAAATGACATAAAATACCTCGCTCAGGTAGCATATTCCTCAGCCCGCAGGCACCTGGCCAGTGGCCCCTGTCACAGATTCTAAGGATAGACCAAACTATGTTGCACATGTAAACGACTAGTGAAAAATGCCATTCCTCAAATCTTCTGAGAATTTATTTTCCTTCTAACTGTTAAAACATCAACTAATTGTTAGGAACTAATATCTGTATTATCATCTAGATTTCCCTCCAGTTTTCAACAAATATATTGATGAAGCAGTTGGCCACAGAGTTCATTTTTGAGATATTTAATTAAACATGTGTTGTAAAGACCACAGACTTTCTCCTTGAAGCAGCCTTCTCTGGCCCCTCTATATGTAATCCAGTCTTTCCCCTGGGTTAATTTTCTTCTCCTTACATGTATTACTCTTTTTTTTCCAATTCTTTTTAATGTTTATCTTATTTTTGACAGAGAGAGAGAGAGAGAGAGAGAGAGAGAGAGAGAATGGGAGCAGGCGAGGGGCAGAGAGAGAGGGAGAGACAGAATCTGAAGCAGGCTCCAGGCTCTGAGCTGTCAGCTTGGAGCCTGACGCGGGGCTTGATCCAACAAACTGTGAGATCATGACCTGAACTGAAGTCGGAAGTCCAAAAAACTGAGCCACCCAGGCGCCACTTACGTGTATCACTCTTAACACAAAGTATTTTCTGTGCAATCAATGAGTATTTTTGTCTCTCTCATTATAATTTACATTCTATTGTGGCAGGAATTTTTCTCTGTTTTGGTCACTACTCTATCCCCAGCATCTATAATACTGTCTGGCACATAAAAATGGTTCTCAGTATACTGTTACGCTGAACACTTATGTTGAACGACTTGATGAAATCAATAGGGGTTGTCACATAGACACACAATATTTATTGAATGCTTCCTCTAAGCTAGGTACTATTTTAAAGACTTTTAAAATACTCATTATACAGTAACACTACAAGATAGGAATTATGGCGAAACCCATTTGGCAGATGGGGAAACCGAACCGTAGTTAAGTTCCTTGCCTGAGATCAGCAGTTAATATTTCAATTCAATCATTCTGGCTTCAGAACCCATGCCCTGTCTCTGCTATACAGTGTCCCTTAAAATGTAGCCATCTGAAGAGGAAGAGCCTCAGATAAAGAAAGAAAACACTTTCATTCCTAGAATCAAACTGCTTCTCAGGAACACACATCACATCTGTGGCTGGAGGGGGTTATGAGCTTAGATGAAACACAATGGAAAGGAGTCAAGATGTCTTATCTACCTCACACACGTTAAGATGGTGCTATCGAAAAAAAAAAGACAAATAAACAAAAACCTAGAAAATGGCAAGCACGAGTGAGAATGTGGAAAAACTGTACTGTTCTGCATTGCTGGTAGAAATCTCAATGGTGCAGCCACTACGAAGAACAGTGTTACAGTTCCTCAAAAAACTAAAAACAGAATTACCCCATGATCTGGCAATTCCAGATGTGGGTCTACAGCCACAGGAAATGAAAGCAGAACGTAAAGAGATATCTGCACAATGGCGAACGGCAGAAGCAACCCAAGCGTCCACTGATGGATACAGGGATACGCACAGTGCACACATGTACGCACAATACTACTCAGCCTTAAAAAGGACGGAGATTCTGAGACAGGTACCACGTGGGTGAACCTGGAAGACATTCTGCTGAGTGAACTGAGTCACCCACAAAGGGACAAATACTGTTATGATTCCACTTGTACCAGCTTGTTAGAGCGGTCAGGTTCGCAGAGACGGAAAGGAAGGAGATGGTGGCAGAAGGCAGAAATGGGGAGTTAGTGTTTAACGACTGTAGTTTCAGCTTCCCAGGATAGAGGGTTTTAGAGGTGTGGTGGCAATGTCTGCACAATGTGAGGATGCCACTGAGCTGAACACCTAGAGATGATTAAGACGGTAAATTGTGTGTTTTGTGTATTTTACCACAATTAAAAAAAAAAGAAGGCTTAGAACTGGATTAAGTGGACAAAATCCTGGACACTTGGATTAACTACCTAGCGAAACCTCCATGAAGAGCAGATTCTCTAGTGCATATATTTCACTCTATGTGCACATTCTTATTTGTTTTATGGTCTCAGTTCCCCAAGCAACGGAGGCAAATGTCTTATGGGAACGATTCCTGCTACAGTCTCAGGTTCAGTAACCAGAAAATGTCTTGGGAAATGAGAATAATTTAAAACTTCTTAGGACATAATAATTACTAACATGGATATGTAGGTGTAATCATTATTTCTCAGGCTGTGTACACACCCTGCCTTAAAAGATAGGGACCCCTTGTTGGCCAGTTCAGCCGCACATCGAAGGTGAGCGTGAGGTACCATGGCTGGTGAGTCTTTTTCAGCTTGGGAAAAGGATGCCTTCCTCTCTAGGCTTGATGAAGACTCACACAGGTGACCTTGGGGTGGAGGGGGAATAGGTGGAGGAAAGGAAGGAGCTCAGGGAGCCTTTTACAGCATTTTTGACGTAGAAGATAAAGACCAAGAACAATCTGAAGCTCTATAGCATCCTGCTATTATTTTCCTAGTCTCATCTGAAGTTGAAGCTATGAATCACCCATGGATGAGAATGGGGAAAGGATGGGCATCTGCAGCTGTTGTTCCCAAAGGAAACAGCCTGTCAAACCCTCCAGAAGGCAAGAGATGGGTGTATCAGAGCAGAATGACCTCTGACTTTCAGGAAGCCAGCAGAGGAATCATGAAGTCAAGTCTCCCAGCTCACTCAGTGAGCACACGCAGATAATGCTAAGATCCGAAAGAATTATGGGCAGTAGATGCTTCCACATCTTGCCTGCAAGATTCAAAGGTAGTAGATCATTCTTCAAGACTCCTGAGCCCCATGGAGATAAAAGTTTGGTTAAAAAAGATGAGAACGATCACTTTCCTGTTGGTGAACTGGGAGGGAAACTGTGATCACTACTTGAAGTCTCTTTATGCTTCTAACAAAGTCCTGAGAAAGAGAAGTCGACAGAACTGTAAATGCCTCGCTGGGTTAGATGTCCTAGTAACAGAGGGACTGATGCCCCAGGGAGAGGTGGACAGAGTGAGAAAGGAAAATGCGAGAGTCATGGATAAGGCTTGAGACCTGACTGATGGGGAAAGGATACCATACCTGCCAGACACTTATTCTATGTGCCCGTGAAGAAGACAGACCCTGACCTCGCACAGAAGACGGGGCTGCACTCAGGTGAGGTCCAACGGTTCAAGCTCAGGTCCAAGAAGTGACCGTATCTTGAGCCCAGGATCTATCGTCTTCATGCACCTTGTCAGTTTAGAACAGAGTTTCTTTCATCTCAGGCTCAGACCCCATTCTTCTATGTGTGGCCCAAGTGCATGTTCTCTGGCCTCTACTGTTGTGTGTCCCTGCGCCTTTTCTCTTGCCTCCCACTGCCGATCACAGTTCCCCTCCAGTCCTCTGCAGGGAGCAGCTCATTTACTGTAGTTCATTCAGTCTAAAGGTCTTTATCCTGAATCCTTTGATGCAAGGTACAACATCACTCGTCCCGGAGCCCTAGGAACTCATGCATTTATTATATATACAGTGATGGCAGAATCATCAAAGAACAGAGTATGTACATAAAATTAAGTGTGCATAACACATTCACATGTGCATTAATTCACACATGGATTCAGTTTCCTTGTCAACTCTATTGCTCTTTATTTTGTGTAATACTGGATAGTGCCAGTCTGTGGGTGGAAATCGGAGGTCTACCTCCTTTACCTCCACTCCCCCTAAGGTCTCATTCCAGGTTCTGGTGTCTGAGTGGCCCATTCTTATCACCCTCTGCTTCCTGTACACAGTCAAGATGGGGTAGTTGGTGGGCTCTCTGCTGTTCCCAAAGCCACTCAGGAAAAGATGATGCTATTGTGGGAGAAAAACTATCTGCTTCTGCAAAGCTGGCCAGTGTCTCCAGGGGCCATCTATTTTAAATAAGCGTCTCACTCTGTTAAGGTGCTTGCTTCTCATCGTCTCCTCCCCAACTCAACTCCATCAGTAACAGTGAAGGCCCTGGATGACCATATTCCAACTGAGAAAGTCCCTCCCCCTTGTCTTCGCTTCTTGTTATAGGCTCCCTTGTAATCCTACAGACATGCATACATCCCACTTTGTTGCTACCAGCTCCTGGGTTGTGCTGTAATGGAAAACAAAGCCCTCAGTCAGTCTTCAATAGCATCACCTCTTGGTCATGCCCTCACCTTTTTGCTAGTTTTCCAGAACCAGGTCTATGACAATGACCCAAAGTAATAAACCTTCCTTGCTGGGAGAGTACCACAGGAAACCCATGCACAGATACTCTCCATTGCCAGAAAGAAAGCTTCCTCAAAAAATGTTCATGAAAGTATTGACAATAAATACAGCCTTTCAGGATCAAATGTGCATGGTGGAACAAGATGTGGCTTGGTACCTGAGGAATGAAGATTTGTGGAATCAGTACAGTGTGAGGCACATCACGACTCTGCACTTTTCAGAGCCGGGAAATAGCCATTAATTCCAACTAGGCTGCATCTTCCTTGCGCATAAAGTAATAAATAATAAGGTATTATGTTCCAGAAACCTTGGGAGGGTTTCCACTTTGTTATCTCATTCCAATAACTAAAAGTTTCTGGCAAAAACTGTACCAAGGGGGGGCGCCTGGGTGGCGCAGTCGGTTAAGCGTCCAACTGGATGAGCACCTGGCAAAAATGTTTGTGACAATCAGGCATCAGATGTGATTTTCTTTTTTTTTCAACGTTTATTTATTTTTGGGACAGAGAGAGACAGAGCATGAACGGGGGAGGGGCAGTACCTCGTAATTTTACTGTCTCTGCAGAGACAGAGCCTGACGCGGGGCTCGAACTCCCGGACCGCGAGATCGTGACCTGGCTGAAGTCGGACGCTTAACCGACTGCGCCACCCAGGCGCCCCCCCTTGGTACAGTTTTTGCCAGAAACTTTTAGTTATTGGAATGAGATAACAAAGTGGAAACCCTCCCAAGGTTTCTGGAACATAATACCTTATTATTTATTACTTTATGCGCAAGGAAGATGCAGCCTAGTTGTATCTACTTTAGGAGAAAAATATACAAATAACCACATTAAAAAAGGTTTGAACATACTCCAACCTAAATAAGTATTATGCTCATGAGGTAAATGGCTCTATTTTCACTGTAGGTTGCTGGGTTTAAGACAGGCATCAACGCCTCAGCTCTCTCACTTACTGGCCTGGTCCGTGAGTTCGAGCCCCGCGTCGGGCTCTGGGCTGATGGCTCAGAGCCTGGAGCCTGTTTCCGATTCTGTGTCTCCCTCTCTCTCTGCCCCTCCCCCGTTCATGCTCTGTCTCTCTCTGTCCCAAAAATAAATAAACGTTGAAAAAAAAAATTAAAAAAAACAAAAAGAAGCAAAATCACTTGGGCTTCATCAGAGTAGGAGTCAAGGGAAAGAAAGAAGCATTGTATTTAGGACTGTCCATCACAGAATTTCCAGTGTTCAAATTAGGCATATGTAACCCCTTACCTCCTTCATTAACCTGGAAATGACCAAAAGGAGCTAAAGCTTAGTTGAAAACAGCCATTTTCAATGACCACCTGATCTTTCCTTTTTTAAAATAAACTTTCTGGGGCGCCTAGGCAGCTCAGCGGGTTAAGCATGTGACTTTGGCTCAGGTCACGATCTCACGGTTTGTGGGTTCGAGCCCCGCGTCGGGCTCTGGGCTGATGGCTCGGAGCCTGGAGCCTGTTTCCGATTCTGTGTCTCCCTCTCTCTCTGCCCCTCCCCCGTTCATGCTCTGTCTCTCTCTGTCCCAAAAATAAATAAATGTTGAAAAAAAAAATAAAAAAAAAAAAAAAAAAAAAACTGTAGCAAGGGATGTAAGGCCAGGAACTAAGACCAAACCAGGCATCGACTTTACCACGTTTGTGCACTGTCGATGAGTTTCTCATTAAGCTAAATGAAAACTTAATGTGGTTCTCTTCCTTTTCGAATTTGTTGGTCATAATTGCTGGGAAAAAAATACTCTGGGTAGACACAAAGTACAGCAGGTGAAGATTTTCGGTGCTTCCCTCCACTGAGGGGGTCTGTGCCAGTGCGTATTTGTGAGACACCAGACAGCAGGGCTAGGGCCCCGTTGTCATATATAAGCAGATAGCTTCTTAGTAGAAACACACGTTGCTCCAGGAATTGCGCTTTGAGGGCGCTTCGGCAGTGAGCTCAGTGATTAAGAGCTTAGGTCTGAGGTCACGACAGGTCCGTCCTAACCAATGAAGTCTAAGAACATAGTTCAAAGCAACACCTTTAGCTCTCCTGCCTCCCATGTCTCTCAACCTGATGGTCATCCACAAGCATCTCTTGTGTAGATAGTTTAGAGCCCCCACTTTTGAAGCCAGAACATCCTCTGGGAAATACCTGTGAGACCCCCTACTGAAAATGTAACAACAGCTTCCATGGCCTTTAACACAGTTGATGCCTTCCTCTGCGGGGCCTTGTTGCTTACCGAGCGCCTGAAGGGGGCACATTAACCCTTGTGCGAAATCCTCTGTTCAGATTTTCCCCTCATTTCCATTTCTGTGCTTACCCTCTCATACATGGTCTCCTCTTCTCTGAATGACATTCTCCTCAGCCCACCTGTCATACTGAAGTCACCTGTCACTCATGCATGAAAGCACTCCCTGACCCGGGCTGTCTTGTCTTGCTCTTAGGATCTTCCCCTCTAACCACAACCAGACTTTTGAGGTCTTTACTGTGTGCTGTCATTCAGAATCCCCTCACGTAATCATCACATGAGCCTTATGATGTTACTATTATTATTATCATCCCACTTAAAACAAAATGTTTAATTTGCGAGAGAGAGTGCTTGGGCACAAGTTGGATTGGGGCAGAGAGGACAGAGAGAATTCCAAGCAGGCTCCACACTATTAGCACAGAGCATGACTCAGGGCTCCATCCCATGAATTGTGAGATCATGACCTGAGCCTAAATCAAGAGTTGGACATTCGGCCGACTGGGCCATCCAGGTGGTCCCTATCATCCCTCTTAGAATAAGTAACATGCTCGGTCCTACCAGGCCAGTAAGTGAGAGAGCTGAGGCGTTGATGCCTGTCTTAAACCCAGCAACCTACAGTGAAAATAGAGCCATTTACCTCATGAGCATAATACTTATTTAGGTTGGAGTATGTTCAAACCTTTTTTAATGTGGTTATTTGTATATTTTTCTCCTAAAGTAGATACATATCCCCATAAGGATATTGGATGCCATGTCAATTTTCATTCACTGTGTTCACCTTGGCCACAAGCACATCCTATCATAGACAACTTATTAAATAATTCCTAAAAAAAGACTGCTGATTGTTTACGTCTCTGCAGGTAATTTTACTGATGTGCACAAATATTTGTGAGTGTGGAATAAAGGATATATTTCTATTAACCCTCTCTTCCCAAAAGCACAGTGAAAGGCTTTACGAGGTACAACATTTCTATGATCCCTGACTAACCTAATCTCTAAACAGGTTCCTTTGAGAAACTTCATTCATTCACCCCAGGCTTGCGACTGGGGTCTGTACCCTAAGACTGGGTGAAGGCAAGGGGATCGCTTGAGTACACGCTTCTTCGAGAAATCTCTGCAAGTCTCCCAGGGGAGACGCCTCTTACTCATACTCTTCTTTCCCCATAGCCTAGGCAGCTCTGACCTGGACGGCTTCACATGAGGTAACTGTCACACGTTGGAGGTCAGTTTGGGAGCCACCCAGACATGCCCATTTTAAGAGATGAATTTTATTTTGGGACATCAGCAAATCCCATTATTTCCAGATAGTCATGCCTTGAGATGGATTATTAGCCAGCCTACGAAAGGAGTTGTCAGTGAAGACTGCCCAGCACATTTGGGAAAATAACGCTCAGCATTGGTAAGTATTTTAATTGCTTTCCTCTTTCGTCCAGAAGCCCATTCTAGAAATGACTATGGTATACAAGGCTCCCCAGAAGTGGGTCCTCCCTTGCCAGTAGTGATTGGCATTTCCAAAGCAACCACATCCTTTGGAGCCCATGTCACTTGGTATTACCCACGGATCCATAAAGTTGATAAATGATGGAAAGACAATGGAGATTTCTGAGGGCTGACACCAAGCTTTACTCCGAGATGCTCCCTCTGAGCTGTCTCATCCCTCCCTATGGCGGAAGTTTGCATCTCTATATTTTCCTACATCACATTCTCAAATCCAGACCACACCCCAAGTTCCCAGCATCTGTCTTTAGCTGCCTACTATACATTGCCCACTGTTTGAACTAAACATGACCAAAGGTCAACTCATTACCCTCCCACAAAGCCGTTCCTCTTTCAGTTGACCCTGTGCACAAAGGGATCATCATCTACTCAGCATTTCAAACAACTTCGACTCACCCTGGACTTTTCTTTCTCCTGCAGTCCTAGCATCCAAGTAGTGGCAATTTGTTTATTCTTTATTCCAGTCTATCCCGATTTCCCATCCTCCCCAGTATTATCCTATGTTATTGGCCATGTTCCTACAGTACTGCGTATTTCCTCCACCACAACATTTATTGCCATTTTATTTTCTAAATCCATTCTTCTTCCCCACTAGACTTCCGTTGAAGACAGTGAATGTGTTGGTCTTATTTGCAGATGCAGCTCTGTCTAAGAGTTTACTTAGTACTGCTTCGGCTGCTCAGTAAACTCCAATATGTTGTATTTTCATTTCCCTTTGTCTCAAGAAACTTTCAGATCTCCCTGGTCATTTTTTTAAAGTTTATTTATTTTGAGAGAGAGACCATGCAAGGGTGGTAGGGGCAGAGAGAGAGAGAGGGGAGAGAAAATCCAAGGCAGGCTCTGCACTGGTAGCGTAGAGCCCGATGTGGGACTTGAACTCATGAACCATGAGATCATGACCTGAGCCAAAACTAAGACTCACATGCTTAACCGACTGAGCCGCCCAGGCACCCCTCCCTTGTGATTTTAATTAGACCCACTCACTGGTTGCTTAAGATTGTGTTATTTAATTTCCACACCTTTTTTTTTTTAATTTTCTCAGTTTTCTTTTTGCTATTTATTCCTATTTCTATTCCATGGTGGATGGTGGTTGGAAAAAAGATGCTTGGCATGATTTCAATCTTCTTAAATATGTTCATACTAGTTTGGGTGGGGCTTGAGATTCTACATTTCTTTTTTTTTAATGTTTATTTATTTTTGAGAGAGAGAGGGAGAGAGCGAGCAGGGAACGGGCAGAGAGAGAGGGAGACAGAATCCTAAGCAGGCTCCACGCTGTCAGCACAGAGCCTGGTGTAGGGCTCGAACTCATGGACCCCGAGATCATGACCTGAGCCAAAGTCAGATGCTTAACTGAGTGAGCCAACCAGGCACCTGAGAGTCTACATTTCTAACGATCTACGGCTAATTCCAGTACTGCTGGCCTATAGATGATCTCCAATGATCAGAGCTCCGGTGGATGCCAGATTTCTGCAACACCGTCTTCCAAATATGGGACACCCAGAACTGTTCCCAAGTTTGAAATAAATCGAGGACCATCATCATCTAGGCCCTAATGTTGGATAAATGCTGTGTTGCCTTCGTGCAAGGATCACAGAATTTGAAAATTTCTTGTCACCAGTACTTGTCATCCAGTGGCACTTGTAGCCTGATGAAGGTCAAAGAATGTGTCAGATGCATGCTTCTTGGGGTCTTACCTTCTTGCTGCATTTATCTTGCTATCAGGTAATACAGCCACCTGAAGGTGAATGTTTAATCTGATATTTACTGCTGGACAATGAGTTTGTTATATCAGTTTTCAAAACCTACTGTGCTAGATTAGCATTCTTCTCAGCAAGAGCAGAATGTAGCCTTGACTGTTTGTGGGAAAGAGAGGCAGTGGATTTTAAATGATGGTGTGAATGTGTGTGAGTGTGTGTGTGTGTGTGTGTGTGTGTGTGTGTGTGTGAGGGACAGGGGGTAGGGGAGAAACAGCAGAGAGACAATGATGGAGAAGAAAGGGGACTGTAAGAGAGGAAGAAACTAGCAGGATGGTCACCCCAACATCTCCTTCATTCTTTTCAGTAAGTAGCAAAAAGTGACAACAGTCTGCTTTGTGGAAAACCACACGTGGGTGAAGAAGTCACGAGGATCCCTGTGGTTACTTCTTTAGGGGGCCCAGATAATGCCATTAACAAAGCCCATGGGAGGAACACTTTGCTTTCTTCCCTTCAATCTCAAGGGAATGGTTTGATTTTTACAAGTTTAACTCACAAGTACCCAGACTTCAATAAATGGAAGGAGGTCATACAATACACAGACCTCAGTGAAGACATTTATGTACCTGAAATGAGTGTCTTAGTTCTTAATAGCGATTTTTGTGTGTTTTACGTGTTCCTCCCTGTACTATCTCGGCTGCTGCTTATCCACAGAAACTAAGCCTGCATATCCCTGCCAAATGTAGTTTACCTACCATTTAATGATCTCTTCGGGGAGCAGTGGAAGAATCACAGAGGAACATGTAGAGATCGCTCAGACATAAGCAAAACAAAACTCAAACAACAAAAAGCTCGTAGTCTGACTAGGCAGGCTCGACAAACACTTCAGGGATTATTCAGCAGCATCGCCTCAAGTTAGTGAATGAATATTGTGGAGAGCAGTAGGGAATAAGTCTGATAAGACACGTTAGTGTCATAGTTTCAGCCTTTAAAACCTCAGACACGAAGGTTGTATGGAGATGCATGGGCTTTTACAGATAAATTAACTTATTATTCTGTTTAGATAAGACTTTGGTTGCTAACCTAACCTGGATATGTATTCAAACCCACCTCTGCTTCACCCATAGTGGATGTGTGATTTTACCTACGCCACTAATCTGAGCTACAAATTTTTATCTGTATGGAGAGTTAACACTACGGATCTCATAGTGTAGTAGGCTTACATGAGATGATATGATCTATGTAGGAAATTAAGCAGAGGGCTTTCCGCACCGTAACTAACTGCTCAATAAAGATGAGGATGGTAACAACCATGAGGGTCACCTGAATTGTCTCAGCGGAGATGCTGCTGAATACAGAGATGGGAGTCTGGGGACCTGCATGCAGGTAGCTTATTCGGGAGGGGTTCCCAGGAAGCAGTAAGTAGTGAGGGAGCTGGGAAGGGAGGTGAAAAGGAGAAAATCACCCAAAAACGTTTCATTAATGCATTAACTCTTATTCCCAGCAACCAGAGTTCAGTCTCCCTGAGAGATCCTCTTGCATAGTGTAGAAGCTACCTTGTAGGAACTTGGGGGCAGTTATCAACCGACTACTGCCCTCCGTTGGTTGAAGTCTGCCTCCAGGGGGGAGCCCATACCTGCACCCACATTTCTGGGAGCGTGTGCTCACCTCTGAGCACCCATCCCTCAGCTCTCTGGTGACCATCTCCAGGCAGCAAGGCTTGTTGGCTCCATGTGGGACACTGGTCAGGAGCTGAGCTCTCCACCTTGGGGCACTCAGATTAGGCAGGTTCAAGGGCTGTGCACGTGATGCGGATTTTCTCAGATCCTCAGTCCAAATCAACTCCACATACTACACTGTTTGTGAGGCGTGTGTTGTATTACCGATGCCTTCAATTTCTTTTCTTTCTTCATCAACATAACTTCTAGGTCAACCCGCCTCTGCCCTTGAAATGGATGTGATTCTTCAATCTTTCGAAGTCCTTGCAGAAATACACTGTTTGGCTCTTATGAGAACTTTTCTCTTACGACACTTCTTATATTCCACTTGCATTATAGATACTTCGAGAGTTATATGAGGGTAATGATTAACATTACTGGACGCCTGCTGTGCAACAGGTGATATTGATTTTCAAGGATTAAATTTAATCCACCAGCTTCTCCAATGCAGGTCGTTTCCAACAAGGGAAATGGATACTTGAGGTGGATAATTATCCCCTCATTCATGACACCACTGTAAGGTGTTGATGTTATTAAGAACGGCCAAGTCCAAAGTCTGGCCTTTAATCTCCTCAGCAGAGGCCATAAATGTAAACACCCCACAGGCTTGGCAAGAAGCATAAATCACATGAATCACGTTACGTGGGGACAGGCAAACCAGGAGAGCATACGAATACGAAATTGTAGCATATGCGCTGGGTTCCAGGTAATTACTGTTCTGTGGAAATTCATGAAAGGGGGCCTGTAATCCAAGACTTTATTTAAAATCTCATAATTTTGAACTTCTGATAAATAATCAACACCAAAAGAAACCAAATCCGTGAGGGTCGAAGAAAACACATCTGTGCTCATGAAGGGAGCCTGGAGGTCCCAACGTTTGCCTTCTGTTCTGACCCGCAACCTCAGCTGTGCTACGAGACTATGGGTCCAAGGGACTGAGACTACCCCTCACTCCCCGGACCAAGGAGGTCATCTCTCTGACACCGTTTCCTCAGCTGCAAAGTGGAACCATTAATGTCTGTGTTCCTTTCTAGGGCTGCTGTGGTAGAGTATCCCCACTTGTGAGACTTGAAACAGAAGCATATTCTCTTGCAGTTCTGGAATCCAGAAGTGAGCAGGCCACGCTCTCTCTACAGCCTCTTACACTCCTGGGCTTATGGCCACGATGAGCCTCCCATCTCCGCTTTCTTCATCACACCAGTGCCTTCCCTCAGTGCATCCCGTCTGTGCTCGTGTGCCCTTCTGCCTCTGTTCCCCAGTCTCTCTTCTTTTCATGAGGTCACCAGTCATACTGGGCAAAGAGCTCACTCTAATATGACCTCATCTTCACCAATGACATTCACAAGGATCCTTTTTCCAGATATGGGCACATTCTGACTTACCGCGAGTTAGGACTTCAACATTTATTTTTGTGGTACACAATTCGAACGGTAACAACGCCTAATTCACAGGGCCGTTTTGGAAAGCAGTTATTCTTTGTTTTTACACTGTGTTTCCTCATTCAGAAGACTCGTATTTTTCCTCAGTTCTGGACATTTTTCTTTAAATGTTGTCTCTCATCTATTTTCTCAATTATGTCCTTCCAGAATTTTAATCAGTTGTATCTGAGACATTCTCATTTCATCCTTGATATTTCTGAATCCCTCGCTCAAAACTCTCAGCTCTTCACCTCTGTTTATTGCATTCCAGATAAATTACTTGAATATATCTTCTAGATCACTTATGTTCTCCCAAACTTTGTGTACCTGCCTTTCAACCTAGCCACTATTAAGGAAAACTGATAGATTTCCTTTACATGTTCCATTTTCATTAAGTTGCTCTGATTTTCCTTATTATAAAATATTTGCTTCTTGCTCCCTTTATTTGGACCTCTCACACACTGCCATTCTCCACTCCATATTTGATTAGTCCAACATCTGAATGTCCTTGGGCAATGAATTAGTATTTTCTTGTTTCTGTTGATATTCCCATCGTGGCTCACTTCCTAGTGTTCTTTCTGCTTACAGACAACACACCAGTTGAAGACCTTGCCCGTCCCTCATCAGGGATTTGGCTCCACTGCCATTTTAAGGTCAGTCGTTCTCCCGCATGGAAGTCCCATTTCAGTTATTTTCATGATATTGTTGATACAGAAATCTGATGCATAGAGAACACACCTCTCCTGTCTGCCGACTGGTCCTGACAAGCTCATTGTTGTTCCATTCCAGCCCACAATGTCTGTAGCTTGTTTTTCCCAGCCAACCCTGATTCCCAGGTACTTCCATTCCATCTCTAGAGGTCAATGCCCTGGCCACTCAGGGCCCTGCTCCTAGTTCTGATGGGACAAGCAATGCCTCTAAGAGCATGTCCTACTAAATTATCCATGTTATGATACATGGGGGTCTTGGAAAAGCCTCTGGTTATTCCAGATACGATATTAGGACACTCAACAGTGATCTTTTTTTTTTTTTAAGTTTATTTATTCTGAGGGGGGGGAAGCATGAGTGCAGCAGGGGCAGAGAGAGGAAGAGAGGAAAAATCCCAAGCAGGCTCTACACTGAAAGTGTAGAGCCTGATACTGGGCTTGAACTCACAAACCGTGAGATCATGACCTGAGCTGAAGTCGGAAGCTTAACTGACTGAGCCACCAAGGAGCCCCCACAGTGATCTTTAATATAGGATATATATCACAAATATCTAGGATTATTTTGATGTGTTCATAAACCCAAGCCTCACCCTTGGAGGTGCTGAGTTAGTCATCTGGAGTGAGCCTGAATATCAGTATCTTCAAAAGTTTCTTCTAGCAGAACCAATGTAGAACAAGTATAGTCATACCTCAGAGATGTTGTGGGTTCAGTTCCAGACCAGCACAATAAAGTGAATACCACAGTAAAGGGAGCTGAATGAATGTTTGGTTTCCCAATGACTACAAACTTATGTTTACACTATACTATAGTCCACTAAGTATACAGTATCATAATGACCAAATGAACAAATAGAAACAAAAAGAAATCCAATGTACATTGCCTTAATTACAAAATACTTTATCGTTAAGAATGCTAACCATCATCAGAGCTTTAGTGAGTCATCATCTTGTTTGCTGGTGTAGGGTCTTACCTGTCTGTTGGTGACTGCTGACTAGTCAGGGTTGCTGCTGAAGGCTGGGTTGGCTGTGGCAATTTCTCAAAATAAGATAACAATGAGCTTTGCTCTATCAACTGACTCTTCCTTTCATGAAGGACTTCTCTGGAGCACAGGAGGCTGTCAGACGGCATTTTACCCACAGCAGAAGTTCCTTCGAAAGTGGAGCCCATCCCCTCAAACCCTCTGCTTCTTCATCAGCTAAGTTCGTGTCATATTCTGAATCCCGTGTTGTCATTTCAACAATCTTCACGGCATCATCACCAGTGGATTGCATCTCAAGAAAGCACTTTCTTTGTCTTGTCTATGAAAAGCAGCCCCTCCTCTGTTCAAGTTTTATCACAAGCTTGTAGGCATTCAGTCCCTTCATCAGGATCCACTTGTGATTCTAGCTTTCTTGCTGTTTCCACCACATCTGCCGTGATTTCCTCCACTGAGGGCTTGAATCCCTCAGTTATCTGTGAGAGCTGGAATCAATGGCTTCCAAACTCAAGTTAATGTTGATGTCTTGGCCTCTTCCCATGAATCACATTATTCTTACTGGCATCCAGAATAGTGAATCCTTTCCAGAGGTTTTCAGTTTACTTTGCCCAGATATGTTAGATGAATCACTTTCTACGGCAGTTGTAACCTTATGAAATGTATTTTTTTTTAAATTTTTTTTTTCAATGTTTATTTATTTTTGGGACAGAGAGAGACAGAGCATGAACGGGGGAGGGGCACAGAGAGAGGGAGACACAGAATCGGAAACAGGCTCCAGGCTCTGAGCCATCAGCCCAGAGCCTGACGCGGGGCTCGAACTCCCGGACCGCGAGATCGTGACCTGGCTGAAGTCGGACGCTTAACCGACTGCGCCACCCAGGCGCCCCTGAAATGTATTTTTTTTAATGTTTATTGTTGAGAGAGAGAGAGGAAGAGAGAGAGAGAGAGCGCACACCACTGGGGGAGGGGCGGAGAGAGGAGACACAGAATCCAGGCTCCAGGCTCTGAGCTGTCAGCACAGAGCCCGATGTGGGGCTCAAACCCAAGAACTGTGAGATCACGACCTGAGCCGGAGTTGGACGCTTAACCGACTGAGCTACCCAGGCGCCCCTTGAAAGAAATCTTTTTATTATGAGAAGAGGTCTCAACGATGGGCTTAAAATACTCAGTAAACATGTTATAAACATATACAGTCATCCAGGCTTTATTGTTCCACTTACAGATTACAGGCAGAGTATGTTTGGCATAATTCTTAAGGGTCCTAGGATTTTCAAAATAATGAAACAGCCATGGCTTCAACTGAAAGTTAACAGCTGCATTAACCCGTGACAAAAGAGCCAACCTGTCCTTTGAAGCTTTGAAGCCAGGCATTGACTTCTACTCTCTGCCTACGTAAGTCCTAGATGATATCTCCTTAAACTAGAAGGCTGGTTCATGTACGTTAAAAATCTGTAGCTTAGAGTAACCACCTTCATTAATTCTCTTAGCTGGACCTTCTGGATAACTTGCAGCTTTGACATCAGCATTTACTGCTTCACCTGGCACTTTTGTTATAATGCTGACTTCTTTCCTTAAACCTCGTGAACAAACCTCTACTAGCTTCAAAATCTTCTTGTGAAGCTTCTTCACCTTAGGCTTTGGCTTAAAGGAATGTTGTGGCTTGTGTGAACTTCCATCCAGACCACTAAAACATTCCCCATGTCAGCAAGAAGGCCGTTTAACTTTCTTATCACTAGTGTGCTCACTGGAGTAGCACTTTTAATTTTTATCAAGAATTTCTCCTTCGTGTTCTGTCAAAGAACAAAAATTCAGCTGAGTGAATCCGAGCATCAAACTGGCTTTCGTAGGAGATTCATGAATGGTGCAGCATCCCATCTAGCAAGCAGAGAGGACCACAAGGAAGGTTTACAAAGTGGGAAGGTTTTTGAAGGAGGGGAGGGCAAAGAAATTATTAGCAGAAGAAAAGACGTGTTTCAGGCTAGGTCACCTTCCCTCAGGGAGGGCTTGAGGATGTTATATGACATTTCCAGAATTCCCCAGTTCGCCAGCCTCCAGCCTGTGGCCAACAGGGTCCTTTGAATTGGAATCTGGGAAAACTTCTATGACCTGTTGATGATAGGCTTGAGTATAAGGCATTGTACTTAGAGTAGCTGGTCATTCTAGCCTGACACAACAGGGAACAGCAGAAAGTTGTATATCATTAGACGCCAGGCTGCAGGCAACTATCTCCTGTGGAGCCAGTTTATGTCTTTGCCAAGGGGGAACCGTGAACAGTCAGCAAGACCAGAGGCATTTGCTGAGGCCAGGGAAGTTCGGCAGTTGTGGCAAGTTCAGAAATTCTGAGCCGGAGGATCTCAGTTCTCTCGACCTTGTCTGATGATTGAAGTGATGGGTACAGAGGCAATTCTATATTCAACATCATCAGTTTCACATGATTTACCCAGCGAAGTGGGTGCTGCTGCCATCACTGGAGATCACGGACAGCAAACCCCAAATGGGAAACACATTTTCCACCTGTTTCTTTGGCGGGTGAGCACATCAGCCTTGCGGCAGGGGAAAGCTTCAGCCCATCCAGAAAACGAAAGCACAAGAAGAACGTATCGGAAGCTCTCACTGAGTGGTGTTCAAAGGGTCCAGACAAAGAAAGCCTGAAGCTTCTGGGACCAAAAAAGCCTTTCTAAAATGATGGACATCACGGGTCAGACATTGCTGGTTGACAGTTTCTGCAATTTTACGGAAGTCTCCTCACCAATGTCTATTCACAATTTGGGTCACCTTAAATACAGAGTGCATTTAAGTGCATAAAGCAGAATTCCAAAAACCATAAAAAAAATAGGAGGTTTTCCAGAAAGCCGGGGAGAACCAAGTGTTCATGGTGGGTTTCCCACGGCCCTGGCTCTTCATCTACACATCTGGCCACCGTCTACACATCTGGATTTCTCTGGGTCAGGAGCAGACGGTTGCTGTGGTGAAGAACGTCAGGACGGCCGAAATCTGACACCCTGGGGTTGCTTTCCGCAGGAGCAGAATGGACTTGATCCACATGGGCCACAATATTTACCTGCTGCTGCTACCCTTGCACGAAAACCAGCAAGGGTATTCCTTAACACTTGGTTAGGTTCTGTCCTTTTACCGTGAGCCTCAGTTTTGATGACGGCAGTTTCAGAAAGTAAGAGAATGATCACAAGCGATAACATTATACCAGGACGATATCCCAGATTTCTAGGGATTTCACAGAATTTCGAGAACACTTACACATCTGAACAAATACAACATAGAGGGGGCTTAGTATCAATTCGCATGTGTTGATACTTTCCATGTAATTTAACACGTCAATCCTGGTTAGTTTAGCAAATCCTTTGAAATGTTCCAAAGACAGGGCACATGGATGGCTCAGTAGTTTGAGTGTCCGACTTAGGCTCAGGTTGCAATCTCATGGTTGGTGGGTTTGAGCCCCATGTAGGCTCACTGTTGACAGTTCAGTATGGAGCCTGCTTCAGATTCTGTGTCTCCCCCATCCCTCTGCCCCTTTCCCAGCTCACACTCTGCCTGTATCTCAAGAAAAAAAAAAAAAAAAAGAGTACCTGTGAAATGTTCCAAGAAATACTCTGGAAAAATTCCCAGAGTTATTTCCAGGTCAAAAGGACTTCCTTGAGAATTCAATTTGGGGAAGTTTTTTAAAAATACCAAAAAGTTTTTAAAAAACAACAACAAAACACTTGTCAAATAGGACCATAAGTCACTGAAACAATACTTTATCTACTCAACCACGGTGACAGTTGAAGATTTTGCAGGCAAACATAGGACAGTGAACAGCTGAGCAAACAAACAAAAAAACAGAAAACCTTAGCTTTTAAGTGAGTTCAGTTTTTTAAGAAATCAAAGACCTGATAAAAACACATAAAATTATTCTGACAAAACCCAGAAATATTTTTTGAGGCATATTACTTAAAAGGAAAACAAACAAAAAACTCTTATAATCTCTTATCAAAAGCAGACCAATACTCCAAGAAAACTTTGTCCTACAGAGAAAACCAATTTCTAATTTTGCACCAGTTTACTTTTTTAACTAAAATGCATTTTAATATTAGCCTGACTGACCACACATTAAAATTCCTTTGCAAAGAATCTTTTTTCCACCAACCTTCCACAACTTTCACTTTTGCATTCAGATTTTGTCCTGTGCTTTTCCTTATTAGTAACTACTCTGTCACTATTTTATCCTATTTGGACATGATCTAAATATTCCATAAATTTCTTTTACTTTAATTTAGCAAGACTCTAAAGTTTCAAGTTAACAAAAGTTTTGGAAAGCTATTTTAGAGTACATGTATCATAAAATGTAATTGTTGCCAGAAGTTTATCTATATACTCTCATTTCACTGAAATCTAAATTATTCACTCCCAGAAGTACGTTCGGATTATCCACAAATACTTCATGAGACATCAGACAACATCAGCCATCAATGTAGATTATTTTTGCTGGCAAATTATAACAGGTAACATGAATATAACTAGTAAATTCAGGTAGAATAAAACCTGCTTAACTGCAACTCTCAACACATGACTATTTTAATTAAACATACACACTTAAACTAACGTTACTGAAGATTATCCCAGGTGATGTGAACCTGGAAAACATTTGGGTTAATTTCTATTACATCTCTCAGAATTTTTATGAATACCAATTTATGTAAGTGCCTGTTTGTTTAAGACCAATAAACTAAGAGAGTGAAGAGAGCTCTTTTACGACATTTCAACAAACCCTTATGGAGGTAGAAAGGAGCACACACATATAGGGACACATGAACATACAGACAGAGGAAAACCAAATCTTCATAGCTCCTATTTTAAAACCACTGCCATGAACAAAACTCACTCTTCATCAAAGTTGGATTTGAATTCGTTTTTCTGGTATTTGGAAGAAGTTAGGATTTTCTGCTAGATGGTTAAAGATTTTTCTACCAATGTTTGTGGAGGAGACACAAGATCTGTATTTGTCCTTGACAGGTCCAGTTCCAAAAGACCTTTCCCCCTTTTGTTTTTTTCTTGATAAGAATTACCTCCCTCAAATTTGTATTTTAAAGGGATGGCCTTGATGAGAGTCCCAGAAGAGGGCAGGCAGATCATTTACCATTTCAAAGGCACAGGAATGAGATGATAGCCCCTCCTAGAAGGACATTGGTTCCCTAAGGCCAGAGTTTTACAATACTTGAAATATTTGGGAGATTAAATAAGGAGGTTTTAGAATTGGTAAAATATGTATGTATATACATACCCAAGAGTTATCCACAAAGAGGACACAAAAAGGACCATAGCAGGATTCTCGCACAGAGAGTCGGGACACTGAGGCTCTCTTTGTCTAGGAGGCAACTTCATTCTTTGTGCCAACACGGGCTCAGTGGGTTTGTACCCGAAAAACGGCCCTGAGCACAGCGGTGTGTAGCCTTTTATGCAATTTCTACTTCTGTGTCTCCCATATATGATGACACGTATAGTCTGAGTGGACACAGTCCAAGTTACAGAGTCGTGTCAGAGCTACGATACGTGTACAGGAGTTGACTGGGCCATACTGCATGCTGCCTTCCTTTGTTCTGTGAAGGTCTCCACCATGTTCCTTAGGAAGGGGTTCTACCACAGGACCGCCCGCGCCAGATCCAGAGCTGCTTCCAAAGACAGCCAAAGGAAGAACCAACAGCCTGTACATCCCAGGCAGACAGAGAGCCAAACCCAATTCCTAAGACAAAAGCACGCCAAGTAAGAAGGCAAGAGCTATTCCCAGGAGAGAAGTGATCACTGACCGGTGGATCTGAATTTGGGACGGAAGGGACGTCGAGTTTTATTTCCCTCTTTCAGGGAGGCTCAGGAGGGAATCTGTTTCCAAAAACTTTTGAGGATCCCCACCCCCAAACCCACGCTTAAGAAATTCCTTAACTATGGCCCTTAGTGTGGCCTTTGACCAAAGAGTAAAAAAGACCTGCAGAGGACAGCCTGTAGCCGAGGGTGGTCTTACTTTACAAGGCAGCTGTCTGCCTAATTGGTCTCTTCAGGGTGGATACAGCAGTCTTGTGGTCTTTCCTTGTATGTACCTTTCCTCTGTTTACTTTTGCGTTAGCCTTTTGTAATAAATCTTTCGACAAAACCACTTTGGAATTTTGAAAGCTTCTGGAGGATTCTGCATACCAATCACAGTAAGTATCCCATTCTGTTTGCTTAATTGGGAACCCTTGCTTTCCAGCACGCTTCTTAAAAAACCTTATTTAATTAGAATGTTCCCCACAATTGGCCCCTGTAATTCTAGTTTGCCTTTAGCAAAATTTTTCCATACTGCTAGATATAGGCAACTTCCAGGACTACAGTTTTCTTTTGTTTTCTTAAGTTTATTTATTGAGAGAGAGACAGAGACAGAAACAGAGACAGAGAGACAGAGAATGCACAAATAGGGGAGGAGCAGAGAGAAAGGAGGAGAGAGAGAGACAGAAGCCCAAGCAGGCTCTGAGATGTCAGCACAGAGCCTGAAATGGGGCTCAATCCCATGAACCATGAGATAATGACCTGACTGAAATTGAAAGTCAGAAGCCACCCAGGCGCCCAGGACATAAAATAAAATAAAATGAGCAGGTGTGCTGGAACGATTTGAAACATCCCATATCTTTTAGCTGGGCCTTTGGGTTTCTCAGAACCAAGCTAATACCTAAAAGGGACATGCCACAGGGCTGGGAATTGTGGGGTGTTTTACAGTGTATCTCACTGCACAGAATTTTCTTGACTGGCAGGTAACCTAGTGCGATGTAACCTGCCCCATGACCAAACTATCCCTTCACAGGATTCTTGAGGTGGTGAGTGCTCTCACGCTTTTTAAATGTTGACCCAATGCCCGTCAATGTTTGTGGCTTTAATTTTGGCTTCCAAGATTCCCATTAGCAAGTGGCCTTTATGTAAAACTATACTGGAGGCCTACCATTGGACCCAGTCCAGCTAAAAGCAAAGCCAATCTGATCTTTGACCCAGGCCAGTTCTTACGTGTGACCAGTAACTACCAGTAGTTCTCAGTGTGGACTAAATCCGCCATTTTAGTAAATGGCGCTGCAGACTGGGACTAGTAAAAGGCCAGAAGACCCCAGTTTAGTGGGACTGCAGAATACAACTGAAGAAGGGATTCCGACATGGAATTGTGCAGTGGACCAAGGGCTATGGATTGGTGCTCCGTCAGAGACTCCCATGGGTCTAGACTCCTCCGTGAACCAATCAGATCGGGAGTTTGAACACAAAAGACCAGAGCTCAAGCCAACAGGAACTCACCAATGGCCACTGGAAATGGCTAGAAAGACTGTGAATTCTAAGAGTGTGTAGGGGGCAACACCTGTGTTTCCCTTCATCCCCAAATGCTGACAGAGGTTTCCTTCGGATCCCAGTGCTGCCACCAAATCTGTTGAAGAGCAAAAATTCAACTGAGTAAATCTGAAGATCTAATTGCCCTTATTAAGCACTTTATGAACCAGGCAGCATCTCACCCAGCAAGTAGAGAGGAGCTCTGAGGAGAGGTGCAAAATGGAAGGTTTTCCTAGGAAGGAGGGAGGGGCAAGAAAGTTATTTGCAGAAGAAAAGGATTGTTGGAGGCAAGGTCATCTTCCCTTAGGGGGAAGGTGAGGGGGTGGTTCTCATTAGGTGGATTACCCCAGCTCCCTTTGGGGAGGAAGGGAGGACGGAGAGGGCCCACGTAATATATATTACCTCAATGAAGCAGAAAATTCCTTGCTGCCGTTAAGACAGCGTTTCTGGGGAACTGCAGTCAGGACAGGGGTGAAGCACCGGTTTGTGGACTTGTCCTAAAGGACATCATGTTGGGCCTGTGGTTTTCTTTTTCATAGTTCACAACTTGGCTAACTGTGTGGTCACAGGGCCTAGCTGTTAGCCTATCTTGGCTTCTGACAGGCCTTCTTCTCTGAGCTTAGTCATTTCCAGCTTTTGGTTGAAAGTGAGAGATGAGACTCTTCCTGAACTCCCAGGGGTCACTGAGGGTTGTTCACTGGCCTGATCTCAATGCTGTTGGGTCTCACAGAACAGGAAGGCTGGTGGGCAGAGCAGTTGGAACACACGTAGCATTTAATGACTCAGTCTGTGGCATCCCAAAACCATTATGACAGTAACATCAAAGATCACTGATTACAGATCACCGTAAAAACATACGAACAATAATAAACAAATTCAAAATACGGTGAGAATTACCAAAATGTGACAGAGACGGCAAGGTTGCAGAGGCTGTTGTGAAAACGGCCCTAACAGAATTGCCTGAGGCACGGTTGCCACAAACCTTCAGTTTGTAAAAAATACACCTGCAAAGCGCGACAAAACAAGGTATATCTGTACTTATCCCAGGGCCTAGTTTTTGTTAAGCACTCAACGCAAAACAGCTATTTTGGAGACACATCCATATGACTCTCCCACTCAAGGATCCACAGCGGCTCCCTCCTGCCAGTCACATCAGCCTAGATTCCTCACTGAGGCGGACTGTTGTAAATCATCATAATCTAGACCTAACCTACCTCTCAAAACTCAGTTCCCACTGATCCCAAACGAAAACCCTTTAATTCAAGCAATCGTGTGTTTCCCTCCTCCCTATGACTCTGGCCTCGGCATTGTGTTTATATTAGTCTTCTCACCGGGTTGTTCTGGTCCCACATTTCTACTCTTGGTAGATACACAGATGGACAGACAGATGGTAGATGATTGATAGATAGACAGATAGATGTCAGACACATAGATGTTAGACAGACATAGAGAGACAGATGTTAGACACATAGAAAGATGTTAGACACACAGATACATAGACAGATACATACATACATACATACATACATATTAGACACATAGATATAGATAGATAGATGATAGATGTTAGAGTCCAGCAATCAAATTATGCCACATACTCATGGACTCTGCTATTGAGTAAGAGACTTGTCCACTCTGGGCCTCCATGTTTTGATCTTTAAAACTGAGCTACTAGTAATAATTTTCCAGCATTGTGAGTGGGTAAAAGAACCTATTTCAGTGCCTAGAACACAGAAAGTTCTCAGGTTAGTTATCTTCTTTCTCCTCCATCACCCATCCGCAAACCACCCCCCTCCTGCCGTTCCACAGACTGGGTCCCGCCAGCCTCTGCAAGCTTCCCTAATTGCTTCGGGTCAGAGGGCCATATTTAACTGGCTTTCTCACAGCACTTTTATCTATCCTCTCATTTATTGCCACTGTACTTATTCTCAATGCTTACACTTCATCTCCTCACGTTATCTTCGTTTCGCAGCAGCAGGTGCAGAGTCCATCCGGATCCTCTGCTTCTCCACTCCACACTCCCTGGAGCAGGGAGGCGGGGAGTAGCCCCCACCTGCAGGAAGGGCTTTGTGGAAGACAGACTGGTAACAAGACTAAGGGGAGGAGAGCTGGCTTCTGACTCAGGCTCCGCAGGCTGTGCTCCCTGAGTCTCTGAACCTGGGTCTTCTCATCTGTAACATGGAATCCGTGCTTAGGTAACTGTCTAACTTACACATTTGCTGTGACAGGACATGAGGTTAAAAAAAAAAAAATCAGAAGCATTTCACAAAAATGTGTATTTGCACATGACCTTGCTTCCAGGATACAGCTTGTGACTGCTATAGGTGGGAGGCACTGTGGCCACTCCATCCTGAAAAGTAAGAATATGAGCCCACCCTTCCCACAGTGGGGAGAAAAGACAAGCTTAGAGATGTAAAATAAGGTTTCCAAGATCTACATCTAATGAATGGAAGTCCACCCCAGGGCTGTTAGACCTCAAAGTCCTAGATGACGGGATGCAGCAAAGGGAAGGTTCAGACAAAGAAAACATAAAAGAATATGTTACAGTTGGTTAGTGCTCTCACTGAGATGCATTCACCATGAGGTCCAAAACAGCTCTAAAAATATCAAGAAGAATACGTTTTGGAGAAAATGAGAGGGTGTGTGGCTTTCTAAGTGTTGAAAATGGCACAGCCAGAATACAAGCACAGGGACCTTCTGCCTCCTAATAGCTTTCCACACCCTCTTAACACTCATACTATAGCACAGCCCAGCTAGCACAGGCAATTCTGAGATGAGCATTGCTAAATCATTACGTTCCAGTTATGACTGGACTGCTGCAATTAATGTGTGTTAAGATGATTTTTTCTATGTAATTTCCATGACATTTCTATGGAATTTGCTACATACACATCTTTTTTTTAAAAAGTTTATTTATGTATTTTGAGAGAGAGTACGAGTGGGGGGGGGCGGGAAGAGAGAGGGAGAGAGAGAGAATCCCAAGCACCTTCTGCACTGTCAGGACAGAGCCCAATGTAGGGCTTGAACCCACAACCCAAGATCGTGACATGAACCGAAATCAGGAGTCGGAGGCTGAACCGACTGAGCCACCTAGGTGACCCCCAAGAGTATTTTCATTATATAAATTGATAAGTGTGAAGGTTAATATCCGCATTTTTTCTTAGTCTTGTTATCAGTCCGTCTTCCACAAAATCGATCTAGAAAATAAAATGGCTCTATTGACTTTACTTCTGGGACATGGAATATGTGCTTACAGAAAGCAGTGGCTTCTCTGGGTCTTGCCATTCTCCTGTGTCTTCAATTTCAGTGCGTCCTCCAGTATTGCAGAGCCCACTCTCCTACTTCCTGTGTTCTCTTTAGCATTCACCACAGCTCGGACATTCTGAATATCCTAGTTACCTGTTAGGTTTCCTGTTTGTTTTCTCCTCTGGAGTCTGCGACCACGAGGGCAGGGGACCATGGTCTGCGTTGACTGAACCCCTGGCATCTAGACACCGTGTCTGACAGACTAGGTCATTGTATGTATTTGTTCACTGAGTGAATGGATGAGAGGCGGGAGGCTTCTCGCAAGAGGTAACCTTAACCTGAGGCGAGTTAAAGGCACAGCACAGGTAACACAGTCAGTGGGGCTGGGACAGTGTTGTGTGGTGACAGATGGTGGCTACTTGTGGTGAGCACAGTGTGGTGCACATACTTCTGGGATCCCTAGGTTGTAGTCTGGGACCCATGTAACACCGTGTGTCAACTAAACCCAGTTGTTAAAAACCTAAAAAGACGAGCTTAATTAGATAATGTGAGAATAATTAACCTTCGCCATTTTTTCTAGTGAGAAATACTTGTGTTACAAATAACAATAGCGCTGATCATAGGCTTACAACCCGCCAGGCCCTGTTCTGTGCAGCTTCTACATTTTCACCCACTTCATGCTCAGAACCGTGTCAGTGTGCACTATTTATGAAATCATTTTACAGACAGAGGAAGCAAAGCAGGGGAAACTTCAGCATCTTGCCCAAGAATGAGTGGTTACAAAGCTAAGTCAGAGACTTGGAGTCCGCAGCTGGGCTTTTAGCCTCTACGGGGTCCCTAAATTTAGAGTCAGGGAAGAGCAACAGGAAAGAAAACACTAGATTCTGGGGAAAAATGTGTCCATCCCTGAAAGCAAACCTACTTCCCAGGAGCACAGCCAGGGGCTGCAGGATGGACAGAAGATGCCGTGGCTCAACTTCCCCAAATGCTATAGACTGAATGTCTGTGTCCTTCCCAGAATGGTAGGTCGAGAAGCTGAGGCCCAAAGGGTTGATGGTTTGGGGAGGTGAGGTCTGAGGTCTTGGAAGCTGACTAGGTCATGAGGGGCAGAACTGAACAGAATTAGGCTCCAGAGAGCTCCTTTCCCACCACATGGGGACACGGCCAGAAGCCAGCAGCCTGAGACCCAGGGCCAGCACCACAACGCCAATCGGGTGCTGGGGCCCTGATCCCAGACTTGTAGCCTCTGGAGCTGGGGGAAGCAAACCCCTGTGGTTCATCAGCCATCAGCCTATGCTGTTCTCTTCCAGCCAGAATGGACTGAGTACGACGCCAAAGCAGAAGTTACGTTTCCCCAGCACACTGGCTGATTCCTAATGAATGGGCAAGTCTGCACTGTGTGAGTTTCACTGTATACAGCTTTTCCCACTGGTTCCTGGCTCTCTGAGCCCCCTCTCTTCCTACTCCGACCTTCTCCAAGTGCAAGTGAAAGAAATTTCCCGAAGATACACTCCCCGATGCAGTCTAAGTTTCAGAGAACTGTCTCTTGAAGCAGAGGGGGGAGGAAAACAAAACAGGATGCGAATGCGTGAACAGTGGCTATTTCTCAACACATGTACACACCCTGCTAAAAGGAAGGTGGAAAATGCTTTCGGTTTCATACCACCGAGGCTGACAGCAAAAAGCCATGGCCGGTAAGTCGCGCACTGTCTTAAAAGGACAGCTCTTGGGGAAAAACGGTTTTGGCTTTTACTTCTCGGAATGTTCAGGTGATCAGAATTGAGGGCGAGGGCACAGAGGCAGGGGGGAGGGCACAGGGGGAAAGGAGAGGGGTTCCAGAGAATTCCACAGCCTGCAGAAAGGAAAGGCAAGGGCCAGAAGGGAGCTGGGGCTTTACTGGTATCCTGTGGTTTTGCAATCCTAACTGAATTCGAAGGGCCACAGTCTGGTAGAAGGTGCGGGATCGGCCCGGGGTGGGCACCACGGGGAATGGGAGAACAGAGCGCTGCCTCTTTATCTTCCCGTGCAGGGTTGAGTAAACACGGGGCATGTCAGGACCATGCCGGGTTTCCAGACAGGAATGGCAGGGAGCCAGTGTGATTTCAGGCCGCCCGGGGAGCACGTATGGGCAAGGCCCAGGGAGCACTGACGGGTGTGCATGGCTGGAGGATTCCTGCCCTGTATGGAGGGGGCGTCCTACTGATTCAACCCAAAGTAGGCTACCCCTTGCTGCTGACACGAGAGGCAGGCAGCCCGTTTTTGTGACTTGAGGAACCCTTGTTCTCCTACCAGACAAGGATCTGAAGGGCAAGAGGAAGCAGTTCATCAACTCGGTCGGCATGGGGACGGTCAACGGCTTGCTGGATGAACTCTTTGAGAAAAATGTGCTGAACCAGGAGGAGATGGAGAGAGTAAAATGTGAAAACGCTACCGTTATGGATAAGGCCCGAGCTCTGATCGACAGCGTCCTGCGAAAAGGGCCACGGGCGTGCCAGATCTTTATCTGTCACATCTGTGAGGAAGACACCCACCTTGCAGAGACGCTGGGGCTCTCCTCAAGTAAGAGTCAATGGCTCAGACCGAAGTTCACGTAGGCCCTGTGTCTGTGCCTGACACTGGGTTTCTTCCCTGCTCGTGTTAGTTTGCGGACAACTTCCTGGTTTCTGGCTTCGGGGCCCCATTTCTCTGTCAGTGGCTCTATTCTGTGTCTCCTCTTTCTTTTTTGTTCCTGGCCTCAGTAGCCTTCTTTGGATCGAAGCTCGTTCCCCATCCTGAATACGTGGCAGCTGATTTGTTGAAGTTCATGAGAGCAGCCTGAAAAGTTTCATGTTGTATTCTCCAGCGACCCTGGCAAGGCATTTCATCAGCCAATGTCTCTCTCTCTCTGTCTCTCTCTCTCTCTCGTTAAAGTCCAGGGAACATAGTCATCTGACATAAGAACTTCAGGTCTGTAATCAAATTCACTTTGTAACCCCTCTCCAAAACTGTGCTCTCCAGGAGGAATAAAATGTATTTCGGTGATGGTGAAGCCCTCCGAGAATAAATTCAGCGCTTACAGAAAAGTGAAGATTTTAAGTGGACTCTGTCTTCTAGTTACCCCCTCCCACCTTCTTCGAAGTGAGCCTGTCCACTAGGGTGGGACCCGGCTGCAGACCATTCTGTGAGCCTCCCCAAACCCCCACCTCCAGTCCTTCTGAGGGCCTAATCCTGGGCTCAGACATCTGAGCAGCCCCTCCTGTGGTCACTTAGTCCCTCCCCACAGCAAACACAGGAGATCCAGGGGAGTCCAGCCCCTGGTCTCTCTTGCACGGGCCAAAGCCATTTAGAAAGAGAAGATGTTCTTTGAAAATGAGAAGCCTTTTTCTCCTGGGGCTTGGGGGAAGCCTATGCCTGCTGAGTGACCCAGCAAGCATTTACCAATGAGTAATGAACTGCTCATTTATCTTTCAGTAACTCTTTCATTTAACATACCCCCCAAATTAGAGACAACCAACAAATAACAATAAGGGCCCAGAATACTTTTAGAATAGCCAAAGCCTTCATCCTTGTCCCATTCCTTTCCATCCACAGTTCATGGACCCTAGAGGCACCTGTAAAACCCACTGTGACTCCCCGTGTGTGGGGTGTGCCTCTCAAGTTGTCCCATGGTGCCTCCTCAGTGAGGGGTATAGGGCTTTGTCTCTCCCTCATCTCTCTGCCAATCTTTTTAGGCCCATAGAACATGACAATTAGATGTAATTTTCGGATGCACTCTAATGGGAGAGATCCTTCTATGAGAAATTTCTTGGTCATAAGAAGACCGACTTTCTATTACCATAAAAGGCCTCCTCCAGAAAATGCTCTTGAAGTTACTGATGGTTAATTTACTCCAGCAGTCTAGATGGGTGGGATGGGTCAAGTGCAGCGTGCTACCTTGGGCTTGAAGTTTTATGGGGTTCCCTGCGGCTGTCCTCCATTCGCAGCAGGGAAATGGACCACTGTTTGTATATGGAAATCTGGTCTCCAATAGGTACCATGAAAAAAAGAGTTGGGAGTATTTCTCAATTGTCAGCTTATGCCAATTCTTAAAGTTTTCGGAATAAGCTTCTCGGGTGGGTGTTGTTCTACTGAGATCCTTATAAAACCTTAAACAAATTTCAATTAAATTCTTATCTTTAAAATTGACAAGCAAAAAAGTTACCGAAGAGGATTTACTAATATGTTGAGTGATTTTATGCGACCGAATACTGCAACTGAGGCGGTGGTTAGGGATCCCGGCACCTGTGTTATCGTGCAGTGCCCTATGTGCCACACTTGATTAAGAGTCTATGGATGATAACGAAGACAGGTTTGCACTCATACCCTGGCTTGGCCACTCTCTTGTTCTGTGATACTTGGGAAACTGACTTTACACTGATTGAGGGGCGACCAGGAGGTCGCCTCGTCCTGATTTTCTGCCGTGGTACGTCTTGGCAAAGTTAAGTGTCCACGAGCAGATGCCTGTCCTTTTTAGGTATCTCTAAAGCCCGGCCCGGCTCTGCATGAGACACTCCTTGCACACACCTGGTAGGCAGTAGGGGTCACCCCAGGAGCCACCGTGAAACTTATAAAGTAAGAGACCTCTTGATGCTACATCTGATGCTGCCTTTCATCGTAGAAAGCAGAAAGAGCCACGTTCAGAGACTCATCTGTTCTGCCACGAAGGTGTATAGGCTTTTGCTTCTCGGTGGTGGGTGTGGTTCTCAGCTAGTCGCATCTTGAACAGGCCTGCAGGAGGTACTTTCAAAGGGGAGCCTCTATCACATTGGCCAAGATTCCTGAGACAGGAGAAGTGACTATTTTAATGTCCTTAATCTTTCCTCAGGCCCACAATCTGGAAATTCTCAGAACACCACGGACTCTGAAGTAGCGTTTCCTCCTCTTCCAGGTACTGGTATTTCCAAAGCAAGAACATCGAACTGCATCTTTCCTGACGTTAACTATATACAGGTTCATGGGATGACCTCAGGGTGAGAGGGCAATGGGTAATTCTCACGAACTGATCTGATGCCTTTTTCTTTTCTTAATCCATGTGCTTTAGCAGAGGCCATCCCCGTAGCTTTACTAACATGTTTATGCTCACAAGTTCTAAACCTGTGTCCCAAACCTGACTACCCACTTGAACACCACACTTCCCTGTTCTAGTGCCTACTGAACATACGCTCTCATGGCTCCCTCAGACAGCTTTTATCTCTCTGCACCCCAAGCCTAACTGGTCATCCTTCCCCCCACCCTGCTTCCCATCCAGTTTCCTCTGTCCTGATTAATGACACCACTATCACCCAGTCATTCACACAAGAAACCTGAAATCATCTTCAGTTCTTTCTTTCTCCTCACTTCCGACACTCAAGAAGCGGCCAAGCTTACTGGTTCCTCTCTCAAATCCAGACCCTGCTCTCCGCTTTTATTTCTACTACTCTTTTTCAGAACCCCTATTCCTATAGTGGCCTAGGATTCTTCAGCCATTTACTATACTTATCTTGTCTTTAAAAAAAAAAAGGAAAGAAAAGAAAAGAAAAAACAGATCCATCCTTCCCCCAGATCCCCCCATTGGACTTTAAGCTTTATGAGGAATTTGGAAGTGTCTGACTTCTTCATAGGTTCAATGCCATCACAGTAGCTGACTCAGGATGCATGCAGTAAATGTTAGTTAAAATACTATTTTACTGACTCATTTCATCGCAATTGCTAGCATACCATGTCCTTAAAAAGATATTTGACAGATGCCAATTGTGTCAGAGATCTTGGTCTAGGTAACGAACAGGACAAACAAAGCTCCTGCTTTTAATGATCTTATGAAAGTACATGAAATATGAAAGAATAGGTATTTGGGAATTTCCACCATCAGATTAAAGCTAGCCGAAAATTTTGGGATGGAAATGACACTACATTTACCCCTTTCAGCAAAGATGGGATAGAACACTATCCCACACAGTAGCAAATTAATCTACCATACTGAAAGATGAGTCATCAGATTATTTTCAATTAAGAATTCTTTTTGAGACAAGATCTTAGAACATTAGAACTCTAGATGCATTCGCTCATTTATTCATTGATTTATACATTCGGGAGGCATATGCAGGTTTGTCAGTATCTGAAGCACAAAGATGTGGGAATGAGATGTGGATTCAAAGACATGGTGCTTTTACCAAGGAAATTATATACAGAGGAAAGAAAAGATAGTACATTCTAGTGGAAACAAATTTACAGCTGTAGGTAACAGCATAGGCTTTCCTTGGAGCAGATATTACAAATGGGCCATCACCATCACTGTGAGAAAGAGAAATGTAAAAGCAGTAGGTGGCTGGGAAGTTAGCGTTAGGCCCAGTGTCACAGAGGAGAGATGAGAAGCCTCTCCCCTCATCTTAGGTGGTGATGAGCCATTAAATACTAGCCCGTGGGCACAGTGTGAATTTGATGGCCTGAGAGAACTCAACAGGTACAGTGCAAGAGTACAGGTAGTTTATGGGGTAGATGGTGAAATAGTCAGAAGGCATTTTCAGGGTTATTTCCCATAATGGAGAACCTTCTAGAGACAGAGCAAGACTCTAAGTTGTGCCCATAGTTGAAGGGGTCTTTGTATTTCCTACAGAGGACAAACACGACAAAAACCCTTTTAAGATTTTGGAATCTGTGGGCAAAGAGCTCCTTACTGGCGTTTTGCAAGACTTGGTGGAGAAAGATGTCCTGAAATTGGAGGAAGCAGAAAAGAAAAAATTTCATGATGCCAAACCTGGAGACAAGCCCCGGGTCTTTCTGAACTCAGTGCGTCAGAAACCCAAGGAGGCAGGTCAAGCCATTGTCCAAACTTTCCTTAATACGGACAAGCATTCTACCAGTTTAGAAGGTAAACTGAAGTCACTTACAATGGGCATCTCAAATTTTCTGGAGTCTAGTCACCTCCAAAGCCCCTCCAGGGTCCTCTATAATCCTGCCATCCTTCATTACTAGAATGTGGTTTTCACTAAACCTGTCGTTGTCCTTTTGGAGGCCATCCTGTCTTTTGCTGGCAGGGATCCAATCCCCAATGAGCTAAGAAGCCAAGTCTTTACATGTACGTTGCTCTCAGAAAGAGGTACTTGTGGACACTTTGCAGTGAGGGATATTTGACCTTGAACCCAGGTCCTGTCACTGTAGACACTCTGATTTCATTCAAGCTTCTTTCCCTCCCTGGGCACCAGTCTCAGCATCTCTGAAATGGTGACAATTTTGGTAACCTCTGTGCTAAGACAGTCACTCTTCTCCAGGGTTCCCTTCTGATTACACAGGATTATAATCCACCAAGTCTCTTCACCCAGAGCACAAGTGTTTTCTTCACAAGTGAGTAATCGCTCTCAGCAGAGTGCCAGCCACATAGCAGGCACGTAATTAATACAGGATGAATACAACAAATGAAGAATGTGCAGGCAACAAAGGTTACTTATCATAATTATGATTTTGCTTCTGATATTTAGACCTTTCTAGGGCTTACTCATTTCTGCAAGTTACAAAATAGGATCAGGAGAACACCTATAATGTGTCCAATCTATTAGGACATTTTAAAACTTCTGATCTACATTGAATTATAAATATTACTAGAGCCCAAATCTCGCCGGGTCCAAGGTCACTAGTGCACACTTAATTTACGACAGTGTTTAACCTGAACTCTCAGTCCTGCATACCAGAGCTTATCAATATACTAATAAAAGTAAGCAATAATTAACAAATGATAACAGAAATTGTAGAGACTTCACTATAGCAAATGAGTTTTTTCAATGAGTCCTTTCTGGAGGTGGGGCGCCCCTGACCAGCAGGACACACACACCAGTCTGATGGACGTCCAACGTGGTGGCCTGGGCCGTGTCCTCATTAATATTTAAACTGGACCTTCGGCAGGTTTATTACTTTCCCTTAAATCTGACACGGAATGGAGACAATGTGGATTTAAAAAAAATCAGCGATAATTCAGCAAATGGGAATCAAAAACGAAGTCATGGGAGCTTCAAAATAATTTTAGCAACTCCAGGCATCACAATGCACATTAAATGGAAAATACATTAGGCCATCAGCCGAATCCATGGCAGGTGGGAGGCAGGCACAGGGATTCCATGGGATCCCTCTGCACACGGAGCCTCCAGAGAGATCCCAGAATGCAGGCAGGTGGGGAAGCTGGGCGAGCTGGCCTTCTGTAGGACATAAAGACCTTGGCCAGGCCTTCTGGACATTGGCCAAGCCTTCTGGACATGGATAGGGTTCTGAGGGTTCCTAGCATGGTACTGAGGGGAGTGGGGAGAGGAGGAATCCAAGCTACTGGTTCATTTCGTGTAACAAGCTCACACTTGGGCAGGCTAACGTGCCACACACTGGTTATTCCTACAAAAAAATAACTGCTTGGGTTCCTACCTCCCAAAGGGATGGCTTTGTCTTACCTGGTACCAGACCCTCTCTTTTTGTATCAGTTTAAGGGGTTCTCGGAGCATTTCATTAGGTAACAGATAAGACAAACACATTGAAATTTTTATCTCAACTCTTAATTCTCTCATTTGTTTCCACTGTGCTGCTAGGTGAGTAGAACCCCCTTTGGGAAGCAGGCTGCACTATAATATTTATTATGTGGTACTGAATGGATTCATCTCCATGCCAACCTTACCATTAAATATGAGATGGAAATCCTATCTATTCCCAGTTTCATCTGCAAGCACAGTATCTATTTGTAGATACATAATGGTCATTAGGAGCCAACATTTGTTAAGTTAGAGTGTTCGCCAAAGCTGGACACAATCTGGAAACCGAGAACTCTTTTGATGAGAAAACGTACTCTCTGACCAGAGACTATCCGAGGACCCTATATGTCCTCCCACTGGCAGAATCTTCTGGAATACAAAGGAAGAGCATGTGTCACTGTTCAAAAAAGATTCAGAAAGCTGGGTTTCCTTAAAGACTTGTAATCTGCTGCCTCTCCAGGTTTTTAGCATTTAGAAAGACATTTATCAGAAAAATATTATTTAAAAACTAATGGAAACAAATGAGTGAAATAGAAAAAAAAAGTGTAGAATATAAACAACTGAAAATTTTATACGGGGTAACATTGCTTTTCTCATTTAAATAAAATCAGAGGTGTTCTTGGTTCATGTAAGTGAACACAAAGGTTTACCCATTTCATAGACAAAATCCTTCCTTTTCGAATAGCTCTTGGCAAACTTCTAAATTCTGTTTGTGAATTCTTCTTCCTCATTTCTCTGGGGTGCGGGGCGGGGGGGGGGAGCTCTGGACTTTCCAAGTGTCTTGCACAATCTCCGTCAAGTGAGGCCAAGCAGGGTCTGAGAGCACTACATTTCTCCAGGGAGTGGGTCAGGATGAGCCAGAGACAAACTTCTCCACAAGGGAGGAGGGATTTCCTCACATTTTTAAACCTGGTTGAAAACTGAGCGTGAGTTACTCAGCAACCTGGGGGCAAGTGTCACCAGAGCACAGTAGAGTCTCTGGACAGAGCCCTAGAGTTACGACACAGCAGTGACCCTCTACATAGCTGACATCACAACTTGGCGACAAGTCACCGAAGCCTGTCTCCTCTGGAAAGGTCAAGAGTCTGGGCCAAGTGACAGCTGGATGGTACACAATTCAAGATCCCATTACGTGTCTGGGGTGTATTGCATGAAATAAGAACGGGCTCAAAATTGTACATCGTCCCACAGGACGGCCACTAGCCATACCTGGCTATTGGGTGCCTGACTCCTGGCTGGTAACACGTGCCGAAAGGGTGATATTTTGGACGTATCATGTTAAAATGTAGTGCTAATGTTAGTAATAATGCCAATTAATATGAATTAATGTCATCTGTTTCTTTTTAGTTTTGTTTTTTTACCATGGACATTATAAAATTTTGACTTGCACAGGTGGCCCAATTACATTTCTAATGGCTAGCCCTCCAATAGATATTAGCTCAATATGTCCTTGCTCGGAGATGATAGAAAGTCTACTTGGATGAGTGAGGACCCTACAGTAAAACCACTAGAAAAATCAAACTGTTTCTGCTGAAGGTGGAAAGGCTAAATTTGACCCCAAATCATCAAGGCGTTTTCTTCAGAATTAGCAGAATCTACTATTGCACTTTCAAGTGGATCTTCTTTCTCTACTAAAAATCCCCCCCTTCTTTCCTAGTCAAAATACATCTCCTCACACTAGAGGTTAGATACAGTCATAACCCTTACGTGTTAAAAAATCTTCTGCCCATAGTTTCCCTTCTTTGTCAGTTTCTGAAGTGGTAACTGGGTCACAAAGGTAGATCTCATAATTTATGTCATGTGATGTATCCTGCAGCTAGCGTGAATAACATGCCTGGGCCGGCTGAGCCAGAAGAATCTGTAGATGCTCTCAAGCTTTGTCCTCGTGAAAACTTCGTGAAACTGTGTAAACAGAGGGCTGAAGAGGTGCTGTGCTCGTCCTTGAAACAGAGAATAAGAGAGAAACAACTGTTTTCACGAAATACACGGTTTCCTAAAGCACTACCTGCAAAGTTTGGGGAGTGGGGGCAGTGGTCATCTTACCCATAGATGCTTTGGGCAAGGAGGAAATCATGGGGCCTCACATAGACTCTAATTCTCTTTCAACCCCATGATAAAATGTACATTTCTCACTTTGTTCATCTATTTGTTCTAGTATCTATTTGTGATTTATGACAATTTTAGCCGTAGTCATAGATGCAAAATATGTATAAGAGAAAATGACCAAGTAATAATTGTTTGCATTCTAGTGAAAATCCTAGATATAATGCATATTTTTAAAATATAATTGAAGCCTGCATAGCACTGTATGTTGCTATGTTTTCAAAAACCAGTACCAGAATAATAATGTTACCAAAGGCAAAGGATCACTGATGCAATCGTTTTTAGCCGGGGCCACTGGCAGGTGTCTCCCGGCTTTGACAAAAATTGATCTGAATCTTGAATTCTAAGAAAGATGAGACCAGGCAGAGAAGAGAGAGGAAGAGACAGTAGGAAATATCCGAGGGCCCTCAAGATTCCTGAGTAACCATCGCAGATATATACTGGGTCCTGTTCCAGGCTCTTAAAAGATCATTTACTTCCAATTTGTAATTCTTTCCATTGTCAACTCCATCCACTGTAAAGAGTTAAGAAGGCAGGGTCTTCTGGTTCAGGGGTTGGGACAGCTACATGAGCCCTTAGCACGTAACAGGGACTGGTGGGTGAGGCTTTCAAAGGGGAGGAAGACAAACTGAACTCACTGCAAATCCATTTCTGGCAGATCTACCCAATAAAGGAGAGAAAGGATCGTACTCGTCTGGCTCTCATCATATGCAATACGACGTTCGATCATCTTTCTCTCAGGAAGGGGGCTGACCTCGACGTTGCAGGGATGAGGAGGCTGCTTACAGACCTTGGCTACAGTGTGCACATAAAAGAGGAACTCACTGCTAAGGTAGGGACCCCTAACCTGCCCCAAACAAGTACATGTTCAACATCCATACTGCTACTAACACATTAGTGTTACCATATTAGGCAAATATTTTGACAACCTTAAGCTGTGTGTGTGTGTGTGTATGTGTGTGTGTGTATTTATAAAATGAAAGTATTGGAAAGTAAAATCTATGCCTCTTTTGAGCTCTAACTGTCGTCAGTTCCATAAATGAACAAAGTGATTGGCATGTTCCAAAATGGGATGGTTAGGACTTGGCCCCAACACTGCCCAGAAAACTCTAGAGTAACGAGCGTTTAGCAAGAATGTACTTGCCACGAATGTACTGAGTCCCAACTGTGTCCCAGGGGTTATTCCTGGCACTGGGTACAGGTCTGTGAATGAGACAGGAAGCTCCCACCTGCCACGATCTAGGTGCACTTAGCGAGAGTAATCAATCTGTAAGCAAAACCGAAAATTTCAGGGTGTCTCTAGAAGACCGAAAAGAGTCAAAAGCAAGTGAAAAGGAAACATGAGAGCAAACTGGTGAGTGGGGAGCAAGAACGTTGGACGGGGTGGTCGAGAGAAACCTCTCTGAGGAGATAACAGAGAACGAGGCACACCAGTGCATGGAACAAGACAGGTCCAGAAAGGCGTGGATGAAATACATTCCAAGTGACAAGTCTGAACGCAATGGGAAAGCTGGCACAGGAACACCACAGAAAGACTATGGTGACCACAGCCCAGGAGAGGAGGAGGCAGGGCGAGAGGGGGTGTTCGTACATCCACGGTTCGATTTCATTCTAAGCACGGTGGGATGGGTTTTACAAGGGAAGCTGTGTGATGCCTTTATGACACAAAACTCTGATCAGGTAATGAGAGAAAAGACAGAGATGGAAAGGAAAAACTACATAAGGGTCGGGAGGCGAGTGCAACATGTATCCAGAGGATGGTTTATACAGTGTCATCAGGAGCAGAAAGTTCCACCCACTGCTCCATGATAGGAAGATGGGGCAGCCACCAGGAAAAGGCACAGCACGTGGAATGCCACGGATGCTTCCTACACTGTGCATGAGGAGTAGGAGGTCAGGCTAATTGAAATGCTTGTCCCTGTCAAAGTGAGACTTGGAGGTCTTTTTCAGGACATGGAATCAGAGCTGAGGGCATTTGCTGCCCGTCCAGAGCACAAGTCCTCGGACAGCACATTCCTGGTGTTCATGTCTCATGGCATCCTGAGTGGAATCTGTGGGACGAAGTACAGCGCCGGAGGAGACCCAGATGTATTGGCTTATGACACCATCTTCCAGATTTTCAACAACCGCAACTGCCTTAGTCTAAAGGACAAGCCCAAGGTCATCATCGTCCAGGCCTGCAGAGGTGGTGAGTTCTGAGATGAAGCTGTTTGCAGAGAACAGTGATGTGTACTTTTTTTCTAGAGGGAACGACTGTAGACCCAATTCAGGCCATAGAAACCAAACTGAACCATTAGGAGAGTCCACCTCGGGGGCTGGTAGCACGAGAATGTGTCTTGTCAACTGACACATCTCTACTTGACTTAATCCAGGGTCTTTTAGGTTTTGTGGAGTGGCATTTGGGGGGATAAAAAGGAAACAAAAATTATTTAGCGAAAAATCTAAGTCTGCTCTCTGAAATGATGCAAGTGAGGCTTTAACTCGTTTGTTGGTCTTAGCAAATGGGTTCTTCCAGTTTTATGACATTCTCACCATTAGTGGGCACATTGCTCAACAACACGAGAGAAAGGCAGAGTGGTGTGTGTTTGTGTGTGTGTGTGTGTGTGTGTGTGTGTGTGTGTGTGTCTGAAACTGGTTAGAATAAATATTTAACAAGAAAGAGGTGGGTAATTGGACCAGGCATACTCGGAGCTGTACAGTGTGCAGCAAGTCGATGTCTCCACAGAAAATTTGGGGGAACTGTTGATCAGTGACTCTCCAGCGGCCCCAATGGACAGCACTTCACAGATGGGTAGCAGCCTTTCACAGGTGGGTGACAACCTAGAGGACGACGCCATTCACAAGGTCCACGTGGAGAAGGACTTCATTGCTTTCTGCTCCTCGACCCCACGTACGTGTCCTTCTGTTGCAGACAGGGATTGGGGGGCCCGAGGCCAGCTCTGAGTGATTCTAGAAAATCAAGACAGGCTCTGTGCAACAATGACCTAAAGCAAATTTTAAGGGTTGATGTCTTTTATGTTTTGTCTTGTCTGTTCTATGGGGATAAAGATTCTTTTATCCCCCATACGTTCTAAAATTGTGCTTTTATTATAAGTGCTATGCTTTATAGTCAAAGGCACACCAAACATTAAAACAACCTAATGGAAGGAACCCCCCTGACCATAAGCCATTTTAACATAAATGATGGATTCAGTTTTCTATTGAATCCAGTCAACATTTTGAGAAGAGTTTTAATGGATCCTGGGCAAGCCTTGCCTCTGTATTTCCCATTTGATACTTTCTGTCGGTATGCCATCACACACCCCAGCAAGGGATTTGGATGCCCTATTAGAGGAGTACAAAATGGTACTAGGGGGCTTATTAGACCCTACTAATAGAACAGTGTAGAATCCTTGAGCTCAACATAATCACCTGAAGAAGCCTGACATTTGAGTGCTTTTAATTTGCAAATTTTTATTTTTCATCTTTTTTAACCCGTTTATGGAATCATAATTGACATACAAAATACTATGCATGTATAGTGTATATGATGTAACGAGTTTGGAGATAAGTATGTATCTGTGAAATCATCACCACAATCTATGCCATGAACATATCGATCCCCTCCAAGAGTTTCCTTTGGGTCTGTTCATCTATTTTATTTGCTGTATTGTGAAAGGAGAGTATGAGATCTGTAAAGAGCCACCTGTGTAAACATGGGGACATTCTTGAATCCATTTGAGCTTCTATTGTTGCCTCTGTAAAATGTGATAATTCCCGTTATCTCTCAAGCAGATGAACACGGGGCATGTAATAAAAAGTCAGTCCGTCCTAACAATACAGTGCCATCTTCCACAATTCTGATGAGCTGCCCCATTAGGGTCAATCTCTACTAGCTTTTGGTGTGTTGGTTTGTTTCCTCTCTGTGGAAAAGGGTTATAAGTGCTTCTCCTCAACATGTCGAGAGAATTACCACGCTATGCTTTAGAAACAAATATAAGCAACCTAAGGGTGAAGGCCACAGCCCAAGGGTGACCGCTTCCTGTCTCCTTAGATCATGTGTCTTGGAGAGACGTGAACAAAGGATCTCTCTTCATTACACAACTCATCACGTGCTTCCAAAAGTATTCGTGGTGCTCTCATCTGGAGGAAGTATTTCGGAAGGTAAGCTTGTCTCTCCTCTTCTAGTCACGTGTTGCTTAAGAGGGCTTTGTTATTATCTGCCTTTCAGGGGACAGTGGCAGAAATGTCAGGCAAACACAAGTAGAGTGGCACCTGGTTTTTGTCATCTAGGTGTTTAAAACCTGATACAGAAAAAAAATATCAATGTGTAGAAGCAGGAGATCAAAATATATTAAACAATAATAGAAAATATAAGCTTGTCTCTCATGGGATTTAAGTTCTTACATTTCAAAGAGTGGGAGGTATTTGGATTAATTTTCATTGTTTAATTTATTAAATAAATAGGGTTGGGTGGCATACTTGGTGGTGGGTTCTATCCTGGCAACAAGGGGGCGAACGAGACATATGTGACATAAGGCTGTGGAGCATTTACACTCTTGTAAGAGAGACGATTGCTGGGATAGGATCCGTAAAGACAAAGACTGAGGACACGTGAAAGAGAAGACAGGAGAAGACGTTCTTTGAATGGGGTGGTCCAGAAGGGAAGACGTGATATTCCTTCCCCGGCTCAGGACATACCTGGGTCCTCCTTCTTCTAGTTTATTTCCCTCTGTAGCTCCCGCAAGCATGCATGCCTTCAGGGTATGTGTTTATTTGTTTCTTTTTCAACTGCATTCACTCACTCAAATGAGACCTTAATGAAGGCAGGGATTTGCTAAACACCTCAACATTCAGGCACATAGGAATTAATATTCATTGAGTGAATAAATGCATGAATAATAAATATATGCTCCTCCCCTCTTTTTAGGGAGAAAGGGATTGGTATTAAGAACATGGAAAAGTGTGTTGTGTTTCCATGCAAAAACACAGAGGACAGGTACACTCTTATGGAAAAAGAAGGCTACACCATTAGTAAACTGGAGAAGACCGCAGTGTGACATGAGTCAGGGTCTCCATAAGAACTTAGCAATTTGACGAACAGGATTTATACACTGCACTTTGAAGGGCATTTCTAGGAAAAGACTAGCAATAGTCGATCTAGGTTAAGTAGGATCTCATTGATCAGTCCGTGTCAAAAGACTTCAGGTCAGGTTGGTGGAGGGGATGTGAAAGTTGTTCATTGTTCCAGACTTAAGAACAAAATCCTGGGATTTGAGTCTCATTAAATTGAGGAGTTAGCCCTGGTGGATGTAGAACGTAGAGAATTCTCGAGACCGAGTTCTCACGAACAGACCCCAAAGGAAAATTGGTCATTAGACCTATAGATCAGAAAACAGGAAATGGAAGTTTGGAAGGCCTTGGATTAGATATAAAGTATGTGAGATAAAGAGCTATTGTGACAGAGGGTGTCACTTGTAAGAGGGAAGGCAGCAGTGGCAGGAAGTTAGAGTATCCATGGGACGAGCCTCATCAGTCCTGGGAGCACCCTGCATGCCCGGAATTTTTGGGCTCGAGGTGGAAACTCTTTTCTGAGAATTCCTAAGAGGTAGGCCTCACCTAGCACCTCTTTTTGGTTTTAGGTACAACAGTCATTTGAAAAACCAAATGTTAGAGCCCAGATGCCCACCATTGAACGACTATCCATGACAAGATACTTCTATCTCTTCCCTGGCAATTGAAAATAGTAAGTATCAAGAGGTGTTGGCAGGGGAAGTGAATGGGAGAGTAATACGGGTGGTGAGGTCCAGTGACCCATGGCAGCTGACAGCTGAGACGGTCACAGTAGTGTGCCTTGTTGATGTAGTCTGGCGATCAGTTGCTGTTTTTTACTGTACTTAATGTGCATCTGGCCCCTACCACCACCTCCACAATCCATCCGTCCGTCCATCAATCAGTGAGAGAAGCCAAACCAAGACAGGAAGTAATAACCTACGAAGGACACACGGTAGCAGTTATTAACATAGAAATGTGCTCACGCTTCCATTATTACTTATACTCATCTCTCATTCTCTACCTGCCTGCCCCTCCCTCACGCTCAGTCACCACACAGTGCCTCAGATCCTGAAAACACACAACACAGAGGAGCTGACCATGGAGAAAGCAGGACTTTGGTCCTCTGAGGGCATGCACTCCCTCACTACTTTGAGCTATCATCATCACACAGTATGAAATCTATCCGGGACTGTAAAGCTTGTGGTGAGGCCAACTCTGGTTCTCCAGCTGTTCTCACAGTGTGGATCTCAGAACACTCAGAGTGTGGTCTCAGATCTGCAAATACTACTCAAGTATCAAAACCCCTTCAAGCACCCATCTCAACATATTATTATTATTATTAGGCAAACTACTTTAGAATGGGTACATCAAGGTTAGACCCAACAATTATTTTACTCCCTCATAGCAGCTTTATATCATTCTACATTATAAACAATTCTTAGTATCCCTCTCAGACACATAATTTAAATTATATTTTATCATAACGTTTATCTCAGTAGTTTCAACATTTACCCATACTCTGGTTTCTGACAATTTGGTTCCATAATTGCACAGATATCTCAGTATAATAGCTTTCAAGGCCTAATTAGTCCAGTAGAACCACATTTGGGGATTGAATTATTGATGCGATGCATTTCTCAAGCAGTTACTATGTTCCAGGTTCTGTTCCAGTTGTTGGTAATCGACCAGTAAGCAAAACAAATGGAGTCTTTGCTCTGAGAAAGCTCATACTCTAGCGAGTGGAAACAGACTCTAAATACACAAGGAAATATATCCTATGTCAGAGAGGGATGAGAGCTAAGAAGAAAGATAAAGGATGCTGCAGTGCTATCTATAGATTAATCAGGCAAAGTTTCTTTGAAGGGATCAAATGGTAAAATCAGAACAAAGAATGGGCAGACTGGGGAGGGAACCTTGTGGTATCAGGGGCAGGGGGAAAAGTGTCCTAGCTCAGGGAATAGCAAGTACAAACACCCTAAGGCAGAAATGCAATTAACATGTCTAAAGAACTGCAAAACGATGGTAGACTGGAGGCAGATGAGACTGGGGAAAGTGGCTGAAACAACCTAAGAAAAGCAGTGGGGAGCCTGATCACAAGGACCTTGGTGGTCACATGGTAAATGTTTTACATATTTTATGCCCAGTGTGATGGACAATATTTCAAGTGCTTTGCACAGAGAAATGATGTAATTTCATAACAGATTTGGCAAAGAAGACACTGAGTATTTTTAGCAGACAGATTAGAAGGGTCACAAACATAAACCAAAGGAAGTGGCAAAAAGTACCCAGAAGAGGATGAAAAAAGAATCATAATAAGGGATGGACTAAAGGCTTCTGGGGATTACTATCGTGACCTTCTGTTCTTTTTCTCTCCTTCAGGCAATCATGGGCAGTCCAGCCCTTCTTGACCAACTTGGAAAAGTACCTTAGCTAGCACAACACACTCATTTAACGTTTGGTATCTCAATAAAAATGAAAACAACTAAACTGTGCCCTGTAAATCCTCCAAAAGAGAATATAATTTCAATTAAAATGGTGGCTGGTTGGAAATGAAGCGTAAGAAGCAAGCTGGATTTTCCAGCTTAATGACTCCTATAGTGTCTGCATGTCACTGGGTGAAGACAGCTGGCCATGACTTTGGCCCTCAGTACAAGGTGAAAGGAGACAGTGCCCATCTGGAGACCAACACTGTAAATTAGCTCGCCATTTGTACACTCTCAAACCCTGGATCTATATGATGATGTAGAACAAATTTTCTAATTCATTACTTAATCAACATGATCTGTTGGGCTCATTTTTTTTCCTCAGTAAACTATTATGATTTCAGCAAATTAATCCCATATATCTTTCTTCCCATAAGTTAATTTTCTTGTTATTGTTTTCCTCAGACTCTGCATGTTCCACATTTCAGAAAAATTTTATCCCTTGCAAGCTCTTGGCTATTGAGATCAGTTGGGCTTTGATTCAAGACGGTATAAAGTCAGTGTATTTGTAGAGAAATACAAATATAATTGCATAAATGGCAGTAAAGTGAAAGGGGGGTGTTAGTAATGGAAAAGACAACATCCACAGTTCTGGAGGGATGAATGTTGGTAGAGGAATTTGGGCAACATGGCCATCAGAACTACTATGGAAGGAGATGTACCACTTCTGCTATGTGTACAGAGAATGCTGGATAGATATTTTAACACATGGCTGAACTGAATTTAAAAAAATAAAAGGATGCTCTAGATATGGAATGTAACTATAATAGTTAAATTTATACAGATCAATTGTATGTCAGGATTAATGTAAAGATTTTGATTATTGTGAGGGATTTTTGTATATAAGTAACTAATTTAATCATAACAACAGCCCTGTAATCATCAACATCCCTGTTTTACAGACAGTGAAACAAAAGAACATAGAGCTTAAATGACTTGTCCAAAGTCACAGTCAGCACGTGGCCACAACAAGATAGGAGTGCCCAGACTCACTCTGGAATCAGAATTATTAACCATTGTGCTGTGTTGCCTCTTCAAAGCAAGGAGAGACTAGAATGGTAGGGATTCTGAACTATTGGGGTTAAGTGAATTTTGAATTGCAAGGGTTAACTAACGTTACAAAGATTAATGATGTTTTTATTTCTGGACTTGGCCTACCTACGTAGAAACATGAGCCACATCACAAAGATCTAAAGACACATATTATATACACCTCATTCTCTGGCTACTGAGTGTTAATATTAGAAATCCACTAGCAGAAAGACTGCCTCACATCTCAACTCAAAATTGAAATATATAAATCAATCGATCAATAAATGCACATACATAATTCATATACATATACAAGTGTATATGTACAACACATACAAAAACAAGGAAGAAAAACGTATGAACTAAGCATTCAACTTGAGAAGTCAGAAGAATAGTAAACCAATACATAAAAAGAAGTAAGCAAATAATAAAGATTAAAAAGAAATCACGAATAAAACGGTAAGGAAACAAAGGACTGAGCAGGTCATTAAAGCAAACGCTGGCCCTTTAACAGGACGAATCAAATCGCAGACATTCAGCAAGACTGAAAATGAAAAAACAGAATTAGCACAAAGACAGTGTCAGAAATACAAAGGTACAATAAATACAGACAAAAATATACAGAAAAAAACCAGAGAATATCATACATAACACAGGAAATATATGGAAAATTTTCCAGAAAAGGTAAACTAATACACAATAAAGTAAGAGGCTGAATGGATCCATAAAAATTCAAGAAATTAATTTTTATTTGTCATATCTAACAGCAGAAAAGGTTAACAGACCCAAATCGTTGTAGACAGGTCTTACAAAACTTCTCAGAAACTGATGAGCTCTACTTTAAATAAATACTTCCACATCAAAAAGAGAAGTACACTTCTTAAGTTGTTTTACAGGGCTTCTCTAAAACTGAAACAAAATTACAAAAGAAGAAAAGTTAGAAAAATATCAGCTGATTTTTCATTAAATTTATGTAAAGATTCTAAAAAACATGCTAGCAAAGAAAAGCTAGCCATAACTGAAATAATATTAATATTTATTAACTAGTATTTAATGATACTAGTATTTACACTAAGAATGGGGTGACAGTATAATAACAGACATATTTATGACAGCGTTCTTCAAAAAAATAAGATGAAAAAGTAGATGCAATAATTTTAAGAAGTTTACAAAGGCATTCTGTAGTATTCAGAAATTGTTTATAATAAAAAATAGGGGCACCTGGCTAGCTCAGTCGGTTGAGCAGCAACTTTGGCTCAAGTCATGATATCAAGGTTTGTGAGTTTGAGCCCCTCATCAGGCTCTGTGCTGATGGCTCAGAGCCTGGAGCCTACTCCAGATTCTCTGTCCCTCTCTCTCTGCCCCTCCTCCATTCACACTGCATCTCACTCTTCTCAAAAATAAAATAAACATTAAAAAATAAATAAATAAAAGATTAAAAATTAAAACCTTAAGAAAACAGGAAGAAAGCCATTCCTTAATCTAACGCATATATTTAATAAAAAGCCTACCGATAAAATAGAAATAGAGGAAAAACAATATGAGAAAATCTGTAGCCTTCTTATGCAGAAGTATTTGAGTATTATCTTTATATAACATACAAGTAAAAAAGATTTCTAATCAATTTTGCACTAGAGTTCCAAGCTGATTAAGCCAAAAGTAAAAACTATGGAACACAAGAAATAAAATCATTACTGCTTTTGAAAAATATGATTTTATTCATTAAAAATCTCTTCCAATTAATAATAAACTCCTTGGATTTGCAAGAGTTCAAATTAGTATACAAAATTTAACAGCATTCTTGTATTCCAAAGAAAATCAGGAAGTGTTTGCTTTTTTAAAGCCTCTCTTTGCAATAAGAAGAGACTAACATAAGATACTTGAAGATAATCCTAAACAAATAGTCACAAGGCATATATGGAAAAATATATTTTAAAAAATCCCTGAGTGATATATATAAAAAAAAAGATTTAACTACTATGAGAGATATATAATCCCATTGATTAGAAGACAAAAAAATATAAAGGTTTCAATTTGCCACCCAAATTAATCTATAAACCCAAGAGAACAACAAAGAAAACATAATAGCATATTTTATTGAACTTAATAGGTTATTTATACACTTTGTTTGGAAGGTGAAGTAGTAGGAATCGCTAAGAAAACAATTTTGTTTCAGGAGGATGGAGATTGCCTAAATGGGAATCAAGACATGATATATAACTCTATGAAGGGAAACAAAAACAAACATAAACTACTGGGACTTCATCAAGATAAAAAGCTTCTGCATAGCAAAGGAAACAATCAATAAAATTACAAGGCAGTCTGTGAAGTGGGAGAACATATTTGTAAATGACATATCTGATAAAGGGTTAGTATCCAAAATCTAGATAGAACTTACCAAACTCAACACCCCAAAAAATACATGATCCAGATAAGAAATGGGCAGAAAACATGAATAGACACTTTTCCAAAGAAGACATACAGATGGCCAGTATACACATGAAATGATGCTCAACATCGCTCATCATCAGGGAAACACAAATCAAGACCACACCGAGATACCACCTCACACCTGTTGGAATGGATAAAATTAACAACACAAGAAACAACGGATGCCGGTGAGGAGGTGGAGAAAGGGAACCCTCTTGCACTGTGGTGGGAATGCAAACTGGTGCAGCTACTCTGGAAAACAGTCTGGACACTCCTCAAAAAGTTAAAAATAGAACTACCCTATGATCCGGCAACTGCATTAGGCATTTACACACAGAATACAAGAATACTGATTCAAAGGGTACATGCACACAAATGTTTATAGCAGCACTATGTACAAGAGCCAAGTTATGAAAAGAGCCCAAATATCCACTGACTGATGAGTGGAGAAAGAAGATGTGGTATATGTATACACTGGAATATTATTCAGCCATCAAAATGAATGAAATCTCGCCATTTGAAACGATGTGGATGGAGCTAGAATGTATTATGCTAAGTGAAATAAGTCAGTCAGAGAGAGACAAATACTGTATGATTTCACTCACATGTGGAATTTAAGAAACAAGAGATGAACATATGGGAAGAGGGGAGAGAGAAGAGAAGGAAACAAACACAAGAGACTCTTTTTTTCCTTAAAAAATTTTTTTTAATGTTTATTTATTTTCGAGACAGACAGACACAGAATGCGAGTGGGTTGGGGCAGAGAGAGAGGGAGGCACAGAATCTGAAGCAGGCTCCAGGCTCTGAGCTGTCAGCACAGAGCCTGACACGGGGCTTGAACTCACGAGCTGTGAGATCACGACCTGAGCCGAAGTCAGATGCTCAACCGACTGAGTCACTGAGTCACCCCCTAACACAAAGGACTCTTAACAACAGAGAACAAGCTGAGGGTTGATGGAAGGTGGGGGATGGGCTAGATGGGTGATGGGCATTTAGGAAGCCACTTGTTGGGGCATCTGGGTGGCTCAGTCAGTTGACCATCCAACTCTTCATTTCCGCTCAGGTCATGATCTACCGATTCGTAAATTTGAGCCTGGCATAGGGCTCTGTGCTGACAGAACCTGTTTGGCATTCTCTCTTTCACTTTTTCTCTGCCCTTCCCTCACTCGTGCTCTCTGTCTCTCCCTCAAGATAAATAAACAAACATTAAAAAAGAAAAAAAAAGAGGGCACTTGTGATGACCACTGGGTGCTGTATGTTGATGAATCACTGACTTCTACACCTGAAACCAATACTGCACTGTATGTTAACTAACTAGAAATTAATCTTAAAAAATGAAACTAAAAAGTGAATTCAAAGATGATAAAAAAAAGAAGGTGCATAAACCAAGGGCAGGACTTTTTAAAATGCACAAAATCAATAAAATATCCATTCACTCAGTAAAACTACAAATATTCAATAATGACTATATGGCAGGCATTTGGCACTGAGAACAAAACAAAGTTCCTCTCCTTATGGAGCTTGTACTTTAACAGGGAACAGGGAGAGAATATATAGAAACTAAATAAATACACAGTTTATCAGCAGAGTAGACGTGATGTAGAGAGGGAGCCCATCATGGGACATGTGAAGGAAGAACATTCCAGACAGAGGGAAAAGCGAGGAGAAATGGGCTGAGACAGGAACATGCTTGATGTGTTTGAGCAGGAGCAACGAGATGATGGCTGGAAATCCACAGACAAAGAGGAGTGGTGGAAAGTTAGGACATGAGATCAAGGAATTCACCATGTCCAGACTATATAATGTGCCATTGCTATAAAAGACCTTCCACTTTTACTCTAAGATAGAAAACTGTAGACAATGTTGAGTGGATGAATGAATTAAATGGTCAGAGTTACATTTTATCGAGATCAGTCTGGCTCCCGGGTGGAGATGAGAATGGGAAGGATGAGGCCAAGGTAGACCCAGAAACAGGACTTGGAAGGCTATGGCAAAAATTCAGAGTTGAGGGCAGTCCAGATCTGGATGACGGATGCAGAGGGCAATCTTTGCATTCTGAAGGTAAAGCCGACAGAATTGGAGAAAATGAGAGAAAGAGTGTAGGACTTAAATGTTCTACTCTTGGACACTAGAAGAATAAAATGGAAAACATTCTAACAGGGGGTAGGTTTGGGGGCACTGAGACATCTAGTAGGCAGTGAAATAGATGCCCATTGGATACCGGCTATATGAGCCCGGCATTCAGGGGGCAGGCATGGGCTGGAGGGGAAACTTTTGTGCTGTCCTCCTATGTATAAACGGTATCAAAAACCAAGCTGCTGCCTGAGGCTGCTGAATGAAGGAGGACAGACAGAGCAGAGGCCCTGAGATGGGAAGTCACTGGCCAAGTTCACCAAGAAAAGCAGCCAGTGACGTCATGGGAGAACAAAGACAGGCTTGTGATCTGGAAGGCAAATGAATGAAGGGTTTCCGGAAGAGGAGCAAATATCACTAGGAAATGCTTCTAACGTCAAAAACTGAGACAGTACCTAATGTGTTGATTCTTATAAATATCTGTCATACATTGTGAAACTGTAAAAAGCAAATGACTGACAAGATGAGGGAAAAGTTAGAGGTAAATGTGTTTATCTATTGGGGAATAACAAACTGTCCCAAAACTCAGTGGGTCAGTCACCCGTGTGGTCCTTCTCGTCTCTGGGATTCTCCATTTGTCTGAGATCACCGGCACACAGGCTAGGAACCTACTGACATTTCTGGGATCGTTTATGTATTAGTAAAACGTCTGGCTTTGGAAGCCTGAAGCTGGTCTCCGATGGCCTGTCCGGGGCCACTGGGCTCTTCTCCACGTGACGTCTGTCATCTTCTAGCAACCCAGCCCAGGTATCCAAGAGGGGGAAGAGTGCCATGCTTCTGAAGACCCGGGCACAGAGAGTTGCGGTGTCCATTTACCGCATCATGATGGCAAGACCAAGTCGTAGTTGAGCTACCAGTCAGAGCAAAGGGTTCAAAGAGACTGGAGATGCAGGCCATCAACAAAATCAGTATTGTACTGAGTGCTTTTTACAAGCACAGGAACAAAACTTTCAATGATGCGAGCTAAGCATATACTGGGGTTACTTTGTAGTGTGAGACTATTTGGGTGGATGATCTTATTTCATTTCATAAAAACTGTGTTACTTAATTGCAATTGCGAACCCATGTTAAAAAAAAAAAAAAACTCTAATTTTAAGTAAAAGAGTCAACCAAGAGAAATATACACATTTTCCCCAGAACTGACAAGCGGGCAGATGAGGAACAAGAGAAGAAAAAAGATCGCTTATCTGGGTTTTTAAAAACAGTGACAGGGAGTACCCCTGTGTGTCACTTTCCAGCTCCAGTTAAACCTCGCAAACTCACACGTCATTCAGGGGTTGGGCGGACCTCCGTCCAGCGAGGCCTCTCTGCCATTGGGTGGCTGACAGATGGCACTGAGACAAACGAGGGTCTATTTGACTTATTAACCGTGTCAAAAATACACTGCAACACGGAACACAGCAACTGTGAGACAGAAGAAGGAAAAGCCAGGTTTTGCTTCCTGTTTCTCAAAGGAAATAAGGTATAGATCAGAAGACGGGTCAAATTCTTTCTTTGCAAAGACAAAGGAACCTGAAAAGCTGTAGTTTCCCGTTTAGATTTAGGTAATAGCAGCCACTCCACTAAGAGCAGAGATAGAAGGCTGCTTTCATTTTCACTCCTTTTCCTGCCCAGAGAGCCTCAGCAGCAACAGCCGGTGAGTGGCTCCAGTTTTCCATCGTTTACGGCCGTGTTTGAGGGAATTACAGGAGGACGAGGAGTGGGGGAGACAAGGGGGACTCACGAGGTACCCTGGGGACGTAAGGGATTGGGGCTCAGGGCACGGTGGCAGGTACGCGAGCAGACGAAGTATTTTAGGCAAGAAGTTAGACCTTCTAGGAAAAGGAAGGAGATGTAAAAAATCTGGAGCTATCTTCTTAACACTTTGCTGCGATTTTAGCCCTTTCTGTGAACTCACACTGAGAGTTCTTACCCGTTTTACGAGTGTCCTCAGCAGGGTGAGGGGCCGTCCATGGGGCATTTCATTTCCTCCATGCTTCTGCTCCCCGTGTGACCTCTCATGAACAGCAGGGACCAAACCAGCCACACTGTGTTCTCTCAGTCTCTGAGGCCAGAGTCGCCCTGCAGCCCTTCCTCGGAACACAAACAGGGGTCCTTTCCCAGATGTTAATATGTCCGTGCTTTACTGGTACACTACGGATGATGGCAGGTTTTTAAATGAGTAGTGATAAAAGTGACAGGAAGTAAAGAGATCATAGGTGACACCGAGATAGACCTGAGTCAGCCATCACCAAGCTAGTTAGTGAGGCTGCTTTCTTTCTGTGAGCCTCACTTTCTCCACCTGTAATAGAGCAGAATCTTGAAGGCGACTGGTGCTACTCTAAGTGTGGTCGTTGGGCAAGGAGATTTGCCATGATCTGAGACTTTGGGAGAAATGAAAATCACACACTCCACCCTGATCACGGAGATCAGATTTCTGGGAATGAGGAAGTTATATTTACCGAGCTCCCAGATTCTTTTGCATGTTAAAATTTGAGACCCATGGGCCTAGAATCCAATATCTAAAGTCTGTCCATACCTAAAACCCTATTGTTCTCACAGACAAGACATCACCCCAAGGTCCGGCCCTACAACAAAACGGGGATGGCCGGCAATAGGGTGAACGACTTTATTGAGGACTTGAAGGGAAAGAAGGTGTTAACAAAGCAAGAGTTACGTGCATTAGGGAAAAGAGTGGACCTCATCGTGGATAAGACTGAAGGCCTGATTGATGGTCTCAATGAGAAATCGGGAATAGTAGGAAAAATGTTAGTGAAAAGTATCTTCGGTCCCAAAGGCGAGCTGGCTTTAGGTGAGTATCTCGGGTCAACGGACGGGTAACTCATTGGTTACCTGCGCTCCTTATGCGGTCTCTCTGTTATTTCTATTTGCAAGTGGAGAATCAACTATCCACATGTCTAGTCCCCTCTCCGCCTATCGTACTTAAGACTGTAAAATGTCCCGGTCCGCCCCAGACCCTCTGCCAGCATCTGCAATCACTTTACACTGCTGCACCTTTTCTTTTCTCTTCAGCATCTGTCACCTTCAATCATTCCATAACCTCTCTCAGTCACTGTGCCGTGTCTCCCCCGCTAACACATAAACTCCATGAGGCATAGATCTGTGTCGGCTTCGTCCACAAGGTAGCCCGAGCTCCTGGAAACGAGCCCTGACACATAATAGGTGCTGAGTTAACATCTGTTCAATGCGTAAATGGTGCTCGGGCTCTAGGAAATTCTGGGACAGCCTTTAGCCAGTCTGTGGGACACTGGCCATACGCTGTGGACTCGAGACCCATTCCCAGATGTGAAATGTTCCATAGAAACAAAAAATCCACCATCGTCTGCTCACGTGTGGCTTAGCCCATGGAATAAATCTCTGAGCACCTAGATCTGTCCTTGTTAAAGGAGTACAGAGGGAACGTAAGGGCCCGTGGCGCATCAATATGTCTTTGAAGCGTGGGAGGCACACTTTTCCTATGAAGGGTCAAGCGTCACCATTTTAAGCATTTACGACCAAACGTTCTCTGTCACAGTAACTCCAATCTGATGCTGTGGCATAAAATTAGCAACAGACAGTAAGTACAAAGTGAGCGTGAGTGTGTTCCAATAAAGCTTTATTGGCCAACACTGGTGTGGATGGAGTTTGGCCTGCAGGCCAGTTTGCTGTCCCTCTCTATAATATACACATGAGGATATTCTCAAAGCCTGCAACATCCTTCTGGGATTTTCTGTCGTTACTCAAAGACTAACTTTACAGAGATGTGCACTTTCCTTCCTCAGAACAAAAAATGCTATTGCAGAAAACTGTGATTAAAGAATCTGATTATTCCTGAAATCACATGAGCAGGAGCATAATGAGCCCTTCATTGTTTCACGGAACCTCTGCCTCCTCCTTCACTTGGCATAAAGTCACAGGCCTTAAGAAGCAAAGCTGGAGCTTAGAAAACGAGCCAAATTCCCATGCTTCATAGGGAAGGCGCACCCTGAACAGAGTCATTTACTTGTGATCGCGAGGGAAAGAGTTTCAAGTACGGAGGTTCTAGAAACTTAGGTCTGCTAACAAATCTTCTTTTCGATTATTTCAGAAATTCTTGATGAAATTGAGAATTATGACTCTGACAACAGCGGGTCATATTCCTCTTCGACAGGTAAGTGCCCTCAAATCTCATGCGACGACAAAAACTTCTAGCGGTGTCCTCAGGCCCTGCAGTAAAGAGCTAGGAAACCTGAGTTTTCAGTTACCATCTCTGCAAATAATCTACAGAGAAGAGCAAGGATATTTAACTTCTCATTCATTCTACTCCAGAATATGAAGATGAAAGTGAAGAAAGTGAAGAAAATGAAGAAAGTGAAGAAGAGGGAAATGCTGAATCATCCCAGGAAATGGATCCCCCGATAGTAAAAGACACCAAACCTGCTGGCTCATGTGAACCCTCAAACCTCACTGAAGGTAAGTCCCTAGAGTACAGGGGAAAGACCACTGAGATAGGTTCAGAAACTCTGGGTTATTTCTAACTTCCTCACTTTCCCCCCGGTCACAAGCAAGGTCAACACTTATATCCCTGCTCTCCATCTTCTGAGAATCTGGAAGTGAAGGTGAAGATCACGAACTGGGGGAGAACTGGGGGTCGTAGGCATAGGTTCTCCTAGGAGAGGCAGCACCATGGACATGTGGTGACATTAGATGAGCTGAGGCAGACAGAGAGGCCCCTACTGGGCAACAGAAAGAGAGCTGGAATAAAACACAAGGCATCTCTGCACTGTGCCCATCACTGCCGCTGACTAACCACGTTCCCTGGTAGAATTATCTTAACTTTTCTGAGACTCATTTTTTTTTTCTGAGTCTCACATTTTTAAAGGAGATTAATAACATCTATAAAGATGCATAAAACGCCAAAGAGAGATCAACTAACAACTGCACAAACAGAAGAAGGAAGTGGTTAAGAAAGACACGTTAAAAAAAGCACAACAGGACCTGTCACACATACCGTGTGATCACTGAAGAAACTGATGACTTACTGAACCACATTCGAGAATCGTAGTGTCTAGAAAGGAGTGATAGTGCTGTTGTGTTTTGATTAGCATGTTTTCAGAAGTTCTGGACAAGCTTACAAAGGCATAAACATTTTGCCATCTTTATTCACTGTCTTATCTATTCATATATCCGTACGTATATATGCATGTATTAGCTGAAAACCTACATATGCTGTTCTAATCACTGTGTTTATAGCAGGAAGCGAGATAAATAAAGATCCTGCTTTTATGGAGTTTACAGTGCAGTGAAGGTATTTATATAGTAAGAATGACCAAAATACAAGCATAATTCGAGGAACGGACAAGAGAAAAGAGGCGAGGCATGTGGGCCAGGATGAAGAGCTATGAGAACTCATCTGACGTGATATTTGGGACAATGTGACCAGTTGGGACGGGATGTGCCATACTCTGAGGCCAAGGCTTTGCAGGGAAGGAGGAAACAATCCCAAGAGCTCTCAGTCAGAAATGGTCTTGCCGTGTCCCAAGATCAATCTGATGGGAAAGTAGGAGATTAGGAGGGACGTGGTAGAAGGAGCTGTTATGGTCTCAGCTTGGAGCTACCATACTATTTAGAGCCTTTTAGAAAGTGGGAAAGTATCGGGATTGTATTTGCAATAGAAAGGCCCTTAGAAGTTTTTAGGTGGAGGAGTGATAAACCAGCATAGCATCAGAAAGGTCAAATGTGTTCAAATGTTTCAGTTAAGAGACCATAGCTTTTGGCTGGTGTTGCCATAGTAGGGAAGTTGTCACATGGTCAAATCTGGAGCACCTTTGGACAGAGAGTTGACAAAAACATAGACAGAAATAAAAATAATAAACTCTACCTTGATCTACCAAATCAGATTTCTAGGAATGAGCTCCAGGAGCTCTGCTTAACAAGCTCTCAGATACTTTTGCATTTTAAAATTTGAGACCCATGGGCCTAGAATCAGACATCCAAAGTCCTTTCCATACTTAAAATCTTATTGTTCTCACAGATAAGAAATCACCCCAAGATCTGGTCAATGACAAAAAGGGGATTGCCCATGGCATGCTTGGTACCTTTTTTGCGGACTTGAAGGAAAAGAAGGTGTTAAAAGAACGAGAGATACAAACACTAGGGGAAACAGTGAATGTCATTGTGGATAAGACTGAAGGCCTGGTTGGTGATCTCACTGAGAAAACTCAAATGGTGGGCAAAATGCTAAAGAACCATTTCTTCAGTTCCAAGAGCGAGGCGACTATAAGTGAGTATCTGAAGTCAAAGGACAGGTAACTCATTGGTATCTGCTCTCCTTATGCGGTCTCTGTGTTCTTAGTTCTATTTGCAAGTGGAGAATCAACTATCCACATGTCTAGTCCCCTCTCCGCCTATCGTACTTAAGACTGTAAAATGTCCCGGTCCGCCCCAGACCCTCTGCCAGCATCTGCAATCACTTTATACTGCTGCACCTTTTCTTTTCTCTTCAGCATCTGTCACCTTCAATCATTCCATAACCTCTCTTCAGTCACTGTGCCGTGTCTCCCCCGCTAACACATAAACTCCATGAGGCATAGATCTGTGTCGGCTTCGTCCACAAGGTAGCCCGAGCTCCTGGAAACGAGCCCTGACACATAATAGGTGCTGAGTTAACATCTGTTCAATGCGTAAATGGTGCTCGGGCTCTAGGAAATTCTGGGACAGCCTTTAGCCAGTCTGTGGGACACTGGCCATACGCTGTGGACTCGAGACCTATTCCCAGATGTGAAATGTTCAATAGAAACAAAAAATCCATCATTGTCTGCTCACGTGCGGCTTAGCCCAAGGAATAAATCTCTGAGCACCTAGATCTGTCCTTGTTAAAGGAGTACAGAGGGAACGTAAGGGCCCGTGGCGCATCAATATGTCTTTGAAGCGTGGGAGGCACACTTTTCCTATGAAGGGTCAAGCGTCACCATTTTAAGCATTTACGACCAAACGTTCTCTGTCACAGTAACTCCAATCTGATGCTGTGGCATAAAATTAGCAACAGACAGTAAGTACAAAGTGAGCGTGAGTGTGTTCCAATAAAGCTTTATTGGCCAACACTGGTGTGGATGGAGTTTGGCCTGCAGGCCAGTTTGCTGTCCCTCTCTATAATATACACATGAGGATATTCTCAAAGCCTGCAACATCCTTCTGGGATTTTCTGTCGTTACTCAAAGACTAACTTTACAGAGATGTGCACTTTCCTTCCTCAGAACGAAAAATGCTATTGCAGAAAACTGTGATTAAAGAATTTGATTATTCCTGAAATCACATGAGCAGGAGCATAATGAGCCCTTCGTTGTTTCACGGAACCTCTGCCTCCTCCTTCACTTGGCATAAAGTCACAGGCCTTAAGAAGCAAAGCTGGAGCGTAGAAAACGAGCCAAATTCCCACGCTTCATAGGGAAGGCGCACGCTGAACAGAGTCATTTACTTGTGATCGCGAGGGAAAGAGTTTCAAGTACCGAGGTTCTAGAAACTTAGGTCTGCTAACAAATCTTCTTTTCGATTATTTCAGAAATTCTTGATGAAAATGAGAAGGATGAATCTGGCAAAATCAAGTCATTTTCCTCCTCAACAGGTAAGTGCCTTCAAATCTCACACCACAATGAAAACCTTCAGACCTCTAGAGGTGTCCACAGGCCCTGCAGTAAAGAGCTAGGAAACCTGAATTTTCAGTTACCATCTCTGCAAATGATCTACAGAGAAGAGCATTGATATTTAACTTCTTCTTCATTCCACTTTGGAATCTGAAGTAAATGTGAACAAAGTGAAGAAAAAGAAAAATGCTGTCAGCCCAGGCATTGGCTCTCCCTATAGTGGAAGCCACCAAACCAAATGGCTCTTGGAAACCCTCAAAGCTCAATCAGGATAAGGCCCTACATTACAGAGGCCCTATGTCACAGGGGAAAGACCACTGAGATCGGTTCCAAAACTCTGGGTTATTTATTTAAAAAAATTTTTTTAATGTTCATTTATTTTTGAGAGAGACAGAGAATCAGAGCACAAGCAGGGAAAGGGGAGAGAGAGAGGGAGGCACAGAATCGGAAGCAGGCTCCAGGTTCTGAGCTGTCAGCACAGAACCCAACGCAGGGCTCAAACACACAAACTGCAAGATCATGACTTGAGCCGAAGTTGGACGCTCAACCAACTGAGCTACCCAGGTGCCCCAGAAACTCTGGGTTATTTCTGACTTCCTCACAACCCCCAGGTCACAAGCAAGGTCAACACTTACATCCCTGCTCTCCACTTCTGAGAATCTGGAAGTGAAAGTGAAGATCATGAATTGGGGGAGAAGGCTGGGGGTCGTAGGCATGGGTTCTAGGACAGGCAGCGTCATGGACACGTGGTGACACTAGATGAGCTGAGGCAGACAGAGAGGCCCCTACTGGGCAACAGAAAGAGAGCTGGAATAAAACACAAGCCATCTCTGCACTGAGCCCATCATTGCCCCTGACTAACCACGTTCCCCGGTGGATTACCTCAACTTTTCTAAGACTCCTATTTTTAAATGAGATTGATTAATAACATCTATAAAGATAAATAAAACATCAAAGAGAGATCAACTAACAACTGCAAACAGAACAAGGATGTGGTTAAGAAAAACACGCTAAGGGGCCCCTGGGTGGCTCAGTCGGTTAAGTGTCCTACTTTGACTCAGGTCATGATCTTTGAGCCCCACATGGGGCTCTGTGCTGATGGCTCAGAGCCTGGAGCGTGCTTCGGATTCTGTGTCTTCCTGTCTCTCCGCCTCTTCCCCATTTGCTCTCTCTCTCTCTCAAAAATAAATAAAATGTAAAAAAATAAAATAAAAAAGGGAAAAGAAACACGTTAAGAAAAGCACAACAAGACTGGTCACATATACCGTGTGATCACTAAAGAAACTGATGACTTACTGAACCACATCCGAGAATCGTAGCATCTAGAAAGGAGTGATAGCGCTGTTGTGTTTTGATTAGCATGTTTTCAGAAGTTCTGGACAAGCTTACAAAGGCATAAACATTTTGCCATCTTTATTCACTGTCTTATCTATTCATATATCCGTACGTATATATGCATGTATTAGCTGAAAACCTACATATGCTGTTCTAATCACTGTGTTTATAGCAGGAAGCGAGATAAATAAAGATCCTGCTTTTATGGAGTTTACAGTGCAGTGAAGGTATTTATATAGTCAGAATGACCAAAATACAAGCATAATTCGGGGGATGGAGAAGAGAAAGAGGCGAGGCATGTGGGCCAGGATGAAGAGCTATGAGAACTCATCTGACGTGATATTCGGGACAATGTGACCAGTTGGGATGGGATGTGTCATACTCTGAGGCCAAGGCCTTGCAGGGAAGGAGGAAACAATCCCAAGAGCTCTCAGTCAGAAATGGTCTTGCCGTGTCCCAAGATCAATCTGATGGGAGAGTAGGAGATTAGGAGGGACGTAGTAGAAGGAGCTGTTATGGTCTCAGCTTGGAGCTACCATACTATTTAGAGCCTTTTAGAAAGTGGGAAAGTATCGGGATTGTATTTGCAATAGAAAGGCCCTTAGAAGTTTTTAGGTGGAGGAGTGATAAACCAGCATAGCATCAGAAAGGTCAAATGTGTTCAAATGTTTCAGTTAAGAGACCATAGCTTTCGGCTGGTGTCATGGTAGGGAAGATCTCAGGAAGTCAAATCTGGAGCTCTCTGGGATGGAGAGTCAACAAAAACTATCCTGGACTGGCTGTGGGCTAAATAAGGAAGAGAAGGAACCAAGGATGATTCTGTGTTTGGGGTAGGCAACTAGGTGAAGGGTGTGAGGAACTGAGATAGCAAAAAACTTGTAGTAGAGAGAAATCTGAGGAAAAACCTATTTGTAGGAGTGGGCGAATATCAGGAGTCCTTCTCTCTACACATTTACTTTGTTGCCTGGATCACATCCAAGGGTACATGTTGAATACCCAGGTAGATTCAGCCGCGTTGTTCACAGGGGGACCAGGCACGGGAGTAAATCTCAGGATTGAGCAGCATGTAGACAGTATTTAGGATGACGTGTCTGGAAGAGGCCACCTGGGGAGAGATGCTGACAGAACATCTTAGAGGGTTCAATGTCGAAAGACCCAACTCTGGGAGGCGTGGAGGAAGCGCAAGGCTGGCGCAGGGCATCCAGCTTGAGAGAGGACGGTTACCGCACGCAGAGCCTCTGAAGCCTGGAGAACCCTGCTCAAGGAGGAAGGTGTGCTCGACCACGTTTGAATGCTCAAGAAGCAACAGATGGCCAGTGGCGACCTCAATCTCAAGCATTTAAGTGTTGAAAATGACAGTCAGTGTCTACCGCGTGAAGAAAAGAGAATGAGAGATGAAAACAGTGAAAAGAGATGCCGCCTTTAATGAATTGTACTGAGAAGCAGAGCGGGGAAACACAATAGCTGGATGGGACACCAAGTGCAGGGGCAGAGTGCGTAACAGATAAAGGGATATCAAGGCATGTGATACGCCAGCAGGGAGAGCACAGCAGGGGCAAGAAGGGGTACAGATGATGCAGAAGACGGGGACGAGGAATCACCCGAGTACAGCTCTCGCAGGTGAGAGGAAATCGAGCGGGAACGTAAGTACAGTCTCTACCCTCAGCCAGGAGGAAGAATGTGCCGTCCTTTGTCACAGGAGGGGAAGGACAGAAGGTGGGCAGACGTGCGGGAAAACGAACAGACCTGTTGGTTCGGAAGATGAAATTGTTCTTACCCAGCAATACTGGAAGGACCGGAAGGCTTGTTTCCCTACGGGAAAACTACAACAAGAAAAGGGAAAGATGCCTGGTAGCTATTTTCAAGTATTGGAAGGTAACTACTCCTTAATAAGTGGTTGTAGGCTCTTCATCTGTGCCAGATAATCATTCTAGGCATAGGAAATACAGAGATTAAACACATCTTCCCTGTCCTAATGAAGCCTACCATACAGTAAGCACAATTAAGAGCTATTATTATCATAGTTTTTAGGGGCACATTTACATAAAGTGATCGAAACACGAGGAGAGAAGCCGTAGAAGTATTAGTGAGCTTTCATGGGAAAAGGAAGGAGACATTTGTCTTGATGGTTCCAATGCAGGAACTATATACACCAGTGCTTTGAAAGCTCACACTCCAGGATCCTCAGAATTGGTCAAAATGCTTTAGAATTCTGCAGGGTCTCTGTTAGTGGAGACACTGCACTGGTGGTAATGTGCACAGTAGGGATATTTTAGTGGAGTTAAATAACTGAATAATCACTTGACCAGGCCACATGAACATTAGGCTTCCTTCCAAATCTTAGGCACTGTGTCTGTGTGAGACTAACGCACGGGGATTGAAAGGTTACTCAATGCCATGACCACTGACAAAAACAAAAGTTGTCCGTGGGGTCAGTAAGAAGCAGAAAGAAAGATGGTAGTATGAAGATTTCTCTTTTTGTCATTTGTAATACAAAATGATTTTTTTGTTGTTGTTTTATTTAGCCTTTTGAAGGGATGGCGGTGAGCATTTCCTAAGAATGAGAGCCTGGTGAAAAGATCCTCATGACTGCCAGACAGTGGGTGCTACTCCTTAATGAGTAATTTTTTCTCTTGTAGTTTTTCAGGTAACCCAGGCTTCCCAAATCAATGTGCTGAAGCTTTGTCCTTGTATCCATTTTAAGGAACCAAAGACAATAATGGCACATGAGGTAATATACTTTGGAATAGGGGCACACAAGGTTGTCCACTCGAACAACATGGAACTCACTGGAAATTTCAGTTCTTGCTACAGATGCCTTAGGATCAGCCCCAAAGGCACAGGATGCTATTCAATCATGTTACCTAATTAAGGGGCCCTTACATCAGATTTCCTGTCTGTTTCATCCCGTCCTCAAACATACTTTAAACTCCTCGTCACCAGTGAACCGAAGCAAGGTTTCCGGAGCGTGTACTCAGAACTACTACACGTTTTTAGTCTGGTGCCTTGTTCATGAATCCTTAGTTCCATCCCCAAGTCCTCCAGCCATCCAATCTCTAATTGTAAGGGCCTATTTTGCATAGGATTTGGAGGCAAAAGTGGGAGGCTGGGTGCAACTCACTCTGTGTCGGTTAACTGCAGATCTATCCAGTGATGGAGAAGAAGAGCCGAATGCGCCTGGCTCTCATCATTTGCAATAGAACATTCGATTATCTTTCTGAGCGAGAAGGCTGTGAAAAGGACATTTCGGGGATGCGAGATCTGCTGGAGAACCTTGGATATTCAGTGGTTATAAAGGAAAATCTCACCGCTCAGGTAATGGCCCCAGAGAGTGGGATGAGTTGGGATGAGTGTCCCTCCTTTCATCTCCTTCCTGGACTTCTTCCTTGGCGGCTGTCAGAACGGAGCGCACGTTACAGAAACTGCATTTCTCTAGAACAGGCATCCTGCACCCCAGCCTCTCCCAACGTACACTCTGAAGGCCAAGACCTAGATGGCAGTAGTTCACTAAACAGGCTGGCTCTTGCTAATGCTCTCAGTTTGGGAGACACCCATCACTTGATAGTCTATGTGAGACACCACTCTGAGGCCTTTATAATTTCAGTATCGTGTGTCTGAATGTGAAGCCAAGTAGGCGGTTAAAAAACAAAACAAAACAAGTTTTGCACACATACATACACAGAAGAAGTTGTGATTCTGGCTTCGTCCAAAAAAATACCACGGGAGGCTTTAGACAAACCATTTTAAATTTTTTTTTTTCAACGTTTATTTATTTTTGGGACAGAGAGAGACAGAGCATGAACGGGGGAGGGGCAGAGAGAGAGGGAGACACAGAATCGGAAACAGGCTCCAGGCTACGAGCCATCAGCCCAGAGCCTGACGCGGGGCTCGAACTCACGGACCGCGAGATCGTGACCTGGCTGAAGTCGGACGCCTAACCGACTGCGCCACCCAGGCGCCCCTCATTTTAAACCTAGCAAGGAATCTGTTCACGTCTCTACGCCAGTGGAAACAGTCCCTCTGTCTCTGTCTCTGTCTCACTCTTTGTTTAATGAAAACTCAGGGCAACTGCAGCCTGTAACACGGTTGTGAAAAGCAAAGCCTTTGGCAGGAGACCCGTCACCTCACGTGTCCCTCCCTGTACTCCACCTCCTAGCGTCTCCCTCAGTCTAAGGATCTACTGAACACCACCGGGCTACACGCTGTATGAAAAAACCCTGCTTTTCCATTCTATACATCCAGCTTTCTGGCTGTATGTCAGAACGTAATTTCTCGTACAATTCCACTCTGTCCAAATCGTCTGATCAGTCCATTTCTGCTGTCTCTCTCTCCCTCTTGCGTGTGTGCGTGTAAAGTCCATGTACTGTGTGAGCACAGAGTAGACACAGACGGCTCCCAGGTGGTAAGTCTGGAAACTCTTTCAGGAAATGAAGGTCGAGCTGAAGCACTTTGCCACCCGCCCAGAGCACCGCTTCTCAGACAGCACGTTCCTCGTGTTCATGTCACACGGCATCCTGGACGGGATCTGTGGGACGAAGCACAGGGAGGAAGAGCCGGATGTCCTTCACGACGACACCATCTTCCAGATTTTCAACAATCGCAACTGCAAGAACCTAAAAGACAAACCGAAGGTCATCATCATGCAGGCCTGCCGAGGCAGTGAGTTGGAGCTGGGGGACGCAGGGGGTGGCCGTCCGCTTTTTTCTGTGATTAGCCTGGTGTCCAGCCTTTGCCTTCCCAGGGCTGAGGGAGAGAAACCACACTGTAGAACGGCACTTGGGCCTGCTCCAGAAAGATACGAAGCCTGTATCGTCGTTGAACAAGTGTTAAGTGCGCTAGAATAACAGCACGTGTCCCGATCATCTGGGACTAGGTTCCACTAAACTTAAGTGGCCTCTGTGTAGTTCCCAGTCAGTGAGGCAATTTTCCTATCAGGAAGATACTGGCATTTTTAATAAATTCCAGATGGAAATGTATTGACGTAAAGGTACAAGGGTTAAGAGACATTTTGTGTGTCTGTGTCTGTAACATCTTTTGTAAGACAAGCGTGTCTCTCCCAGAAGGCAACGGGGCCGTCTGGGTGACAGATGTGGGAGAAGCCTGTGCATGGCCGGAAAACCAGCCCTTAGCACCCTACATCTTCAGTGATGCCGTACAAAAGACCCATGTGGAGAAGGACTTCATCGCTTTCAAATCTTCGACTCCACGTAAGTGACTTCAGAGAGAAGCTTCTCGATCTCCTGTTGGTTTCCAGATCACAGGCCTGGCTGTGATCCTATGTGATTGCTGATTGAAAAACATCTCTTCCTTCATGATAGATTTTAGGCAGAGAATAGATTTAAAATACGGAGGTTTTTATAACTAGAAAGCTAGAAGTCTTCATTTTGGAGGAAACATTCAAAATAAACCAGAGTTTTATGAGGATCCAGTGTTACAATAGTCTAACTATAAATCAGAGTTGTTTTTGTTTGTTCAGACAGCAAAGGCACATGATTTGGCCCACCTCATCACCTGCTAGCAATTAAACAGGTAATCAGTAAAACTGTAGTACTTTCTTCACACATTCCAGAGCCTCTTACATTATTATTTGACTCTAATCTAAAAAAAATTAGTTAATATTCAAATGCCTGACTTGAGCGTCACGCAGCCAAGACCGAAAATCCTCCTTTGGCAGCAAAGACAAAGTAGGAGATAGAAACACAAGCTATACCGAGCTGATCGTGGTCAAACCTGCAGAAAATCTATTTAACAGTCACCCACGACATTGGGGTGATTTAGGGAACCAGGGCAATTTCAAGAATCTTGTTTACGAAGCCACAGTTGTAAGTCCTCTACTGCAGTGATTACAAACTGCGATGTGCACAGACATCCCTTTGGAACGATATTACAGGCATGGTTCTGATTCAGTGGGTCTGGGGGGGGTGGCGAGATGGTGCCTTTCAAAACACCCTGCGGTGAGGCTAGTGCTGTCCGCCCATGGCCACACATGAGCAGCAAGGGACTGGAGGACCCTCTGAGTGTTGTCTGACAGGAAAAGGCTATGCAGGGAACACCCACTCCGTACCTGGAACAGTCATACTTCTCTTTGTTTTACATACTGGAGTTTAAATAAAACTTTATTTGAAAGAAGAGCTCTGTACTTTTAGCAATTAAAGGAAGTTAAGAAGGCATATATGGGCTGGTATGTATCTAAGAGACTCTTTAACTTACTTAAGGAAATGAAGTCTAACATGTAAAGTCCTTGCACTCATTTTTGCACACGTAACGACCCGCTAAGGTGGAGTGAGCACAGGGTGTAGGATCCACCAGTGAAGCAGATGTGCTTACCGAACCTCATGGAGCATATGGTCGGAGCAGAGAGACAGAGGTTAACTCAGGGGAAAATATACACCCACGTCTCACAAGTAGATACTGTCTCTTGACCGTGCTAATTGCTTTGAGGAAAAACGTGTTGAAAGATGAAGGAGTTAACTATGTCAAGGGTAAGCGAGGAACATTCCAGACAGAAAAAGCACAGAGGACCTGGGAAAGAAAGGAGCCTGGAAAACCGGGCCAGTATATCTGGAGCACAGAGCTGGGGCTCAGTGCTGAGAGGGAGGTTGGAGAGGTCAGGAGGGGTCATGTGATTTGGGGCCTCATAGGTTCGGGAAGGATTTGATCTTTTCTGTTTACATACTTTATTACTAATATTACTTTATACTAATAGTAATAGGAAGTTTTGGTGAAACTTAAGCAATGAAATGGTAAGATTATCATTTTTATATAACTACTCCGGGGATTCTGTGGGGAATGGATTACAGTATAGCAGGAAATACAGGAGGCGGGTTAAAACGCTACTGCAGGGTTACTGGCCACAGCTGGTAACGGCAGTCTCGGGAAGACACAGCTGTTGAATCCAGAAGGAATTAGTGTATAAAATGTCCAGGACCCAGTGTTGGGAGGATGTGGCAGGTGAGTAAGAAGGGATGACACAGAGGACTCAAGGGATGGTCATGGTGCGTTCATTAAACCGGGAATCCTGCCAGAAAGTGTGAGATGCCTTTGGCATATTTCCAGATGAAACAGAGAGAGTTACAAAGCTGTGTACCTCAGAAAAGAGAATGGCACCAGGATTCGGGAGGTGGTGGCTGAGAATTATATCTCATGGTCTAAAAATGGATGAAATTATACAGGAGCAGAGAACAGATGGAGACGAGATCCCAAAGCTGAGGCTTGTGGATGGTAGAGGTCAAGCTGGGAGGCAGAGTATTTGCAAGTTGGGCTCAGGAAGTTTCCTATCAGGGCATAAGAAAGAAAAGTAAGGGTATGTATGTGTGGTCAGTGTGACCAAGAAAGCCTCCACTGGACTTATGGCCAGTTTCTGATTTGAATGAGAGAGATCAGGTGAAACCCAGCGAGTGACCATGAGATTGAATGACGTGGAGGCCATGAATGGCCTTGGGGAAAGTGACTTGGTAAAGTCAGGGTGGTGGGGGGAGACAGCAGACGGGTGAGCAGGCTAGGGCTCGGAGGATGTGAAGACGGTGGGGAGAGACAAACCTGAGGAATGCAACCATTAAAAGGAGGAAGGAACAGGAAGGTAGCTGCAGATAAAGTGACCATCAGACTATTAGCTTTTTGACGATGGGAGAGATTTGATCACATTGCAGTGGTCACGAAAAGTGGTAGCTCGAGAGATGTTCACAATAAAAAACGAGCAAAATATTCCAGGAGAAAACAGAACAGACGAAGAGGAGGTCCAGAATGGCACGACAGGAATTAGTTTCTTTTCCACTACTTGCAGTCCGAGGCAGGTAACTTTGGCTCTAAGAGCGTGAACAGGGTTGATGACTGAGAGTCCACGACGGTTTTCTCTGGGCCTCCTGGGGACACTGGAGGTCCCAGCTTTGCCTTTCTCTCTCCTCCAAAGCACTAAAATCAAACTATGCCCAAAAGCTCTGACTCTAAGAGTCTTCCACACACAACACAAAGGCCACATCTCCCAGTATTTTAATACCTTTTATTTGCAGATAACGTTTCCTGGAGACTGAACACAGATGGCTCTGTCTTCATTTCCCATCTTATCCGCTACTTCAAAATGTATTCTTGTTGTCATCATTTGGAGGAGATTTTCCGAAAGGTACAGGTCTTCTGTTTTTTTCAATGTCATCACTGTGCAACCATTCTCAATTTTTTTTGGTGGGTGGGTGGGTGGGGAATCCTGAAAGCTCTTAGGCCATCTTGGCATTCCTTCCTGTACTCCACGTTTGTTTAAAGAGGAGGTTTTGGGGAAATACTGCACGGAACCAGTGTGAGTTTCTCTGATTCTGATGGCCTTGTTTATTCAGAAAATGCTTGAGGATACTCTATCATGCATAGATGTACTATAGCCAAGGAAAAGCTAAACGTTTCTTCTGTGTATACCCCTCTGGCCACAGCCTTAAAACATACCACAAATTCTGTGACTCCTGAGAGAGAAGTCCAGATTTCCCTTTTAGGAAGTATCTAAAGATTTTCTTTCCTGCCTTAGGTTCAATATTCATTTGAGACTCCGAATATAATTACCCAGATGCCCACGATTGAGAGACTCTCCATGACACGATATTTCTACCTCTTCCCTGGGAATTAAAACTCATACACAGCATCTCAGGTAAATGCTCCCAAGAAGTGGACTTGGGAGCTCCCTGCTCAGAGCCTGTGTGTCAAATACAGACAGAATGGAGGACAGTGACAGGGTGTAGCTGCCTAGTACTGTCCTGTCCCCATGTTCTTTTTTTTTTTTTCAACATAATTCTTAATTTTTTTTTAATTTACATCCAAATTAGTTAGCATATAGTGCAACCATGATTTCAGGAGTAGATTCCTTAATGCCCCCTTACCCATTTAGCCCATCCCCCCTCCCACAACCCCTCCGGTAACCCTCTGTTTGTTCATCATATTTAAGAGTCTCTTACGCTTTGTCCCCCTCCCTGTTTTTATATTATTTTTGCTTCCTTTCCCTTCTGTTCATCTGTTTTGTCTCTTAAAGTCCTCATATGAGTGAAGTCATATGATATTTGTCTTTCTCGGACTGACCAATGTCACTTAGCATAATACCCTCCAGTTCCATCCCATGTAGTTGCAAATGGCAAGAATTCATGCTTTTTGATTGCCGAGTAATACTTCATTGTATACATATACACCACATCTTCTTTATCCATTCATCCACCGATGGACATCTGGGCTCTTTCCATACTTTGGCTATCGTCGACAGTGCTACTATAAACATGGGGGTGCACGTGTCCCTTCGAAACAGCACACCTGTATCCCTTGGATAAATGCCTAGTAGCGCAATTGCTGGGTCATAGGGTAGTTCTATTTTTAATTTTTTGAGGAACCTCCATACTGTTTTCCAGAGTGGCTGCACCAGCTTGCATTCCCATCGTCCCCATGTTCTTAATGACCCTTGGGAAAACCCTGGTTTCATACGAAATTATAAGAAATTATAAGTCTAATGTTTCCCTCCAGTCTTAATGTCTCTTAAGGACCTACCTACTGAGTGGAAGATATTTAGTTCCGAAGCTTGCACAAAAAAACTGGATGTTCATATACAGCTGGCGTGAGGCGTCCTCCCAGGGAAGTCAGTTTGGCTGAGTTTCATTCCTCCTGTGTTTGTGATGAGGACTGCCTGTACCACAGTGTCAGTTGGAGGCTGCTGGGTGTGCACCGAGGCAATGAGACCCTAGTGCGGACCTCCCCCTCTGGGGGTGACAGCCCATAGCCCTTTTGTGAAGGCACAACTCATGGTAGGCATGAGTTCTGTTTATGCCTTACCTCCTATAACCCCTTTCCTTATGTTTCCTTCTCTCTACTTTTCCAGGGAAACTGGGCCATTATGTACTCGACGAACCTACTACTTTAAAAGGGCAATGTCTGCTCGTGAATATTTTTATACGAAACTTCCCAAATGCCCACCTTCAACCAAGGCCAAGTGAAAATCAATGTCATATTGTTGCTGAGTTAGTACTTACTACATTTTTAAAAAATTTTGTTTGTTTTCTCAAGTTATTGTAAGGGTAAAACATTTTCGTTGCAAAACAAAGTTTAAGTATAGAAAAACATTTAAAAATATTTAATGAATAAGTGATTACATTAATAGGTGTCCTGGTATTAGGCAAAGATCATATTCTCGGGATAAACTCTTCTCTGTTATAAAGGATCATTCACGTACTCTCCACTTGGAAGACTATTACTAACATTTGACTTGGGACATTTACATTATAGACTGAATTCTCATTTATTTTGACTCATTTCTAACTTGGCCATAGGATATTTTGGTAATATTTTTTAATGAACTACAAGTAGTATTTTTTTTTTGATTCCTAGAATGTGAAAAATCTTTGTCCCTGAGTTCACTTATGAGTTCTTCTAAAAACATATACAAAGGCCAGTGTGAATTTATTTCTTAATAGTATGTTTTTATTATCAAAATGTTGATTTTTTTAAAAAAAGTACCCATACATATCTGCATCTGTATACTCATTAACTTTCAAACTATAGATGAAAGCCAATGTGTATAATCACTAAAAAAAAATAACAAAAACAAAAAAACAAAAAAAACTTTATTTTGTTTGAATCTTGAGAACATGGAGATTATGTAAAAATATCCCTTTAGAACTGAAAGTGACAAAGAGGGAAGTGAAAATCAAGTTCCATGAAATGATTTATGTTCTCTCTCTTCCATCCTGTGGTCTTACTTCCTCTCTCTCTACATACACAAACTCACAGATGAATTTAGAAAGCTAACTGTGTAAGATACTCTATGACCTGCACTTGTGTTGATTCAAAATTAACATCTAGGATTAAAGGGAGATGTGAAGCATCAGTAATATACATAGCCTAAGCTTAAGAGGGTGGGGGAAGGCGATCAAGGGCTGACTGGGGGCTGGGTAGTCTCCTTCCTGTCCCTTTTCACTCAGCCCCTTATATTCTGAAGGTCACATCTCCAGCTGTTGGAGCTACAGCTCTTAAAGTCAACAAAAGTGCAGCCTAGTCAGCAAGAAAGAGGAAGAACCAGCAGACACAGGCCCCCTCCCTTTCAGGAAGTCTTCTCTTCCTATAAACCAAGAACCACCACTGGGTCCAAAGTAACTCACAGCTGCACAGAAGTTGAGAAATGAAGTATTTATTCCATGTGTCAAATTCCTAGCAAAAAACCCCTGGGAGTTTCTCTTAAGAAATGGGGAAAAGCAGATACTGGGTCCCTTTGACTGTCTCTGCCAGAGATTGCTTCCACATTTGATGGCTGCCTAATACTGAATTAAAAAAAAATTTTTAATGTTTATTTTTGATAGAGGGAGTGAGACAGTGTGAGTGGGGGAGGGCCAGAGAGAGGGAGACACAGAATCCGAAGCAGGCTCCAGGCTCTGAGCTGTCAGCACAGAGCCCGACGCGGGGCTCAAACCATGAACTGTGAGAAGATGACCTGAGCCGAAGTCGGACGCCCAACTGACTGAGCCACCCAGGTGCCCCTGCCTAATATTGAATTTAATGGATGGATTAGAATCTATTTTATTAAGTCCAGTAATTTCCAAATGTGTTATCTTATGCAATTTTATAATAAAATTTTCCTCCTAAATATATCTCTAAGTTGCTCTCTGATAATACTATTGGAATAAACTCTCAGAACTAAAATGACAGAGTCAAAAGCATTAAAATTCGAATTTTCTATGTAGGGTAGAGCTCAAAAAATTGTCTGAATGTGCACTCCCCCTGAGCTGAATGCACTATGGCTCATTTTCCTATATCTGCATCAGCACGATGTGTACTCTATCTTGTTAATTTCTCAGGCCCAAAATCAAAATTATTCTGATGTTTGTTTGCTTTCTAAACCAGCTAAGCATCTCTTCCCACGCTTATAGGTCACTGAAAACAAGTTAAATGTTAACTGGTGCTTCCTCTTGTCTACCAGGTCTACGGCGGGGGGGTCTACCAGAAACTCACAGGAACCACTAACTGGGGCACCTCTCTGGCTTCCAGCCCAGCCGGGACTGTGCCTCTCACCTGAAAGGCACATTCTTATCTCAGAATATGCTAACCCCTTTGCCTAAACCAATCGCCCCTTGTACCCCATAACTGCATGACTTACTACTGCCCTTCCTGGGGTTTCCACTAAGTTAAGACCTTATCAGTGTCCTCACTTGTCTAAATGACCCAGCCAGCCTTCTCCTGCCCCTGATACTCCCAACATCCTCACCCTTCTTGATTTTTCCACAGTACTGATTACTTATGACACACTACGTAATTTGTCTACTATTTATATGTTCATCTCACTCCATGAGAATATAAGCACCGTGAGGGTGGTGACTCTGTTTCCTTTGTGACAGTATTCACAGAATTTAGAGCCGTGCCTGGCGCAGAGCAGACATTCAAGTTTCAACTAGATGAATGAATCCATCTAAAATCATCATGATGTGGACCTACGGAGATAAAATATACAGTATGTTTTCCCAAACGGCTTCGCAATACAACCTTTTTTTCTCGGCGATACAAAACTTAGGTTTTGGTTTAGTTGGGGATTAGTTTTTTTCATATTTTATCAAACCTACTCCTTTTTGTCTAGGTACTTCTTTGGGAACATCTATTATTTGTGTGGTAAAAATTCAAAATGCATTCTTTCCTTCACAATCAAACATCTTACCTTCCATAAACAGTGTCTGTATGATTGTTCTCTGCCTGATTTAATAGGAGCTGTTGAGAATGTCATGGCGAAAAAGAAGTATTTACTACATACACGGAGCTCATGTAAATAGATATCTAAAACACACTGCTATGCCTGAATGCTTGTGTCCCTACAACATTCATAGGTTGGAATCTTCTTTTAAGAATGTTTGTTTGTTTACTGAGAGAGAGAGTTGCAGAGACAGAGGGAGTGAGAGAATTCCAAGCAGGCTGCATGCTATCAGTGCAGAGCTCAATACAGGACTCAATCTCACCACCCTGAGATCATGGCCTGAGCCAAAATCAGGAGTTGGACGCTTAACTGACAGAGCCACCGAGGTGCCCCCATATGTTGAAATCTTAACGCCCAGTGTGATGGTATGAGAAGGTCCTTGGGAGGTGTTTAAGGTCAGGAGGTGGGGCCCTCATGGATGGGATTAGTGCCTTATAAAAGAGGCTCCAGAGAGCTCCCCGGCCCCTTCCCACACCTGAAGACTCAAGGAGACTTCTGTTGGGGCTCCACCTGAATGTGCCGGCATCCCGATCTCAGACTTCCAAGTAGATTTCTGCTGTTTAGAAGCCACCCAGGCTGTGCTATTTTACTAAAGCAGCCCAAACGGACCAAAACACACGCCATGTTTTACAGTGAACTAAGAATGTTAGTCCAGCCCTGTTCCCCTTTCTAGAACCATTGTGTCGACGGCTGGCATTTCCAAGCACACACTTGTCCTTGCCAGAACCTCACTTTGCATGTTAATTACCTTCTGCTTCTCCTTCAATACCACATCAATCACCAATGCTACCAATTCTACCTCCTCATCACCAAATCCATTCTGTTCTCCCCATACCCTCTCATCAATTCCCATCAAATGACCTGTACCTGTCATCTGAAATAGTACATAGACTCATCCCTGGTCAACATAAATCCACATGAGTCCCCAAAAAGTAAGCAGACCTCCATTGGAGAGACACTGCTCAGAAAGGTGTGTCAGTCATCAGCTTGCTGTTTCCTTATCTTCTGCAGAACAGGACGCACACATGTTCTCACGGTTCACAAACTCTGTTGTGTCCTTATTCCCCTCAACCTTTCCATCCAGAAGCCCATTTCCACTGAACTACCTGAGCCGTGTCAGGCGCCATGTACCTGTACACGTTCTACGTGCCTTTATGTGCACTCATTTTTCCTTCCTGGATCGACCACATACCCCACGTCCAAAACACTCGCAACTGTCTAAACCCTGATTATTCCTCGTAATAGTAGTGTTAATAATCATGATAATAATAATACTGAACAAAAACAGCAATAACAGTGGCAATACGAGCAAACCTGAGAAGAAATATTCATCTGAATGTTTTTATTTATGCTAAGAACTTGGTAAAACATTCTCATAAACATTTTCTCACTGAAGATTCAGCTCAGGTACCAGCTCCTCCAAGAAATTTTCTTTGATAATTTTTTCCCAACTACTGGGTACTCTTCCACCACATAGTCATATGTTTTGAGAGACAGTATTTGTCAGACAGGGTCCACGCAAGACAAGAGACATAACTCCACATGGATAAAGAGATTACACTTAACATAGAGATTTTTAAGTACAGTGTTCAAAGTCTGAAAACGAGGAAACGGGATACCAAGGGACCACGAAGGTGGCATCTGCAGGAAGCATCTACCAGTCAGCTCTAAGACTGAGGGGTGTTGACGGAAGGAGCTGAAGTTATCAAAACCAAAATGCTGCCAAATCAGGATGTGGACATCTGATGAGGGACTTGGTGGGGTAGCCATTGGTGTGTGAAAGCCTGGACATGGGAGTCCCACGAGGCAGAATCTAGACCTTTGCAGAAAGGACCCCACCAACTGCCTTCAGGGGGTGTGACGAGGCAGGTTCTGGGAGTAATGGGACAATCCCTAACCTGAAACTAAGGGAAGGGTCACTGCTGACAGGAATCAAGAAACAGGTAAATTCTTCTCTTGTCCTTATGTTTTCTTACCTCTTTCTTTGCTCCTTATTGGCAGAACCTAATGGGAGGTAGGCTGACCAAAGTAAACTGGAATTTGTAGAATTCCAGCCCCAATATCATAGAGTATCGTGCCTGGTGCTGTCCTCTGTAGCCTGTTAAGTTTATTCTGCTCCTCTCTCTCTCTCTCTCTCTCAGTTTTTTTAATGTTTATTTATTTTTGAGAGAGAGAGAGACAGAGTGTGAATGGGAGAAGGGGAGAGAGAGGGAGGCAGAGAATCCGAAGCAGTCTCCAGGCTTTGAGCTGTTAGCACAGAGCCTGAAGCAGGGCTCAAACTCGCAAGTGGTGAGATCATGACCTGAGCCAAAGTCAGACGCTCAACCGAATGAGCTACCCCAATGCTCCTTGCTCCTCTTTTCTTGATGCTACAGTAGTATCCCATCACCACCACCACCACCACCACCACAACAAAATAATAAAGAGAAAAGTGGTTCATATCAGTATGACCCAGGAGTTGCAAAAGCTGAGGGAGAAACTCTGGCTGGACCTGACTCTTTTCCCTAGCCAAGCATGTGAGTGGTAGCGTTCCTGAGCTGTAAGGTGGTTGGGTCCTTTGCTGACCTTCTGTGTTTAAAAAGAACATAAGGGCTGCTTCCAAATTTCATGAAAAATATCCCATGTGCAGGAAGCTAACTGAAAATTTGCATGGAAGGAAATTCTGAGAAACTTAGCTCTAGCTTAGCTATGTTGACACAATAAAAAACTAAAAATGGGACCTGCATATAGTATAGTATAAATATGTAGTATATATGCTTATAATATGATTCATTGAGTTTCTCTTCCCTTCTGCATTCTTTTCCTAGATGCTATCATTAAATTTCATGATATATAATATCATCTATATGTAGAAATATCCTCACTGTATATACTCAACAGATTGGTCTTCTAAGTTTCACATTAATATTTAACTAATTACCAACTCACCATCTCCCTTGGAGCATAATTCCAAAACTGAATTTGCATACATTACAGGAATACCTCTGAGACACTGTGGCTTCAGTTCCAGATCATTTAAATAAAGCAAATATTGCAATAAAGCAAATATCACAATAAAGTCAATCAAACGAATTTTTGGTCTCCTTGTACATACAAAAATTATGTTTATGCTATACTATAGTCTATTAAGTGTGCAGTAGCATTATGTCTAAAAAATGCAATGTGTATACCTTAATTAAAACATACTTTATTGCTACAAAATGCTGACCACCATTGGAGCTTTTAGTGAGTCAGAATCACTGATCACAGATCACTGTAACAAATATGATAATGAAAATTTTGAAAAGTTATAAGAATCACCAAAAGGTGACATGGTGACACGAGAGACATCGACTCAGCAAATGCTCTCGGAAAAATGGTGCCAGGAGATTTTCTCTATGTGAGGTTGCCACAAGCCTTCAGTTTGTTTAAAAAAAAAAAAAAGTATCGCCCCCCCCACCCCCCTCAGTCTACTCCTTAATTTATTCTTCTATTCTTCGTACATGCATCTAGTAAATAATACATATAATAGATACAGAAACTGGAGACTTACCCTTGTTACCTTTCTCTCCTGTGAACTCCACTTAAATTGGTCACTTGTATCTGTTGACTCAAGTTTATCAATTTCTCAACAGCCTGTGCTTTCAGCCCACCTGAACTACCACCAGTGTCTCTTAATGTCCTTAAATTATGCAAATTCTCCTTTATTGTCAGGGGAAACAGTGGGGGATAGAAAGAATAGATTTGGTGATTATGACACTAATCAAATTAGATGGCTCAGCTAATCGCATTCTGTGATGGGGATTTTCTGTAAGGCTGAGAATATTCAATCTGCTATAAAAGACAGGAAAACAAATAGGATGGATGTAGTTCATAAGAAATATTAAGCACAGACAGTAATATGCCAGAATTAAACATATGAGTTATAGGTAAAACTCACAGGAGGGGTTTAGTGTATATAATGAATAAGAAATAACTTGTGCGATACAGAATTCATATGATTTAATATAGATAGTAAGTGAATAATATGTAAGAGATGTCCAAGATAGAAAAAGTAGAAGAAGCAATAGAACAAAAATATGCTGCTTAAAGATACAAAGGGATGGACAGAGCCACATCGTGATCATGCCGCCTTTAGACAAGGACTTTTCCACTTCGAAGTTGGCCACAGTTTGTTGACAGCCAATAGAGTTCCATTCTGATCCCACATAAGCTCTACTCAAGAAACACAAATAAGACCAGAGGCTGTTCAACAGGCCAACTCTTGCACCAAGAACACTTGCCCTACAACTCTTGGGTAGAGTAGGGGCACGCCATAGATGGAAAGATTTTCCTCCGTGGTCCCCCCTCATTCTGACCTCAACTCTGATTCTCGTGGCCAAACCATCCATCGTGAAGGCTGACGCAGCAAGAGGGGCGGGGTTTATGAACAATGTCACCACCAGGACTCAGGGAGTTCTTTTACCCTCTTCTTGCTCTAGCTAAGTGTATTAACTTATTTCATTCTTGCTTCTTGCTCAATATTTTAATTAGTTTAATAAGCCATAGTGTTTGGTCATTTTAATTTGGTCTGAAAGCCTTGTTGTTGTCTGACCTCTGGGACAGCGTGTTAATTAGTGTACCGGACAGCTACCACTGCATTAAGGGAAGCCCACACGTAACAAATCCTCAGCTAATGGAGTTGCCCTTTGTCTTGGAAGAAGACATGGGAAGGAGGCAAATGCTTCTTAGCACAATGCCAAGGATGTTATTTACAAAATCAGGTTAAAGTCAAATTAATAAGATAAATTTATACAATCTATGAGACTAAACCATGTATTCTTGGGAGAAAATTTAATACACTTGGATTGAATTAAGCGCGTATTTTTGCCCTTAAGTAACTGGAGAGGAAATCCATCTTTAACCTTTACTGTTGGAGAGAATGAAGAAAATTCCCCATCTCAAGAGAATGGAGCCACTGGTGTTTATCAGAGTTAGCAGAAGAAAGCCTCCACTGATATCAGTCCATGTGAGACACCAGACTTTGAAAGACTGGTAACAGGAAAGACTTTCCTCCTTTCCAAGGAGGAAAATGGGAGCCCAGGACTCACCGGAGAGTTTAAGTTCCTGAAGGAAGGCAAGTCGAAAAAATGCTGCTATTAAAAGGGGGCTTTTGAACGAAGATTTGGAGTTTGAAGATAAGGAGAAAATATGTAAGTACCCGACATTTCCATAGAACACACATGGGAATTCCTAAACTAGTGCACACAGGCACACACACGTAGGTGCACACACACACATGCACGCAGACACACACAGGTACATACATACACGCATGAGCATGCACACACACACACACAGGTGCATGCACGTAGGCACATACACAGGTGCACACACGCACATACACGTACACATAGGTGCACACACACACATGCGCACACATAGGTGCATGCATGCACACAAGCACACAAAGGTGCACACACACACACACACATGTGCACACACAAACAGGTTCATGCATGCACACACCTGCACTCACACACCCGGAGATGCTAGGGAAGGAAGGCACACCCCTCTCACCTCCCACTAGGTCGTGATTTGTCCGGGCTTTCAGTCTAGGAACCATTTAATCCTCTCCTGGAACTCAGTGTAATTTTGGCCTGACGTGACAATTTTCAGGAAAAACACACTCCTATTTTCTAATAACCTTAGAATTGGAAAAGGAGGGCTTTGACCTTCTTCCCTATCTGAAGAAAACGACAGAAGAGAAGGTGCCCCCTGAGCATGAGAAACCTGGAGACTCATATTTCATCAGGCAGGAGGCGATAAGCTCATAGGCCAGCAAGTGACAGGACGGAGAGGCTAGCTAAGCTCAATTGCTATTAGAGGCCGTGTCTCCTGGTGGCATTAGATCCCCGCTCCCACCCCTGCCTTTGATCAGTTCTTCAGCAATAGCTTCGATGATCTTAGATTAAATGCAAAATCTTCAACAGGCACTCCTGATGCCTCTAACTCCGTTTGATGCCATTAGTGTTCTCTGAACCGCACTCCGCCAAGCGACTGCTCACCTCAGGGCCTTCACACACTCCCATGTAGTTCCCTCTGCTTGAAATAACCCTTCACGGTCTATAGGGCTAATGTCCATGCCTCCGTCAGCCATCATCTTGAGAGGTACTTCTTCACAGAGGCTTCTCTGACCCGTGGTCGAAACTAGATACCTTGTTATCTACTTGCATTAAAATTAGTGATTTGTTTTTTCCTTCAGTGAAATTGTCATGATTGGTAATGATGCATTTTCCAGTGTGGCTGGAATCCGCTCTATCGGAGTGAGGACCAGGCCCCCCTTATTCCCATATGCACAGCACCTATATGAAACAGAACTCATGCTCACAAATATTTACAAGATGAGAAAAATCCCCAACTCATATATATGTTCCCCCAAATTACGCAGATTCACCAATATGAGATAGACTGGAGATTATTCTAGTTGGGAGGGAAATACAATCATGTATAGATAAGAGCTTAGAGCTTAAATATCATTTTTGACTCAAGTTCCACGTGTTTTATCTTCATGCCAGAAGATGAGAAACATTAGGCACGTGGTCCTCATGATTCTTTTAAGACTGTTACATACTGATAAGGATTCCAACAATAAAAAGAGCTGTGATTTGAGAGATTCGTTCCACTTCTTTTCAATTCTATATGAACAAAAGAAAATCTTCTGAACAAAGAGATGTGCAAATGCCTTCAGAATGGATTCCCCAACGCAAAGCTTGAAACATTGAGTTTCCACTCAGATAACTGGATGAACCTTGAGACCCACCCTGCACCAGAAGACATGCTGATAACATGTGGAAACTCTCCTGACTTATGACTGACACAGTGAGGTGATCTACGTTATACACCCATGGAGGGGGTCATCTTAGACATGGAAGCTATAATGTAACCTCATGAAGAACTCAGAAATATTGTCAAGTTCTCATTTCTTCTTCGAGTATAGCAGAGTCAGTTATAAAGATCTCAGCTTCATTATATTGCACTTGTCTTCAGAAATACAACAAATCAACCTATGACCCCAAGTCATGACTCTCAACACTCAACACAAAAACATGTCTTACGTATAAAGTAGGTGTTATTTGTATCTTGGGAAAGAAATCCAGATATCTGCATACCTGAAATTAATATTACACTGAATGTTAACTAACTGGAATTTAAATAAAAACTTGCTAAAAAAGAAAAAAAATGATAACATATGTATTTATTTTTGCTTCTTTCCAACAGTCAAAATGTTAAACTATATAAACTATATATATATATAAACTATATAAACTATATATATATTTAGTTTATATAAATTTTTATATATATTTATATATAAATATTTATATATAATTTATATATAGTAAATATATATAAAAATTTATATATAAATATTTATATATATTATATAAACTATATATATATATATAGTTATATATAAACTATATAAATTTTGTCCATTTTGTTAAAGAAAAATCTGGTAGAGAATTTAGTAGCACAAATACATTAATTATGTTAAAAACTTAATTTAATGTGGGTTTCTTTTTTTTCATTTTGGAAGTTAAACTCGAATTTATTTTTTAATTATGGTGCAATACACACAACATTTTAAACTTGAATTTGTAATCATCAATCTGGTATCTGGGACCTTTTTGGTTTTGTTTCCCAAGATGGCCTTAGAAGGCTGTCTATAACGTCTGAAAATCATTGAGGCGTGATATTTCCTTCTGTTCCGCGTCAGACCCCATGAGAAGACGGCAGGAGACATAGCTCAGGCTGGTCCACCCAGGAGGAAATGCTCTAGTCATCTATGATGGCCACGTGGGTTACCTCTCAGAATGGGTAATGTGGATTTCTATTCCTTTCCCAATTCTACTCTTTCCCCAATATTACGAGACGTCAAGTATCTGTTACTATCTTTAGAGAAGCATTACTATTGAACTATGGCTTTGATTCAGAATGCAAAATATACACATTGTTCCAGGTCTGGCAATGGGAATAAAAAAGTAGGGCATATTTTTAAATATAAAAACAGATAAGATAACTTGAACGCAGCAATTACCTCAGCTGCCAATCAGCATGTTTTTATTTTATTTCCTTTTGAGACAGTGTTGTTTTCTATATTTGTATGAGAAATATTTAAATTGTAGTTTCTCTAAAGAGGCATTTATTTCAAGAGTACGGTAAGTGCTGATTCTGCAATTATTGCTAATTGGAGAATTTCCAACTTGCTCGCTGTGTTGAGAGCCTCATGATTTTGTCATATTCTTTTCTCCTTTATACTTCAAATTTGTGGAATGAAACATATACTAAACTAAAATTACACTCTCAAATACATCATCCCATAACTAAACTACTTTCTATGCTTTACAGATGGTATGAACTCGACAGTGACAGTTCTTGCATACCAACGCCTCCTCTAGGCCAATGAGTCAGAATCATGTAAAGGTTATTCAGAGCACTAAATTGTACTCTACTCAAATTAAAAAAAAAAACTGTTTTCATTTTAAGTATGCATCTACAACATGCATTTGAAAATGAAATCACAATACAATTTTTAAATTTATTTTTACTCTTAATAAATATGTATATATTTAAGGAGTACAACATGATGTTCTATTACACATGTAAACAGTTAAATGATTACTACATTCAAGCCAACTGACATATTCATCTTGTCACATAGTTGCCATTTTTTTTGAATATGTGCTCAGAGCACTTGAAATCTACTTTCTTGAATATAGTGTATTTAACGATAGTCATCGTACTCTACATTAGATCTCTAGATTTGTTCATCCTACATAACTGCAAATTTTTATCCTTTGGTCATCAACGCCTCCCCACCCTTGGTAACTACCACTGTAATTTCCACTTCTACATATACAATTTCTTTAGATTTCACATATGAGTGAAATCATACAATATTTTTCTTTCTGTGTCTGGCTCATTTCATAATGTCCCCCAGTTTCATCCATGTTGTCACAAATGTAAGAATCAAACTTTTTAAGGAATACATACATACTTATACACACACACACACATATACATATATATATATATATATATATATATATATATATATATATATCTTTATCCATTCATTCATTGACAGATATTTTAGGTTGTTTCCATAGCTTGGCTATTATGAACACAGTTCCCAATGAACATGGGACACACATATCTCTTAGAGGTACTGATTTTATTTCCTTCAGGTATACACTCAGAAGACAGATTGGTAGATCATATGATAGTTCTATGTTTATTTTTTTGAGAAACCTCCATACTGTTTTCCATAATGGCTGTATCAGTTTGCATTCCCATGGACAATGTACAAGGGTTCTCTTTGCTTTATGTGCTCACCAGCCCTTGCTATCTCTTATTATTTTGAGAACAGCCATTCTAATAAATGTGAGGTGACATCTCGCTGATTTTGGTTTGAATTTCCTTGATTATTAATGATATAAGCACCTTTTCATATATCTGTTGGCTATTTGGATGTCTTCTTTGGCAAAGTATCTGGTTCCTCTGCCCAGTTTTTAATTGCTTTTTTTTTTTTTTTGCTATTGACTTGACTGAGTTCTTTATATATTTTGGATATGAACCCCTTTAATAGATATGGAACACAAAAGATCTAAATAGCCAAATAAATCTTGAGAAAGAAGAAAAGGCTGGAGGCATCACATTTCCTGAGAAAAACATGTATTCTGTTATTTGTTGGATGGAATATGTTATAAATGTCTCTTGAATCCATCTGGTCTAATGTGTAGTTTAAGTCCAATACCCCTTATTGATCTTCTGTATGGATGATCTATCTATTGTTGAAAGTGTTATGGCGAAGTCTCTACTATTATTATATTGCTATCTATTCCTTCTTTAGGTCTATTAATATTTGCTTTGTATATTTGGGTGCTCCTACAATGGGCACATGCATGTTTATAAATGTTATATCCTCTTGAGAGATTGACACCTTTATCATTATATAACGACCTTCTTTGTCTTATATTACAGTCTACTTAAAGTCTAATATCTATATAAATCTAAATCTATATTATCTATCTATCTATCTATCTATCTATCTATCTATCTATCTGTCATCTATCATCCTCCCCACCCCCCGCCTGCTTTCTTTTGGTTTCCATTTGTACATTTGTATGGAATATGTTTTCACATCCTTGCACTTTTAGTCAGTGTGTGCCCTTAAGCTGAAGTGACTATCTTATAGGAAGTATGTAACTGAGTCTTGTTTTTCAATCCATTCACCTACTCTACTGTATGTCTTTTGATTAGGGAATTTAATTCATTTACATTTAAGGTAACTATTAATAAATATGGCCTTAGTATTGCTATTTTATTAATTGTTTACTGTCCGTTTTGTAATTCCTTTGTTCCTTTCTTCTCTTGCTATCTTCCTTTAAGATTTCATGGTTTTCTGCAGTGGTATGCTTGGATTCCTTTCCCCTTATCTTTTGTGCATCTACTCTAGCTTTTTGACTTGTTGTTACCATGAGACTTACATAAAACACCTTCTATTTAAGCCAGTAACAACTTAAGTTCAAAAGAATACTACTCTTCCTCCCAGCATTTTATGTCTTGATGTCACAACTTATCTTTCCCTTTTGGATCCGTTAACAAATTATTGTAGTTGTCGTTATTTTTAATACTTTTGCCTCCTGAACTCTTTACCAGGTAAATCACTTATTGTCATTTCATCAAGATCAGTTTCTGGAGTTTTCACATGTTCTTTTTGGGGGGAACATCTTCTTCTTCTTCATTTTCCTTGACTCTCTGTGCGATATAACAGCCACCCCTCCCTTCTTGACAAACTGGTCTCATATAGGAGATGAAACTTATCATTCAGCCTGGCTCAAGCTTTTGATACTTTCTCAAACCTTTGGGATTGTCCAAGCTACCTTCTTTGTTCTTAGCGGCTCCCAGTAGTTGAGTACCAAGATGCGTCAGTGTCCCAAGGGAAAGGATCCCAGTCAATACTTGGATCTAGGTTGATTAGAAGCCAGATGCTCAGGCAGCAGCTTTTAAAGTATGCAAATAGGCCTCTACCAAGGAAAAACTGGAAGATGGACACTTTTGTCTGTTCTCTCTGTGCTGAACTCTGGGGGATAGTTGGTTCAGAACTGTTTGTTTGCTCCAGTCCTGTGGGACCAGGGAATTGAAGCTCTTCTATCCACCAGAGGCCGTTAATCAAGAGGTGCTTCCCCTGGGCGGTAGCCACAAAAGCAGGAGCACTAGACACGTGCACAAAGTCCTTCCAGGGAGATTGTTGCTACCTGGAGGAGGCCAGAGGGAAAACAAGGCCAGTGCAGTCACAGGCCTGTCAAGTCTCTGGGGAGGATCTGTCTTGTAGGGGTGTGCTAGCCTAGAAGCCTGACTGTCAGTCAGCAGCTTTTAAACTATGGAAATAGGGCTCTTCCAGAGAAAGATCGGGAGATTAGTGTTTTGGTCAACTGCTTCTGTGCTGAACCTGGGAGGAACTGTTTCTCAATCTACTACAGTCATGGATGGCTACATAGTCATCCACTACATTCTTAGTCTACTATAGTCTTGCGGTCTCACAGATGCAAGCTTCAGTGTTTCTCAGAGTTGGGTGTTGTGGGGACTATTCTTCAGGTGGAAGTGTTGAAAGATAGGTGCTAGATATTGGGTCTAAACCCTTTGCTCCTCATGTTGAAGCTGGGAGTTGTGCGTTCCCTCCTGATGGCACGTGACTGTGCCAGGGGTGAAGTTTATGGCAAGAGTTGGCAACAGTGCATCTCAGCTTTTCCTGACTGTTTCAGTATGGGCGGTGTATTTTCTGTGGTTGTTTGCCAGATGTGTAGGAGTTCCTTGTTTCGTTACTGGACTTCTTTCACAAGAAATTGCTCTGTGTGTAGCTGTAGATTCAGTGTGTCTTGGGAACAGGTGAGTTGATGATCTTCCCATGTTTCCATCTTGAACTAGAACCTCTTGTCTTTGTTTTAAAAAAAAATTTCTTTCTTTCTATATCCTCAGTGTTTCACACTTAGTAGACACTCAATACATGTTTGTTTAATGAATGAGGTACCAGGGTGGGAGCAGTTAGTTACATGCATTTTTATTCCTAGAAGACTATTAATTTTTTTTAATATTTATTCATTTTAGACAGAGACAGATAGAGCATGAGCAGGGGAGGGGCAAAGAGAGAGGGAGACCCAGAATCCAAAGCAGACTCCAGCTCTGAGCTGTCAGCAGAGAGCCCAACACAAGGGCTCGAACTCACGAACCCCGAGATCATGACCTGAGCCGAAGTTGGAAGCTTAACCGACTGAGCCACCCAGACACTCCCTATTCCTGAAAGACTATTAGCTAAAGGTTTAATTTCTCCATCGTTTTATATGATGAGATTCTACCCCCTCCACAACCCCCACCCCAGCAAAACAATGGGAAGGCTGGTCAACAAGAGGAAAAACACACCTATAACAATAAATAAGGACACAACAAATTAGAGAGGATGAATGCGGTGTCACTTGCTTGGGAGGTGCTGGAAATTAACAGGAGTTTCTGAATACAGAATGCTATCCTGCCACTTTCTCCTATCTTCTACTTAGACCCACATGTCCCTAGTACAACTCTTCTGCAGGTATCCTGTATAATTGCAGCTTTCCTCTTCTGCTGACATCTTATGACTGTGATCACATTTACTCCAAGTTCAAAATCTCAAATTACTGCACAGTGGCACCATTCAATAGCTTGCTGCAATGTACATTCTCCACTTTTTTAATGGTTCTGCATCGAGTCGGACTCAATTGAATTTCAGCTTGAGTCTGACTCCTTTCCGACAACTATCTCACAGATAATGCTCTTGCCAGGGTCACCAATTATTCCTAAACTCAAAGGAAAAAATTTTAATTACTTGACTTCTCTCCAGCAAATGTCATGGCTGATTTTTACCCTCCTGTACTTTTTGGATGCTGAGGAACTTCTCTCATGATTTCCCCAAAGGCAGGCCCTTCTTCTACAGCGCCCTTTATATTTGATATTCCCATTTCCTCATTTCTAGGTCTTGTTTTACAAGTTTTACCTGGAATATCTTATTTACTTTTAAGGCTTCAATGGCAATGTCTACAGATATGGGCTCCAAAATCTGTATTTCCTGAGCTCTAGATCCATAAATCCAAGCCTTCATTCAACCTCTCCAGTGGATATGCTTCAAAAGCAACAAGTTCAAATGTGACGTCATCCTATCCCTGAATAACTAACCTGCCGTACATCTTGATTTCTCAGTTGAAGTTAATAGTACCAGCAACAACGTCAGAAACCAGGTGTCTGGTTGTCTTCTCCCTCTCTCTCAATCCACATCACTTCAGTCTAAATCCCAGGTCTCTCAAAGCCAACCCTTATTTCCATTTCCCTTGACACAATTTTCATGAAGGCCAATATTATGTCTCGCATGGATGACTTTTTCATATCTCCTTACTGGACTCCTTTGCCTCTATGATATTTTTCCTGCTTTAAATTCTCCTATATTTTCTAGCTGCCCACAGGATAAAATAATACCAGGCTTGATTATAAGATCTACCATCATCTTGAGCTACTGTCTGCCTTGTACACTACGATCCAGTCACAACAAACTCCCTCTATCCCTCATTGTTCCTGCTTTCCCTTAGACATCTGCCACAACTCTGAATGTGGTGACCACTTGATGTGCATCTCTGTTCACCCTTTCATTGGATAATTTTTAACAATTATTTTGGTCTTAATATCAATCGATGATATCCTAGTAAAAATCCTTTTCCTATTTTTTTTGAATCATCTATAAGACATTCAGGTACCAAAACCTATAATACCCCCTACCATAGCATTTATGATTCTGCATTTTAAGTGTTGCTTGCTAGTATATCTCTCTGTTAAATTTAAAGTAAAAGAAATGGGGCGCCTGGGTGGCTCAGTCCATTAAGCACCGGACTTCAGTTCAGGTCATGATCTCACAGTTCGTGGGTAAGAGCCCCGTGTTGGGCTCTGTGCTGACAGCTCAGAGCCTGGAGCCTGCTTCGGATTCTGTGTTTCCCTCTCTCTCTGCCCCCTCTCGGCTCATTCTCTCTCTCTCAAAAATAAATAAATGTTAAAAAATTTTTAAAAATAAAATAAAAATAAAGTATAAGAAAAGGGGCACCTGGATGGCTCAGTTGGTTCAGTGTCCAACTCTTGCTTTCTGCTCAGATGGTGATCTTACAGTTCGTGAGTTCAAGCCCCACATCAAGCTTTGTGCTGACAGCATGGAGCCTCCTTGGAATTCTTTCTCACTCCTCTCTCTCTCTATCCCTTCCCCTCAGGGTGCTTATACATCCATGTTCTCTCTCCAAAGTAAATGAATAAACTTAAAAATTTTTAAGTATAAGAAAGACATTGTCTACCCCCGATTACTAGTATAATGCTAAAATAGAATATAGGTTCCATAAATATTAGTTGAATAAATGGATGCATTAGTAACAACTGAATAAATTAAGTATATTTTATCTAAGTCATACAGAATTAAATATATATACACTATAAAGAAGATAGATGTACTACCGCCCTTCCCAGAATGTAATGTCCAGTTATTAAATGCTGCTCAACAATGTGCTTATGACATTATGCCATTTCACTTTTCATATAGAAGTATAGTAAAATCTACTCTCTCTTGTGGCAACACTATTTTTGCTTAAAGGTAGCCCTGAAGCAGGGAAAAGCCCTTCTGGGCATTCCCCAAGAAAAGATATACCATAAATTTTAGTGCACAGTAAAAATATTAATATATTTTTCTTTTAAGAGAGACAGAAGAATTTATTTTACACATCACAATCATTTCACTCCAAACATTACATCTGGATGTTTCTTGACTAATCTATTAGTCTAGGTTTGATCTTTTCTTTCTTTGGTCATCTAATATTCTTCCTGCCCTTTCTTATCAGAAAATTTGGCTTTGTGTGAGCTCACTCACAGCTAGATCCCCTGATTTGTAGATTATGCCTATTAAAGTAAAAACCAAAAAAATGTTTATCAAAGATCCAAAAAGACTGATATATCTAAGACCACTGCCACTATCAAATGTCCAATATGTCAGAAATAGAGACCAACGTTGACCCCTTGATACAGCATTAACCTCAGAGGAGAACACCAAGGCACTTGCTGTAATGTTGACCACACTGAATCCCTTCTGTCCTAGAAGGGACAGTGAGGTATCTTGACCAAAATAAGTATTCTTGGTTAAGTTTACATTTATTTCCTATCCACAAGACAGAAACAAGTATACTATTCAAGAGAATACAGACTCCCGCCTGCCTATGATTCCCATACAATCTATCAATCAAAGAATCAGCTTTAAGGAAAAGGAAGTATGGGGATGGGCATGATACTGATCATGAAATCTACCAGCTCTAACTCATACTGAAATACACAAAGCCAATCTGAAAAAATTATGAGTGCAGCAGAAGCGCCAGTTTGGATATCATACTCCGTAAAAATAGCACACCAATCTCCAGGATGTAGGCTATACCCTAGATCAATACTATTTTATCATGCGAGGTACTGGATAGGTAAAACACAGGAGTCCTGGAATTATGGCTGGAAATAGAAAGTGGCTCCATTCCCTGACACTCCTAATGAGTCAATTAGTGGAGTTTGTGTTTCCTTGTCTTACAACTCAAGTGTCTTTGGTTCTAGAAGCCTCCAGGGGGGAAATACTTGTCTCAGAGCACCCAGGAAGAATCTCATTACATTTTAGCCATGGTTGTTACCTAGTCATTTTGGGCTCCTTGTGTCCAGAGACTATTAGACAAGGAATGGAGTCCACCTCCAGGTATGGGTAAATAGCCTTGACCTTCATAAGACAGGACTGAGGCTGTGCTGATGGTGGAGGGCAGGGCAAACGCCCCTGGCACCCAAGGGTCTACTGGGGGCATGTCTCAGTACTCCCCTCTTTAACTTAGATGGCATAAAAAAGTATAGCAGCCAGGAACTCAGAAGGATACTGGTTGAACCGCATCTTGGACCCCTTAAGGATGTGGGCCTGGGTCATGCCACCAGATAACACTCCAAACTAGCCGATGCTAGCTGACCGTGAAGGGAAAATAGAAAGGAGAGAAGAAAGAGATGCTGAATTCCAAGGGCAGCCCCTGGCCAGCTGCCAGCCCCTCCAGCTACCCCCTAGCTGGAGGTAGATTTCCTCCCGCTTTATCTAAGTTTCCTTACAAACAAAACAAAACAAAACAAAACAAAACAAAACAAAACAAAACAAAACAAAACACCAGCAGATCATTGTGAATCCTGAAGGTGCTGCTCCTATAAGGAACAGACTTATTTTTACAAAGCAAGTATATGTGAAGCGCTCAACAGGTTGTTGTTTTGCATGCCTCAGATCCCCCTGCAAGACAGAGGCAGTGTATCCCCCAAATGCAAAGAATGTTGATTGCTCAAGGCTCCCCTACTAAGCCCATCCCCGTGAATTAACCTACGATGCAGAAAACATCCAAACCAAGAGGATGTCTCCTCCCTGGGTAGAGCCCACATTCAATTGCTCGATGGGGCCAGGTACAAGGGTACAACCCCTTGACGCACTCTGTCCCTGAAGTTTGACCCCAGCTTGGATATGCTCCCCATGACACTGGCAGAGGCTGGTCTCTCGGTCCAGCCCGGTTTTCTTTCTTCCTCACAAATCTTGCCATTGAACAATGTTCACCAACAGACTTCTTCCATGAGATGCTTCAGCACAAATAAAGTTAAAAGTATGTATATACTCTAAGGTACCATATCATTAATGAAACAAAAAATGAGTCACAAATATTTTTTGTAGCAACATGGAGAATGGCTGGACTTTATGTATTATGCTATATATGGAAGACAAAACACAAATGTAACTTTTGGGAAGATCATCCAATACTTTCTGTAGTGAGGGTAATGATAAAAGAAGAAGAAATAAACAAAACCCAACCGAATCTGCATAGATTGAATACAATCCACTGGGCCAAAATGACCACTTTCAAGGCTGATGTTATTGGAATAGCAGAGATAAACAAGATGAGGTTGACTCATGTATTTAAGTAGGTAGCAATACCTTTTTTTTTCTTTTCAGCTATGTCACAAATTACTTTATGGGCTATAATTATCTGAATATTTCACTTTTTAAAAACATTCAGAGTTTTTAAAGTATATTGTAACCTTACTGCAGTGAAGATTTAAAAATCCAAGATGGTATTTCAAATTGGATGGAAGCAGACTCTAGGTTAGCATAAATATTTTTAAAATTCCAAATTTAAAGATACCTTAAGTGTCTTACATATTAATATATTTAGTATCTGCCATCTAATTCAAAATAGTTTATGTTTTTAGATCAGAATGAGCTAAAAGGGATGTTTATATGTACATCGACATATAGATATGTATGTGTATGTGTGTGTGTGTGTGTGTGTGTGTATATGAAGAAAATAAAAGAAGACAAGAAAAACCTCCAACTATCTGCTAAGCAAATGGCTGTCTAGTATTTGGATAAGTTATTATGTAATATTGAGTGAAAACTATGTCTCAGAAAACATGCTAAGAGATTTGTATGCATTTCCTATTTCTACAGAATCCCCTATCCTGCGTTGCAAGATACTTTTTATAATCTCAGTTTCAAATTAAGAAATTGAGGTTTAAGGAAGCTTTATGTAAGGAAGCCTTTCAATGTCACATAGCTGGAAAATGTTTGAATTAGGCCTGACCTAAAGTAAATAAGGTAAATAAGACATGTAATCACTTGGGTAATAAAGCAAAGAGAGTATGAGAAGGCATTAAAAGAAGTATAAATGCAATGTAAAGGGAATATGGAAAACAGAGGTGTAATATTTTCATTGCCTCTAGATCAATAGTTGAAGGTCCTGGAAACTTGAAACCATTTTGATTGAGAATATGAGCAATCTACCATACAGAAGAGAAACCGCGAACATACGTGTTCACACACAGACTGAGTAACATGATGTCCGTGTTCACATTCATGTCAGCTCCAGCTGGCTGAACTACATCCAGGTCTGAGAAAGTCAAAGTAGTTGACCAGTTTGACTTGTTGTTGAAGGGCACATTCCTAATGGCAGATCCATTAAAACCAGGACATGACTTTGTGGATGTACGAATAGTACAGAAATCAAATTCTTGTGTGAGAGTATGGAAACGTGGGCACCTGGGCGGCTCAGTCAGATGAGCATCCAACTCTTGACTTTGGCTCCGATCATGATCTTGTGGTTCATGGGATCCAGCCCTGTGTGAGGCTCTGCACTGACACTGTGGAGCCTGCTTGGGATTCTCTCTCTCCCGCTCTCTCTGCCCCTCCCCTTTCTTTCTGCCCCTCTCCCCTGCTTGCAGGCTGGCCCTCACTCTCTCTCTCTCTCAAAACAAAAACAGAGTATGGAAAGGTAATTTTTGAGGTTTTTTTCTCACTTTCTCCCATCCCCTCTATTCTAGCAAGTAGGGAGACACCTTGCTTCATACATGCTTAAGAAGTTAGTAGCAGTGTTTCTTGGATTTATTTTCCAAAAGCTGGAGAAAAATGTATGAAGGGAAAGGGATTTGTGACATTCAATAATATTACCTGACGTGGGAGAACAGAGAGATAAGTCTGGGGACCAGTAAGCGGCAGAGGGTTGCAGACGGTTTCTTCTAAAGCTTGCAGGCTGTTAGAGGACCACCGAGGGAACCCGTGGGCTGTGCCAGGCCCCCGGGCACAAGATGAGGTTGACTCATGAGGTTGCAGGCCTGGGGCTCCCAGCCTCATCAAGGACCACTGTCTCCACATGGTAGTGGCAGAATGGACGCCGGCTTGGGGGGTTTCTAAACAGGCCAGGACGATGGGATTGCCAGCAACAGTAAGTGTCCATGGAGACTAACTGCCAAGACAAGCTAATGTCTAGGCTCCAAGTAAGACCTCAGCACTTAAGAGATCTCCAGAGCTGGGACAGAGGGTACAATCCAAAGAGTAATAACTACAGCTGAATCTCGCTCTGACTTTGGGCACTGCGCTCGGAGTAGAAATTAAGTCGATTTATAATAAATAAAAAATAATCTGGAAATACATGATCACCTGAGTTCACAGATCAAAACTCCTATCTGCCACAGGAACATGAAAGTGACTGGGCCATGAGTGATGCATGTCCTTTTCCAAATCAAAGAGATTAAACATTACAGTCACTTAGAAATTTCATGTTTTATATCTCAAACTGCATTGTATAGCATTTTTATGGGATTCACACAATGGAAATCCATCTCAAAATGAAAGACTTTCATCTAGTTACATCAATTACAAAGTGATATTCAGTGCACATATTTCCACTCTATTATGGCACTGATTTTCTGCGATTGAGCTTTAAGTTAATTAAATAGGAAGCCCCAGTCCCTATCCATAAAATCTGCTCTCTCACATATAAATTATTTTCTGGATAAGATCTTAATGCACAAAATGTCATTCTTGATCTTGAACTAACATTGTAGCTGTGAGTTTATCTGTTTAAGTTAAAAGTACGATGACTGCAAATGAAAAAAGAAACCCACCTTCTTACTTACTTACGTTGATACAATGCTTTACTTAGGATTAGCTTACTTAGATGTCTAACATACATTAAAGGGGATAATATTCAGTATTTTGTTTTTATTTGTTCATTTCTACAAAGCTGAGTTTACATGCATAGCAATTTTCTTCAGAGCTTAAAAGAATTCTGAAAATTAAAGATTGTGAGCTCTTTGAAAAAGATGTACATTCTGATATGATGCTCAGTGAAACCTTGGGTGTTGAATGCCAGGTTTTCAAAATATTTTTTAAAATTTATATTCCTTAAAATAATGAAAATGCTAAGCCTCACAGAAAAAATATTAATGTGTTGCATCATTTATGTGATAGAGCACTTCTAACACTGTCAACTGATGACAACACAGTCTAGTATCTCCAGGTTAGGCTGATGTCCCTAAGCAGTTTCAGCGGTCCTTTTGAAGAATTATTTTCGTATTGTCTTTTGAAAGGAAAAAACAAAACAAAAAGAAACTCTTTGTACCTAAATAGGTCAGTAGGACCTCTTTGAAATCAACTCAGAATTCAATTCTAAAGTGGGGTACTGGCTGCACTCTGTTCAGAGGAGACCCTTTTATTTGTCTGCAGTTCTCTTTCATTACCATGACGTTCAGAAGCAAACACTTCCGGTCTGTTACCAGCCACAGACCCTTCACTTCCTGGACAGAGACAGCTGACTTTGGTGGTCTGCTTACAGAGTAATGCTTCCTAGCTTTGGAGCAGGTCAGATTTTGAGGCATCCTGCTCTCTGCCATTTTAAGAGATAGCTGAAATTGCCTGAGCTTGCTGAATATTTTAGCTCCAAAGAGTTTTTCTTTAACAACAGGCAATTTTTCTGGATAAAGACAGAAAGCACGAATCTTTGAAACTGAAGCGATGGCATGCATACTTTAATGGTGTTTTGGTAAAACTCTCTAATCCGTCTTCATTGTGCCTACATGACAGGCTTACCTTGAAAAGAAGTCCACAGACTTGCACCTTCGTTGTGCTCTGCTTGTTCACTCAAAGTCAAGAGAAACTTGGAATCGAGTTGTTGTTGTTGTTTTCTTTAAAGACTAATCCATTTCTGAAGAAGAGATCCCTGGGAAAGGCATCAGTTCATTTCTCATCAGAACTCCTTGGTGAGATTGAGTGGACTGTCCAATTTGAGGCGGGAGGTCTAGGACATGACGTATTCTGTTGTGATCTGAACCCCAAATCCTACAAGAAGTGACTTTTCTCTCCTACAGTGTTCAGGCCTTTCCTACAGACTTCTCAGACTGATTTTTTATGTTTATAATCCTTTCTCACTAAACTGAATTGCAGAGAGGAGAGAAGAAACCATTTTCTACTCATTTTTATTTTCATGGTCTCCATCATATTTTTGTTGAATTAGTGGCTTAAATAACACTTACTTTATTTTTGTGAATACAAACATAAAACTAGCCACTTAGTTTTGTGACTTTGGGCAAGGTATTTATATTAAAGCTCACTTTCCTCATTGTAAATAAAGACAGTAATTCCTCCTCAGGGTACCTCAAAGAATTTGAGGTTTAAATAAAATGAAATAAAAGGAGATGCTTTGTAAATTGTAAAATACTATACAGATGTGAGTGATATAAGAATTTAACCATCATGCAAACAGATTCAAATTGCCTATCTTGTTATTTATCTCTTTTTTTTTTGCCATAAGTATATTTTTCAACTAAAGCACTAAAATTAGAAATAAAAAGTTTGAGGGGCGCCTGGGTGGCTCAGTCGGTTAAGCATCCGACTTCAGCTCAGGTCACGATCTCGCGGTCCGTGAGTTCCAGCCCCGCGTCGGGCTCTGGGCTGATGGCTCAGAGCCTGGAGCCTGCTTCCGATTCTGTGTCTCCCTCTCTCTCTGACCCTCCCCCATTCATGCTCTGTCTCTCTCTCTCTCAAAAATAAATAAACATTAAAAAAAATAAAAAAAAAAAGAAATAAAAAGTTTGAGAATTAGAAGATTAAAAATTAGGTTAGAGACCTAATAGCAGGGAGACATATTATGATTTTATTTATATTAAATCACGTGCATTTAAAGGAACATAGAGAAAGATGTTCAAAAAGTACTGGTGTGTTTTCAGGTGGGGTTTGCATTAGTTTTTTAAATGTTTTTGGATTATGCATATTTTTGACAGAGCCTGTTCATCATTTTTTTTTTACAGTTACAGAATAAGGGTCAAAAGAAAAAAACTAAAACAAAGATTGTCTCCCTTTATGCATTCCTTTTGATATTTTCTTTTTAAAGTTTATTTGAGAGAAAGAAAGAGACAGGGAGAGTGCAAGGAAGTAAGCATGAGTGGGGGAGAGGCAGAGGGAGAAAGAATCCCAAGCAGGCTCCACGCTGTCAGTGCGGAGCCCAGTGTGGGGCTCAAACTCACGAACCGCGAGATCATGACCTGAGCTGAAATCAAGAGTTGGACGCTCAACCAGCTGAGCTACCCAGGCGCCCTTCAATCTGTCTTCATATTTCATTCATTCCTTCGAATTCTGCATTGTGCTTGATAACCCCACCACTTTGTGAAAATACTCTTGTGCAGAGATATCAGGGATCACTTGGTTGCCAGGTGCAAGAAGCTCTTAAGCTCTGTCAACTTAGGAGAGACCTCTGGGGCGCTGCGCGTACTCCCTGACTCCCGAAACCTTTTCTTCCCTGGATCTCAGGAACAATGTACTCTGGGTGCCCTTTTGCTTCTCTGAATAACCATTCAATCACCCTCTTTTCAGCTAACTTTTCTTTTGGTCTCTTTAAAATATAATTTTCAGTAAAGGATAAGATCATGACTTTCATACACGTAGAAAAATGAATATTTTTTAAAGATCTACCAATTTAGTGAGGGGATCAGACAGATGTTATGACTGGTTCAAAGATAACTTAAAAACGGGCACATTTATAGATCAAGAGTATGGAAGTAGTTATGCAAATGGTGGCAGGACTACTTTTTCCACAGGGTAGACATGAAGATAATTAAACCTCCACCAGACAAGACATAATTTGCATGTATATCAGTGACCTACAATTGACAAAGAGTTGTAATATAGAACAAAGTCAACGAAAGGTTAGAATTGATAATTCCTAGACGTCTGTGCTATATGTAGACAATTCATAACATTTTATGAAATTTATTCCATTGAAACTTACTTTTTGTTCATACCTTTTCCCATAATACCATTGTTTCTCTAAATTCTGCTATTTTATTTTCTCATTCTACATATTCCCTCTACTTCCATACTGAATTTATATATATATTGACAAATAGCCCTGATTTTTCTTTTTTCCCCAGAAGCATTTAGGTACTGGTTCAGTGATCACTCAACTTAGATTATTTTTAATTATAATAAATCCAGGTTGATCATGGTACATGAACTTTTTATTATATTGTTGAATTTGTTTGGCTAATATTTTGGTAAGAATTCTTGCATCTCTATTTACCAGGGTAACTGGCCTGTAGTTTTCATTTCTTGTAGTTTCTTTGCCTGGCTTTAGTATGTAGGTAATGTTGGCCTTGTGAATTGAGTTTGGACCCATTCCCTCCTCTATTTTTTTGGTAGATTCTAAGAAGGATTAGGATTCTTCTTTAAATATTTGGTAGAATTCACCAGTGAAGCCATCTGCCGCTGGACTTATTTGCATTAGGAAGGTTTTGATTACGGATTCAATCTCCCTACTAATCACTGGTCTGTTCAGATTTTCCATTTCTTCCTGGTTCAGACTTCAGCTTGTTTCGAAGGATGTATCCACTTCTATGTTGTCCAATTTACTGGCATAAAATTATTCAGTGAACCTTTGTATATCTGTGGTATCAGTTGTAACATCTCCTCTTTCATTTATACTTTTATTTGTCAGAGGCCTCCCTCTTTTCTTCTTGGTGATTATGGTTAAAGATTGGTTCATCTTGGCAGCGCCTGAGTAGCTCAGTTGGTTAAGAGTCCGACTCTTGATTTTGGCTCAGGTCATGATCCCACGGTTATGGAATCAGGCTGTACGTTGTGCTCCACACTGAGCATGGAGCCTGCTTAAGATTCTCTTTCTCTTTTCCTGTGCCCCTCTCCCCTACTTGCATTCTCTCTTTCTCTCTCTCTCTAAAAAACAAACAAACAAATAAATATTGGCCCATTTAGTTTATCTTCTCCAAAAGCCAAGTCTTAGCTTCATTGATCAATTATATTGTCTTTTTAGTCTCTATTTCATTTATTGCCATTCTAATCTTCATTATTTTCTTCCTTCTACTAACTTTGGGTTTGATTGATTCTTCTCCTTCGAGTTCCTTGAGGTATAAAGTTAGGTCACTTATTTGAGACCTTTATTCTGTGTAACGTAGGTATCTGTGGCTATGAACATCCATCTTAGAGTTGCTTTTGATGCATCCCATAGGTTCTGATATGTTGCATTTTCATGTTCATTTGTCTCAGGATATTTTTTTTTAACGTTTATTTATTTTTGAGACAGAGAGAGACACAGCATGAACGGGGGAGGGGCAGAGAGAGAGGGAAACACTGAATCGGAAGCAGACTCCAGGCTCTGAGCCATCAGCCCAGAGCCTGACGTGGGGCTCGAACTTGTGGACCGCAAGATCGTGACCTGAGCCGTAGTCGGACGCTTAACCGACTGAGCCACCCAGGCGCCCCTCAGGATATTTTTTAATTGATCTTCTGACTTCTTCTTTGTCTCACTGGTTGTTCAGAAGCATGTTGGTTCATCTCCACATATTTGTTAATTTTCCAGTTTTCTTCTTGTAATTAATTTCCAGTTTCATAGCATTGTGTTCAGGGAAGATATCTGATAAGATTTCAGTCTCCTTAAATTTAATAAGACCATTTTGTTTAATGGTCTAATATATGATATATCCTGGAGAATGTTCCCTGTGTGTTCAAGAAGAATGTGTGTACTACTGCTGTATACTGAAATGTTCTGTGTATTTCTGTTAGGTCCTTCTGGCCTATAAGTGCACAAAAACACTTAAAAATACTCAACATCCTTTCATAATAAAAAATCTCAACAAACTGAGTATAAAGAGAATGTAGCTCCACAAAGTAAAGGCCATATATGACAAGCCCACAGCTAACATCATTCTCAATAGTGAAAAGCTGAAAACTTTTCTTCTAATATCAAGAATAAGACAAAGATGGCCACTACTGCCACTTTGATACAAAGTAATGCTGGGAATCCTAGCCAGAGCAATTAGGCAAGAAAAATAAATAAAAGCATTCAAATTGTTAAGAAAGAAGTAAAATAGCCCCCTTTTTTTTTTACAGAAAACATATTAAACATTTAAAAAAAAATAACCTATGGGTGCCTGGGTGGCTTGGTTGATTTAATGTCCGATATCAGCTTAGGTCACGATCTATCTCACGGCCTGTGGGTTCAAGCCCCACGTAGGGCTCTGTGCTGACACCTCAAAGCCTGGAGGCTGCTTCAGATTCTGCGTCTCTCTCTCCCTCTCTCTGCTCTTCCCCTGCTTATGCTCTGTCTCTCTCTCTTAAAAATAAACATTAAAATTTTTTTAAAACAGAAAAGAACCGACAGATGTCACCAAATGATTGTAAGAACTAATAAACAAACTCAGTAAAGTTGTAGGATACAAAATCTTTATGTAAAAGTCAGTTGCCTTTCTATACACCAACAACAAATTGTCAGAAAAAGAAATTATGAAAATGATCCCATTTACAATTGCATCAAAAATAGAATAAAACACAAAGGAATAAATTTAACACAGGAGGTAAAAGATCTGTATGCTGAAAACTAGAAGACAACGATGAAAGAAAGTGAAGAATACACAAATAAATGAAACGATATCCTGTGTTTATGGATTGAAAGAATTAATATTGTTAAAATATCCATTCTACCCAAAGCAATGTAGATATTTAATACAATCTCTATCAAAATTCCAATGGAATTTTTTAGAGATACATAAAATACCATTCCTAAAATTTGTATTGAACCACAAAAGACCCTGAACAGCCAAAGCCATCTTGAAAAAGAAGAACAAAGCTGAAGACATCATACTTTCTGATTTCAAACTATACTACAAAGCCATTATAATAAAAATAGTATGGTATTGGCATAAGAACAGACACATAGGAGTTTCTGGATGGCTCAATCATTTGAGTGTCCAACTCTTGATTTCAGCTCAGGTCATGATCCCAGGGTCATGGGATTGAGGCCCACATTGGGCTAGTGCTTAGCATGGAGTCTTAAGATTCTCTTTCTCTCTTCCTCTGCCCTTCACTCTCCCTGTCTGTCTGTCTGTCTGTCTGTCTCTCTCTCTCTCAAAGAAGAAGAAGGAAAAAGAAAGAACCGACACATGGATCAAGATATCAGAATACAGAACCCAGAAACACATGCATGCATATATGGTTGATTAATTTACAACTAAGGAGCCAAGACTATACAATGGGGAAAGGATAGTCTCTGATAAATGTTTTTAGAAAATTAGATAGCCGTATTGCAATAATGAACTGGACTCCTATCTTCCCCATAAACAAAAATCAACAAAATGGATTAAAGATTTGAATGTAAAAATGGAAACTAAAACTTCTACAAGAAAACAAAGGAGGTAAGCTCCTTGACATTGGTCTAGTAATATTGGGGGGGGGGTGGATTGGACCCCAAAAACAAATGCAACCAAAGCAAAATGAAAATGGGACTATTTCAATCTATAGAGGCTCTGCACAGCAGAGGAAACCATTAACACAATGAAAAGGCAACCTACAGAATGGGAGAAAATATTTGCCAACCATAAATCTGATAAAAGGTTGATGTGCAAAATATATAATGAACTCATACAACTCAACAGCAAAATACAAAATAAAACAAAACCCCAGAAACAATAGGATTTAAAAACGGACAAAGGATCTGAACACTTTTTTTCCAAAAAAAAAAAAAAAAAAAAAAAAAAGGCATACAGATGGCCCGACAGGACATGAAAAATGTGTTTAACATCACTCATCATCAGGAAAATGTAAATAAAATACAAGAAGTTATCACCTCACGCACCTCTTAGGGTGCCTATTATCAAAATACAAGAGATGACTAATAACGCTGGTGAGAATGTAAAGAAAAGGGAATGCTTTTTGCACTGTTGGAGGGAATGTAAACTGTCATAGCCCTAATGGAAAACAGTATGGAGTTTCCTCAAAAAATTAAACATACGACTTATGATCTAGCGTTATTACTTTTGGGTATATACCCAAAGCAAACAAAACCATGATTTCAAAGAGATATCTGCATTCCCATATTCATTGCACCATTGACAATGGCCAAGGTACAGAAACAACCTAAATGTCCACCTGCAGATGAGTGGATAACGAAAAGGTGGTATATATAATACGGGCTACTATTTAGCCTTAAAAAGAGAAGAAAATCCTGTCATAGGCAACAATATGGAATAACCTGGAGAACATAATGCTGAGTGAAATAAGCCAGAGTGAAAGATAAGACAAATACTGCAGTGTTTCACTTATATGTGAAATCTATTAAAAAAAAAAAAGAAGAAGAAAAAAGTTGCATTTATAAATACAGAGAGTAGAAAAGTGGTTGCCAAAGCCTGAGGTATGGGAGAAATAGGGAAAGGCTGGTAAAGGGTACAAATTTTCATTTGTTATTTTTATAAGGTCTGATAATCTAATGTAAAACATGGTCACTATTGTTAACATTGTGTTGTATCACTGAAATGTGCTAACAAAGTACAACTTAAATGTTGTCAACATAAAGAAAAAAGGAAAAAATATGTGATGGGTGTGTTAATTAACTTAGTGGGGGAAACTTTTCATGATTGTGTGTGTATACAAAATCATTAGAGGGGAACCTGGGTGGCTCAGTCGGTTAAGGGTCTGACTTCGGTTCAGGTCATGATCTCACAGTTCATGAGCTCGAGCCCCACATCGGTGTGGGCTGACAGCTCAGAGCCTGGAGCCTGCTTTAGATTCTGTGTGTTCCTCTCTCTGTCCCTCCCCTGCTCACACTCTATCTTTCTCTGTCAAAAATAAATAAACATAAAAAAATTTTTTTAAACAGCAAAAAAAAAAATCATCATCGTGCACACTTTAAATACCTTACAATTTTATACGTCAATTATACTTCAATAAAAAAATCCAAACACTAATGGAGATTAACACTACTGAGCTGTATTCTTTAAAATGATAAAGATGGTTAAAAAAAAGTCTATAGAGTTAAACAAAAAAATTTTAATTACTCTAAGATTTTATAGTTGTATAGCATTTTTGCATTTCAAAACCCTATCACATCCCTTATCTCAATGAATGCTCACATAAACTCACAACCCTGTAAGAATTTAGTATTTTGCAAATAAGCAAACCCTTTTTGTGGACAAATATGTGTGCTGCAGATATTAAGTGACATACCTAAGGTAATTTTAGTGACTGGAATATTGAGGTCTAAAGGTCAGGTATTATTTCTTTTTGTACAATTTGTTTTCTGGTATTTCAGGAAATGAAAATTAAGTGGAGTTGGGTTGCAAGTATTTAAAAAAAAATCTTTCCAGATTATTCTAATATGGTTGGCAGCTGTGGTTGGGAGCTACTTCTCATGAAGTCTTGAGAATTGAGAGGTCAGGATATTCCTGTTGAGTGAACTATTTCCTTACAACCTGTTAATTCATGATAGTCTCCTGCAGCACTGCATGGAGACCTAGAAAGATCTAGAAAGATGTGCTTTAATTCACAAGACAATTCTGCAGCTATTTCACTGAGAGGCTTTCATACCTTACGTCATACCCATACCCGCTGTACCATTTTATTTAAGTGTCTACAGTGACATCAGTATTAATTTTATTCAAGACTATATGCCCTTGCACTTGAGAAAGAAAAACAAAAACAAAACAGCTCTATTTTGCATCTGTGAATTACAGCAGTGTAACTTGGTTTTATTTGCACTTTCTTAAGTGGTGTGTGCACGTGTCTGCTTGTCCTATCTGTATTCTTCAAGGCAGTATAAAGCTGTACACGTATCAGGATGATACTTCTTATGAATCATCTGTATTCTTGATAACTTCTGTTAATACAGTCGTATAGAGATGGCAGTCGTGAGCCCTACAGATTGATTTCTACAAACAGTATTTAAACACGAAAAATCAAGGCCAGGAAAGGAAACCTTTCTCCAAATGTAGTGAAAACAACAGTAATCTTCCATTTGGTCTCCCGTCTCTCCTGATACCACACTATATACAAGATGTGCGCATTCTCCTTCATTCCAATTCCACTCCCACCTTTTACTGCAGATTAGAGGAAGCTTTCAAATAATGTCTGAATATACACAAAGAAGGGACATGACCTGCGTCCAGTTCCTATGGGCTATGCGCACACACGTGCATATTTTATTTTGGGGAGTATAAAAGTACGCTATATTCGATATTTAAAACAATAATAACACTCCCCGGGGCACCCGGGTGGCTCAGTTGGTTAGGCCTCTGACTTCGGTTCGCGTCATGATCTCACAGTTTGTGAGTTTGAGCCCCGCGTCGAGCTCTGTGCTGACAACTCAGAGTCTGGAACCTGCTTTAGATTCTGTGTCTCCCTCTCTCTCTGCCCCTCCCCTGCTCGCACTCGCTCTCTCTCTCTCTCTCTCTCTCTCTCACTCTCTCAAAAAATAAATAAACATTAAAAAATAATAACACTCCCCTTCCATTACCTAGGCATGTGAAGCGATAATATCTTTATTCGGAGGCAGTGGTGTGAGAGTGTCATCTCCTTCTGAGAAGTCACAGGAGCCTACAGCTCCAAGAACATGGTTTCAAAACGTGCCACGGCCGTGGGGAGCCTTTTGCTCTATCACCTGCATGGGAACAGGGTGCTGGCTGGTTACTGCAGGCCACAGAGTCATCTGTACTATGTGAGCCTCCACGTTTCCTCCGGCCCATGGTCTGCCACGCGTGCTCGAGTGCGTACGTACGCTGAGCTGGACTTTTGTCACCTATCAGGGGATCCACTGCATTGCATCAACTTGCTTTTCTCTTTGTCAACCAGCCACTCTAAATCTGAACTGAACGACCTCAGCACCATCCCATGCGGGGGCCCATTCCTGACAACCCAGTGCAATTAGGGATAAATATTGCCATGAACATTGTAAAGTCCAGAACACTTTAATGCCCGGTCGCAAATTAAAAAAACTCAAGGGAATTCCAAGTCAGTAAGAGACCCAAATCTACGGTAGCCATGTTGTCCATTGGGAGGAGAGAAGCTTAACCTCGATTTCTGTGGCTGAAACGGTACCCACGGGCTTGGCTATCACACAATGGCTGCGATGAGTTCGATGAGGCACCACACATCTGGCAAAGCAGAGTCACCAAGGCCCTTGCCCTGAAAAGCCTTCAGCAGTCACGCTCAGGACAGTGCCTGGGTGCGCACACAGTGGGAAAGCAATGGCTAGGGACCAGAATTCCTGTTCCAGGCTCTCCTCCTCCAAATGAAAGGGAAAGGGCTGAACTGAGTCCAAATGAAGACACATTTCTTCAAGTGTAAAATGTGAATTTTGAACTCAATGACCATATAGTGCTGTTCAGCTTTGTGAGTCTATGTTTCTATGATTACCTCAAGAATTATGAACACTAAATTGTGGAGGATTGCAATTAATCAATAGTCATCTGTAGCCATTAACCGTCCTCTTCGGTAGGGCTGGGTGAGCTGCACAAAGTCGTTTGTTTTAGGGGAGAAGAGCGATGTGGAAGAATTTGAAAATACCTCTATCTCCCTGCCAGGCATAGTTTCTCAACCTTGACTTGTAAATTGAGATACAGGACCAGGTTTTTATGTGGTGCTAAAGGAGGCCTTTGGTAGGATGTTGGCTGACTACTATTCCTGAGGTTTTAATAAAGTAAGAGACTTACCTAATTGCCTGATTTGTTGACATTTAATAACCAAATTACTAGCAGGGGATCTTTCCTGGGGAGGGTAAAAGACACTTCTATTTGCCATTACTGAATGAGTACAGGTACAGACCAGCCACTGCTCTAAAAGTTCTACAGGGATTAACTCATTTAATCTTCAAAACAACCCAGTATGATGGTTCACTCCCACCTTTTACTGCAGTTCATGGTTTGAGTTTAACCCCTAACCTCTGAAAGTTGGCCTTTGCAACATCTTTTCGATGGCCCAGCATGTTGCGGAAAGTGCGGACCATTCCAGTGAATGCACAGTTGTTTTACCTAGTTGTTGGCTGTGGTGCAGAGGAAGAAAACTTGCCTGGAGGCTTTCTCCCAGAGACGGTCGCAATTTCTCATCCACAGAGAAGAGGCACTTGTATACTCCTGGCCGTGAAGATGAGAAAACATGAATCTCAGCTTCCGCCACTGACAGTAAAGGGTAATCCGATAGCCAAAGCTGCAGGAAAATAACCTCCAGCATCTTCATAACAGGCCTTTAACTGCCTTTCATTTGGAATGCTACCGGCTGCTTCTGTAGGGTCCTTCACCCTTCCAACTACTTCCCTCACCCTCCATGGGGCTCAATTCTCTGGGAGGGGGGAGGGGGGGAAGAATCCAACCTTAACAGCAGGTGTTATAGCAGACCCCAGACTCACCCATCAGCTTGCCAGAGGTGCTGAATCACTGGGGCCGCTCCCAGACCCTCGCACTGGGCACGCTTCACGTGTTCTGGCATGGGCTCACTTCTTCCTTTTCTTAACTGATCTCAAATGCCTGCCATCTGAATTATATTTTAGGTGCAATGGTAAAGTTCTAGTAAGAAGTATAGTTATCAGACGCCGTCTACCTGCTAGGGATGCGGAGATGAGTCAGTAAAAACAGGTCCTTGATAAATTCATGGCACAAGATCTTCTCTCTCGTCCCCCAAAGATTCCACGCACCCATCATTCGGGGACGAGGACAGCAGCAGCTACAAACTCACAATAACAACTGCCACCTCCTTATTAAGTATTTTCTATGGGCCTGATATGATGATAAACACTTTGCCAAGTTGATCTTAATGAATCTTTATAATCGCCTAATAAAAAGGTTGCATTAGTCTTAATAAACGAAGAATCTTGGGAACACAAAAATTGGATAATTTATCCAAGATCACACAGCTCAAACTCCTAACTACTACGGACAGTAATGACAAGGACGGGGGAACGGGAAGATCTCTCTTTAATCTTATATTAACCTAGAAATCGTAATTGAGTTCTTACATAAACTAGTTGTCACTCTGGGATTGGTGTAAAGGAACATGGCTAGAGCTCAGCAATGCTTCAGCTCAGTAAGGGGCTTCCTGAGCGTGGACAATCACAACAGGAGCAAAAGGCAGACCACATGGAGGGCATGTCTACAAGGGCAGGTGGGACGAACACCCTCTCTAGTTTTCTGGACAAGCGGGGGTATGTGAGAAAGCAACTGATTCAGGTTTTATTTTTCTGGGATACCTAAAATTTTAGCTGATTTGGAATGCCTTAAGTAGACTTTTTGAGATTACTTTTAAAATTTAGATAAGGAAACAATTCATTCTTCACGCTAAGGATGCCCTATGACACCCACTCGTTTATTTCACATTTTCCTCTGATTTCTTCTTGCTTTCTTTAGGATACTCACATTTAGCTAGTTTTGAGTGTGATGGCTGGGCCCACAGTTCAACCATGCAGCCTGGCCCTATACATGTCAAATAGATGCAGAAGAAAACATTCGGCTCTGCTAGGCGGTGTTGTTGTTTTGAGCATTATTTATCTTCTTCTGCGGGTAACAGGCAAGTCTGCACTTACCTAGTAGGTTGGGAATCACTGGTGGAAATTTGAGATAAATGGCACCACGGCTGGGACTACAGGCGAGGTCTCAACACCCGCATAACCCGTGTCTGCACGCCACGCCGGTCCTTACAGACCTGCCTAACCCGTGTCTGCACCCCGGTCCTTACTGTTTGGGCTCCTAAGGAACACTGAGGCCTCATTTCAAGGAGGCTTCACATGCTCCTCTTTGCATAACATACACAGAAAATAAGTGTTCACTCTTCAAGCAAATTAGTAGTTTTGAGTAGATGGAAATGTGGAAGCAACGTGTGAATCATATGGAAACAGTCATGTGATTCATTAGTAAATCAGTGAGTCATGTTGCTTTACTGAATCACTTTTTAGGAATATTTTATTGACTTCTAGTAAAAGTAGTTGCTATCACCTCACTGCAACCCATTCAAAAACCTACTATCTCTTAAAAAACTTTTTTTTTTTAAATTAAGGGTACGCAGTTAGCTACTATTTTCTGTCACCTGTGCCTCACACATTCTCAGATTTCCAAGTATTCACTCGAAATGTGACTATGGACTTAGAGCAGATTTACTAGATGAAGCATTTTATTAGTTAAAAAATGTTTTCTAGAATCCAGGGCAGATGTAATTTTAGGCTTGAAATCGGAGGGATGCTGAAGACAGCATTCTCCCTCCTTGACCTTCTTCTCAAAACAGATTGCTTCAGGGGCAGAAGGAAATGTGAAAGAAAAGGATGTGTCAATTTCCACAAGACAAGCAAGGATATTAAATGCAGCCTGATGTGAGTGATAAATCATTCCTGTACTCTTAGCAAAATGCATCTTGCTCATTATAATTCTTAGAGTTCTGTCTTCACCATGTCCTCAGCCCACTTCTTACCACATAGGAAACAAGACTGCTGAAATCTCCAAACGATCATCAGAAACATCCATTGAAGATAAACAAGTCTAGAATATTTAGATTAAAACTTTAATATCTCATGGTGCACTGAACTATTCCTTCTGTCTTCAAGCGGCTTTCAGGAATAGAAGGTCACGTAACAGATCTTGGTTGTGGGGACAGGTGGGCACTGGGACATCACATGAAAAGGAGGCGCAAATGAAGAAGGACGCCATCCTTTATCTGTGTCTGTAGAGACTGCAGATTTGCCAAGTCACAAAAAGAACTCAAATGGAGTCAGAGGTAAGTATTACGTTCTAAGAATAATACCATGATGCACAGGAAAACATCAGAAACTCTGTCACAATTAAACTTTAAAAATTTTGCTATTTGCAGCGTTTCCTGTGAACAACAATTCCAAGGTGTAGTGTTTCCAAACCACCACTTTAAGCACTTACTTGGTTGCCTAAACTTGTTATTTCTTGGATACCTTATTTGCAAGAATAACTCACTGTTAGCCAAAAATGGGACCATAAAGACGTGCCTATTAACGTAGCTATGGATACGAGCAGGACTGGGTGATGAGGTCATGGTCTCTCCTCCCCTGCCTGTGAAACAGCAACCTTAACCTTGGCCTCTGTGTGTCAGCTTTTCTTCTTTCAAACCAGTAATGTCTCTGCAACAATCACTTCCCTGACTGCTCTACTAATTTTTTCTTGAGATCCAAGATTCAGAAAAAAAAAAAAAATACACATTTCCTGAAAAATATAAGCAAGGAAATCGACATGGAAACATTAAAAGTCAACTTAAAAGAGTATAGGGGCACCTGGGTGGCTCAGTCAGGTCAGGGTCCAACTGAGGCTCAGGTCATGATCTCGCCTTTTATGAGTTTGAGCCCTGTGTCGGGCTCTGTGCTGACAGCTCAGAGCCTGGAGCCTGCTTTGGATTCTGTGTCTCCCTCTCTCTTTGTCCCTCCCTGCTCATGCTCTGTCTCTCTCTCTCAAAAATAAACAAACATTGAAAAAAAGTATAAGTATAATGAGGTAGGATAATGGGTTTTATGATTAATTTTTGTTGGATATTACATCACCTTTTCAAAAGCAAAGGTATATTTTTTATTTAAAGATCTCTTTTAGGGGCACCTGGGTGGCTCAGTTGGTTAAGCATCCAAGTCTTGATTTGAGCTCAGGTCATGACCTCAGACTTCTTGAGTTCAAGCCCCACAATGGGCTCTGCACTAACAGTGTAGAGAATGCTTGAGATTCTCTCTCTCTCCTCTCTCTCTCTGCCCCTCCCCTGCACATGGGCGTCTCTGTCTCTCTCTCTCAAAATAAATACACTTTAAAAAAATGAAAAAATAAAGATACCTTTTAAAATTATGAAAGAAACCTACCAGTAATGTTATTCATTTAAGTAGCAAATTATAAATACCCAATGTATACTGCTGGAAATGAGGTTCAGAGTAAAATTTAAGTGAACGATTACAGACTTCAAACACAGTTTGAGCTTTCTTACGTTAAAAATCTAGCCAACCAATCCTTCTAGCTCTGTTGTTCTTCACAAATACAACCTATCCTTTAAGAACCGCCTTGAAGTCTGTATTTGTGAAGACTTTATTTACTGCCTGCCCCCACCTGCAGGGATTTTCTACCTAAATCCATAGGCTTTTGTCCCTTGTTTCCTTAAACACTGAAAGAAAAAAAAAAAGAAGAAAAGAAAAGAAAGAAAAACGTTTGCATGGTGCCAGTGATTTACAAAATGTTAGCAACCTAAATTAATTTCTGTCACGTTTACAGCATTTACCACAATATCTAATAAAGATTTAGGGTAAGAGCTCAATATAAAAGAGTTGCTAGAATCTGATCTTCTAAAAAGCTATTGTTTTCTTTATAATTTACATAAAGCCTTTTTAAAGGTTTTACGGAATGTTGACAAAAACCCAGGCCACGATATGGACTCTGCGTATTGAATTAGAATCTCAGGTTACTTAGCTGCCCTCCTCCTCTTTCTTCTTCTAGCATGGAAGTCATATCAATGTCTTCTTGAATGCGCTCTTTTCACCAAAAACCTGCATGCGTCCACTTTTGCACGGGACACTTCAAAAGGCCCTCTGTTCTCCACCCTTATCGTTTTCTAAGAATTGCGAAGTATCTGGATTGCCTTTACATAAAAGTTAAATGTAAATTTTATGATATAGGGCCATTGAGAAATGGCAGCCATTTAGTTGTTTGTAAGCTCTGTAAGCGTACAAGGAGCTGGCTCTCCTGTATCTCCATGAGTTATGCAGGCGTCACTTTTATTATGTATGATTGACTATGAGGCTTGATATTGAATAAAATAGCTGCCACAGCTGCTCAAAATGGGCATAAATCAAGAGTTTTCACTCCCGGTGGCAGGTAGCCGTGTGAGAACCTAATTTACACTGGAAGGCAGCACGTCCTTGTGGAGGAAGATGTGCCCCAGGTGAAAAGCAGGAAGCAACATGGACCTGGAACACAGCACTAGCCATAACCATTCGTCTCCTTCTTTCGGCACCAGGGCCCATCAGAGTTTAAAATGAGTGAGTTGTCAGTGTATGTTCCCTATGCTAATGTATTACTCTCTCTCCAACACATAATCATTTAAAAAAAAAAAAAAGTCACCCAAGGACACAATGACCAGGGTATGTTTGCTTTGTTTTGCTTTAACAGCTTTATTGAAAAATAATTTACATATGTAAAGTTCACCCACTGTAAGAGTACAACCTATATACTTTTTTTTTTTTTTTAGAGATACAGCAAGAGTGTGCTGGGAGAGTAGCAGGTGGGGGGTGGAGAGAGAAAGAAAGAGAAAGAGAGAGAAAGAGAGACAGGAAAATTTCCAGCAGGTTCCATGCTCAGCACAGAGCCTGATGTGGGGCTTCATCCCATGACTCTGGGATCATAACCTGATCTGAAATCAAGAGTCAGACATTCAAGTGACTGAGCCACCCAGGCATCCCTTGTACAACATAATTTTTTTAATGTTTATTTATTTTTGAGGGGGGGGAGGGGGGAGAGAGGCAGAGAGAGACAGGGAGACACAGAATCTGAAACAGGTTCCAGGCTCTGAGCTGTCAGCCCAGAGCCCGACGCGGGTCTCGAACTCACGGACCGCGAGATCATGACCTGAGCCGAAGTCAGACGCTTAACTGACTGAGCCACCCAGGCGTCCCCAACATAATTTTATAGGGAGAGCTTGAAGGTCATTTTGGGGGGCGGGGAGAGAGATCTTGGAGCAAAAGCTCAACGGAATGCTCTTCAGATGCCATCACCATGCAGCCATCTACCTGACCTACTCACAGATAAGGCTTTTTACTGAATCCTCTGCTCAACTATACACCTTCATCCAGATTTTTAGGACATTCTGTCACTAAATAGCTACTACAATATTTACACTATTTACTCACGTTGTTGTTAGAATCAAATCATTTAATCATACGGCGGTTCTTTAAGAATTGTGTCCCCCAAAGGTATTATTATAGCAAATAATACTTTTACATGTTTTCTCCAAGACAGCAGATAAATTAAAACCCTTTGCAAACAGGAAACACAGCATCTCATGTAAAACGTTCAGAACCAAGCAGAAAGGAAATGTGATGAGTTCAAGCTCCTCAGAATGAAACAGGGCTAAGTAAGACAAGTTTCAAAACACGAGCTCAGATACACAAAATCTCTGTGAAACCACCTCAAAACACCGCTGTTTTCCATCTGTGATCTAAGACTGCCCATCTCTCCAACCAGGCACCAGATTCCATGCGGATGAAATGTTCATTTCCAGAAGCCCGCTGTTAGAATGTTTTGCTCTAAGGACAGCTGGGTTAGGGAACTGTCACTGAATCTGTGACTCTTGTGGAGACAAAGAGACGTCTCTACTCTCTGCACACAGTGTTAGATGATCACCCCACTTCAGAGAAATTGAAACAGAAATTAAGAAAGGCGGAACTTAAGTTTCGATAGTTTGAACTTTTGCTCTCAATGCCGTCTACTCAGCATTATGGTAATGATTCAAAGACTCCATTTTCAAGGTTACAATAACCTTCAGACATACACATATGATTTAAAACACGGACCATATGTCCTCAAAACAAATGAAAGGAAATTTTATCATAATATTTAAACTGACCATGACTTTTTAATGAGTCTCTATATACACTCCAGGAATGCTTCAAAGAAGGAAAAACACAGAAAGGTTTAAGGACCAAAGGACCAAGAATCTGAGGAACCTGACCTACTTAGTGGAAATCACTTTTGTTTGCTAATAACATAGCAAACAAAGCTTAGAAATGTTGATGCCCTGAACACATGTAAGTTCACCCCCACATACTATACAGGAGACACACACACACACACACACACACACACACACACACACACAAGCAAGCCTCCTTTTCTCTGAGTGACCTGGGAGATGACATCTTGGAAGCTGGCTCATTAACACTGGCATCGTTACAACTTTTGCAGTATGTTGAGAAAGCTGACTTTTAATAAAGACATTAAGCAAGTTATGAACAAGCCTAAACATTTTGTGTCTTTATCCTACATAAAAATGTGATTGATATAAATAAATCAAGCAAAATGTTAATTCATACACTAGTATAACTGTTTAGAATCTTACTTGATATAATTTTTGTTTTGAGAAAAGCAAAGGCTATTTATTCAGAGTCTTCTAGAGCAAAGATGTCAGCCCCCATCACTTGTGTCTGGCAGAGACTCAAAGGCAGAGAGAAATGGGAAAGCTTTATAATGGAAAAAGTGAAAGACTTCGGGTATGGCCAGACTAGAGGTTGTTAGCGTGGGGGAGCTGCTGGAGAGTAACCTAAAGCCAGGCATCCTATGTGATCAGTGATGGGTGCATATTTGTTTCTTTCTGGTTGCTCCTTAGTTGGAAGTGGGGACAAAATCAGGGATGGAGTCACTTACTAAGTCCTGGCCATTTGGGGCCAGTTACTAGACTTGATACAGTTTCTTTAAGGATTTGAAAAACTAGCATTTTTAATCATGTTTGAAAACTCGGAAGGTACAGAAAAGGATATAGAAAACTATAAAACTTATATTCGTTATGCTATGATTCATGGATAGCCATGATTAACTCTGAGGATATAGTCTTCCAGTTTTTTAGCATATATAGTTTTTTTGTGTGTAGGTATATAACTGGGTTTACATATTATTGCTGTTTATTCTCTTAAAAACATTGAAACTTTTCCTGTGATGTTTCTTTTCTAAAACTCAAATTTGAACAGATTAACAGCTATTAATTGTATGAGTGTCACATAATATCATACTTAATACATTCTTAGTTATTGGATTTTATTTGGGGTTTTAATTTTGTATTTAATAAACAATGCTAAAATATATACAATTCTAGATTAATCTTTGACAATTTGCTGGTTAAAATCTTAGAGTATAAATGATACAAAGTCACTTGGCTAATGAAATCACCCTTTAAGACTTTTGATTTATTCTTTCCTACTTTCCTAGGTAAAATTTTTAAAAGGCATCTCTTGCTAAATTGTATTTCTATAGCAGAGTAGTTAAGAAAACCTCCATGTGCTGGAGTTGGTCAGCCCTAGCTGTGTGACCCAGCCCTACTATTAAGTAACTCTGGGCAGTTTAATAGCCCTTTTCGTTTTGAGGTTTATTACCTAAGCAGATTTTACAATTATTACAGGTATGACAGAAATGTTTACTTCTTACCTCTACTATGATGTTTAAATGGTATGACTTAGCATGGTACATATTAAGTGCCTAATAAACAGTAGAAATTAGTCTAAAATTGCTGCTCTAAAATTACTTTGAACTTCTCTTTGTATTCTTTGAATATGTTTATTTGTGAATTTCATGTCTATTTTTAAGACATTTCAAAATTATGATAATTTTATATTTTTAATGATTCTCAAAAGTTCTTTACTTTTAAGATGTATCAAACTTTTTCAGTATCATATCTGGTACCACCATGTTATTTCTATTTGTCTTTTTTCTTTTAATATGGCTTATGATATTCTCTGAACTTGAGAATTTTCTAATGTTCTTTAGCCAAGTTGAGTGGATTTTCCTTTGCTGATTACACCTTTGCTTGCACACTTAGAAAGGTTTTTGCCACATTGAGGTAATTGATGGATCCTCTAGAGAGAGAGAGAGAGAGGAGAGAGAGTGAGATCTCTCTCTCCTCTCTCCCTCTCTCTCGAGATCAAGACCAAACCAAGATATCTAATCAAATGATTTTATGATATTTATGTGCTAAGAAATCTGGGAGCCTGCAAGGTGTAATGAATGAAAATCTACATAGTTACCGTCAGAATTTCTGAAAAAAGTCCCCAAATATATTCAATTCTATAATACTGCTTGTGCATAAAAACAATCAAAGTACTAATAAAAACAGACATCAGTGTCTACTGAATGGTAAAATTCAAGAACATTGTAATAGAAAATAATAATAGGGATTAGGTCAAATGTCAAAGACTATGATGAATAATTCATAGTGAGGGAAAATGCACTTTAAGATAAAGCTATATTTGAGTCTCATGCTTCTATGTTAAATTGTCCAATATATGATCACCTTTAGTCTATAATTTAAAAATGATTGCTATCCACTGTGTCTGTACAGTATTAGAATACCTAGTAAGTCTGTGAATTGATGTGTTTTGTTAGTGTTCTAGTTTCTCTAAGAATATATATTTAAAAGGATTATCTTGTAGTTCCTTCCTTCCTTCCTTCCTTCCTTCCTTCCTTCTTTTTTTCTTGAGAGAGCACAAGCAGAGGAGGAGCAGAGGGAGAGGGAAAGAAAATCTTAAGCAGGCTCTGTGCCCAGTGTGGAGCCTGACACAGGGCTCGATCTCACAAATGACTGTGAGATCATGACCTGAGCCGAATTCTAGAGTCGGACACTCAACTTAGCCACCCAGGCACCCTGTGATTTCTTTTCTTTCTGTTTTTTTTTTTCCAACTAATTTTCACTTTGAGAAAGAGGCCTATAAAGCAAAGAACTATTCATTGTATATTTATTTGTTTTTCTTTAGCATATGTTGGACATACAGGAAGTATGTTTCTTTCCAGTTACTGCTTATAGACTCAACAACTCTAGAGAAACACTTCAGAAATACAGTCATAGACTGAAGACACTGCAGAATCACTGACCATCATTTCTGAACTGCAGTGTCGTGGTTAGACCTGCAAACATTTACGTCTTAGTTTGTCCTCAAGACACTACCTCAAAACTTTTCATTAAGTCCTAAGCAGGACTCAAATACAATCTTTTCTCTCTTAATTTTAATAAACATAATATAGAAGTTTAAGATGAGAATAAGCCACTTCCTTCTTTTAAATTGTTCATAATGAAATGATTTTTCTGTGATTATTAGGTGACATATTATGTTAATACTATTCCACAGATATTACTGCCTGAAGTCATAAAGGGTCAGATGAGAGCACAAATCATTTGGAAAGAACTTGGCCCCATCTCTTTTAATCACAAAGTCTCCTTGGGATTACTGTTGGGCAGTCAATAAGGTAATAACCTCTCTCTATAGACTTATGGTAATTAGGTAGTTAACTGCAGTAAAATAATCATGGTAGCATTAAAGCACTACTAAGTTTATCTAGGAAAAATTAACTATTTTGCAGCTAACAAAACGGAAATAGCCAAACATTTCTGCGTGCGGACTATTTAAGTACTTTTCTAAGTGCTGTACAAGTACTGCATCCGTGAATATTCACAATTCCATGTGCTAGGTGGTAATGTAATCTCTAATCGATAGATTAAAAATTTGAAGCACACAGGAGGTAAGTAGCAGGTCTCAGCTCACAAAGCTAGCACGAAAGTTTCCAGATTTGAATTTAGGCAGAATGCCTCCAAGATTCACAGTCTTACCTACTCACTACCCTAACTATAAGAAGAGAAATCTCTTCACACTCTTCATTTGAACCACACCTTCAGATTAAAGTAACAGAAACATCCCTGAACTGTGGGTCAGCACCACCTGTCTTAGGCTGCAGAGACAATTCTAACTTTGAACATGAGACTTAGATGTGCAACCTGGTAGATTCTTCTAGAATTTTTTCAAGGTGTTTTGTAACTCAAAATGAAGGGGGAGAATTAAGGCAATTGTTGAGAAATAAAATAAATACGGGAGTAAGATGAAAGAACCAACATTCAAAAATTTCTCTCTACAAAAGTCCTCAACTAAGGCTGCACATTCAGGGGATCCCAAATTTGGACAGTCACCATGCCAAGGCAATTTTGTGTAACTTTTTAAAATAAGCTTCAACTTCTATCATTTCCACCTTGTCTGTTCCTGATTGTACTGACTTGTTTCACGAGTATGTAGACTTAGAATTTGCAGTACTATGTAATTATGTAAATTATGCATTTATGATAAATACCCAATCTATGTCATACCTGTATCTCTCATCCCCAAATCCCGTTTAGACAATGCTAAATGACTGCTAAAATACAAAAAAAAAGTTCAAAAAATACATCTGAGTATATTCTAAGAGGTTTTTCATTGGTTTCTGATCCAGCATAGGATAAATCCTATATCCATTGACATGGTATAGGTTTTCAGCATACTAAAGAAGTGAGCGTAAATGACTTCCATTTGTAGTCCATGTGGAATGGCAGAGGCTGAATTTTCCCTTCTGTCCAAAATAACCAATAATAAAAACCACAGAAAAATATGCAACTATAATTTTCGTGATATTGCATACCCAGATAATAAAGGACAGCTGTTTCTGAGATGAGAAACAGACTAATCAGTGCATGCATGTGAGGTAACCACAAAAGACGAAGGAAAAATCATCCAAAAGAATTAGAGGGAACAATAAGGAGAACTCACACGCGGCCAGGTATATAGTGTGCACTCCCAAGAATGGAATCTTTCATAATTCATGATGCACTGGGTATAGAGATACAGTACTAACAAAGAAGATTGCTCCATATGGGGAGTAAAATTAACTTTAGACTAAAAGCTTCTCCTGTCTAAAAAGAAATATTAAAGGAGCAAATAATTTTCACATAAATTAACTGCTCATGAGTATATAGAGAAGTACAAAAAAATCTAGCACCAAGAAGATAAAATTAGCAGTGGCTGGCATCCAATATGAAATTATCAGGCATAAAAAGAAATAAAAAATACAATACATAATGACGATAGAATTAATAAGACATCACAATAGTTATCAAAATATATTCGATACATGTAAAAGCTAAAACGAACATGATAAGCAGAGAGGTGGAAGATACTGGAAAGACCGAATTCATACTTACAGAGCCGAAAGCAATGCCTGAGGTGAAAATGAACTGGATGGAATTAACAGCAATTTAACCATTAAAGAAGCAAAGATTGGGAATATACCAATAGAAACATCCAAAATGAAACAGAAAAGTAAAGACTGAGAAAAACACTAACAAAGACTCAGTGAGTCGTGGGACAATTTCAAAAAGTCTAAAGTGTGCCTGAGAGGCTCAGTCAGTTAAACGTCCAACTCTTGGTTTCAGCTCAGGTCATGATGTCACAGTTCATGGGATCCAACCCCATGTTGGTCTCTGCACTGGCAGCACAGAGCCTGCTTGGGATTCTCTTACTCCCCCTCTCCCTGCCCCTCCTCTGCGCGCGCTCTCTCTCTCTCTCTCTCAACATCAAAATAAACAAATATACTTAAAAAAAACCCCACAAAGCAAATAAACTGATACATGTGTAATTTGACTGTCTGAACAGGAAGAAACACACAGAGAGACATAAAAGATAAATTTTCAAAAAATGAAGTCAATTTTCCCCAACTCTGATAAAAAACTATAAACGCAGAGAGTCAAGAATCTCAATGAAGCTCAAGCACAAGGAATATTAAGAAAACTATATTAAGACGTATCATAATCAACTTGCTTAAATCCAATGGTAAGAAATTATAAAAAACAGACAGAGAAAAGGGCATAGTGCATTCAGGAGAAAAGAGATAAAAACGATAGCAGACTTCGTGTCAGAAGATTGTAAGCTAGAGATAGCAGAGGAGTATCTTCAATGTAGCGAAATAAAAAAATCTGCCAAAACAGAATTCTGCATCAAGCCAAAGATCTTTCCAAAGTACAGGAGAAGTAGGAGGGGCACATACAGAAACTGGCACAATTCATCAGCAGCAGACTTGCAGTGTAAGGAATGTTAGAGGAGAAAATAAGGACCCGGATGAATAAAGAACAACAAGAATGATAAACACTGGTAAATATAAAAGACCAGCTTTCTTATTAAACGTTTGAAAATATAATTGTTTGAGGAAAAATAATAACACTACATTGTCGGGTTTATAACACAGACAGAAATAAAATGTTTGACAATAATCACACCGAGGCTAGGAGGGAAGAAATGCGAGTACACCATTATAAAAAAACAATTCTTCCACTGGGGTGCCCAGCTGTCTCGGTCAGCAGGGCATGTGACTCTTAATCTCAGGGTCATGAGTTCAAGCCCCATGTTGGGCACAGAGCTTACTCGAATTAAAAAAAAAAAAAAAAGTTCTGATACCAAACATGAAATGGCACCATGTCAACTGAAGGTAAAACATGATAAGGTATAACACGACACGGTAAAGATCTATCATGTAAACATTAAGTTAACCTGCAGGGGTGCCTGGGTGGCTGAGCTGGTTAAGTTGATTCCTGCTCTGGTCATGATCCCAGAGTTGTGGGATCGAGCCCTGCATTAGGCTTCACACTGAGTATGGACCCTGCCTACAATTCTCCCTCTCCCTCTACGCCTTTATTGCTCGCATGCTTGCGCTCTCTCTCTCACACACACACTCTCTCTTTCTCCCCCTCAAAAATAAATAAATAAATAAATTAATTAATTAATTGACAAGTACAGTAACACCACACAAAGTTACAGGTAATAAACCAACAAAGGAGATAAAAGAAAAGCATATAAAATAAACAAATAATCTAAAAGAAGGTAGAAAAAAAAGGAAAAATAAATAAAAAAGCATGACATATAGGAAAGAAACAGGATGCTATATTTAAACTCAGTCATATCAGTAATCCTATTAAATATAAATGATTTTTTAAGTTTACTTACTTATTTTGAGAGAGAGTGCGTGCATGCCTGAGGGGAAGAAGGGAAGAGGGGAAGAGGGGAAGAGGGGAAGAGAGCGAGAGCGAGAGAATCCCAAGCCAACTCTGTGTTGCCAGTGCAGAGACCAACATGGGGTTGGATCCCATGAACTGTGACCTCATGACCTGAGCGGAAACCAAGAGTTGGACGCTTAACTCACTGAGCCACCAGGTGCCCCTTACATATAAACGATGTAAATTCTCCAATAAAAGACAGGATTTGTGAATGTTTCACTGATACTAAAACGAGTAAGTCCCTTTAGAGTAGGAAAAAAATAATAATCATTCTTCTTGGGCAACTCAGTCTAAAAACAAAAATCAGTTGTTGCTAACCAAACAAGGTGTGCATCTGCCGTGGCCAAGCGCTGGCCTGGTGGTCAGAGCATAGGGGGATGTTTATGGGATGTGACGGTCCCAGGCGAACAGTGGAGTGCGGAGGGGAGGCGGAGGCACGACTTCAGAGCTCTGCTGGGCTCGGTGAGGGTTCCCCTTAGACCTTGACAGTGGTGGCCCAGCACGGAGTGTCAGAGGCCAAGCATGTTGAAGACGGCATGGTGGGTGGCCTAACACGTGGTGCTGACGTCCAGGCAAAGTGACAAAGGCAACCACACAGGGACAGCTATGGCTGGCCGCTGCAGGGTATCTGGAGTAGGGTGAGGACTGTTTCCACACAGCAGCAGGATTGGTTACTAACACGTGAACTGGTCAATTAATTAAATACATTCAGCCAAAGAGGCTCAGATTTCATTGATGGAGAAGAAAGAGAAAATCATGGAAAGAGGCAATGTAGAATGAACACTACGGTGCTGACTGAACTGAAGATAGGGTCAACACGTGGTTTTTAAAGGAAAAATGATATGAATAAACAGATACACATATAGATATACCCTAGGTCTGTCATATGAGAGGTCTGGGAACAGCCACACCTTAAGAGAAATGAGCAAATATACTTTCCAGATTTTTTAAATTTTCCTTCTGAACGTGGTTACTAAAATGAACCAGGACTCCTTGGAGAAATGGCTGATTCAAGCCCGGGGAGAGAGGAAGCACAAAAGATGAAACCCAAACATTTTCCTATGCTAGACAGGAAGGTAGTGTACAAAATAACCTTACACTTCGGAGAAGGCTGGTCAACACCTTTTAATCAAGTGATCACAGTTAATATCACAAGTAGTAAAATGAATTGAAATCATATGCCATCTTACATGCATAAAAAGATGAATATATACAGAGCACATCAATACTTCTGTGATATCCCTACCCGATAAGGATAACCTGATATATTCATAAGGAACTATCAGGGAAATCCAAAATGAGGAAGAGTCTTCAATCCTCAAAAGTATTAAAATCATGAGTCAAAGAAAGATTAAGTAAGTATTCAGGTTTGAAGAGAATAGAGAGAAACCACCAAATGCAGCATATGATTCTGGAAGGGAGTGCTTTACTGTAAAGGGCACTGGTAGGATAAGTGGTGAAGGTTATATGAAGTCTAAGAATTACACGTATGAGCATCAATGTTCATTTGCTGATTGTGATGCTTGTCCCGGCAAAAGGACATTACAATAGTGTCCTTGCTCATAGGAATCCCTCCCGTGTTCAGCTGGAATGAGACATCAGTTTACCCATTTGTCTCAAATGCTACAGCTCAAAAAGTTACATTCGTAGTATGTGTGCAACAATTTTGTTAGTTTTGAGACTTTTTTTTTAGATAAAGAAGGTCTAATAAAAAATGACGTGCTAAGTTTTTACATGTGTAAAATCAAAACGTTCTTGAAATGAACAAAATTGAAAACATAAAGATAAAATAGGAATCATGTGAGGTAAATATTAAGATGTATAGTAAGATTCATGAAGGAAAATATAAACATAGAACTTACTAGAAGCAAGGTGGTATAGTGTAAAAAAGTGTGACAGGTCAGGGAGTCAAAGTCAGGACTGACCATGTTTAGGAAATCAGCAAGCTCAGAGAGCAACGGATCCCACCCTCTGTAATATCCGTCGTCTACAGAACCCAAGTGGGCAATGTGTGAACCGATGTTCAGAAGCCTTTGGTCACATTGCATAGATGTGCCCTGCACACCGCAGATGCCGGTTATGAAACTGCAGCAGAAGCAACGATGGCTTTTCCTTCTGTTCAACCTCCCAGATCTTGTGTGAGTGATTCACATTGCTAACACCAAACCCAATGAGACACTGTCAGGGATCTGGGGAAATAGAGTCCCCAGGCTTACAACCCCTAATGTTTACAGAGGAGCACACAGAAGGGAGAAGACGGCGTGTACATGGCAGCAGATAACAGAGGACAAGACAGCATTAATTCATAAACACCTGATTTAATTAATTAAAATAAGTAACACTCAAATTGAAATCTGGTCGCAAGATCTAAGCAGAAAAACCAGGGGAAAAGTATAAATTGATAAATATGGCAAATAATATTGGGTATCCTTCTTTATATTCCTTAAGTAAAATTGAATTTATGTGCAGCTTTCTCGTTTACTTCCTATTTCCCTTTATTTTCAAAATATCTTCGGGGTTGATTGCTTTTCCCAAAAACAATGTAGGATTTTTAGAAATCTTACCGTTCAATTTTCCTCCTACATCACCCGTATTTCATGTAAATTACTTGAAACGGCTTTTCAACATGCATAAAATAATTCACGTGAAATGTTTTTCTAAACAGGCTCTCAGAAAACTGGAGAATAGAGAAAATGAAAGTATGAGCATACGTTACAGAAATGACTACTGTCTTATCATCATACATCACTTAGGAGAAATTCTTGACCAAAAAAGGAGAACAGGGTTTTGTTTTTCCTCCCTGCCCTAAATTGTGTAATTGGTTAATTTTATTATTTTTTCCTTCTCTTTTTTTTCAGGTTTTCATAGAAACTCCAGTTAGTTAATAGCCAGTGTTATGTTACATCCAGGTATACAACACTTCCATCCATTACCCAGTGCTCATCACAATACGTGTATGCAGCTTTTACAAGGAAGGATGCAGTGACTTGGGCAATCTCATACATAAATGATAGCAGTATTCACTACCATTAAATTTAGGAGAAAGGATTTGCAAAATGTATGAAGTGGCTTAAAACATATGTAGTCTGGCACAGTGATTGCATTTATTGGACTATATAGCCTTTGAAATCTCCAAGTAACAAAGATTTATATCATTTAATACCTGTTTTTTATTAATGAATTATAATCAATATAAAAGTCCAATAATAGGGAAATTCTTACAGAAAATACAACATATCCATAAGGTGGAACATTTTAAACCATTAAAAATCCTTATTTTAAAAGTACTTAAAAGATGCATAACATACACTTGTGTAAAACATGGCAAAAAATGGTAACATTACAAGATATGCTTATCTAGAAGGAAAGACTGAGAGACATTACTAATACTGCATTTTCTGTCTTCTTCATTCTTTCTTCTTTTTTCTTTTGTTTATTTATTTTGAGAGAGCCACAGAGAGGCAGAGAGAGAATCCTAAGCAAGCTCCGTGCTGTCAGCCTCACAAAGAGGCTCCCCCAAGTCTCCCTCCTGGCCCCTCTCAATCTTGTTCTCCTCACCTTTCCTTGTGAGTTACAGTCTGCCTGTTGTGGATTTTTTTTTTACCTGATTTTGCTTAAATGAAATACTTTTAGGGGTAGAAAAAGGGGTTGCAATGGCCATATATGCCATTAGGACAGCTATACTATCTCAAACTAAATACTTCAGACAATAGCGTGTGTGTGGGGGGGGGGGGGGCGCACGCGTGTGTGTTCGCATGTGTCTTGTTTTTGTTTTTTTTTTGCTTTTTAAAATTTTATTTATTTACTTATTTACTTATTTATTTTTATTTTAGAGAGAAAGAGCATGAGTAGGGGAGAGGGGCAGAGGGAGAGAGAGAGACAGAAACTTAGGCAGACTCCATGCTCAGCGTGGAGCCCGATATGGGGCTCTGTCCCAAGACCCTAGGATCATAACCTGAGCCAAAATTGAGAGTCAGATGCTCCACGGAGTGAGCCACCCAGGCGCCCCTGAACATCCTAATTCATACATGAGAACGTTTCTTGGTAACGTGGAGTTAGTAGCTTGATGCCCCTACACATGGGTTTGTCTATCCTCCATTTTGACTGAGCAATTTTTTGATTACAGTCTGGGCCAGCTAACCGAAATAAAATGGTCTTGCTATATGGATACAAGCATCCTGTTTCTTAGAAAAGTTACAGTCTCATGAGAAAACCGGTACTTTAGATTTATGTAATGGCCTCTTCAGCTTAGTGAACATCTCCACTGAGAGCAGACACACCTTAAACTGTGGACCACGGTGCATGCATTACCACCAAGGTCTCTCAAGAGACAGCCCACCAGCCTTCCTTCTGAGGCAGACCTGAACACCCCACAGGCTGAGAGGAACATTTATTTTTTTATTGTTGCTTAATTTTCACATGATAAACCCTCTTCATCGTAACCAGATACGTAACCTCTCTAACAGAGAGGCGGCTTCACATAGAAAAGTAGTTAAATGCTACAATTCAAAGCTGGACACTGGGTGATGTAGGAAGTGTTGAAGCACTACATTGTACACCTGAAACTAATATTACACTGTATGCTAACTGGAATTAAATCAAAACTTAAAAGAAAAAGCTTGAGCTCTCATTTCTTAGAAACATGGATTTTAATTCCAAATTGGCTGCTTTCTAGTTGTGTGGCTTCCAAAGTGACCCCACAGCCTTGTCTTGCTGTTCGTCTGTGTGAGAAATGAAGGTTCTTAGGCCATGGTTCTGCCTCTGGGAATGTGGTTGGAGACTGCATCGATCACCTCTTTTTTAGTCAGGTGAAGCCACAGGACTTGCTTTCATTAATGCAATAGAAGCAGATACAGTAGTAGGTTAAAGCTTCCAGTTGGAGATGTAGGTTAAGATCCAGGGCACGATTTATGATGCTTCCTTTACCTGGTGTGGTGAAACCATGCGTCAGGATGGAGTTTCCATCATCCCAGGTGCCTGAACCACCACAATGACCGTAGACTTGTGGAGTGCGTTGGGCATGGAGCCAGTCATGAACCTTGGTGTGTTATAAGCACATGCATGATGGAGAGTACGTAGTTACCTTGATGGATATACGATGGATAAACAGAAGTCAAACCAAAACCGTCTGATGCATTACCCTCTCATGTACAGTTTCCATTATCAATAACAAGAGTTTATTTCACTTAAGGCTTTGTGCTCAACACCTGTGATAAAAATGGAGAATACTTTTAGTATTCTTTAGCATACTTTTTCAAGGTGCTTTCAAAGGAGCAAGTACACATTGAAGAGAATTTATCTTAGAGGAAAGTTTATGGAACATGTGTTGTTAAGTGGCTTCGCCAATACTGCTGCAAGACACTGACAGGGAAAGGTCTTTGGGTTGGGCCCACCGGAGAAACGTTCAGGAAGTAGAGGGTAAGAAAAGGCACCTGGGCACGTGTCGGGTCTTCCACAGAAACTTATTTGTGGTTGAAATGCACCTATTTGCGGCTGAAATGACCAGTGGACTGATACGAGCAGGGGCCTCAATGTACTTAAGTGATGACACTCATCCTTGTGGTTTCTTCCGTCTCCGTGACAGGAGCTCACCTGTTCCGGGGAAGGATGAGAAACACAGAAAAGACGCACTCCCCCCGCCCCGCCCCGGACCTCCATTAGGGAACAGAGGCGTCCCCAGCTCACAAGGACATCCGAGGGTGGGAAAGAAACTCAACAAAATAAACCTGCCACTGAAATTGTGAGATCACTTGGTACATAGCGTTATTGCTGTAGTAGCTGATGAATTCTTAAATAATTTCTGAGGTTTCTTGTGAGGGAACCCTACTTTATCTAGGGGCCACTCGCAGACTACACTGAATTCTTCCTTTGCACTTGAACAAGGGTGACAGTGGGTGAGCCTGGAGTCTAAGATACAATATTTCTTTCTGCTCAAGGCTCTGATTAACATTATATATACATTGTGTATTTATTATTATTATTTTTTAATTCCAAGCTTCTATTTTTTTTTAAGTTTATTTATTAATTTTGAGAGAAACAAAGTGGTGAATGTTGGGGAGGAGCAGAGAGAGGGAGACTGAATCCCAAGCAGACACCTTGCTGCCAGCACAGAGCCCGATGTGGGGCTTGATCTCATGAACCATGAGATGATGACCGGAGCCAAGATCAAGAGTCAGATGCTCAGGTGACTGAGCTACCAGGTGCCCACACATTACAGGTAATTCAACCTGTTGGAAATACTGTGTACCCTATACATGTTTGTGGTTTTGCACTTTAAGGCAACACACTTTGTAAACAACAAACTCCTAAAGGCAGGTGTGGAACATGACATAATTACAAAGTTTTATGGTGGGATTAATGTCTACAAAAACATTTTTCAAGTGCATTATCAACTATAATTAAAGAGAAAATAATATAAAAAGAAAGATGAGTCAAGAGGGAAAAATCTATTTCATATCATGGGGGCTTATTTTTCTGAATTAGTTCAGAACAACTTAAAGGGCAACTTTTGTTTTCCTTTTGTGTATTGTGGAAGAAGAATGGAAAAATCAAATATATTCATATTTATCTAACGAGGATGCATACTTTCAAATTCAGTAAAACGTGAAATATTTCAAATTTTAAACAATAAATGTGCAAAATACACCTCAGTTATGATCAAGTCTTTTGGCACACAGAATGAATATATTTTATATTTGCAATTTGTCCACTAACAGATTTCTTAGGGAGACCAGCGCTTTCCTGGTTAAAAACTTCTTTGAAAGCTATAATAACTAGAATTTATGCCCTTGGTACTCTTATGTTTTCAAGGGGGGAATATCTCTTTTTTATGTAAAAAAGAAATGAGGAAATTTGGTATCTTTGGCTATATTTTGAACTCTTCCAACAACCCCTGGGCTATTCTATTCAGCTCGGACTGATACTGATGTGTATCTAGGATTATTCTAAGTATCCATGACACTTCCTAAGAATCATCAGAATATACAAAACTGTGTAAAAACCGAGTTCCTGTCTCATATGTAAAATTTTCTTGTACTGCTCACCAAATTTAAGATTTTCAAAAGAAAATTGGTAATTTCCTAATCTTTTCCTTTCTCTGAGTCCCTCCAAAGTAACGTGACCAACCTGTCCTTCCCAGCACGGGACAGCACTCTTGTCTGCCCAGTTCCTTAGGTTAAAAACAGAATAACACAACACAAGATAACACCAAGCAAAAACACATACACAGCAAAATAAATCTAGAATTTTTGCATTTCTGGTATACTCTGGATAAAATAGTTTTCTTCCTGATTTCCTGTCCAGACAGCTTCTCCCAGTAGTGTTCTATCTTATTACCTTATTCTTACTTTTCCTACAACTTATCACATTGCCTAACTAATATGTATGCATAATATGTATATACTATTAGTGTATATGTAGGAGTATGAGTATTATAACCTTAAATATATCCGTCTATATATTTATGTATATATGTGTGCATATATATGCACACACATACATATTTGTTTCCTTGAGATTCATGACTTAAAATGACAGGGATAGGGTTTCTCTGGATCACTTTTACAACTCTTACCACATGGGCAGATTGTGCCTGACACTGGAGGTACCAAATAAACACTGATGATTAAATAACCAGTGAATTTTTGCAAATCTCAGGATAGTTTTTTTTTTTTAATTTTTTTTTTCAACGTTTATTTATTTTTGGGACAGAGAGAGACAGAGCATGAACGGGGGAGGGGCAGAGAGAGAGGGAGACACAGAATCGGAAACAGGCTCCAGGCTCTGAGCCATCAGCCCAGAGCCCGACGCGGGGCTCGAACTCACGGACCGCGAGATCGTGACCTGGCTGAAGTCGGACGCTTAACCGACTGCGCCACCCAGGCGCCCCAGGATAGTTTTTTTTTTATATATTTCCAAGAGTAATTTTTAGGTTTACATGTCAAAAAATTAATATGGTTAATAAATATTTAATGAGTGATCATTCTATGCAAGAGACAGTGCAACACATTGGAAGTAATTGCAGTATGAGAGAGAGAGTGAGAGAGAGAGAGGGGGGACCCTGCCATCCCAAAACTTATACTGCAGAGGGTAACAGACGGTTGAGTGAACTTCTCCAGGTTTGCTAGAGAAGAGAGTACAGGCCAACCTGGGTGGTTTTAATATGGCCCTAGTCTAATTTTGATACCTAGGGAAGGCATCCCTGAGGGAAGTCCCGTGAAGGTGGCAAAAAAGGGATGGATGGGAATTAGCCGTGTGAAAAGAAGAAAGAGGTTTTCCCATGGAGGTCAGCGATGCTCAGAGGCCACACGTGGGAGAAGAGAGGGCCTGCGAAGGACCAAGAGGATGAGCGGTGAGGAGACAATAATGAGCAAGAGATACAAAGAGAAGCGAGAGAGGGCCAAGGTCCTCACTCAGTAAAACCAGACTGACTTTGTTAAAGAATTCAATCTTTGTCCTTAGAGTGATCAAAACCACGGAGGGCATTGGAGATTAGTATCCCAAAAAATTACTCCAGGTCTTCAAGTTCAAAATGGCATGCAAAACACACATTGAAACACCCCCGTCCTGTGCCAAACACCCAGGCAGAGGCAGCTACGTAATTTGCAGGGGCTGATGCAAACTGCAAGTGCAGAACCCATTTCAAAAGGAATAAAGGACTGTCATACTATACAAAGTTTTCCCATAAGCATGTGTATCACTATAAAATACAACAGTAGACTTCCGTTTCCAGGAAGACGGGGTAGGCGCACTTGTCACTATGCCTCTTGCTAAGCGCACTGAACACCCTCAACATGAGTGTGAAAAACAAACACAAACAGACACAGGCAGGTACCGAGGAACTGGACCCAAGACACTGGGTTGAATTTTCTGGGTTTCATTTTTTGCCTCATAAATCTACGCCTTGAACTGAAGAAACTGGCCACCCCAAAATGTCAACGGGTGTAGACCTGTGGATGTCCTCTCTAAACAGAAGAAGAAAAAGGGCAGCCTAGTAAGGCAGAAAACTCTCAGACAATAACTGCTCAGCATGAGGCGAACACCCCAGAAAAAGCTGTGGCTTCAATACCAACCACGCCAGTCCAGGGCCAGTGGGTAGCCTGGACTTCTAGACTCACAAGGGTATAATAAGAATTCCCAACTCCCCAGGAGATAATGTCAGAGAAGGCCAAATGGCGGCCTTGGCTGTCCATTCCTTTCAGATTATAAATACCATCTCCCATGATGCTAGTGGAAACCATGTGAGGAATCAGAACGTGACAAGCTGGCCTCGCCTCACTCAGATGTCGAAACAGAAGGATTAAATGAGATGTGGGGTCTCGTAACATAATGCAAATTGTCAATTTCAGGAATGAAACAGGGCATATAACTAGCCGATAAACCTCAAAAGAATAAAAAGGGAACACTACCAGCAACTTTACACATATAATCTGACGACTCACATGAGCCGTACCACGTTGCAGAAAGACAGAAGCTGCCACAGTTCATTTGATACCAGACGGAATATTTGATTAGCCCTATAAAAAAACTGAATTCATAATATAAGCGTTCCTAGAAAAGAAATGCTCCATATCTTTACTATTCCAATGTCAGTACCCAGCTTATGATATTGTAGTATAATTTTGAAAGATGTGGCCATTTGGGAGACAGTAAAAGGCACACAGGATTTCTGTGTTATTTCTTACAAACAGATACGAATCAATTAACAAATTAATTCTCAGCCCAACTAAGGAAGAATTAAAATTTCAAATGAATAGCATGAATTTTACTGTTTATCCTCATACTATGTAATGCCAGCTTTAAGTACATATATAAAAGCATCTTCCTTATGTGCAGAACCACCAGTTTTTTAGCTTAAACATGAATATGTATTTAATTTTACCAGAACAGTAGAAACACTGCACCAAATTGTTTTCATTGAGCTTCTGATAAACACATTCTAAACACTGTCTTCAGCTACTGAAGAGTAAGAAAGGATCATAAGAAAATGAAACTATGGATTGCTCTGTTTTCCCCTTTCTTTGCATGTTATCATTAATCTTATTTCAATGGGGTAGTAACACAGATGAGACTTAGCCTCTGAACAAAATTTTAGGTGTACATTAATGTTAACTACAGATACAATGTTGTAAAGGAGATCTCCACACCTTATTCATACTGTTTCATTGAAACATTATGCTCTTCGATTTGTATCCCCCTAACTCTGCCTCCCCGCCCTAACCAACAGCCACCATTGCACTCTTGGCTTCTGGGAGTTTGATCAGTTTAGATGCCTCACATAAATGGGATCGTGCAGTATTTACCTTCGTGCGACTGGTTTATTTCACTTACTGAGATGCCTTCACAGCTCATCTATGTTGCCACATATCGAAGAATTTTCTTCTTTTTAAAGGCTGTGCGCATACACCACATTTTATTCATGCATTCATCTGTTGGTGGATACTTAGATTGTTTCCACGTGCTGGCTACTGTAAATAATGCGGCAATGAGAGTGCAGATACGTCTTTGAGATTCAAATTTCAATTCTTTTGGATAAATACGCAAATGTAGGGTTGCTAGGTCATATGGCACTTTTATTTTTAATTTTTGAGGAACCTCCATACTGTATAGGAAAAAATATTTGACATCACTAATCATCAGGGGAATTCAAAACCATGTGACATCATACCTATCAAGAATGATTATCACCAAAAAAAAAAAAAAAAAGCCAAAAAAATGACAAAAAGTGCAGGCAAGGATGCAAAGAAACTGGAATCCCGCTGATAGGAAGGCAAAATGGCACAAATGCTCTGAAGTGTGTTATCATTTTCAGCATCACTGCGTGGCTGATACAGGAAAAGATGTAGAAAGGACATATCCAGCAGTGCTCCTTAGGCCTTTCACTTTGTGAGAACACTATTACCTTTTTATTCCTTATGTCTGAAGCAAGATTTGGTTTCAAAAGACCCAGTTACAACTCTCAGCTCCCCACTGAACCCATCAGAGACGTGCGGCTTTGGAACATGAGCACAGAGCTCCAATGGACCCACCGCCTGTGAGGGCTCAAGGGGATGACCAAATTCAGCAGGTCCCACTGGGTATTGCTAGCGAGGCCCAGAAGAGGCCAAGTGCAAGTCCTAGGTTGCAAGACCTCTGCTGCAGGTCTGATTGACTGGCATCACTTCACATTAAAATTTTGTGAAACAAATCTTTGAAATATTATGAGACATTGTTACTATGCTTAGAAGACAACTGAGTAAAGTTATGTTTTGAGTAAGACAGCTTGGATTATGTGGACAAAACAAGAACCATGTAGGAATGAATAAGATAAGAAAATATAAAACAAGGAGTGTTCCCTAGGAAATAGTGTGGTATGTTTACTGCTACTTTGATTGTCTAATGATGGCAACAGTTTCTGGATTATATACCAGAGTAAGTATACAACATATCTACTAGGGGAAAAAGGTCATGAAGAACCGTGAGAAAACTTCAGCTTCAATAAAAATATTTTGAAAATAGTAATCACAAAATCTAAGGAAAAGCCATTTACTTCTTGTAAGTGTATATGCTTTCTGTAAACTAAGCGTAATGGAACATCATACTTCAACTACAAAGGACTGATGGAAAGACAGGAGAATCTGGGTATTCTCAGGACTTGTAGAACAGTTCAGAGATGCAGAGGAAGAAAAAGGATCATCTAGCAGAAGTTATAAGGAGACCACTTTGTTCACGGCAAGAAGAATTTGGACTGCTCAGCTTTGCCCACAGCTAGAATGTGCCTCTCAGGAATACTGACATTTTCATATCCTAAATCCATAGGTAGTAAATGTGTGTGTGGTTTATAAAGATGTAAATATTATACATGTAATATATAACTCTATACTATATTATATACGTATTATAAAAAAGAAAGATTTCAAGACGTGGACTGGGGGTTGTATCAAATCCACAGCTCCAAACTGTTTATTGTCATTCTGACATTCCAACATCATCCAAGATGCATAATAAGTGCATAAATTTCCAAATCCATTTGATACTCATGGAGTATGTTGAGGTATAGAATCTATGACTCTGTATTTTTTTTTAAAAAGCCCGGAAGTGATTCTGATGTATCTTGTCCATGGAGCTGCTGACCTAAATGACCTTTAACATCCTTCCAAATTTGATATTTATACAGTTTCCATCAGTTCTTGGAGTGCAGCAGGGAGTGGCCCTCGTGCCTTTCTTTACATACAAGGCCTCCCTCATAACTGCCAATAAATGTTTCATGAGTAAAAGAACAAATAGGTGACTGAACAAAAGATAGGACACCTCATTTGCTCCCCCTTAGCCCTCTGTACAATATGAAAAATTGCTTAAAAATGGGGACAGAAGTTTATTAAATAAATATTAAGGATAAAACAGAATGTAGTAGCAAGAGAGAGAAAAAATATGGGTAAAACAAACTCAATTATTGTACTTTGGCAGGGAAGGAGATTAGGGAGAAACTATTTTAAGCTGAGATTATAAGTTTGAGAAACTAGAACATGTTGAAAAATTATGCATTCGATGAGGGTTGAAACCATAGAAAAAGAAAGTAATACACGGATTCTGAGAGGCTGAGGACTAGAGAGGGAAGAAGAAAGCTGTCACTGAAGTTGATGTGATCACCACCCAGAAACTACAGGCTAAGGAAAAAATATATATTAGCATATATTACAATATATTTATATATTGCATATATAAGGACAAATATGTATACTGTATAAGGAAATAAGGAAAATATATATTGTATAAGGAAAAAATATATGCATTGCATATGTATATATTGTATATACAAGAAAAAATAGATATATATGCAATATATATATTACATGTATATATATATTGCATATATAAGGAAAAAATAGATATATATTGCAATATATTGCATACATAAGGGGAAAATATGCAATATATATTGTATATATATATTGCAAATATAAGGAAAAACATATGCAATATAAATATAGTATATATATTACATATATAAGGAAAATAGATATATATCGCATATATATATTGTGTATATAAGGAAAAAATATATATGCAATATATATATTGCACATAAAAGGAAAAAATAGATATCTATTGCAATATATATATTGCATATATAAGGAAAAAATATGCAATATATATATTATGTATATATTACATATATAAGGGAAAAATATATATATTGCATATACATATTGTATATGTAAGAAAAAATATATATATTACATATATATTGTATATATAAGGAAAGAATATATGCAATATATTTATTTCATATATAAGAAAATATATATATTGCAATATATATATTGCATATATATTGCATAAATAAGGAAAATATATATATATATATTGCAATATATATTTCATCTATAAGGAAAAAATATATACATATTGGATATATAAGGGAAAAATATATATATATTGCAATATATATATATATTGCATATATAAGGAAAAAATATATATATTGCAATATATATATTGCTTATATAAGGAAAAATATATGTAGATATGTATTGCAATATATCTATCTATATCTATATATAAAATATATCTATATAGATATAGATATATAGATATATATCTATATAGATATAGATAGATATAAATATATGTGGATATGTATTGCGATCTATCTATATATATAAAATATATCTATAGATATAGATATAGATATAGATATAGATATCTATTTATATATATATATAAAATATACACACACACACACACACACATACATCTCTCTCCTTAGCTCCAGGAAGTAGCTTAGTTACAGGGGCTGTGACTGTACTAAGCATTTCACTGTTCACCTTCAGGGTATGATACATGACTATTGTTATTTTTTTTTCCTGTTATTTTTCCCCCTAGACTTGCATGTTCTGAGGCACAGAATGATTTCACTGCTGTGGTTTTGATATCCAAAAATATTTCATTGCTTGAATGTTTTATTAAGTCAGTGGGCCCTAAGGTCTCTTGGAAAAGGGGACATTTTCGTGTTTTGGATCAAATTCATTAACACACGTGTGATGCACATATACACACACATGCACTTGGTTTGGGGAAGCATCGGTAGAACTGTCAAAGAAAAAGTTTTCCTAAAAATATTTGTTAACTACTGCTTCTCAACTTAATCAAAATTAATAGTAAGCAGGACTTCTGTATGGAATGCTTCATGGAAAAATGGTCTCTTATACTAAGAAGTGATCTGTGAAATAAATGAAAGTTGAAAAAAATATATACAGGTGAAAAGATTAAAAACTGGAATATGAAATATCAAGGAGTCTTGTGGCTTCTCCACGCATACAGACGATTCTATCACTATCCTGTCTCCAGATGGAGACTCATGGACTGACCAAAAAACACGTCAGATTAATAGTGGAGAATGGTGCATATTCGACTGTAGCTCAATAATTCAGGGCTGTACTAAACCCTTTTGTGATTCAGGCATTATATAATTAATTTACTTATCATAAACTAATTACCAGATTCATTGATTCAGGGACATTCAGTAGTTGGTGTGCTTTGCCATTTGCAGACATTGTTAAGTATTCTTTGTTTTAGCGAGACCTGGCAGGGTCCCCTGCATCTGGTAATATATACAATGGGGAAAATACGGCAATCTGTAGCTAGTGAGTGACTTTCTCCGCATATTTGTCAAGACAATTTTCTGAAACATATCTTTGTTTCCTCCTTGGATCTGCTACCCTATTCTTCCATTTTATGCCTTGTCCTTCCCCTCTTTAAGTAGGTTGCCACCCCATACTTTCTTTGTTCAGATGAGGTCTGGGCTTTCGGGCTTTTGTTTCCAAGTGTCTAAAGCCAATGAAAAGAACAGGACTTGAGGAGACGGTTTATCTCTAGACTAAAAGGAGATACCTAAAGGTTGAGAGAAGTCTAGAACTGAGGGTGTGTATGTGTGTGTTTGTGTGTGTGTGTGCACACGCGGGTGTAAGGGGAGCCCTTCAAGAAGAGGGATTTGGCAGTGTCCCTGAAGATGTGACAGAACCTCAGAACAAATGGCCACACGTCATGCTGAGAAGACTGCAAAAACCCAGCACTTCCAACCACTATGGTGATCCCCACATCCAAGGAAGGCACAGAAGCTAAGGATAATTGGTCTTGTCAACTGAAAGAATGGAATTTTCAAAGGATACAGGTAACCAGTGACCGATTAGTTCTTCAAGATGTTTAATATGGTTTAAGATTCCAGAAGTTTGACTGACAACCACAAACATGATTGAAGTTAAATTTTCCACTAGTCTGAGGAAATTAAGAGATGGGTTTATGAATCGAGATTGATATACAATATGTAGAAGTCACCAGAACATTTCAGTACATCGGCCAAAATAAGAAAAATGATCTGAATTTGTATGCATGCTGTGTGTGCTCCTATAGGTAAGTGAAACTCATTGAAATAAGAAGAGGTCATAGTCATTTACGAACATGGGTATCTCTTAGATACAGAAATATCTGATCTCTGAAGAACAACTCCTACAGAAATATTCACCAGTTGCTTGAGCGGGCATACTGGAAAGTTGAAAGAAAGCAGAAAATGCAAAAATGGCTGGACTTTACTAGATCTATATCCAACCTCCAAAGCAAGTACTTGCAGATGTTCATTTTTTTTATTCTGCAGTGACAGAGACACACTGGCGCCATCTTGTGATGAAACCAGAGAATAAAACTAAGGGTCAAAATAATAGAACATCTCAGAACATGAAAGAGAAAGAGAAAGGAACTCCATGGAATTGGCCGTCCATTTCTAGGTATATAAAATCCCAACATCCGATTAATACGAGTATCAGTGGAATGCATTTCAATAATACAATAATGGCCATGCATGCTCTGTTGAAATTAGTAAATTATTAAATGGGTATATCATCATAATACTTTTACGTTTACTTTCCGCATTTCATCCTGACGCTTAACCTAATAAAGACATTGTTTGACTAAGAACCAGGTGTAATTTATAAATTATCTTCCCAGGTCTCTATTCCCTTATCTTTAAAATGAGAGGTGTGTTATAGTCGTTGATCTATTAAGCACATTTTAGATTTATAAAATGCCACAGGTTAGTGATGGTGATTCGAGAGTATTGATTCAACTTACAGAAGCAAGAAATTGTGGTTCATTATTCCAGGTATTCATCAAGTATTTATTTGTTGTTTCTGGCTTGCTAGCTATTGTAGTAAGTCCTGAAATTACAAATATAAGTAAGATAAAGGTCTTGCCCTCAAAGAGGCTAAAGGACTGTAAAAAAATACATTCATGTAAATAATTACACAAGGTATAGTTTTCTGAATCTAGAATACAGCCAAGAAGGAAACCTGCTTGACACAATCTTCTTTTTCATGCAAAAAACAGACTTCTTCTGTTTTCATATATCAAGAGTTAAAAATTATTTCAATTCACAGGTATTATTTAATGAATAGACGAGACAGGGTAGGTAGAAGCAGGGTACTTTCCAGAAAAGTGAATGCTGTCTTCCTACATCTTAAAGATGGGGCGCCTGGGTGGCGCAGTCGGTTAAGCGTCCGACTTCAGCCAGGTCACGATCTCGCGGTCCGTGAGTTCGAGCCCCGCGTCAGGCTCTGGGCTGATGGCTCAGAGCCTGGAGCCTGTTTCCGATTCTGTGTCTCCCTCTCTCTCTGCCCCTCCCCCGTTCATGTTCTGTCTCTCTCTGTCAAAAATAAATAAACATTGAAAAAAAAAAAGATGAAGGATTCGCTATATCAGCAATGTCTTTTTCATCTTCAATCATCAGCGTCTACTGTTAACTCTAGTTAAGAGTTGACTTAAAAGACTTCAGTGGAAGTGGGAAAAGAGAGATCTTAAAATGTCACTTTTCCTATTACACTCTCTTTTAGTAAACTGGTAAATAATAGTTTATTGTAAGCTGATACAGTCCTTCTAAAATTAGATTTGTAGTGTTTTTTTTTTTCTGATATAATCTTCAAGTTAGTCTTGAAGGTTGAGGATGCGTGGGGTAAGATAAAAAGATCTACTTTATCTTTGAACATTATGCTCTCTGAATTGAAAAGTGTCAGATTCTAGTTTCTGTAGAAATACTTACTACTCCTCTCTTTTAATCCAAGCAATTGTGTTATCTTACCCAGAGCACTGCACCTAGCTAGTATCCAGCTGCCTCTTTGCTCCTGTCCAACGTGCTTCCTTTCCATGGCTTGCTCTATCCTCTTGCCAGCCTCATCTTGCCCTTCCTCCTTTCTCCTCACTGGCCAAGACACCTTTCGGTCAATGAGCACATGTCCCATGCTTCCCAGCCCAGCAAACATTTGCTCATAATTCTTCCCTCTTTCTGCATGGGAGACTCTGCCCTCTCCTTCCCATCTTGCAAAATCTTAGATTCATCATTCAGGAGTTTTTCTCTAGGAAGATTAGATCTGATCGCCCTGAACCATCATGTTACTTGTTTCCTTCTCCTACCACAGTTGGACCTGTTTGATTTTTTTTTTCATTCATTTGTGTGATTCCTTGATCAGTAATTGATTTATTAACTAGGTTATAATCTCCAAAAGGGAAGGGCCATCACTTTTTTCATTCACTGTACCTGTTTTATCTCCCACAATGGTTGGAATAGACTTGGAACTCACTACATTCTCGATGAATGAATAGCTAACAGTAAAAGAATTATAAAGGGAGGGACCAGGACTTGAATTTAGGTGGTAAGAAGGGTAAATAAGATGAGAAAGAAAACATTTGTTGAATATGTGATAGGCACTGTGCTTAAAACTGATCTTTTTTGCCCCATTTAATTTCTACAAAGTCTTTCTTGATCTCTACAGAATTCTTAACTTAGATCATTATCTTTGAAATCAGAATATGGCCCATTCCCTCAGCTACCAAACCTTCTACAATCAAAACTGAAGAATATTAAGAAATTTACCTTGGAGATGGAACTTCCCCTATTGGTAATAAGTCTTAGAGAATGAATTACTATCCTGTAAGAACTGTAGAAATTCTATAGATTTTGGGACATTTTAAATTAGACAAAAATGACATTGCTTGACATGATTCTGTTAGGACTGTAATAAGACAGTATCCCCATCCTTTACGTGACTCTGAGATCATTAATTAGGATGGATCCCTGTTCTCATTGAAGACCTCTTCCTTTCTCTGTTTGAGAGGAAGGACTGATTCTAAAATATATATTCCAGTTCATCCCATTAATAATGTATATTGTAAGGAATAATCCTGTGCTAGCAGGTGTATAGAAGAGTTGACCCAATTTCTAGAATTCTATGAACCTGCTTTGACAATATGAGCACTGGAATGACCAATAGTGTCAGGAGCTGTAGGACAATGGATCAGGAATTTGATGACTTGCTGGCAACATCAGTCAGCACGAAACTGCCAGAATGAGGAGGGATCATTTAAACCCCCTAGCAAGATTGAGGTAAACCTGGAAGAGCTACTGGGTGGTGCATTTGCTAATTAAACTACAGTCTCTTAAATGGAAAGGGGAATAGAGCCAAACAGAGGAGGAAAATGAATAACACGTTGGGGTGTGTGTGTGTGTGTGTGTGACTATAGAGATGAGGGCTGAAGTGTTACTTAGAATACCAAAAAGTATACATATTCTCTATATCTAGCAAGAGACCAATGAGAATCAAGATTACTTTTTAAATAAAAATGTATAAAGAGTCCAATGTCTTCCTGATTTTACAAAATAAATGTGTGAAGAAAAGCATAAAAGGGAAAGACTTGTGAATGTGGAGAACTGAAAAAAGCGTAGGCACAGATCTTGGTGCTATGTGAGTCTGTGTTTCTTCATCAGTTGATTCAGAACAGTAACTGTTACATCACAAGGCTGTTGAATGAGACGGTCTACACACAATCCCAAATAGAGAGCCCGCCAGAGAGGGGGAAAAAAAAGCCCTCAATGGCTACTACTTAGCTTTCCCTTCTCTCTTACCAGCTCACACATGTAGAACTTAAAGAAGAGAACGCTCCCTTACAGATCTCCACCACAGTTCTGAAAACTGGCCAAAAGATGAGTGAAACCTAGGGACCACACAAGAAAATCACAACAACTGGCCTAAGCTCTCACTATTTAAAAGTCTAGCAAAATATTTGTTTCAGGACTAGTCATTGGGAACAGCTCCAAAAAGGAAGAAGAAAACAGAAGAACTTGAAAATGCAGGCAGAGATGGGATCTGCGTTGAGGTATGTGGCTATGCAAAAACACATATGTGTCAAGACAGAAGAGCCCATAGTTGGGAGGAAAAAAGCTAGTGAGTTACTGGTGTCTACTTTGGCTTTGCCTTCGCTCTGTAAAGGAGTTTGGCTGGAAGTTACATGAGAATATCCAATGAATAAATTGGCTATCTTCCCCAGTCATTTATCTTCAGCCCGTGGTCCGTCCCACTGGGGCTGTGATGCTGACAGTGCTTCCTGCGCAGACTGTAATCCATCAGCGTCAAGGAAAAGAGTGTGCTTGCCAGGAAAAGAGTGTGCACAGCAGGATGGGGAGGGGGTCAGTAAACTCATAATCACGGGAGCGTCCTCTAGTGTCATTGGTGATGCTCCACACTCCCTGAAGAAGTGTGGACACTTGGGTTGGTTTATCATTTTAAGAATTAAGGCTGGCAATCTGCAGGCCTAAATTCTTGTGGGGTGATTAGGATCTCCCTAAAAGTAGGACAAAAAACTACCCCAAGCCCTTGGAAAAATTTCATTTGTGGATATATTTTACTTTTTTTTCTTTCTTTTTCAACCTCCAACCACCCTGGCCCTTATTCTTCTCCACTAGGAAGGATCTTCTAAGGAAAACCTTCTTGTTACTGTTCTAACTCTGTAAGAGAAGAGGGAGCTTCCACTTGGGGCCATGGTGGAGTAAAAGGGGCCGGACTTATCCTTCCATCCAGAAAAACTATAAAAGTGAACAAAATGTCAGAATTGATGGTTTCATACACTGAGTAACCAGCAGCACGGGTCAGTGAGCACTGAGAACACAGGAGTGGACTGGACGTGCCCAACAATACTCCAGCTGACGGCCTGGGGCGAGTACAGAGGAGCTGGGAATCTCAGCAGAGCTCAGCAGTCCCGCTGGCTGCAGGAAAACGGTCTGAGGTCAAAGGAAGATAGAAGTCTGGACATAGGCAGATGGTCACCCTGTGCCGTCAGTTGAGTATACATGTGAGAAACCAACCAGATCCACAGAAAGAACCATCACGAAAACAAACAAAAACAGGTCATCTAAGGAGCTGACCTGGAGCAATGGCGTCTTTGGATGAATCACTGTGGAAACGCCAGTCAGCACAACAGGCTAAACTTGAAGTCATCACCCCTGCCTCAGACCATACTCTTAACAGCCAGCTAGGACACTTTTTATTAACTCCTGGATTACGGCCAATGACCTAGCCATCTGGGCCACCACTTGGAAGACTACATTCTGGCATATCAAAGATTCCCATCTTTAGGGCCATGAAATGAAGAAATAAATCTCTTCTGCCGACCGGACTCAGGTGGATTTCCACAGGAAGGACTTGTGCTCTGAAGAAACTGACTAGTGACTAGTGAGCAAGCCAGCACCACCCAGGCACTGCCACCTCTACCTAAACCCCATCATCAAAGAGACTTGTTAACACATCCGCCATCGTAACTGGGCTTGCAGCCAAAGACTATATGATTCTAATGCAAAACCTACCAATGCACGCCACACTTGTGACTTCTGCCCATGACGATTCCATTTGTCTCATGCCAACAGAGGCCAACATTGCATGGGGTGATGTGCCTGCGTGCTTCTGGTAAACTGCCCATGTGAAATATTTGGCCCTATCTCAGGGCCGCTGTTGGTTCTTCCCTGCTTCCTGTCTGACCAGTTGACTCCGGTATCATATTTGCCCTTGAAACAAAACTGTGCCATGTTTTCAGCTTTTCATCTACATTCTGACATTGGTGTGCATTTTGTCCCAAAGACCACTTCACAATAAATCAATTATACAGCTTAGTGAATGCTTTGCATCCCGTATTGTCTGTAGGTTGCGGGAGTTGACACAAAGTGGAATGGACTTCTAAAACTCAATTGAAAACATTTCTGAGTCCACCACTCTCAACACCTTCTGTTCTACACACCTGACTATACACCTGGCCATGTGGTCATTGAAAATGGCTGTTTTCAACTAAGCTTTAGCTCCTTTTGGTCATTTCCAGGTTAATGAAGGAGGTAAGGGGTTACATATGCCTAATTTGAACACTGGAAATTCTGTGATGGACAGTCCTAAATACAATGCTTCTTTCTTTCCCTTGACTCCTACTCTGATGAAGCCCAAGTGATTTTGCTTCTTTTTTTTTTTTTTTTAATTTTTTTTTTCAACGTTTATTTATTTTTGGGACAGAGAGAGACAGAGCATGAACGGGGGAGGGGCAGAGAGAGAGGGAGACACAGAATCGGAAACAGGCTCCAGGCTCTGAGCCATCAGCCCAGAGCCCGACGCGGGGCTCGAACTCACGGACCGCGAGATCGTGACCTGGCTGAAGTCGGACGCTTAACCGACTGCGCCACCCAGGCGCCCCAGTGATTTTGCTTCTAAGTAGCCATATGAATGAATAAAAGGAGCCTTAAGGAATTCAGACATAATTCTGATCCAGTCACCTATATATATACATATTTTTAGACTGAGATGATCCTGGATTTTAAAAACACTTACCACTTGGATGAGTACACTGCTCACTGAGTTCACCTACGGTGGCCACACAGGCAAAGTCTGCAGTAAAAGTTCACATTCCTCACTCCGTCTCACCCAAGGAGTGGGCTCCTCATTACTGCTAGACAGGGCTGGGAGTCCTACCTCCCCAGCAGCCCTTCACTGATACATCCCTGCTTGGAGGGGTCAGAGGGCCTCACTACTGCTCCCCACCTGGCTTTCACTGACACTCAGACAGGTGGTCTCATTAGCACCTTGGTGGTGATCAAAGTCCTCACTAGCCACTAAATGTCCCCTGTAACCACCTCATCAGGAAGGAACAGCAGCATCTCATTAGTACTCAATGGGGATGAAAATCCAAGCTTCTTATGTTATCTCCCTTGGACCATGGCCTGGGGTCATTACCATCCTTCTAGGATGGAAGTTCCAATTCCCTGTCCAATTTCTCACACCTGACGGGGCTAACTCATTACAGCCTGATGAAGGTAAAGTCTATGCTTAGTCTTTACTGTAATGGGTGGGGCTGAAGCCACAGTTTTTTTTCTGGAGTGTTTGGCTGGAGTAGGGTAGCTATTGTCTAGAAGTTTGTCTTGCTAGGCTGACCCTCTTCCAGTACTTAGCTGGAGAAAGAGGGAAGTTCACATTTGCTCCATTTTCCCAGTTGTGTCTGCTTTGTGTGTCCATAAAAGTGGATTTTTAAAAGAAAAGTTTAAGGGCGCCTGGGTGGCTCCATCAGTTAAGGTTCCAACTCTTGATTCTGGCTCAGGTCATGATCTCATGGTCATGGGATCAAACCCTGTGCTGAGCTCCATGCTGTCAGTGGATTCTGATTCTCTCTCTTGCCCTTTCCCTGACCTTCCCCCGCTCTCTCTCTGTCTCTCAAAATAAATAAACATTTAAATTTTTTTAAATAAAAGAAAAGTTTATTTCCACTACATGACAGTTCTCTCAACAACACTAAGACACTAAGAATTTTCTTCAGGAGTCCATTCTAATGGGAATTGCTCTGCTTAGTCATTTTGTAGGTGAGTGTGGATAGATTTGACTCTCCTATTCGGAACTAGTGCTCTATCCTGGAGGCATCACAGGCTCCCCAGACATATTCAACAGGAGAATTTAGCCCAGAAGAGATTCAAAAGAAGAGGTACAAGGAAAAGAAGAGCTGGTCACAAGAGGAAAGCTGATCTCACTAGCATTTCCCTTCTCAGAAAGGAAGGAAGGTCTAGCTTATTTTAGAGGAATATGTGGGTATTCACTCAACTCAAGGACCCAGTCATAAGTTTCTGACCCCACAGAACAATGGAAATATAACCTTTGTAGAGATTACACACAACTCTGGATTCCGCACATTTTTAGCGTCCTTTAATGGAGTTTTCAACCCATGTACATCTCACGTTGCCACATGTAAATAAGACCTTTTGTTTTTTGTTTCTTTTCAACTTTTTAAGTCTCCTCTCCTTAAATTTTCTCACCAGTGCCTTATTATGCTCATCATTCGGTACTATTTCCACTGCCCTAAATCTTCTGGGGCCAGCCAGCTGTCACCTCCTCTGTCAGACACGCCCTCCCTTTAACCCACCCAACCCTGATTTCCCTTTCCCACATCTCTCTGACTCTATTAGGTCTTCCTTGAATTATCCTAATTCAGGGGTGCCATCTATCCCCTGCTGAGACCCTGACTAAATGCCTTATTATCTCAATACTCCTACTTTAAATGTCTGTGAACATGACTTACCAACAATCCAACTCAACAGTCACCACATAAATTCCTGACCAGCCTTCAATTAATTGTCCTTAGGTAAGGCCTCCAACTCTGGTCCAGTTGGATGGGGCTAGGAGTTCAGTGGTCACACTTTACCACAGGACAGTGCCTAGAGCTGATCCTCGAAAGGGATCTGAGGAGGTATATTTCATATGAATGGAATTATATACTATGCGGTATTTTGTATCTGGCTTCTTTCTCTTAGCACGTTTTCAAGGTTCATGCTTCTTGTACCCATCAGTACTTCGGTCCTTATTATGACTGAATAATATCCCATTGTATGGCTATACTACATTTGGATTATCCTTTCATCAGTTTATGTTCATTTAGGTTGTTTCCACTCTTTTGACTACTATAAATAATGCTTCTATAAATATTCGTGCACGAGTTGTTGTGTGGACACGGATTTTCATTTCTCTTGGGTATGTACTTACCAGTGTAAGTGCTGGGTAATAAATATTACATTATATTTAACTCTTTGAGGAACTACTATTTTCCAAAGCACCATTATACCTCCCCACCAACCATGTAAGAGTGCTCTAATTTATCAACATCTTTACTAATTTTTTATTCCCCTCACTCTTTAGTTTTTTTTTTAATGTTTAATTATTTAGTTTTGAGAGAGACAGAGCACAAGTCAGGGAGGGGCAGAGACAGAGAGGGAGACACAGAATCTGAAGCAGGCTCCAGGCTCTGAGCTTTCCGCACAGAGCCTGACATGGGTCTCGAATCCACGAGCAGTGAGATCATGACCTGAGCCAAAGTCAGATCCTTAACCAACTGAGCCACCCAGGTGCCCCTTCCGCACTTTTTTAAACAGTATAGCTAACCAAGTGGGAATAAACTGGCATCTTATTGTGCTTTTTTTCCCCCTTGACAACTGTACCCTTGATTCAGTTCTGGTAATACCTTATGGACAGCACTAGGATCATCACACATTTGAAGATGTTCACATGTACCTGAAATGCTCACATGTACCACTTCCTAAGACCAAAAGGTGCACAATTTGGTCTAGTGACAGTGTTGTCATAACTGGAGTCCACAACAACTGCCCATCCCATTTTTGTTTCTTTGCCCAAGTTTATTACACTTTCAGGTAGCTAAGAGACCTCCCCCGCCTATCACATGCTATCACTGGACTCTCCAATTCACTTCCAGATTGCTTGGCTATCAAATCAACCATGAAGCTTTCGTGGACCTCTTTCTGACAACCTACAAATTAATTTTTCCCATAGCCTTCACCCGCATAAACTTGGCCCAGAGTGCACTGCTATTCCCGGTCTGCAAAGACCACATCCCAAAACACCTGGCCCCCCGGAGCAGACTCAACACTCCTTCTCCTACCCTGTCCAGCATCTGTCAGAAGGTAACAGATATGCGACCTTGATCTGCTGACTCTTGATCCGGTACACCATCCTGCAGAGCACCTACACTTGTGCAAGCCACTCTCATTGTGCACTCTGCTTTTCCATAAGGACTAAAGATGGTGAGCATACTTCATGTGATTACTGGCTACTTGGAGAAATATATACTCAAATCATTTTCCCATTTTTTGTGTGTACTATTGTTTTTGAGTTATAATACTTCATATATTCAGAAACTTAGACTACTAACAGATGTATAATTTGCAAATGTTTTCTCCCACTCCTTGACTTGCCTTTTCACATTACATCACCATTACGTAAAGGACAAAGTTTTTAATTTTAATGAAGCCCAATTTACCTAATTTTTCTTATGTTCCTGGTGCTTTTGATGTCACGTTTATGATACCATTACCCAATCCAAAGTCACAAGGTTTACGCTTATTTTCTTCTGAAAGTTTTCTAGAGTCAGCTCTGTATTTAGGTCTTTGACCCATTTTTAGTCAATGGTTGTGTATGATGTGAGGAAAGGGTCCAAATGTATTCCTTGCATGTGGACATCCAGTTGTGCCACCACCATTTTTTTGAAAAAACAAAACAAAAACCAAAAAACAAACCAAAACTATTGTTTCTCAATTAAATTATCATGACAACTTTGTTAAAAATCTGTTGACAGTAGATATGAAGTTATTTCTGGACTCTTAATTCTATTACAGTGAACTATATGTCTATCCCTAAGCCAGTACCACAGTCTTAATTACTATACCTTTTAAGTTCTGAAATCACACACTGTGAGTCATCCAACTTTTTTTTTTCAACATCATATTTCTTTCTGAATCCAGTGGATTTACATATAATACTTAAGGTAAATTTATCAATTTCTGTAAAAACATCAGCTGGTATTTTGACAAAAACTGTATGAAATCTGTACAATTTGGGGAGTACTGCTATTTTTTCAATATTAAGTCTTCCAATGAAAATGATACATCATTCCACTCAATCTCTTAATTATTTTCAATGACATTGTTATGGTTTTCAATATAGAAGTTTTGCACTTCTTTTGTTAAATTTAATCATAAATATTTTATACTTGTGCTATTTTAAATGGACTCGTTTTTAAAATTCATTTCACATCATTCATTGCAAGTGCGCAGAATACAATTTATTTTTGCATGGTGATTCTGAATCCTACAACTTGCTGAATCCATTTATTAGTTGTAGTATGTGTGTGTGTGTGTGTGTGTGTGTGTGTGCACGCACAGTTCTTACAATTTTCTACATGCTAAATTATATAATCTACCAAAAGAGAATTTTACTTACTTTCTGCCCAATCTAGATTCCTTCTTTTTCTGGACAGAACCTCCAGTATTGTGTTGAATAGAAGTGGTATGAGCTGATATCCTTGTCTTGTTCATGATCTTAGAGGGGAAGCATTTAGTTTTGAACCATTAAATATGATGTTAGATGTGGTTTTTTTTAAATGACCTTTATTGAGTTGACAAAGTTCCCTTCTATTTTTTGTTGCATGTTATTATGAAAGGATGTTGGAACTTTTCAAAGGCTTTAAATGAATCTACTGAAGTAGATAATGTGTTTTTTGTCCTTTATTCTACTAATATGGAATTCCGCATGGGTTGATTTTCATATGTTCAATAAATCTTGCCTTCCGGAACAAATCCCACATGGTTATAGTATATAATTCTATCTATATGTTGCTGCATTGGGCTAGCTAGTATTCTATGGAGGATTTTTGTGTCTATGTTCATAAGAAATAGTGTTAATTTCTTTACCGTGATATCTTTGGATGCCTTTGTAACAGAATAATTCTGAACTCATAGAGTGAGTTGGGATGTGTCACTCTTTTCTATTCTTTGGAAGTGTTTGTGAAGTTGGTGTTAGCTCTTCTTTAAAGTTTTGATAGACTTCACCATTGATACTGTTTGGGCCTTTTTGGGTGAAATTTTGGTTTAGTTTGTTTTCAATTATTGTTTTCAATAATAATTGTCTTTATTATTGTTTCAATTATTAATTTGTTTTCAATTATCTCAATTATTAATTTAATCCATTTGTTTTAGTTTATTCCATTCTTCTAGTCTTAGCCTTTTAATATGAATGTTTAAGCCACTTATATTTAATGTAATTGCTGACAAGGTAAGATTCATGTCTGCCATTTTGTGATTGTTTCCTATGTGTGGTATTTGGGTTTCTTTTGTTGTTGGTGGTTTATCTCTCTCTGTTTCAATTGCCTTCTGTATTAAGTAGATATTTTCTATTTTACCATTATAATCTCCTTGTTCTTTTAGTTTTTTTAATTTATTTTTTTAATGTTTATTTATTTTTGAGAGAGACAGAGCACAAGGAAGGGAGGGGCAGAGCGACAGGGAGACACAGCATCCAAAACAGGCTACAGGCTCCAAGCTCTGTACTGTCAGCACAGATCCTGACACAGGGCTCAAACTCATGAACCACAAGATCATGACCTGAGCCAAAGTCAGACGCTTAACCATCTGAGCCCATCTCCTTGTCCTTTTTATATATATTTTTTCCTTTCCTTTCTTTTTTCCTTTCTTTTCTTTTCTTTTCTTTTCTTTTCTTTTCTTTTCTTTTCTCTTCTTTTCTCTTCTTTTCTTTTCCTTCCTTCCTTCCCTTTCTTTCTTATTAGCTCCTAAGCTGTAGGGATATTTTTTTAATTGAAGTGTAACAGATAGACAATGTCACATTAGTTGCAGGTGTATGACATAGTGATTTGGCAACTCTATATGTTACGCTATGCCCACCACAAATGTAGCTATCACCTGCCGCCATACAGTGCTATTATAATATATTCTATTGCTGCTTTCAACACTTCAACAGTTAGCCTATAACATCTTTGTGTGGATGTCTTTAGTTCATCCTGCTTGAAGTTCGCTGAGGATCATGGATTTGCAGTTTAATGTTTTGTTTTGTTTTTTTCCATCAAATTTAGAAAGTTTTTTGACCATGGTTTCTTCAAACATTCTTTCTGCTTATTTCTCTTCTCTACTTTTGGGATCCTATTATGAGTATATTGATAATGTCCCTTATGTCCCTGAGGCTTGGTTTATTTTTCTTCATCCTTTTCTCTTTATGGTCCTCAGACTAAAGAATCTCAACTGACCTATTTTAAGATTTGTTGGTTTTATTTTTACGCCACCCATCACTGTTGAGCCTCTCTACTGAATGTATTATTTAAGCTATTGTACTTTCATACTCTAGAATTTCAATTTGGTCCTTCTTCATGATTTCTACACTTTATTGATATTCTTTTCTGGTGGAATATCATTTTCATGCTCTTGTTTTTTTAGATGCAGTAACTTTTAATTCTTTGAATGTATTTATAATAGCTGATTTTAAGTGTTTGTCCAGTAAACCCAATGTCCGGGCTCCTTCCAGGGCAGTTTCTATAGACTGGTTTTCTTTCTCTTTCTGTATAGGTTTTGGTTTGTTTTATTTTATTTTATCTTTATTTTATTTTTGCTTCTAATTTCTTGTTGAAAAATTATATACAATTTTATTTAAATAGGACATTTTAGATAATACAATGTAAAAACTCTAAAAATCAGTCTTGTCTCTCCTCAAAGTTGAGGGTTTTTTCCCCCTCCCTGGTTGCTGTTTTTGTTTTAGTGATTTGTTGAACTAATTCTACAAAATCTATATTCCTTTTCATTTGTGGCCATTGAAGATTTTTCTGCATGTAACCTAGTGGCCAGTTTATAACTGAATTTGTTAAATGGCTACAACAATTAATTCTCCAGGTCTTTGTTTGCTGGTTTATGTTGAGATAGTCATTCAACATCAGGGAAGCAGTTGACAACTCTTCCTCCACCTCACTTTCTGCTTGCATAAAGCCTCAAAGTCAACTGAAGATAAGAGCTTAAAACTTTCTCATGCCTTTCCTGAGCATATGCAAATCCTCTTTTTTCCAGGAAACTGTCAAAAGTATTCAACAATCCTAGGGGCATCTCACTTCTTAGATTTTTAAGTTATTCGGCTAACCCCTACTGTCAGGCAATTGTCTCTTGTTGTTTTACACAATGTCCCTAAGGAAAAGTCCCCCACCCTCCAACAGCCATGGACAAACCGGAATCAGGTCATATATATACTGCCTTGCAATTGAGGTCTCTCAAGGAATCACCCAAAAAGTCAATTCACGACAACTGTCTTAAGAACACAGCTTTCACTTCTGTTCTTATATCCTCAGATGGCTACCAGCATACTGGTTATGATTGTGATAGCAGGCTGGTATTGGTTTTCAAGTCTACCATGAAATTGGAAAGGAAAGGGAAAAATAAGTTAAAACACGTCAAAGCTTACAGGTTTTACCAAGATTCAACCATTAAAAAAATGTTCCTTCCATCTTGTGATGGTTGGTTAATTTCCAGAGTTGTGAAACATTTTATTCTGACAACTTTTGCCAGTCTTTTCACTGCTTATCTGGAAGAGAGAATTTTTCAGAGGTCTGCATGCCATCATTCCAGAAATGACAGCCTCCACTGTAATTATAAAGAGTATTCTTTTAAGCTTTGTTTCTTCCACAATTAATATATCATCAAATCCTGCTAGTGGGGTTTCAGTGACATTAATAATTTTCTATTTCTGAAATTTCTATTTCATTTGGAGGGCTGGAATAATTGCAAATGTGTTCTCATTCAATAGAATCCAGATCGATATAAGAGACAGCAATTAACTCAGGATTTTTCCCCCCTGCGGTTCAGTATCCAAATATCAAAGGGGGAAGAAAAGAGGCCCGTTCAATTGTTTCTCCTTACAAACACAAAATCTTGGAGTGTATCTCTGCCCGACTCAGCTTCTGCTTGAACTGCTTCCATCTGCTGGGCACCATTCGGTACTCAGGCATATGCCAAACAATCAGTCATTTTGTTCTATGTGAGGGAAGACAATGAAAAGATTAATACAATTCCTTTAACTCTGATGAGGAACACAACGGCTCAGTGACCTCACACAGGCATTTTGGAAATTACTGTGCTACAGTAAATTGTAAAGCTCATTTCTGGGCTGAGTGGAATATTAAAATATAATTTGGCAGACAAAGTATCCTGAATGATGTGCAGGACAACCCCCTCTAGCCCTCATTTTCTTGTGCAGGTTGATGAGACACAGAGGGAAAATCTAAAAGGCCCTCACCAGAAGATGTGTCCTGTGCGTTAAAACACCAAGGCAAATTGAGGTCTAGTGATGGCATGAGATCAGAGCACTGGGACCATCCACACGAGAAATCAATGTTGCCACAGTGTTTTCCATCCCTAAGGCCTCTTCAAGTTTTCATGAAGAAAAGAGAAATTCGGGATAACACTTCTCAAAAAGGTGATTTTAACTAGGTTCTCCCAGCCACCAGTACGGAAATTAGTAACTGAACTTGAAATATGGTGGGAACGTTACTCCCAATTCACACTTCTCTCATGATCCTCTTCTAATTTTCCTTAATTTTTCAAGAAATAACACACAGTTACAATTCTAAAGCTGGAAATCCTGAGTTATAATGTCTTTGTAACTTTTTTCTTTATTAAACATGCAGTGCATATTCTATAGCAGGTATCTTGGAAAATATAAACCAAGAACACATGCAAATTTCTACAATTAATTTGTTTATGCATTAGTAATACTTAGCAGTGCAGCCTTGTTGAAAGTTGTATTTTTAAAAATTTTATGTATACATTGTATATACAAATACAAAAAAGGAAACATACTCATATGCATTCATATATGTTAATAAGTATATTATATATATATATATATATAGAATGCCCACAGCTGTCAATAATTATTTTATCTATTAATTTACTTATTTCTTAATATTCCAGAAAAATTATATACCCAGAGGACAATGATTTAATCCCTCGTAAAGGGATTTTAAAACATCAGATTAAAAGTACATTTTAAAGCCAAAAGAAAAAAAAAATTGTTATAATACAAAATTTAAGGGGCACCTGGGTGACTCAACCAGTTAAGTGTCTGACTCCTGATTTCGGCTTAGGTCATAATCTCACAGTTAATGAGTTCAAGTCCTGTGTTGGGCTCTGCATTGACAGCGTGGAACCTCTTTGAGATCCTCTCTCTATCTTTCTCTCTCTCTCTCTCTCTCTCCCCTCCTGCACTCAAGCTCTCTCTCTCTCAAAACAAATAAACGTAGAAAACAAAAAAAACTTAAGACAAAGAATGGCAATACAGTCCTCATAAGCAATGCTTGCTATAATTTAATGCAATTAAGCATTTTCCTTGAAAAAAAAAATTACAAAAGAAAAAAAAAACTTCACCCTAGAATCCTATTTTCTCTAAACTGGTAAACCTAAACTTTTTCACGCAGGCAATACCCACAAGAAATTTATCTCCCACACACGGATTCTCAGAAAGATACAGACGTGCATGCTTCAACATAACAAGGCTACAGGCTGATGGAACCTTCAGTTGAGATTGAAACAAAGAATAAAGATTATATTATATTACTAAGAGATTATATTATATTATTAAAAGATGAATTTACTAAAAACAAATGAGCAAAACAAGAAAAGCAAAACTTGGAAAATACGTGCTCTGTACAAATATGAGTGCACATATTTACTAACTAATAGAGTTTGGGGAGGATGTGTTGATGGGTTCATAGAAAAACACAAATAGGGGCGCCTGGGTGGCGCAGTCGGTTAGGCGTCCGACTTCAGCCAGGTCACGATCTCGCGGTCCGTGAGTTCGAGCCCCGCGTCGGGCTCTGGGCTGATGGCTCAGAGCCTGGAGCCTGTTTCCGATTCTGTGTCTCCCTTTCTCTCTGCCCCTCCCCCGTTCATGCTCTGTCTCTCTCTGTCGCAAAAATAAATAAACGTTGAAAAAAAAATTAAAAAAAAAAAAGAAAAACACAAATAAATAAACACAAACAGGAAGAGGCAATTATGAATACCAGAGAAAACAAAACTTCTTTTTTTTTTTTTTTAATTTTTTTAAATTTTTTTTTTCAACGTTTATTTATTTTTGGGACAGAGAGAGACAGAGCATGAACGGGGGAAGGGCAGAGAGAGAGGGAGACACAGAATCGGAAACAGGCTCCAGGCTCTGAGCCATCAGCCCAGAGCCCGACACGGGGCTCGAACTCACAGACCGCGAGATCGTGACCTGGCTGAAGTCGGACGCTTAACCGACTGCGCCACCCAGGCGCCCCGAGAAAACAAAACTTCTACAAGAGCAGTAATGTGATTAAGTGTCATCTGTGGTTCAGTTGTGAATAACATTTACATACTCGTAACCACATATATTAATATTGGTTGAATCAAAAAAAGGTTGATACAAACGTACTGAGAGAATGATAAGGACAGGTTATGATTTTTTTGTGGACAGTGATGCATGTAAAAAGTTAAACACTTATATTCCTTATAAAAATTCAACACATAGAGTCAAAACCTGTAAAATTCTCAAATAGTAGTATGAGTTATTACTGAGACATGAGAGGTTGAACATCAGCAAAGGCAGTTAAAGAATGTTAATATGGTTTCTTTCAACGAACGAGAAACCAGACTAGCAAAATAGATATCAGCCATCTGTTCTTCTGATGTAGCAGTGGTGGTGGTGGTCGTTGTTATAAGTCCAGTTTAAGAGAGAGAGAGAGAGAGAGAGAGAGAGACAGGGAGGAAGACATACAGAAGGAAAGGGGAAAGGGAGGGAGCAGCGAGAAAAAGTGAGTCAAAGTTTAGGTTTACCAGTTTAGAGAAAATAGGATTCTAGGGTGAAGTTTTTTTTTTCTTTTGTAATTTTTTTTTTCAAGGAAAATGCATAATTGCATTTTGTTCCAAGAGGTCTGTCCTGCCCCAACTCTGCTCAAATAATGTGGGAGGACTAAAAACACCAAGAGACCGAGACGGAAGCCCAGCCTGCTCTCAAGTGGGAGAATTACAAATCCTATCACATCCTTCCTTCTTCAGGCCTAGAGTGATGAGAACATCCAGGAAAAAGAGATAGCTCAGTGTGGATTCAGACTTTTAATGTCTTTGCTCAGTCATTCATGATAGTCTGTGTTGACAGAACAGAGAGAGGCATGAATAAACATGAACATCAAATACACAAAAATTAGTTTATATTTGAACTGTAGATAATTGTAACATATGCATGTACTATGAATTTGAGCCTAGACTGAAGATTAAAATCACTTGGGGTGCTTTGGGAAATCCCAGGCTGGACCTCAAAATATAATCTCTGGGGACGAGGACGGGCATCTCAGTGGTTTAAAAGCTCTCCAGGCATTTCCAAACTGCAGGCAAACTAAGATCATAATTATTTCACATGGTCCTCAACTAGCAGCATCAGCATCAAGGAGGTACTTTTAATAAACGTAAGGTCTCCAAAACTCCCCTGACCTTGCAGAAAGAGAAGTTGTGAAGGCAGGCAGTAATCTGCATTACAATAAGCCTTCCGGGTGATTCTGCAGCACATAAAACTCCCAGGTGCTCTAGGGCCTTAGCATATAAAATGTAGTCCAGGGACCCACAACTAGGTTTAGAGCTATCCCTGTTTACATAGCACATTCTCCGTTTGGCATTTAAAGTCCCATATACCAGACAAACCAGGACAATTCGTCCTTGCCAGCAGCAGCATCACCTGGGCGCTCGTTATAAATAAAGAATGGCAGGCACTCCTCCAGACGTCCTATGTCTGTATATACATTTTAATGAGATCCCCAGATGACTTGTGTGCACTTTACAACTTGAGAAGCATTGCTCTTGGACAGGAGCAATGGTTTTCCAGCCTGCTGCATAGGAGAATCCCCTATCCGTGACACCCAGGCTTTACCCAGCCTGAATCAGTCTTTGGGCGTGAGCCCCGGGCATCTATGAACCCAAGATTAAGAACAACTCCAAACTCCTAATGTCATATAAAACCAGAATGAAGAACTTCTTAGATAAGCTCTTAAACTTCTAGATGATGGTCTTCTGGTAGACATTCAAAGTCCAAAAAAAAAAAGAAAAGAAAAAGAAAGAAAGATAAGAAAAGAAAAGAAAAGAAAAGAGAAAAAAAGAAAAGAGAGGGTGGGGGGAGGGGCAGAGAGAGAGGGAGAGAGAGAATCCCAAGCAGGCTCCGCACTGCCAGCGCAGAGCCCGATGCTGGGTTCAAACTCACAAACTGTGAGATCATGACCTGAAACCAAGAGTCAGACGCTTAAGTGACTGTGCTACCCGGGCGCCCCAAAAGTCCCATGACCTTCTTTTTGACTCTCTCAATCTTTGCTCTCAGGAGCTGTAGAGATGAAGGTGTGTGGATTCACGTTTCAAACAGATATAACTCTTCTTTGGTTACGCAACTGAAAAATCTCAACAAATGTTATAATGAAATGCCAAAATCGGTGTCCAGACGCAGGTACCTATCTACAGATTCCCCATGCTTTTAGCCTGGGGGAATACCTAACGTCAATACCTTGACAGGTACTGGTTTTTTACTTTTTAAATATGAACTGCTGTGTTCCATGCGCACTCAGTAGACCACTTTGAAAACCATTGCTTTGGGGGTATTTTTGAGAAGAAAATGTACACACAAGAAATATCCATGACATATATTAAGCGTTAGGTCTAAATTAGCTGTTTTGAGCACTTAATTAAAATACCATTTCATTGCCTTCTTCAGTAGAATGATTTTCCTACATGGAACAGAATTTAAGCTATCAGGAATAGGAATGTGCAATCACCCAGCTTAATCAAGCCTGCGTATTCCCACTGCCTACTAATCTATCAGAGACCAATGTGGCCGCACTTGGTGCATTCAGGTGTACTGCTAAAATGACTTATACTGGCAACAAGCTCAAGTTCATTAGATAAAAATCAAACTTGCTCATGCTTTGTAATGAAATCTTCTAACACGCATTTAAGAACCAATATTTAGTGAGATTTTTTAAGGTTGCAACCACTGTTTCCATTATTTTCTCTTAAGATCAACATTTTTTTTTCAATTTAATCAAATGTACCACAGTCACTCTTCGGCTTACTAACACAACTTTTTTGAGGGCTAAGTAAATGCTCCTGACCCAACTAAACAGAACAGGAGATAGCATTTTCTCCACAAAGGGGAATTTTTTTTTTTAATTATCAGTAACAACTTAAACTAATCTCCAAGGACACAAATTTGCTGGACCACTGATGAGAATTTAAAGTATCCTGAGGATTGAGGTCAAGAGACAGAGCAAAGCTTTCTTTATATATGAGGTGAATTCTAAATCTCGGTCACCTTAGGGTAAGAATGCCAGCCTTCTTAGACATTGTTAACTATTTCAGCAACTATGTGTACCTCACCAGGCATTCAACAGTCAAAAACAGTGGTGCACATAGTACTATTTTGGCATTAATAAAGTGACTGTCCTCATCACTGACAATACTGCCTTGTCATGTGTGGTAAAATATGAGACACATGTGATACTCTGAGATACCATCTTGGAAAATTTAAGCACATGCGGTAAAAAACATCTAGTACTTGGACCACTCTGACTTGTTCTGACCTGCTTTGAGTCTCAAGAAGCCAACCTTACAATAGTTCCGTCGGTCACTGAAGTTCCTTTTGTTACTGTTTTCACAGCATCACTACAACGTACGCTCCACTCTGGTCAGTAGATTGTGTTTTGTTTTCTTGTTTTTTAACATTGTGCTTCTAAATAATCAGATGGTAATCACCTTAAATTTGACTTATGCTAAACTTCATTACTTGCTATATAATATTGAAAAATGTTTACATGCTCTTCATTAGTCTCTACTCATTGGTTTCTGGTCAGAGGCAAAAAACTACCAACAACCATAGGCAATGTCTATTCAAATTACTTACAGAAAGATTTTTAGTTGTCTCCAGGCATTTTGCAAACAATAGCACTGAAACCTGAAATGGCACTGCCTTCCAGAAGAACGAGCCAAGCCTTCTGCTTCTTGTCCCCATAAACATGGTGGGGAGAGGGGCTCTGCAAACGTCAAATGAGTGTGAAGAGCTATGGGATTCCCTTTGTCTTCACTGGCAGGTTTCTAGAATACCCGAAGCATCTCTGCAGTATCAGGCATGTTTACAATGAACTCTTCAACACTCTAGAGAAAGCATTACTTGCCTCGTCCTTGAAGTGAGAAAGTAACTTGTTAGTACTTTGGGGTTGCTCCTCTACTCTTCAGATTCTGAGTTTGGGAATGCCATCTGGGATGGATATCACTAAATGATAGCGCCAAGTGACACTAAGTCTAGGATTCTTACATATCTATGGAGATGGTGATGCTTGAGGTCACTGGTTAATGAGTTGCATATTAGAAAAAACTACGAAGCATTCCACAAATTCTCATACTTTGGCCACTTCTTGGAATAAAGGTTACCATTATGTCCTAAATAACAAGATAGGTCAAATGCAAGACTAATTAGGACTCACTTCAATTAAAACTACCAAAATATTTTAACACATATTCTAGTTACATGAAGGAAGATATACCAGCTGAAGGAAATAAATCTGATGGCATAAACATATTTTACCCACATTTTCTGAGTTTCTTTTTTTCTTATTTGTATTAGGACTTTAGCATTATTCATCCCAGGTACCCAAAAGAATGTGTCAGAATTACTCACAGAATTAGACTTGTGTACTAACTATGTTTATGTATTTCTCTCACACAAAAACTGTCCTGGCTGCAAACATAAGCTTTAAAGACTTTTTTTCATTGAGTTCAGGACTCTTTTAAAATATATTTATAACTCTAAGTATTATTTTGAAAAAGGTTTTAAAGATCTTATACAAAAAAAATACACTTTAAAGTGCTGAAAAATCTTCATTTTGGAAAAAGAGAATTGTGGGGGGTCAATATGATAGAAAAAAAAAGATTTTGGAGAAAATTGAGAAAAGAATAAAAACAGGGGCGACTGGGTGGCTCAGCAGGTTGAGTGTTAAGCGTCCAACTCTTGAGTTTGGCTCAGGTCATGATCCCAGGTTCATGGGATCCAGCCCCATGTCAGGCTCTGCACTGAGAGAGGTGCCTGCTTGGGATTCTCTCTCTCTCTCTCTCTCTCTCTCTCTCCCTCCCTCCCTCCCTCCCTCCCTCCCTCCGTCTCTCTCTGCCCATCCCCAGCTCACACTCTTGTATGCACACTCTCTCTCTCAAAATAAATAAACATGAACAAAAGAATAAAAATAAAAACTGTGTCACAAGAATCACCTGACAAATCATTCCTACATTTTTACGTTGCATTAATTTTCAAGTAAATAGAAAAACGACGGAAGGAAGCTTGCCAAATAAGACATAAAATATGGGTGTTCCCCTTGTTTTCTCATCTTCCAGGAAAAATAAACAAACAAAACACAAGTGATATTGTCTTTTCTTTCTGCAATTACGGGAACTCAAAAATAACTGCTAGAATGCACACCCTCAACAATCTGTTCCCAGTGTGCCAAGACAAATCCTTGCAGGAGGGTACTTGCTGAATTTCAGTCTGACTCACCATCTACGGGCACCTCGGAGCACACCCGCCACCACTCTACATGCAAGACAGGGGGAGGGGAAAGGCCACAGCAGGGAGGCAGGAGAATGTGATGCGATGGTGTAGAAGCAGAAGGCCACCGCCCTGAGGACCTGGACTCAAATGCCACATGTTACCCAGCCTCTGCATGCTTCACTTTTTTTCTTTGTTCTCAGCTGTAAAATGAGAGCAGTAAGAAAGACCTCGCCCACAGTATAAGGACAAGTAGCTGAGCTACTGCTTGAAAATTGCTTAGAACAAAACCCAAAATATAAGAAATGGTGGGGAAGTTTTAGCTATAATATCATACGTTTTGCTTTAGCCCAAGTGAAGGCATGGTGTTCCTTGGTGATGCAGAGTGAGCTGACCCTGAAGGTCAATAAAATGTGTTTCAGAAATATTACTTCTGTCCTGAAGGATCCAGTAAAGGAACTGAAAGGACAGGCAAGATATAGTCACTGCTTATCTGATTTTTAGAATGGATTCTGAGCCTAGAGCTGGATCTAATCTCTTCTGCTTCTGGAGCAGTTAACTGGCCACACACTTGAGCATTTTTTTTTTCCCCCAGAAACACGCAGACACCAGATTAGGCTTTCTGTACGGGAACAGATCTTGAACCGGACTAATGGGCTGCATAAGTCCTAGAAAATGGCTTTCTGTACTCTTACTGTCTATATGATTAGTTATGTTAGAGAAAGAACCAGTCTCCAATAAGCGATTCTCAAACACGAGGGAAGGATAGTATATACAGATTTATTTTGTTTGATTTTGTGTTTAAATTCAATATCCAGAGTATAAGCAACATGTACTACAGTTTGCACCACAGGGTAAGAAAATTCAATGAGAATGTTGGTTTATGAAGGTAAAAACATTAGAGTGTTACCATTAATTTTTATGTAAAGATATTCACCAAAGATTTCTTAAAATAAGCCACATATCCTAGTACATTCCAAATGTTTTCAATATTCAAAAACATTTACTGATCACTACAATGGGCCAAGTGTCAATCTAACCAATCTTACTATTAGTTAAGAGATACTAGATGCAGGAAAAAAACATCATATTGAAATTCAGACCACTTTATTTAAGGGAACAGTGTTAGCCATTGTTATTTAACATTATACAAACAATTTACACAGCTAATTTTCTCTTAAAGGATCTTTGAACCTCAAAATACTAAAATTACTTCTAGTTAGGTCTACTAATCATCGACAGAGCAGGAGAGAATATCCAATGGAAAAAAAAAAAAAAGACAGTCTCTTCAACAAATGGTTTTGGGAAAACTGGACAGTGACATGCAGAAGAATGAATCTGGACCACTTTCTTACACCATACACAAAAGTAAAGTGAAAATGGATAAAAGACCTAAATGGGAGACAGGAAACCATCAAAATCTGAGAAGAGAACGCAGGCAGCAACCTCTCTGCCCTCGGCTTGAGCAACTTCTTACTTGACATGTCTCCAAAGGCAGGGGAAACAAAAGCAAAAATGAACTACTGGGACCTCATCAAGATAAAAAGTTTCTGTACAGTGAAGGAAACCATCAACAAAACTAAAAGGCGGCCTGCTGAATGGGAGAGGAGATTTGCAAATGACATTAACAGATAAAGGGTTAGTATCCAAAATCTATAAAGAACTTATCAAATTTAGCACCCCAAAAAACAAATAATCCGGTGAAGAAATGGGCAGAAGACATGAACAGACACTTTTCCAAAGAAGACATCCAGATGGCCAACCAACAAATGACCCTCATCATCCAGGAAATACAAATCAAAACCACAATGAAATACCACCTCGCACCTGATAAAAGAGCTAAAATTAACAACACAAGAAAGAACACGTATTGACGAGGATGCAGAGAAAGGGGAACCCTTTTGCACTGTTGGTGAAATGCAAACTGGTGTAGCCACTCTGGAAAACAGTATAGAGGTTCTTCCAAAAGTTAAAATAGAACAACCCTATGCTCCAGCAATTGCACTACTAGGTATTTACCCAAAGGATACAAAGATACAGATCCGAAGGAGTACATTTACCCCAATGTTTATAGCAGCATTACAACAATAGCCAAACTGTGGACAGAGCCCAAATATTATTCAACCGATGAATGGATAAAGGAGATGTGCTATAAATATACAATGGGATATTACTCAGGCACCAAAATAATGAAATCTTTCCACTTGCAACAATGTGAATGGAACTATAGTGTTTTATGCTAAGTGAAATAAGTCAGAAAGACAAATCTCCTATCATTTCACTCGTATGTGGAATTTAAGAGGCAGAACAGATGAATGTAGGAGAAGGGAAGGAAAAATAAAATAAAAACAGAGAGGGCACCAAACCATAAAATACTCTTAATGACAGAGAACAAACTGAGGGTTGCTGGAGGGGAGGTGGGCAAGGAATGGGCTAGATGGGTGATGGGCATTAAGGAGGGCACCTGTTGGGATGAGCACTGGATGTTACACGTAAGTGATGAATCACTAAATTTTACTCCTGAAACTAATATTACACTACATTTTAACTATAATTGTAAAACTTAAGACTAAAAAAAAAGAAAGAAAGAAAGAAAGAAACATAATCTTTGAATCTTTTGATAAAATCTAGCTTCTGTCTGAAAGGAAATCATTATTTTTTCAATTGGAATTTTATATGAGCTTACAAGAAAAGAAGGGTAAGAGTGCTTATATAGATGGCTAACTCAGCAGGTAATAACTTGATCGTTCTAAGGTCAAGACCTCAGGTCTCATATGGGCTCATTATTTTCACATGTTTTCATGTCCAGGGAGTACATGTTTAACCCAGGTCAGTCATTTCATAAATGCCCATACTGTTATAAGGAGTGAATTCTTGAATTTCTAACTGTATAACTAAAAGAATTTTAAGTACACCCATAAAATGCTGGGTTGGTAGATTCAATCTCAAATCAAAGCCAAGGTTAATGTTATTATGAACATTATTTCCCAGTTTCTTTATAGACGAGTCCCATTGATCTGTTACTTTGTATCTGGGGCTGTTGAATTTTTTTTCTTTACTCTCAGGCCAATCCCGTTCAGTCAGTGAAAGAGTGGAAAATTCACAAGTCTTGCGGTCAATATGACTTGATGTGAATCTTTCCAGAATCGGATCACCCTTCCCGGGTTGCTACTGGAGTTCCCTTGGAGTATCCATAGACAAAAAGCCCATTTTCCCTGAAATAATCATGAAAGATTCAGTCTCCCTTGCAGGTAGACTGACTGCATGTGACCTCACCCCTCTTATCAGTGACTTCAGTTCTTCTGTATGAAACAAAGAACCTTAATAGGTAGGGGTTGTTATCACAGACCCTTGGGGAAATGCAGATAATCTGAGATTGCTTTTCTGGACAGGGCTGAAATGGACACCTCAACTAGTGTTTGGGGGAATGAATGAATTCTGTGTCCATCTGTACCATGAAAAGGAAAACAATAGTATCTCTTGCTATCTGCACTCTAATCATCTGCTCAGATGTTGTAACACCTTTCAAATAAATCTGAACAGTGGTCACTATCTAAATTTAAAACTTGACCTAACACACTTCCACGCAGGTATCACTGGACACACTCAGATGCCCCAGTATGGACGTGAGAGGGTGTAATATATACCACGATCGTAGCTCAGCACTTCTCTCAATAGGCTCTTGTCTTGAGCCTGCTTTTAAAAAAACATGTTCAGGGGCTCCTGGGTGGCACAGTCGGTTGAGCGTCCGACTTCAGCCAGGTCACGATCTCGCGGTCCGTGAGTTCGAGCCCCGCGTCGCGCTCTGGGCTGATGGCTCGGAGCCTGGAGCCTGTTTCCGATTCTGTGTCTCCCTCTCTCTCTGCCCCTCCCCCGTTCATGCTCTGTCTCGCTCTGTCCCAAAAATAAATAAACGTTGAAAAAAAAATTAAAAATAAATAAATAAATAAACATGTTCAGTATTTTTGCTATGATCTTCCCCTCCTAAGTAAGTTTAAATGGTTTTTGAAGAAAGGAGAAATATCTGTGAAGAAAATAGGTGAGCCTACGAGACACCAACAAGTCTTGCATTGGAAAAAAAGTTAGAAGTAGGAAAGTGTGTGGTGAGAGGTGACCACTTATGAGACATAACCGTGCCTGTGCATGTATTCCTATCTACTGTGCATAAGAGTTGCTTCTCTGCATGAGAAAATAAAAACAAACTAGGAAAGTCTTGCTCGTTCTGGAAAATTTCAACGTGTTATATAATATTGAAAAAAATCAGAATTAACTTGCCCAGTGCATGGACAGTCAGTCAGCATAGGATGAGACCAAGCACCACGTTGACCCTGCAGAAAGTGTGATATATTTGAAGATGTGAATAAGGCCACAGTGGAGGAATAAGATGATCTAGTGAGGGAACTGAGAATCAGCGAATTCAAGACAGAGCACGAGTTAAGGAGCTTCTGTTGATAATCTGGCTGTTTGCTTTTACTTCAAGCCTCTGGGGAAATGATTGACACCAAGCAAAAACATCTTCAGAAGGAGCTCAAATGTAGCGAAAGGAGCAGGGGTCAGCTGAGAAGCTATTACCAACACAAAGCAAATTACTATGGAGAAAGTCATTTTACTCGATGCTCATTGCTGGCATGAGACAAAAGAAAAAGAAACTCGCGGATACCATATGGCTGTGTCTTTGAAAGAATCTTTACGTTACGCAGACCAGTTAATTGGTGTTGACAGTGATCTGGGTGATAATATGAGCACTGGAAAAAAAAAAATTCACTTTCCAAAAGGCAATTATGAGTTTCGGTAGCTGAGTAATCGATCTCAAGCAAAGACAATGCAAGCTGATGATCATTTTTAGTTTGCTCATTTTTTTTTATTCCAGCCACCCCCTCTCTTTCTTGTAACTTCCAATGCCAAATAAGAAGCGTGTTCCCCAACAGCCTCGATTCGACCTGGTGTGCACTTCAGGCCACTTCGGCATCTCCTTGCCTAGCACACTCTCAGAAAGTCAATCTGTCTCTGTCACAGACTTTATCAGAGATTGTAGATTATTACGCTAACTCAGCCTGAGGCCTTTGTGATTTTTTTCCCTTTGATTAGCTAACTGAAGCTAGATCGGGTGGTACCTTGCACTAACGGATACTGAAATGACAGAAGCGTCTCCATTTAGGGTACAGGGAGAAGTGCACCAACTTGGGGAACAGGCACGTGGAACACATTCTCTTTTTTATGTTTGAAGGAAGGTTTCAACCACTCCAGCCACTTGAGTACGTGGAGTCCCAAAGTCCTGTGTTTTATTTCCTCCTTCATTTTCTTTCAGTTTCATTCCTCCTAGAATTTTCTATAGGGCATATTTGTGGTGATAATTCTGTAGTTAAAAAATATGGGGCGCCTGGGTAGCTCAGTCGGTTGAGCGTCCGACTTCGGCTCAGGTCCTGATCTCACAGTTTGTAAGTTTGAGCCCCGCATCGGGCTCTGTGCTGACAGCTCGGAGCCTGGAGCCTGCTTCTGATTCTGTCTCCCTCTCTCTCTGCTCCTCCCCCACTCATGCTGTGTCTCTCTCCTTCAAAAATAAATAAAAACATTAAAAAAAATATGAAGGCATGTTGAAGCCAGAAGAAAAGTAGCAGCGTTCACTTCCGCAGGTATCCTGCTGGATGGGTAACAGGCGAGACGTTCAGTTGCCCTTCCTTGGGGGAAGGCGAGAATGCATTTTAAAGTCACGAAAGATGGTGTATTCCATTAGGCTGAAGTTGCTTTGTTTTGTTTTTGCCTTTGAAGTTTAACTATGTGAGGAAAATTCTCTGTGCTGTACAGCCAGAAATAACAAACCTGTCGGACCAACAGGTACACAGTAGTGGACGTTTATCCTGTTCTCCCTGACAAGCATCCAGTCTCCCTTTTATGGGTGGGCAGCGCCTCACCCGGTGAGTCGTAACAGACACAGAGCCCGCCTCCCACCACGCAAGCTGAAAACACCAGCTGCTGGTTTACTCAGAGCATGAAATACTGTTTTGGTCCATGGAACTCACCGGCCTCGGGCTTGGCATTGAGAGACGAGGACGAAGAACCCATCATGGCAGCGTGCAGCTCCAGTAGGAGAGGCAAACCCTTGAGGCCTACAGGCAGCCAAGAGCCACGTCCAAGTTCAGCATCCCAGGGAGGCACGGGGTCCAGGGTGCCTGAGTTCTGTGGCGGCTGCAGCAGGCTCCTCGTTGGAACCCCATCTTATGCCACACACAAGAATTCACTCAAAATGCCTGAGACTTAAACTCAGAAACTGAAAACGCAAAACTCCTGGAAGAAAACATGGGGAGAAAATCTCCCTGACACTGATCTTGGCAATGATTTTTTTAATATCACACCCAAAGCACAAACAAAAGAAAACAAACAAACAGAAGAAACATAAGAAAACAAAAGAAAAATAAACAACTGGGAATATGTCAACTACAAAGCTTCTGAACAGCAACAGAAATGATCAACAACATCACAAGACTACCAACAGAATAGGAGAAAATATTTGCACATAATATATCTGATGAGGGGTCAATATCCAAAATATATTAAGAACTATAACTCAATAGCAAAAAGACAAATAAACCACTTTAAAAAATGGGCAGAGTAACTGGACAGACAGTTTTCTAAGGAAGACACACACATGGCCAACATGAAAAGGTGCTCACCATCAGTCATCATCAGGGAAAAGCAAATCAAAAGCACAATGAGATAACCACCTCACACCTGTTAGAGTGACTGTCATCAGAAAGTCAAGAGACAACAAGTGATGGTGAGCATGTGGAGAAAACGGACCCGTGTGCACTGCTGGTGGGAATTGCTAACTGGTGCAGCCACTCTGGAAAACAGTATGGAGGTTCCCCAAAACGTTAAAAACAGAACGACCACACGATCCAGCAATCTCATTTTTGTGCATTTATCTAAAAGACATGAAAACAGGATCTTGGAGAAGTACCTGCACTCTCTCTACATTATTTACAACAGACAAGATGTGGAAGCAACCTGAAAGTCTGTCAATGGATGAATGAACAATGATGCGATACATTTATGTAAGATGCAGTAAAATATTATTCAGCCACAAGAAAGAAGGAAAGGAAATCCTGCCATTTGGGAAAACATGGATGACCCATAAGGCATTATGGTACACGAATAAGGAAGGCAAAGATCAATATTTTGGATATCACTTGTATGTAGAATCTGAAAGAGTCAGACTCATACCCACATACAGCAGAATGGTGATTACCAGGGGCTGAGGACAGAGGAAATGAGACGATATTGGTCCAAGAGTATAAATTTCTATTTACCAAATTTCTATTTATGGTGGTAATCACTTTGCAACATATAAGTGTATCAAATCAATACATTCTACACCTTAAACTTACACTATATTATGTGTCAGTTATATTTAAATAAAGTGGAAAAAAGGCAGATTAGTTAGCAATGTATTAGAGAGATCAGAGAAGGAGACTTTCAAGCGAGTCCCGCTAAAATTACTCTAATCCCTGGAAAAGAAAAGGGAAAGGCTACAGCTTCTAAGAAACATCAAAGACTGAACACTCTTGGGGAAATGCAGTTCAGTAAAGTAGTCCAACCAAGTAAGGTAGCAAATAAGGAAATAAGCAAACTACAAACCACAACAATAACTGCTGTGAGTTGGATACAGTGGTCAGAGAGGGCTGTCAATATCCACAGTTGCTACAAAACAGGATCTAAAAAATCTGGTCATCAACAACAAAATTATGATACACACATAGAAACATAGAAGGGTGACCATATACAACAATAAAAGCCAGCAACAGAACGGCCTTTGAGCGGGGCCAGATGAAGACTTAAAGAGAAACAAATTCAAGGCAACTATCAAAAATATATACAAAGAATGAAAAGGAAAGATGAATAAAGAAATAAGGAGAAGTATGATGGCCACATCACATTAAATTCAAAAAATATCATTAAAGTAGAAATTATTTTTAAAAATGGAAATACCGGAGTTGTAACATACTGGAGAGTAAACACAAAGTTCAAGATGGTGGCTCAACAGTAAATTTGTGTTGGCAGAGAAAGCATTAGCAAACTTGAAGACAGATAAGTATCTAAATCTAAATATGAAGAGCAAAGAGAAAAAAACTAAATAAAAACGAACAGAGCCTGGAAGAAATGTGAGATAGCACTAAGTACACCAACATGCACTTAATGGAAACCAGAAAGACAGGAGAAACATACGAGTGACAAAAATACTTGAAGAAATAATGACTAAAAGCCTCCCACATTTGTTGAAAAAATATTAAACTACACATCCAAGAAACTCAAGTAACTACAAACAGAATAAACACAAAGGGATCCACAAACAGGCATATCTCAGTAAAAAAGGTAAAAGACAAGCAAACCTTAAAAATTTCAGGGGGTGAGGGGAGACACTTGTCACATAGGAGGAAACTCCAATCATATGTCTCTGTCCTAAGTCCCCAGAATATGCAAATATGTTACCTTGAATGATAAGCTTTGAAGATGCGACTAAGGTAGAGATCTGGAGATGGAAAGATTATCCTGAATTATCTGGGTGTGCCAAGTGTAATCTGAAGGGTCTTTGTAAGAGGAAGGCAGGAGCATCAGGGTAAGACAGGACACCTGTCTCCAGGAGCAAAAGTGGGAGTGATGCATTTTAAAGATATTGTTCAGGGGCCACGGGCCATGGAATAGAACGGCACCTAGAACCCGGGACACGGGAAACTGATTCTCCCATAGAGCCCTCAGCAGGAGCACAGACTGTGATACACGTCTCAGACTTCTGACCTCTAGAACCAGAGCTTAAGAGGTTGAATCAGTAATGTAAGCACTTACTAAAAAGAAAACCTTAGGCAGAGATGGTTCTACTGGTAAATTCTACCAAATGTTAAAAGCAGAATTAATACCAGCTCTTCACAAAGTCTTCCAAGAATTAAATTAAATGTGATACTGTTAGTTTTACGAGGCTAATATTACACTGGTATCAAAACCATGCAAAAATACCACAACAAAATTATAAACCAGTATCTTTTTTTTGAAAAAAATAAAGACATTAAAACGCTTAACAAAATATTAGCAATGCATACCTGGCAACGCATATAAATGGTTCTATTTTCCTAGGAATATGATTGTTTTAACGTATGAAATTCAATTAATGTAATGCACAACAGTAATACAGGTTAAAGTGCAAAAACCACACAGTTATGTCAGTAGATTCAGAAAACCTATTTGTTAAATATAACACTTTTGTAACAAAAATTACTCAATAAGTTAGAAATAGAAAGATACTTTTTTCAATCTGATAAGCGATATTTATGAAAAACCTACAGCTGATATCTTTCTGAATGCTGAAATACTGAATGTTTTCTCCATAAGACTGAGAAAGAGAGAAGGGTCTTTTCTCTCTCCACTTCTATTCAACATTATACAAAAGGTTTTACTCAGGACAAATAGGCAAGAAAGAAAAGAAAAAAGAGGAGAGAAAAGAAAAGGAAAGGAAAGAAAGAAATGAAAGTCATCCACTTTGAAAGAAGAAAAAAATAAAGCTTTTCTCTCGATGACGAACCTATCTTTAGAAAAACTGGAGGAACCCACAAAAAATCCATTAGAAATAATAAATTCAGCTGGGTTGCAGGATTCATGATCTATATACAGAAATTCAATTATATTTCTGTAGAGTAGCAATGACCATTCTGAAAAATAAACTAACAGTTTACAATAGCATAGCAATTAACAAAATAATCAGGTTAAAATTAAAGGAAAAAGTATAAGATTTAAGCACTGAAAACTACATAGCAAGAAAGAAATGAAAAGAAAAAGATCTAAATAAATTAAAAGACAACCTATGATTATTGATGAAAAGATTTGATATTGCTAATATGTCAGTACTTTCCAAGTTGATCTACAGGTTCAATATAATCCCTATCAAAAACTCAACTAGCATTGATTCAGAAACTAATGACAAGCTGATCTTAATTTAATGTAAACATGTAAGGGTTTCAGAAGAGTGAAAACAATCTTGAGAGGAACCAAGTTGGAGAGAACACATCTCCTGATTTTAGGACTTATGATAAAGCTACAATAATCCAGACTGCATTGTAATGGCCCAAGGATAGACTTACAGACTGATGGGATAGAATTATGAGTCTAGAAATAAGCCTCTACATTTATGATAGTTATTTTTCAACAAGGACACCAGACAATTCAATGGGAAAAAGTAGTCTTTTCAATACAGGGTAGCATGAAGTCAGGTATCTACATGCAAAAGAATCAAGGTGGACCTCTACCTCATATCACACCCTAAAATTAACTCACCCTGGATTAGTGACTTAAGTGTAGGAAGTAACACTATAAAACCCTTAGAGAATAAAACACGGGAGTAAACCTTTGTGACCTTGGGTAAGGCACTAACTCACTAAGCACAAGTGACAAAAGGAAAAAAAAAAAAAAGAGTTGTACTACATTAAACTTTAAAACCTTTGTGCTGCAAAGGATATCACCAAAAAAGTGAAAAGACAACTCAAAGGATGGGATAAAGTATTTAAAAATCATATATCTGATAAGGGAGTTATATCTAAACTATATAAAGAACTCTTATCCCTCAATAAAAAAAAATCGAAGACCCAATTAAAAAATAGAATTAAAGGATCTGATTAGATTTTTCTCCAAAGAAGACTTGTAAGTGACCAATAAGCTCATGAATAGATGTTCAACATCATTAGCCACTAGAAAATTAAAATCAAAACCACAATCAGACATCACTTCATGCCTACAGGGATAGCTATAATTTAACAGATAATCAAAAGTATTGATGAGGATGTGCAAAACGTGGGCCTCCCATGCGTCACGGGTAGTAGTATAAAATAGCATAACCATATCGGAAAACACACTGCCTCAAGAAGTTAAACACAAAGATAAAGCTACCATACGACTGAGAAATCCTACTGCCAGATGTATTCCCAAGATAAATGAAAGTAAAAGGCAAATACATCACACAAAAATTTGTACGCAAATGTTTACAGCAGCATTATTAATAATAGCCAAAAGGTAGAGCCAAAGAAAATGTCTATTAACTGACTTATGGATAAACAAAACGGGATAGATACAAAGGAAGATCATTTGGCCATAAAAAGGAATGAAGTGCTGATACATGCTAAAACACAGATGAAACTTAAAAACGTTTTCCTAGGTGAAATAAGTTAGTCGCAAAAGACCACATATTGTATGGCCCCATTGTATGAAATGTCCAGAAAAAGCAAATCTATAGAGACAGAACATGTATTATAAGTTGTCTGGGACTGAGTGGAAGGGGGGCGGTGGAGGAAAAATGAAGCGTGAATGTGGGATTTATTTTTAATGTCTTTTAAAATGTCTTAAATTGGTTATGGTGGCGGTTGCACATTTCCGTGAACATACTGTAAAACAGTGAATTGTATACTTAAGTGGATGAATCGTATGGCATTTAAATTATATTTCAATAAAACTGTTTTTAAAAAATGGCACTGGTCCAGCAACCTCTAACAAAAATACCTGGGAAGACAGAAATACATGAAAGCCAGACTGACGGCCAACCAGTTGTCAAAATTAAGGAGCAATATACAATAACTGAAATGGGAAAGAAACTATGTTTAAAAACAAACACACACATGCTGAGCCAAGCTGAGAACAGCAGAGGTGGCTGACCACACCCACACCTTCCCCAAATAGGTAGACATACCCTTCATTTCTCAATCATCGAACTCTGGGTTGAAAAGTAATTCTGTGTCACCCTTCAAACAGCAACTGTCCTGCCTCCCAGATACTTGTTTTCCTAATCCTCTTTTAGTCTTTCATCAATATTTTTTTCTTTACTTTGATCAGAAGGCGGAGATACTGAGAGAATCAGCCAAGATGGATTCAGGGAGGAAGTCATGGTGGGGAGTTAGATCTTGCAGGCACAAAAATCCTACTTCGCAGCAGAAGGTGACAGTCCTGTTATTTCCCACGAACTGCATCTATTTAGAGTAAAAGCAGGTCAGAAGGTGAGACTTAAAAATGCACAGTCTCAGACCTGCATCGGCATGTGGATTAAAGTCGGTCAGATCTCAACACTAGACCAGGAGCTTTGCAAACGGAGCTGCCATCCTGCTCCGGATACGCAAACAGAACGCAGACAGCATTCCCATCCCCAATGAGCCGGAGCGGGAGTCGGAGGATGTGCTGCGATCCGACAGACAAATTCTAGGGTCCTCTCCGTTTTCATGGTTACAGGTTACATTCTTGGAAGACAGAAGGGAGCAGGTGACTATCTCAGAGGGCTTTTACTCCTTTTAATACATTTAAAGAAAATACTAATCCATTAATAAGAAACAGAGGGAAGACAGATTTAAACTCTGCTCTCCAATGATTTCGTTACAATTCTCCTCTTTTTAAATGGCATTCAGCAGTACAGTCACTTAGGGACCACATTAGTTAACATGATGGACATAATATAATGGATGTGGCTTTATTTTAAAATTATTATTTGTATTCACTTCTGCTTGGGAAGTGTCAGTAAAGTTATATAATGTTATAACTGCAAATAACTTTATGTACATATGTATGTATGTATGTATGTTTGTTCTTTTGTTGTGGGGGGGGGGATAAACTACATCTTTATTTTTACTAACCCCCAACTGAAATTGAGCATTTGCTTCATTCAGTTTTGAATGTAGGCAACAGTAGCAGTTCCCGTGAATTACAAGTTACAGGTATTTTCATATCATATGACAGTTGTATACATGTTGCAGCATATCTCAAGTTTACATGCATGCACTCAACACTGTTTTTTTTTTCTCTTTTCAAATCTTAATTTAAATTCTAGTTAGTGAACATACAGGACTACAGTGTTGGTTTCAGCAGTGGAATTCAGTGATTCATCACTCACATACGACACCCAGTGCTCATCCCAACAGGTGCCCTCCTTAGTGCCCATCCCCCATCTAGTCTACTGCCCCCCCACTCTCCTCCTTCCATCAATCCCCAGTTTGTTCTCCATCATTAAGAGTCTCTTGTGGTTTGATTCCCTGTCTCCTCTTACAGTCCCCCCCAACCGCCCCAATTATTTGGGTTTTTTTTTGTTGCTGTTTTTTTTTGTTTGTTTGTTAAAAATTTTTTTTCAACGTTTATTTATTTTTGGGACAGAGAGAGACAGAGCATGAACGGGGGAGGGGCAGAGAGAGAGGGAGACACAGAATCGGAAACAGGCTCCAGGCTCTGAGCCATCAGCCCAGAGCCTGACGCGGGGCTCGAACTCCCGGACCGAGAGATCGTGACCTGGCTGAAGTCGGACGCTTAACCGACTGCGCCACCCAGGCGCCCCTTGTTGCTGTTTTTTTTTTTTAGCTCTATTTTGCTATCTCAAATCCCTTATTACCGAGCTGTGGTCCCATATTACTCCATAGCATTTTGAGACCCATTCACCCAGGAGAGGGCATATAAGAAAGGCAGAGAAGCTTGAAGTCTGGATATTCTTTCCAAGTACCATGAAAACAATTCAGGGGCGCCTGCATGGCTCAGTCAGTTGAGCATCTGATTCTTGTTTTCCACTTGGGTCACGATCATGCAGTTTGTGAGTCCGAGCCCCACACTGGGCTGCATGTTGACAGCACAAAGCCTGCTTAGGATTTTCTCTCCTTCCCCTCTCTCTACCCCTCCCTTGCTTGTGATGCATATGTATATATACATATACATATACACATATATATATATATATATATACATATACACATATATATATATATATATTTCATTCAGCTCTTAGATCAATTTGTTTAATGTTGTGACTCCCAACATTTTTTCTCTATGTTTCCATAGCTGTATAGTAACCAAACAACAGGAAAAACAAACGTTCTCATTTCTGTTTAGGGGATGAGTCAGCAATGCATGTACTTCTGCTTTTCCGTACGGGACATCCATGAATCCAGAATGGCTGCAGCTTATTTTCATCCGCTTGGGACCTAAGTAATCATTAACTCAGTAAGACTGCAGTTTCATGACTATATTTACTTTTAAAACTACGATTCCCTGTTTTCTCCTCTGTCCTCAGGCCATATGGCTTCTAACAAAGTTCCTAACTCGGTTATCCACCTGTGAAGACTGGATCTGCGAGATTTAAGCAAACTGATGATGATGATGATGATGGACTGAGTTCTTACTATATGCAAGAAGGTAGGTATGAGTTGTATGCACAATTTATCTAACTGTCCAAAATCTTTACCAATTATCTGCAGAGAGGAAAAATAATTTTCCCAATGTTACACACCTTTCAAGTGGCAGGGCGGGGACTGGGCACACTTTGGCCACACTTGAGCTTCTAAGGAAACTATCTGAAACCGTAAGGAAAGAACTGAGTGTCTATCCAGCTTTTCTAATATGAACTAATGGGTAACTTGATAATCTAGTGTTGAGATTTCTCTTTACGGATTTTTTATGGATACCCTGAGAACTACAAAGGAAAACAGTACAGTCCGAACATCACAATTTTGAGAATCCAAGATAAATAACAGGAAATGATTATCAGTAACAGCCAAAACCACCGGAGGAGCGAAAACTAGACTATGTGTGTGTTCTGACGAAGTACACAGTGGCACATTCCAGAATCCGATCAAGCCTCTCACAGTAACCAAGGGACTGAAAATGAAAAGCACGTTACATAACACCCCACAGATGCAATCAGTTAAAACCATATTGTGGAAAACCACTTGAGTCCTCACTAAATGAACTGCAAGAGATAGAAAAGGGGAAGAACGAGAGCAAGAGAGAGAAAATCTATAGATTAAAAGAAACTGAAGCAGCTTATCAACCAATTGCAATGTGTAGGCCTCATTGGGTCCTTAAGTGTAAAAATCCTTTAACAGTTATGATACAGAGATATCTGAGCAGTGTCTAAATATTTTATTCTGTTAAGGAATCAATTTTTATGCATATTTTAGGCATGGTAAGTAATACTGCAGTTATATTTTGAAAGTGTTACCTCTTAGGTATAGTGATAAATATTCACACATGAAACAAGGTCATATTTTGGATGTATGTCAACAATCCATAAGGAAGGGGATGTGGAGGTGGGGCAGAGACAAAGGAAGATGGAAACTGGGAGGTGACAATCATCACATCATTCTTCCGACATCTGGGAATACTGAATTTCTACAGTAAAGTCAAATAAAATAAGGGGACCTTTTTTTTTTTTTTAATTTTTTTTTCAACGTTTATTTATTTTTGGGACAGAGAGAGACAGAGCATGAACGGGGGAGGGGCAGAGAGAGAGGGAGACACAGAATCGGAAACAGGCTCCAGGCTCTGAGCCATCAGCCCAGAGCCTGACGCGGGGCTCGAACTCACGGACCGCGAGATCGTGACCTGGCTGAAGTCGGACGCTTAACCGACTGCGCCACCCAGGCGCCCCGGGGACCTTTTTTTTTAAAACCTGCAACACAAAGAACCCACGAGTCTTTTTTGACTCCCTACAATTAATTTTCAAGCACCTCAATTCTTCTCTCAAATGTCTGCTTCCCAAGGAGGGTCCAGGCAACATGAGATCTTCCTTGTGTGCACAACACGGTTCCTTTAGGTTTTCAAAGACCCGTAGAAGGTGTGCTGTTTGTGTTTGTTGGTAACACCACACCTGCTCTTCTGAGCCTGTTGTTCTGAGTGAGAGGTGTAAGGTCCCACAAGGCCATTTACCACATGCCCTTGCTAACAGCTCTCTGCTCTAATTCTGCAATTGGAGGTACTTGGGTGGAATGCGATGGACTGGGGGGAAGGAAGGCAAAACCGTGACTTCCTTGCAGCAGCGGCAAAAGCACATACAAGCATTCGTGTGGTCACTGGCAGACAGCAGCACCAGATTTTGCCTACAAATTTCAGGCAATTTGTAGGGCAGGGGTGACAGCAAACTGGGACAGTGGTAATGATCAATTTCCTCATCTGACTCTGGGTCACTTGAGCGTTAATGTGTGGGAGTCATTAAGCTGTATACCATAGCGTACTTTTCTGTGTATGAGCTACTGTACCTCAGTAAGATATTACACTGGAAACAAGAATACTGAGGATGTGCTGAAAGGCATCTGCCCGCCTTTCGACATGTGCTTCTATTAAACAAGGAACATCAGTCTACGCTGTGATGCTGAAAGACAACAAAGGGTGATCAAAGATAAATTCACATCTGCATTATTTATGGGTATCCAAATGGCAACCCCACTGATTAAGATCTCGGCTTTAGATTGACCCCATGCCAAATGCGGGGCAGTGATAGATCTTTCTAATGTAAATTGAAGCATTCCATGGTTCACATTCAATTTGAACTCTGATGGCAATTTTGGGGATTCTATCAGAGCCTGTACCTGTGTTAGGAATTGTGAAATATTGTGAGAAACACATTTCCTGGTTCATTTCAATTTGGTATATAATAACTCAGCTTCAGCGGTAATGGCACTCAAGGTGGAAGCCATAAACGTGGCACATGAAAGAATTATAGGGAGAGAAAAATGAGCCTCATTTTCTGACCTGAGGGTCAGAGAGTGGACTGGGGGGAAATCTCAGGAAGATTTCTACTTGGAGGGAAAATTAAGAGTACAAAGTGTACATGGGAAAGGAATTAGGGCTTGCTCTATTTGACACATTTTTACCCATTTTAGAGCCACAGAGGTTAAACACATGCCGAATCTAAAAAGCATATTTTGATGAAACATTATTAAACATATCAAGAGTAACATGCTGATCCATAAAAAAAAAAAACGGATCTATGTTTTGAAAGAAAATTAACACAATATTTTGAATATAGGGAATATTTGTTATTAATCAGTCATAAAAATTCCCAAATAGCTCCATCAGTTAATTTGTGACCAAAGAGAAGTATATACTTAATCAAGACTAACACTGTTACAGTAGGCTCTGTTTCACAGAACGCTGTGACAACGGGTCTGGTTGAATTTGTTCCTGTAACAGTAACCTATTACCTATTTCAAACACTATGCATGCGCACACAGACCTACAATTCCTAAAAAAACACAGAACAATGTGTTCTTAACTCTCACTGTGGATGTGGCTTGTGATTTTTTCAAATGGTAATATAAATATCTATTCTTTTTAAAAAAATTTTTAATGTTGATTTATTTTTTGAAAGAGAGAGAGAGAGTGCAAGCAGGGGAGGGGCAGAGAGAGAGGGAGACACAGAATCCGAAGCAGGCTCCAGGCTGAGAACTGTCAGCACAGAGCCTGACTCGTAGCTCGAACCCACGAACTGTGAGATCATGACCTGAGCCGAAGTTGGATGCTTAACCGACTGAGCCACCCAGGCGCCCTATAAATGTCTATTCTTTGTAGAAGATTTAAATGTTAGACTCATAGAAAAACTAATGGAAAGTCCTTGACCTCCTCTCCCTTGTATTCCTCTCCACACTCCGGAAAAAACCACATTCACAACCGACTTGTACCAACTCAATGCCTTCCCTATGCTTTTGAGGGACATGTGAACATAGCTAGATTTTGAACACACGATCGATCGGTGTGTTCTCTAACACTTTCCCCCACTTACTAGTATGTTCTGGAAGTGTTTTCCATGCTCACAAACACAGATCTACATTGTACTGTTTATCCACTATTCTTCCAAATTATGGATGTACCCCATAATATAGTTGACTCCCATTTCCAAAATATTCACTGTTATAAATAATGATACAAGGGTTTATAATATCAAATAATATAGCGGTTAACATCTTGGGCTCTGGGACGGTCTGATTACTACGTAAGTAGTAAGAACTCCTCAGGAACGTACTTAACTCTCTGAGGCACATTTTCTTACTCTGTAGACAAGAGATAATGAGTACCTCCAGCATAGGAATGCTGTGAGGATTGAGTAATATAAGTAACAATGACTTACCATAGTTGCTGGCACACAGCGACTCAATAAATAATAAGTGTTACATAACACATACACACACACACACGGTCTATGTATAGCACCTAACATACCATCTAAGATGATAAGTGCTCAATATATGTTATTAATATACTTTTATATCTTCTCTACTTTTAATAATCATTTAATATTGATCCAAAGAACTCTTTATATAAAAAAGTATCATTTATTATGTACTTTGTTAATATTTTCACCAATTTGAGATTCTTTTAACTATATATAATCTTTTATTTATTTTTTTTTTTCATTTTTAAGAACACAAATTACTCAGTTGTTTCCTTAGGACTTGTGATAAACGTGTCATGCTTAAAAAGGCCCATGTCATTGGGGCGCCTGGGCAGCTCAGTCAGTTAAGCGTCCGACTTCAGCCCAGGTCATGATCTCACAGTCTGTGAGTTCGAGCCCTGTGTCGGGCTCTGTGCTGACAACTTAGAGCCTGGAGCCAGCTTTGGATTCTGCGTCTCCCTCTCTCTCTGCCCCTCCCCTACTCATGCTCTGTCTCTCTCAAAAATGGATAAATGTTAAAAAAAATTTTTTTTAAAGGCCCATGTCACAAAAATTATAAAAGTATTCTCCAATAGTGTATTATACTTTATATATATTTTTTCATATTAACTGCTCACTGGTTTTGTATTACATCTTATTATATGATGTGAGGTATGCATGTGTTTTGTTTTGTTTTGCATTGCCTTTTTCACAATGCACAGCCATTTAATTCCAAGTCAATTTTTTAATCCTCCCCCGCCCCTCAACTGCGGATTTGAAAATGCCACCTTTAATCATATAATAGATGCATACTCATGCATGGGTCTCCTTCAGGACTCTAATCACTGGTCACTGAGATTAGAGGACATTTTCCTTATTTTGTATTACACTTGGAGGTTTGGGGTGTAAGTGTTAACCTTGTCACACAGAAATAGCTGTAAAGATTTCCAGTCATTGATAATTGATTCCATTACCCAGAATGACGCATGCAGTCCTCGGCCTACGCGTGATTACCCAGTATCGCCTGTACCAAGGCAAAAATGAGTAAAACTGTCTGCCTGCTTCCAAATGTAACTATTCTCCCTACTCTGCTGGAACCAATCCCACCTTCAATTACTAGAAAGGGAATCCTATCACACTGGCTCTTGCTAACAGCTACAGGCTGTGTCGTAAATATTCTGTCCGGCCTTTCCTTTCGTCACCACACACACATGCACACGAGGTGAGAACCCAGCTAAGTGTGGAGGGGTAAGTGTGAACTCAGACAAACCACTTGGGTGTTTTGATTAGTGACTAATTAATGCTTTGGCTGGATGTCACCTCACTGAACAGAGAAATGGATTTGTTCCAAGAAATAGCTTTATAGAACCATTTTGTCGGCCAACTTAAGTTTGAAATTTGGGAAACTGCTGCCTAGAACTTAACAAATAAATGCAAGGTCGCCTAGAAAAGCAAAAAAAGAAGCAAAACATTTTCCTTTTCTTCAGAATGGATAACGAATATTCCACTAAATGCATTAAATTTGTCATACCGCTTTTTCCTCTCACCCTAAATAACTTGTACTCATTAATCGATACGTAAAAACCTAATTTCCAGGATCTTCAAATATTGAAAACATTTCAGAAGCAATACTTGTTGCTACTTTACCAAATCGTGAAAAGCCCCCCAAGAGGAAATGGTGACTGTTCACCAATTTCCTTTTCCCACCCCAGAGGGTCCCCAACACAGTGCTCCCTGCCCTTCTTCTGCGCCCTCATCACAGAGGCATGCGCACAAGTAACGTAAGAACAGCCCTGGAAAACCAGCTTCCAAATAATTTTTTCATCTATGAGTGAAACAGTAAATTTAATATTTTCCTTAATAATTGCACTCTCACTTAAGAAACAAGGGACGCCAGGGTGGCTCAGTCAGTTAAGTATCTGACTTTGGCTCAGGTCATGATCTCACGGTTCAGAGGTTCGAGCTCTGTGTCAGGCTCTGTGCTGACAGCTCAGAGCCTGGAGCCTCCTTCGGACTCTCTGTCGCCCTCTATCTGTGCCCCCCCCTGCTCAAAAATAAATAAACTGTCTTTCTCTCAAAAATAAATACACATTAAAAAAATAAAAAATATATACATTTTTGAATCTTTAATTAAAAAATAAACTAAATTTCAACTTAACAAAAATAGTACAGTTACGAGCTCCACATGGATTCCTGATTCATTTACCTATTATCATATTGGCTTTTTCCCTTTCTTCCTTTCTCTGTTTCCATCTGTCTCTTAATTTATATTTTATAATAGATATTTATATATGAGTGTGTGTATTATATACATTACATTATATGGAATATGTATATTTTTAATGGAATTTTCGATGAACCAACTGAGACTAAGTTGCAAATATCTTGACTCGATGCTTTACACAGAAATGCTTTAATGAATATCTCTTAATAAGGAGATTTCCTTAGAAGATCACAATACAACTTTCAATTTCAGGTAATTTAATATTGGTCCACTAATTATTATCTGATACATTTTAATTCTAATTTTACCAGTTATCTCAAGGCCCTTTATAGATTTGTATCCTCTCTGATATGTGATCCATTCCAAGACGGTGAAATATATTTCATCATCATCGCAGTAGCCTCCTTACCACAAATGTTCCTGATCAGCCTTGGTCTTTTATGACGTTAAGGATTGTCAATGGTACAGGTCAGTTGTTTTTTAAACTATCCCCCGATTTGGTTTTGTTCTCATATAACCAGATTCATAACTTTTGTATTTTTGGCAGGGATACTACATAAGTGATAACGTCCTTCTTAGAGGCGTATATCTGAAATCACAGGTGTCATTTTGACTTGTTGTCAGTTAAGTATCAATTTTGATCACTTGGCTAGATAAGAACACACCAGTTTTCTCCCATGGAAAGGTAATGTCTCCCATTCTAAAGGTAATGGTTTTATTGAGAAAAAATTCACGTACAATTCACTCCCTCAATTCAACATGTATAACCCAACAGTTTCAATGTATTCATACAGCTATACAAGCCCCATCACAACTAATTCTACAACATTTTCACATTCTAGACGATGCTCATTTTCATCTCAGAAACTCAGACCTCATCAGCAGCCACTTTTCATTCTCTTTCCATTTACGTACATCATGTGTATTCTAAGTTAGATAAATGTTCAGGCAAAAGTATGTTTCTAAGCGTTATGTATTTATTAATACTTCCTTTACTGCATCTGAAGTTTGGTCATGGCTCAGAAGCCTTTTCTTGCGTGGAGGAATTCATTCAATGTTCCAGTTAGTGTGTGTGATTTCATTTTTGCTTACATTAATGACTTGTATGAAGTTTCTTCTTGTATGTGCTGTGAGCGGGACCTAAATTTCTCTTTTTCTAAATGGTTATTAAATCATTCTGCCACGGTTTGCTGAAAAAGTCTACCTCTGGAGCAATGATTGGCGATGCCATTTTTATCATGCACTGAAATTTCATTTGCACTTGAGTCTCTTCCTAGATTTTTGACTCTACTGCACTGGTCTTTCTGCCCAGTAGGTGCCAGGAACATTTCGAGGAATTATATGCATGTTTAAATGCCTGGTTGCTACAGTTTGCTCACATAGTTCTTTAGGGTTTTTTTTCAGGAATTCTTACCATTCTTTCATGTTAATTTTTCATATGAATTTTCGTAACACTCTGTTTTCAAAAAATAAAAATAAAAAAAAGGTTGTTGGTGTTCGTGTTAGATGCACGTTACATTTATTAAATGGATTAAGCTAGTATCTTTATACATGAGCTGTCCTAGCTCCTTTTCTTGTTCACTTGTGGTTTCTTTAATGGAGAGAAAGGGATGAATTAATGCCATGTGATTCAGTCATTTCGCATAACCTGAGTTTCATGCTTGTCACAAAGTAGAAAAGGAGCCACCAAACTTTGTCTAGTGCATATAATCAAGATTCTTTACGACAATCTGGAAAATAATGTTAAAGAATGACAATTTGGACTGAACAATAAAGACTATCAAAGTAGTAAGGACACAGATGATTTTCATAGCAGGAGTGCAGAAAATCATATCTAAAATTGATGAAGATAAGTAGAAGTTAAATGTATTAATTATTTTCATCAGAAAATAAAGGGCTAAATTGACAACATGAAGCCTCAGGCATATAAGCTTTCCTATTTTGTGTCACGTGGTAGCTTCCCATGTTCTAACCAAAAACGACATGTTCTAACCAAAAACTAGAAGGACATTTTACAAAAACAGTAACACGTTCCCTCAGGAACTTTTTAATAGATCCTCACTTTTTAGAGGGGGTTTGTAGGAAGAACAAGCAAAATTCTGATTCTGGAATTTTTTTTTTTTTAATTTTTTTTTTTTTCAACGTTTATTTATTTTTGGGACAGAGAGAGACAGAGCATGAACGGGGGAGGGGCAGAGAGAGAGGGAGACACAGAATCGGAAACAGGCTCCAGGCTCCGAGCCATCAGCCCAGAGCCTGACGCGGGGCTCGAACTCACGGACCGCGAGATCGTGACCTGGCTGAAGTCGGCCGCTTACCGACTGCGCCACCCAGGCGCCCCTCTGATTCTGGAATTTTTAATGCCTTCTCTGAGAGCAGAAGGAAATCCTTCTACAGCGTCTTTTTAATATATTTTCAAAACTTTTTTGCTTTCAATTCGGTCTTTTTTCCCTTGGCCTCACCAAACAACAGCAAGAACAAATAATAAATTGCAAACCACCATAAATACGAACTACAGTAATGGTCAGAGAAGGCCATTCTGTGCCCTGACTTCCATAACCTTAAGCTCTAAGTGCACAGGTCCAAACACTTAGAGCGCTCACTTAACCTCACAACTAAGGCTGATGACCTCTGGGATTTTTTTTTTTTTTGCAATTATCCTCTTTGTTCTGTTATTGTTCTTGTTGTTTGTGCGATTGCTTTGCTTTTTAAAAAAATTTTTTTTAATATACATCCAAGTTAGTTAGCATACAGCGCAGCAATGATTTCAGGACTAGATTCTTTAATTGATTGTTTGCTTTTAATAGACATGCATGTTTGCATGGAGCTGTGGATTCTTGTGGTGATAAGAAGAAAAAGAAGATTTAAAACTAATAAAATATAAAAATAAAAAATAAAATAATTTTTAAAAGGGGGCACCTGGGTGGCACACTTGGTTAAGCGTCCGACTTTGGCTCAGGTCATGATCTCATGGTTCGTGGATTCCAGCCCCACATCGGGTTCTGTGCTAACAGCTCGGAGCCTGGAGCCTGCTTTGGATTCTGTGTCTCCCTCTCTGTCTGCCCCTCCCCAGCTTGTTCTCTGTCTCCCAAAAAGAAATAAATGGTGAAAATAATAATAAAACAAAATAAAATAAAACTAGTTAGGAAGGAAATAGAAAATAACTTGGTCTACACTGGGGCCAATACATTAATGGGGATCAAATTTAACTGTGACAAAGATTTCTAAGGATGATTTAGAAATACTGGGGACTGGAAGATATCCCTTCAAAGGACTTGTGCTTCATGGATGTTAAGCGATACTTATGAGTGTAGCTTCAGTCATCACTATAATTTTTTTATCAAACTGGGAAGAATTAACTCCTCCTAAGTCAAATTACTAACATAGGGGGTATGAGATGGTGGCAGAGGGAAGGGACATGTTGGCATCACTGAGTCATTTGCTCCACTGTTCCTGATGTCGATTTATGAAACACGGACAATGAAACAAGCTGCCAGTAAAAAAATAATAATAACCAGTGTAGAAGTGTGGCAGTATAAAAACTGTTGCCAAAATAATCAGTGTCCAATTTTCCAAAAGAATGGGTAATTGCCATGTGCAGACACTCAAATGCCATCTGTTGCGTTTGATTTCACTTCTTCACCGTCTTCCACAGAGGTGGCAAAGGGCAGGGGCAGTGCAGTCTCTCAGAAAATTGAGTTTCTGAGGCATGGCTGATGTGTTGATTTTAGTTGCTTTCACAATCAATTCAGCCACCGACATCACTACTGATTATGAAGAAAAGCTGGGAGAAACCACAGAGTGAAAGGATCAATTTGTTAAAAAGATAAACGTGTGTAATTAATTAAACGAATTGATTCACCAGTGTTTTGGAATACCTACTATGTGCCAGGAAAGGTTCTATTTACTGAGAGCAAGCAGTTAAAGTAGATGAAAGCCTTGTGCCTACTGGAGCTCAGATCCTGAGTGGAAAAGGCAGTAATCACACCCCCACTTGCACATATTGGACATCTGATGTGTGCCTGCACGTTTTTTCTCAGAAGTTTACATGCATTACCCACATTACCCCATCTAATATTAACAAAAGCCCTGACATGGGAAACATAAAGATACTGAAGAAAAAAGAAGGTAATTTACAAAGCCAGGAAGTAATAATTCTGAGAATCTGAAGCCAAGCTATATAAACTTCGGATGTTGTAAGTAACGAGTCATGAAGGAAACATAGCAGGAGAAGGGAGCCTATCAAAGTTGCTCATGGTGGGGAGCAGAGTATAATTCTGAAAATGGTGGTTATGGAAAGCCTTTCTTGGGAGGGTTATTATGAGCCAAGAGGGAGTCATTCTTAAATCCAAGAGATAAGCATTCTAAAGAGAGGGAACAGGAAAGGTGAACACAGCTGAAGACAGGTATGTTCGGGAAGCAATGAGAAGGTGGTAAGAGCGAGTAGGGGGGCAGTAGGGAGGTGCTGGTGGCACACAACTAACCATGTTCATTGTCACTGCAGCCCCTGTCAATGACACGCTCAGACACCCTCAGAGCCTTTACCATGTCTACACGACCCTTGCAGGTTTTGGTGTGCTGGCTCTGGGAACATGTCTCTGGAAAACTGTTCTCAAGTCCCTGGGTCCTCTTCGTCCTTTTTCCATATACCCAGAACTACAGTGATGGGGAGTTAAGTCTCCCCAGGGCAGCCAGTAACTGATGGGTGCAGCACAATAAAAACCAACTCCTAAGCCTTGAGCCAGAACCAAGCATAATTTACATTCCAGAGCTTTTGGGTAGGATGGCTTTAGAACTGCCTCCCTCAGAACTTCGTCTGGAAGTGCCCTCTTGCTTGTTTTCTTTCCCTTCACCTCCCTGCTTTCTTTGCCTCTGTACTGTTTTTCCCCAAGAGCATTTTCTTAATAAAAGGCTTACACATGAATCCTAATTTCAGGGTGTGTCTTTTAGGAACTCACTCTAAGACAAGTGAAATTCAGTAACCTAAACCGGTTCATTTTAGGAACCAGTTTATAATCCTCTAAGACTGAAAGCTGGAGTTAGACTCCTCAATGGTCAGATGTTATTAATGAGCATGGCACTGGTGCTAAGTGAAGTGTATATGCCCTGTGCCATGCTGTAGCACGGATATCACCAAGATTGTCACCCACTGTGAACTGCGATGGGTCCAAGTAGTACATGCAATATCTCCTATACAGAGGAGAGATGCGGTGGGGGGGGGGGGGAGTTGCAATTAAAAGTATTATCAGATCTGGCTGTAAATGACGTATTGAACACGGAAAATGAAAGCCTTTTGTCAGCCAAATATCAAATCAAGACACAACTCCTTGACAGTGTTTAAAGAGAAACTCATTTCCTACAGGTGAAGGGCTAGCCATGCAGAAGACCAGGCTCAAGATACGATTAAGAGTCTCCAAGAGTAAAGTCAGGTTCCGATAGGAAAGGACATCTGGATGTGTATCTGGGGGAGGTTGGAAAATGGCCTCTCAAAGATATCCACAGCCTAGAGCTGTGAATGTTACCTTATTTGGCAAAAACAGTGGATATGTGGAAATGCATTTAACCTAAAGATTTTGAGGTGGGTAACTTATCCTTAAGTATCTGGTTGTGTCTTAAATTCACATTGTACAGCCTTATTTTAATGTATCACTTTTAAGTACCATACAATTTTTAAGTCAAATCTGACAAGTTTAGCCTTTTATTTGGAGGGTTTAGTCCATTCATACTTAGTATAATTACTAAATACTGATATAGATATCAATAGATAACATTTGCGATCATATTATTATTATTATAGATTTTTTTGCATTTGGTCCATCTGTGCTCTGTTCCATTTTATGTCATTGCTGCTTTCTTTTGGGTGAATCAAACAATTTCTGTGATTCACTTCTGTCCTGTAAGTAATTTGTTAGCAAAACATTTTAACTATTCTTTAATTGTCCCACTAGAGATTATAATAAGCATCTTTATCTCATTATAGTTTAATATACTTTTGTAGTTAACCATTTTGTGATATTGCTGCAAAACAAACTTTCATCTGTATGTTTCCCTTTTCTCAGCTTGTTGTCTTCCATTTGACCCTACCCTTTTCTAGTTGTGTTTCCATGTTTTTATTTGAGTGATTTTCTTCCTGACTCTGACTGAATACATTGTTCATTCTTTTTTTTTTTTTTTTTTTTTTAATTCTACTGAGAAATCTGCTAGGGACAATGTTCTTCAGTCTTTGTCTGAAAATTATTTCACATTATTTTTAAGGAATATTTTCATTGTGTATATTTTTGCTTGGTAGCTGTTATTTTTCCAGCCCTAGAGAGACATTTGCTTTTGCTTTTCAAGCAGTTTTGATCTGAGGTAACTTCGTATACTTTCCTTTGTATGTGTTTTGTTAGAAGTTTACTAACAAACTGCTTCTGGAATCCCTATGTTGATTTTTTTAGTTTAAAAATTGTTAGATTCCATCTCTTCAAATAATATTTTTGACCCATTATCTCTATTTTCTCCTTCTGGGATTCTACCTGTATTAATACTGTAAGCATGTTCCACCTGTCCTGTTTACATTTTTTTAAAATTATTATTATGGTAAAATACACAATAAAATGCATAAAATTTATCATCTTAACCATTTTTACAGTTAACAGTTAAACCATATCAAGAGTATTCATAGTGTTGTGCTACCATTTCCATCATCCATTTCCGTAACTCTTTTTATCTTGTAATACTGGGACTCTCTACCCATTACATAATAACTCTTCATTCCCCTCTTCTGCTAACCCCCAGGAGCCTCTATTATATTTTCTGTCTCTATGATTTTGGCTATTCTACGTAAGTGTAATATAACTGGAATTAAACGTCCTTTGCTTATTTGTGACTGGCTTATTTTAATTAGCATAATGACTTCAAAGTCCATCCATGTTTTAGCATATTCGCCACAATTTCCTTCCTTTTTAAGGCTGAATAATATTGCATTGTGTGTGTGTGTGTGTGTGTGTGTGTGTGTGTGTGTGTGTGTATCACATTGTGCTTATCCATTCGTCTACTGATGGACATTTGGGTTACTTGCACAATTTAACTATTGTGAATAATGCTAGATTCTTCAATTACCCAGAAGTCAAATTGCTGGATCATATGGTAATTCTATTCTCAACTTTTTGAGAAAATATCAACTGTTTCCCACAACAGTTAAACCATTTTGCATTCCCAGCAATGTGAAAGCAAGCACATTATTCCACATCTCTGCCAATCCTTGTCATTTTATGGTTTTTTTGTTAATCTTATAATAGTCATCTTAGTGGGTGTGAGATCATATCTCAAATAGTTTCAATTTGCATTTCCTTAGTCATTACTGACGTTGAACATCTTTTTATGTGCTTGTTGGTCATCAGAATACCATTTTTTGAGAAATGTCTATTGAAATCTTTTGCCCATTTTTGAATTGTTTTGTTGTTGTTGTTTTGTGGTGCTAGTGTTGAATTTAGTAGTTCTCTATATATCCCAGATATAACTCCCACAGCAGAGGTATTGTGTCCAAATATTTTCTCCCATTGTGCACGCTGCCTTTTTACTCAGTTGACAGTGTCTTTTAATTTACAAAATTTTTAATTTCATTAAACCCAATTTATCTGTTTTTTGTTGCTGTTGTCTATGCTTTGGGTGTCATATTCAAGAAATCATTTCCAAATCCCACGTTGTGAACATTTTGCTCTGTTCTGACAGTTGTAGAGTGTTAGGTCTTACATTTAAGTCTTAGATTGATTTCTAGTTTATTATTTTTGTATGTGGTGTGAAGTGTTTAAATTCATTCTTTGCATGTGGATACCCAGTTTTTCCAGAACCATTTATTGAAAATACTACCCTTCCCTGTTGAATGGTCAAAAAGCACTTCAAACTCTATTCAAGGATTTATTTCTACTCTCTATTGTATTCCACTGATCACTATGTCTGTCTTTATGCCAGTACTATATTCTTTTGATCCCTAGCTTTGTAGTTATGTTTTGAAATGAGACAGTATGAGTCTGAAGAGCATGGTTCTTTTTAAAGATCACTTCAGAGGGTCACCTAGATGGTTCAGCTGGTTGAGCAACCGGCTGAACCACCTAGGTTGATTTCAGCTCAGGTCATGATCCCAGGGTCTTTGGATCGAGTCCCCTGCTGGGCTCTGTGCTGATCATAGAGCCTGTTTAACATTCTTTCCCTCTGCCTCTATCCCTGACTCATGCTCTCTAAATCAGTCAATCAATCTTTGGCTCTAGGAGGTTCCTTGAAATTGAATTTTAGGACTTTTCTTAATTCTATAAACAAATTTGTGGGATTGTGATAGGGATTACACTGAATCTGTAGATTGCTTTGGGCAATATTGTCAACAATATTACGCCTTCCAATCCATGAACATGGGATGAGTTTCCATTTATTTATGTCTTCTTTAATTTTTTTTTAGTCAATGTTTTTGCATTGTATAAACCTTTCACTTCATTGGTTAATTGCTAATTATTTTATTTTTTGATGCTATTATAAATGGACTTGTTTTTCATAATTTCATTTTTGGATTATTCACTATTGGCATATATAAATGCAACTAATTATTTTCTGATTTTTATTGAGATATAATTGACACAAAACATTTTGAAATGATTAAGGTGTACAATGTTATTTGACAGTCGTACACATTGTAAAATGTTTACCATGATAAGGTTAGTTAGCACATTCAATACCTTACAAGTCACCATTTGTGTGTGTGTATGTGTGTGAGATCTTTAAAGATCTACTCACTTAGCAACTTTCAATTATGCAATACAGTATCGATAAGTATACTGACCACCTTGTACATGAGTTCTCCAAAACTTATTAATTTTAGAACTGTAAGTTTATATCTTTTGACCACCTTCACCCATTTACCCCATGCCCTGCTCCAGGTAATCACTAATTTACTCTGTTTTTATGAGTAGTTTTTTAGATGCCAAATATAAGTGAAATCATACAGAGTTTGTCATTCTCTGATTTCTTTCATTTTATGACATATAGATATATATCACATATTCTTTGTTGATTTATGTATCAATAAATACTTAGATTGTTTCCATATCTTAGCTATTATAAGTAATGCTGTAATGAACATAGTAATGCCAATATTACTTCTAAATAGTGATTACATTTCCTTCAATTTATACCCAGAAGTGAGACTGATGAATCACATGGTAATTATATTTTAAGTTTTCTGAGGAACCTCCATACGGTTTTCCATAATGTCTGTACCAACGTACATTCCTACCAACAGCACACAAGCATTCCTTTTTCTTTTTACATCCTCACCAGCACTTAAAATCTCCAGTCTCTGGGATAATAGCCAATTTAACAGTTTGAAGTGATATCTCATTGTGGTTTTAATTTGCCTTTTCCTGATAATCAGTGATGCTGAGCGCCATTCCTGTCCCTGTTGGCCATTTGTATATTTTCTTATATTTTCTTGTATATTTTCTCTATGCAGGTCCCTTGCCCATTTATAACTGGATTACTTGTTTTTGTTGTTGTTGTTTTTGTTGTTGTTGAGTTACAGGAGTTCTTTATATAGTTTGGATATTAACCCCTTATCAGATATATATGGTTTCCAAATATTTTCTCTCATTCTATAGGTTACCTTTGTGTTTGCTGATCATTTCTTTTGCTGTGCAGAAGCTTTTAGTGTAGTCCCAATGAATGATTTTTTCTTTTGTTGCTTGTGATTTTGGTATAATTTCAAAAAAAAATCATTGCCCAGTTAAATATCAAAAAGCTTGTCCCGGTTTTCTTCTAGTTCTATAGCTTCAGATATTAATTATTACTGGATCCATTTTAAGTTAATTTTTCTTAGTGGTGTTAAGTTTGGAGCCTCTTTTCAAAGTTTTGCATTTGGTTATCAAAGTTTTCCACATCATTTACTGGAGACCATCTTCTCCCCATTGAGTATTATTGGCTCCCTGTCCTAAATCAGTTGACCATACATGCATGGGTTCATTTGTGGGTTCTTGATTCTTTACCATTGGTCTATGTGTTTTTATGCCAGTACCACACTGTTTTGATTACTAGAGTTTTGTAGTATCGTTAGAAGTCAAGAAGTGTAATTCCTCTAGTTTTGTTCTACTTTCTCAGAATTGTTTTGGCTATTTAAGGTCTTTGGTGGTCTCACAAGAATTTTAGGACTGTTATTTCTACTTCTATAAAAAAAATGTCATTGTAATTTTGGTAGGGATTACACTGAACTTACATATGTCTGTAGTTAGTACAAACACTTAAAAAAAGTCAATTCTTTTATTTCATGAATATGGGATATATTTCCATTTATTTGTGTCTTCTTCAATTTCTTTAATCAATGTTTTATGGTTTTCAGTGTATGGATCTTTCACCTCCTTGGTTAAGTTTATTCCTACATTTTTTGTTGGTTTGTTTTCTCTTTTCTTTTCTTTTCTTTTCTTTTTCTTCCTTCCTTCCTTCCTTCCTTCCTTCCCTTCTTTCTTTCTTTCTCTTTCTTTCTCTCTTTTTTTTGTAACCACTGTGAGTATAACTGTTTTCTTTATTCCTTTTTCAGACAGTTTGTTGTTACTGTACAGAAACATCACTATTTTTTGCATGTTAACTTTCTCTCCTCAAATTTTCTGAATTCATTAGTCTCTAACAGATTTTACAAGTGTTGGCAGAGAAGCACCTTCATCAGTCAGCTCAGCTTGGGATACTGGACTGCAGAACTTATAGAATATGCCAATGAATCACTCCATGAGGTTCCCCCAGTAAGCCCTGTGAAGTGAGACCCAAGTGAACCTCCCAGGAATTATCATGAAATGCTGGGAAAGCTGGGTGTCCACCTTGGGTTCTGTTTTTCCCACTGGATTAACTTTATAGGCCCAACAGGGTGCTCGTGGTTTGGTGGTGTGCCAGCCTGAAGAATGGGTGGTGCTGTTTAAGTGAAACTGCTCTTACACTTCTAATGCGATCCTTCTTAGTCTGTTGTCTGGGGGATGCTTCAACCTCACCACTGGGCTCTGGAATAATTACAGTGGTGTCTTGACTATGGGGAGTTGCTAGTTTGCCTTCCTGTAAAGGAGGCTGAAGTCAAGAAAGAACTGTGTTGCCATCTGATGTCACTCTCCAAAATGCAACTAATTTCCATGTGTTGACTTTTTATCGTTAAACTGCCAAATTTATTTATTACTTCTAATAACTTTTTGCGGAATTTTTATACCTTTCTACATATATCACCAGCAAACATTATTTTATTTCTTCCTTTCTTATGTGGATGCCACCTTTTTTTCTCCTGCCTAAGTGCTCTGGAAAGAACTTCCAGTACCATATTAACTAGAAGTCGTGAAAGCAGTCACTCTTGCCTTGTGCCTGATCTTAGAAAACAAGCTTTCAGCATTTCATCATTGAGTATGACGTTCACTGTCAGTTTTCCAAAAACTGATTTCACTAGGTGGAGATATATTTTCCTTTTATTCCTAGTTTGTTGATTTTTTAAAGGGTGTTGGGTTTTGTCAAATGCTTTTTACGCATCAAGATGACATGTGTTTTTTGCCCCTTTGTTTTGTATTATGTGGCATATTACATTTGATGGATTCTCATATGGTGAACCATCCATGAATTCCAGAAATAAATCCCACTTGCTCAAGATATGTAATCCTTTTAATATGCTGAATTAAGTTTGGTAGAATTTTGTTGAGGATTTTACATCAATCTTCAATGGTTTGTAGTATTCTTTCCTTCTGGTGTCTCTGTCTATCTTTGGTATCAAGAAAACGTCCTCAAAAAATGAGTAAGTATTGAAGAGTTCTTTTCTCTCCAATTTTTTTTTGAAAAGTTTAAGAAGGCTGGTGTTATTCTTCAAATGTTAGAACTCATCACTGAATCCATTTTGATTTTATTTGTATTATTATTTACTGTTTTGATCTCCTTTTCTACTTACAGGTCTATTCAGATTTTCTATTCCTTATTGACTTAATTTTAGAATGTTTTTTTGTTATTAGGTATCTGGTTATTTCATCTTTATTACCCAATTTGTTGGTGTGCAGTTCATCTTAGTACTTTCTTATAATCCTTTTTATTTCTGTAGAATCAGTAGTAATGCCCCCAATTTCATTTCTAACTTTAGTAATTTGAGTCCTCTGTTTCCTTAGTCTACCTAGTTAAAGGTTTGACAAGTATTTTGATTTTTTTCAAAGAATCAACTTTTGGTTTAATTAATTTTCTCTATTTAAATTTTTCTATTTCATTTACCTCTGCTTTAATCTGTATTGTTTTCTTTCTACTGCATGCTTCCAGTTTAGATTGTTCTTTTTTGTTACTTATATTTTAAAGCTAGGCTGCTGATTTGAGATGTTTCTCATTTTTTAATGTAAGCATTTACAGCTATGAAATGTCCCATTAGTGCTGCTTTTGCTGCATCCCATAGATCTTGGTATGCTATGTTTTTATTTTCATTCATCCCTAAATATTTTATAATCCCCCTTGTTATTTCTTCTTTGATCCACTAATTGTTTAAGAATATATATATTTTTTCTATTTCTACATACTTATAATTTTTGTTCGTGTTCTGTTACTGATGTCTAACTTTATCCCATAATGATCAGAGAAGATCCTTTATATGATAGTATCCTTTACATTTTATGGAGAATTATTTTGTGGACCTAACATGAACTCTAACCTGGGAGAGGTATCAATACATACTTCAGAAGACTTGTTGTTGGGTAAAGTGTTCTGTCTATGTCTGATGGATCGAATTGGTTTGTTGTGTTGTCCAAGTCCTCTATTTGCTTCCTTATCTTCTGATTAACTGTTCTATCCATATTGAGAGTGGGATATTGAAGTCTCCAACTAATTTTGTAGCACTATTTCTGTCTTCAATTTTGTAGATTTTTGCTTCATACATTTTGGTGCCCTGTTACTAGGTGTGTAAATGCTTTAATTGTTTTAGCTTCTTCCTATATTGAAATTTTTACTAATTGATGATGGCCTTCTTTGTCTTTTATAAAGTTTTTTTTCAATTTATAGACTCTTTGCCTGATAAAAATGTACCCCCTTTGCTCTCTTCTGGTTATTATATTCATGGAAAATCTTTTTCCAGCCTTTCACTTTCAACCTATTTGTGTTTTTGGATCTAAAGTGAGTCTCTTGTAGATCACATATGGTTAGAAATTTTTTTTATATTCTATATATAAGTGATATCATACGGTATTTGTTTTTCTCTGTCTGGCTTATTTCATTTAGCATAATACTTTTAAAGTCCATCCATGTTGTTCCTAATGGCAGGATTTCCTTGTCCCTCCCCCACAATGACTGTTATATTGCATAACACACACACACACACACACACACAACTTCCTTGTCTATTCATCCACTGATGGACACTTAGATTGTTTTCACATTTTACTTTTTATGCATAATGCTACTATGGACATGGGGGTTCAGATACCTTTTCACATTAGTGTTTTGTTTCCTTTGGATACATTCCCAGAAGTGGAATTGCTGGCGCATAGGGTTAATTCTATTTTTAATTTTTTGAGGATCCCCCAGGTTTTCCAAAGCACCTACACCAGTCTGCATTCCCAGCAACCATGCACATGAGTTCCTTTTTCTCCATATCCTTGCCAGCTTTCGTTATCTCTTGTCTTTTAGAAGACGGCCATACTAGGGCACCTGGGTGGCTCAGTCAGTTAGGCATCTGACTTCAGTTCAGGTCATGATCTCGTTGTTTGTGGGTTCGAGCCCCATGCTGGGCTCTGTGCTGACAGCTCAGAACCTGGAGCCTGCTTCAGATCCTATGTCTCCCTCTCTCTCTGCCCCTACCCTGATTGTTCTCTCTCTCTCTCTCTCTATCAAAAATAGAAGATGGCCATGCTAACAGGTGTGAGGTGATATCTTACTACAGTTTTAATTTTCATTTCAAAGGTACCATACAAAGAGAAGGAAATTTAGATGGGGAAACGTTATTGTTTAGGTCTAATTGACTCAGGATGTGTTCTCTGGATTTCTAGGAGAAGCAACCTATATCACCCATCTGTTCCCCCCTGCTTTAATCATAATCCAGCAACAAGTCACAAGCCAATCAGATGGATAACGTAAGCTGGCAGGACGATGGCGAGCCACGCTTCTTCTTCGTATTAATTTAGCAGGAGGCAGCTTTAAGGATTTGCTCCAGTATTAGGCTGCATGAGAAGCCTATTAATCTGTCATCTCTTTACATCTCTGAGAATCTCAAGGCTTTTTAAAATTAAAATCATATGACTTTGTAAACAGTACAGGTTCCTTCAGTTGTGTGAACGGCTGAGAATCACTGACGAATGAGCAAATCACTCCTTGCAAAATCTGCAAGCTGCTTTTGACCAGCTCCAACCTAACCCCACGGTTTCATGGTTTCATGCTCACGCTTACGCACAGGACATGGCACAACCCACCCCCCCGCCCAAGTGTACCCCATATTCAGGTGTGGTTTTTTTTCCTCCTAGAAATAATTCTTTCCACCTCGCTCACTGTAAAAATTGATATGCACATGGTTTTTGGTTTAAACAGTCTTTTAATCTCCACTAAGCATTTTTTGTTAGTTTTGTTTTTCTCTGTCTCCCCATGTAAGCAAAGTAATTTTATTGCGTGTGAGAAAGCAATGATTATTTTATCTAAGACTTAAATAAATCACTCAGCAGTAGGCCGACTGCTTCTGCAGAGTGAAAGTGGAATCTGCAATAGTTTTACTAAAACACATTTATCCAAGATCCAGCTTCGTCTAAGACAAACAGACACAACTAAGTATGTGAATGTAATACCACTGTCCCTTAATACAAAGGAGCGAGCAGAGAAGTTTTGTTATAAATGCCACAACAATAATGTCCAAGTATAGAGTGATTAATTGTTATACAGTATTGTAACATTTATGTCACTAGTCACATTGTTACCTAGGATACGTTCCCTTAAGGTCACAGTTTCTATTATATGAAGAAATGAGAATGATGATGTTTGGCATTCAGTCATCTGTACTCAAGTGGCTCATCCAAATTCTGCGCCTTCCTGTCCTCAGTGGTCTCTGCAGGGACGGCATGGTGGGGGATGGGAGAAACGCAGATTTGTAACCTGCTGGCTCAAGAGACTGCTATGGGGGAGGGAGGGACGTAACCACTAACGCTGAGCAACTCTCCTTCTGGAAGTACTTCCAAAGACATCATCACCAAAACCCTTTCCTCTCCTCCCTTCTGTTTATTTTGAGGTCAAGCATCCGTATACATGTAGCACATATCAGCCAGAAATTCTTTGGGCAATAAATGTCATGCTCAGTCCTTATGTAAACTCCACACACCAGCTACTAAACTACACATGGAAATCATCTGTGCTGCCCAGAGCTTGCAGGTGGGTTTGCTTTTCGTTTCCTGGGGTAGGATGATGACCCAGGGACCCCAGGCTGGGCTTCTCCAGGTGCTCCCCTCCCCCCTTTATGTGCCCTTGCACTCACAGCACAGCCACGCGCCTTGGGAATCAAGGGCACTTCTGTTTTGTCTCCTTGCAACAAAACTTCAGTTCCTACAACTGATGGCTCTCCCCCCTTAATCATTTCCAACTTCGCCACTTGGTTGCAGACACCACAGAGTCTCCCGTACCCCTGATTCTCCTTCTCCATGGCTCCTTGGCAGTCAAATGGCTCCTTCCCTAGACCTCTCCTGTAATCTCCACACCAGGACCAGGCCTCATACTTTCTTCTCAGCTAAGATGGTCCACAAGAGGACCCAGCTTGCAGGTTTTGTAACAGAGCCTGGCTGCCACTTGTCCCTGGTTGCACGCTAGGGAATTTCTTCTTACTGGTGTTCATACCTACTAAGTGCAACAGTGTGGGGAAGCTTTTCTGGAGGGCTCGAAGGCATTTACAATTTGAAGATCCCTTTGAAAGTGTGGGGCAGGCTGGGTTGGTTCTTATGTTTGTTGTATTTACATATAGTCTACTCACACGGTCTTATGAAGTTATAAATGAAAGTGTCTGGAAGAGCATTGACAATTCTTCTTTATTAAAGTAGATAAAAACCTCTGATTCTTGGACTAAGGCAGGGAAAACCCCAGGTTTATTTACTTGAAGCCTTTCATTTTCCTCTGAATATTCTGATTACAAATACTTGTCAGAGGGAGATGGAGTTAAGGTGGCCTCAGTGGAGAATGTGGGAGGATGAATTCATTGCCAGGGACTCGGTGAAGGCAGCACGGGGATACGGCCACCAGGAGAGTCCCCAGAGCAGTGACAATTGAAGGCTTCCCGAGGAATCATGAGAGGGAATCAGACACAATGTGTGGGCTCACATGAGGATCCCAGAAAGAACTGTTAGTTGATATCGTAAGAGAGTGTAATTTAATAGAGAATTAAATAAAAAATAGAAACAGTAATGAACATCAACAGTGACCAACTCAGATGTGTATGTATGTGTGTGAGTTTGAGGAAACCATAAATGTATAAGTAAAAAGCATACTTAAAACAACGAAATAAATTATACCTGATTACATCCAATGCTTTCTGAAGTCCGAGACTATCTAACGTTTAAGTACAAAAGACAGGCTCTGATCAATCAATATAATTTCAGACTTTAGATGTTTTTCAGCTCCTTTTCTTTTTTCTTTTTTCATTATTTATTTTATGGATAAACTGAAGTGTAGTTGATTTGCGAAAGTAAAATATAGAGTTGGGGTGCGTTCTAGAGTAGAGCAAGGTTGTATAGAACAATAGGAACGCAGTATTAATCATCACATGTATCAAGAACCAAAACGGGACCTCCTATTTTGATCCAGAAACAAGATTCAGATGATTTTGCAAATTAAAGATTTCTAAGGGCAGAGAAGACGTTCTGTCTGCACATATGTACTCATAGGTCCATAGTCTGTCCGGTATTCAGTAAAGACCATTAAATAAGTTGAGTCAGTAAATGAGGAAAGGAGACACTCGTGCTGTGGGTCAGGGAGGTTTTCCCTCTTCTTATCATTCTCCTTGCCACCTGTCCCTGTTCCTTCTCAGCCCCCAGTGACAAACCTCTCCTCCTGCAACCGCCTCATCCCGCATCCCCCCACAGACCCATCTCTGCCTTGCCAGGGAGTCGGAACCTACGAGCGCACTCGCAGCGAGGGCAGCGTAGCCTCAAGAGCCTTGGAGACGAGAGGTTGGAAGGCCCAGACACATGGCCGTGGATCTTGACCTGAAGGCAGGGGTGCACATCCAGGAGGCCAGTCAGGAAGGGGACAGACGCAACATGACCGGGAGGAGAATTTGCTGCCTGTGAGCAGGACAACAGATAGCGCTGGGCTGGATGCGCGCACGACCCCACGCAAGCGGAGGGATGGCTCGTGGGAAGGCCACAACCATGATCTGTGGTAGTTTGCAGAGAAGGAACTCCTTTCACAGGGGACTGCCTTGGGAGGAGAGGGATGTATTTCTTCCTGTGCAGATAAAATGTATGCGCAGAGGGCAGAAACCAACAGGAAATCTTTTCCTGTGGATGCCTGTCTCCATACACCTGAAGAGGGGCCTTGCTCTAGGTACCGGTGGCGCCTTCTTTCCAACTTTTCCACCCAAGTTCAGCTTCTTCATCAATTTTCCTGTCACTCCTGCACCTGTAGTGTTTGCTTTAGGGCAGGAGAGGGTCACTGCGGACTGGAAAACCCGGAACTGGTCAACTAAGCGCCTACTGTCAGTACAGAGAGCTGTTGGTAGAAATTTTAACTACGAGCCACATCTTCCGCATCTCATTCCAGTTCTCCTTCCAGGAGGTCAGTCACCTGGTTTCTTCCCCCTTCTTTTGAGGATACCGTGTGTGGGGCGGGGAAATGTGTATGTATGTTAATAAGGATCAGTTACCAGAAGGAGAGCATTACGAGGCAAAGTACAGAACAGTTTCTCAGACGTGTCCCGAAGGTTAATAAAACCGCCACATTTGTTCAAAGGAATGTGAATTCACTCTTTTTAAATTTTTTTTAACATTTATTCATTTTTGAGAGACAACAACAGACAGAGCGTGAGTAGGAGAGGGACAGAGAGAGAAGGTGACAGAATGTGAAGCAGGCTCCAGGCTGTGAGCTGTCAGCACAGAGCCCAACATGGGGCTCGAACCCACGAACAGTGAAATCAAGACCTGAGCCGAAGTCGGACGCTTAACCAACTGGGCCATGCAGGCGCCCCATGAATTCACTCTTAACGATGTATTTGCATCTATCAGTCTCCTTGGAGCAGTGCTGCCCAGCAGAATCGCAAAGAAAGCCACGATTATAAGCCACACATGGAATTTTAAATATTCTACTACTGACATTTAAAAGGCAGTAATAAGTGAAATAAACTTATACGTATTTTATGTAACTCAATATACCCAAAGTACTATTTCCTCCAATATTCTAACAAAAATTATGTTGACATTTTCTTCACAGAAAGTCTTTGTTTTATAAGTTTATTTATTTATTTTGAGAGCAAGGAAGCAGCGGGGAGGCAGAGACAGAGGGAGAGAGACAATCTCAAGCAGGCTTCACGTTGTCAATGCAGAGTCCGACGCAGGGCTCGAACTCATAAACCGTAAGATCATGACCTGAGCCGAAACCAAAAGTCAGGCACACTTCACCAACTGAGCCACCGAGGTGCCCCTCACAGAAAATCCTTAAAGCCAGTGTTTATTCTACATTTACAACTTGTCTGCATTCAGACCATTCACATTTCAAATGCCCAATAGCCACACACGCTTAGCAAATACCATTTGGGCAGCACAGCCTTCCAGAATATAATTGCTTAGTATAACTGGTACTCAGTCACAGAAATCACAGCCATTGTCCATTTACTGGCTGTTACTTTGGTATGAGATTTCAACCGTGTCCCAGCAGTGACTGTCAACAATTAAAACTGTCAGCTTCTGGGGCGCCTGGGTGGCTCAGCCAATTGAGCATCCGACTTCGGCCCAGGTCGTGATCTCAGGGTTCATGAGTTCGAGCCCTGTGTCGGGCTCTGGGCTGACAGCTCGGAGCCTGGAGCTGGCTTCCGATCCAGTGTCTCCCTCTCTGCCCCTCCCCAGCTCACACTTGTTCTCTTTGTCAAATATAAATAAAAACTTAAAAAAATAAAAATAAATAAAACTGTCAGCTTCGGGATTAACACCTCTGCAAGTCTTCAAAAATAGTTTTCCTTTTGTAACGTCAACTCACAGACCCATTTGTCATATGGTTTCATCAGATGCGAGAGGTTTTAGTCAAAACGTTACTTAAAATATTCTTTAAAATTAACTTCTATTAAAGTAGGGCCGAAAACAGGCAGGTTATCCTTAAAAGAGTCACATAGCAACCTACATTTTTCTGTAAGTTAACTTGCATGCAGAATGTATTCCCATTTCTGAGGCCGTTAAAATAACTGGATGGTTTTCTGTCTGAAATGCTGAGCAATTTAAAGTGACAATCGGGGGGTGCCTGGGTGGCTCAGTCGGTTGAGCGTCCGACTTCAGCTCGGGTCACGATCTCGCGGTCCGTGGGTTCGAGCCCCGCGTCGGGCTCTGGGCTGATGGCTCAGAGCCTGGAGCCTGTTTCCCATTCTGTGTCTCCCTCTCTCTCTGCCCCTCCCCCGTTCATGCTCTGTCTCTCTCTGTCTCAAAATAAATAAAAAACTTAAAAAAAAAAATGTTTTAAAGTGACAATCGTTTGTTCCCAACCAGGCCCGACATCTACAGTGCTTCCAGAAATTCAAATCTTTCCAACTGATTACAGATTCCTTCCCCTACTTCAGTATTATTGACTTCTGTGTAAGTGTTCCATTTTACAGGTTGATTAATCAAAAGAAGAATGAATAAAAAGCCAGGCCGTGGTACTACCGGCCTGGGATGACTGACAGAGGATAGGAAAATTCACAACAGTAGCAGAGGTTGTACTTCCCACATGGTGCCCTGGCCTCAGTGCTGCTGTGTACCTGCTCGTACTTGGCTGGCCAAGTGAAAACACTGGATGGTAAATCTTAACGGCCAAAGTTAAGAAAGGAATCACTTAGTGAAGAAATAGGGGGGTTCTATCTTCAGAGAGTAAAGTCCCAGTGATGAGAAATGACCATGAAATCAATCAGAAAACCATTTTTTTTGTTTTGAAAATCACAGAAAATGGGAATAATCTCCAGGTCTCCCTGACTGAAGGAAAAGGAGAAAGGGAGGCAGTGCCTGACTGTAGAAATAGCCGCAGAGACTCCCCGTGTCACTACATGATCAAGGTGGCTCCGATGCTGGTGATGTGCCCCGGAAAGTCTGGATGCAAGCCTCCCCCCCACCAGAGGGGACCTCAAACAGCCCTGCCTGCATCTGCTCTCTTTCCGTGGCCCATCTCCGTGCTCTGCCTTTTAAAATTATTACATTGCTCCTGTATGAATCTAGGAGTATTCGATTTGCCTGTATTCAACCCAAGGTGTTTTCGGGGATCTGCCAAGGGCTACCATTCGTTCTTTGCTTAGGATTTCTACGTGGAAACCGTAAAGCCTGTACAGCAGAGTAGGCAAATATTTCATACCTTGAGGAAGGTTCCCAGTTGGTTTAGCCCAAGGAGACAGACCCTAGTAGGCAAATGGGTGAAGGTGGTCAAAAAGAAAAACAAAACAAAGAATTGGGTTTAAAATGATCTTCAATAAAGTAAAAGAGTCCCTATTTTTTCTTTAAAGAGAAAAAGCCTTTGAGGAGTCAGAATCTCCTAGCAGATATTCTGATTCATTTTATCTGATTGGCACTTATATTTATGCCAGGAATTTCTGATACAGATTGAATGCTGGAGGAGAGAAAAGGAAGGAATCACGGAGATTTGTAGGAGACTGTTGGTATGGAAAAGCTAACCACGACCTGGAGTTGTGGCCGGAGAGTCTGTGGGCTGGGCTCTGTCCTCCCCCTCCTCTTCCCCCATCATGAGCTTACTGTGATACGTAAGCATCTGTTATGCAGGGAAACATTTTGAAAGTATATCAAGACCGTGTTTCAGCTTCATGACACAAGGAGTTTAAGTCTATTTTGATATTTTCTGAAAATACTCCTTTTGAAGGAGCCATTTTAAAATACCATCACATTTGCAAAAAGCCACACTCCAATTTAACTGCAAAAGAACACCTTTTCTTTACTGAGCCAACTGCCAAAACATTTGAAAATGTTCTCAATTTAAAAGGCAAGCCTATTTCTCCCCACAGAAGAATCTGGAGCACAGACAAGAAGTTTCCAATAATATTCTTCCAAATGGTGTGGAAGCGCCTTTCTAATGCCAGTGACAGGGCAGGGGTCTGAGTCCCGAGTCCCGACGCGGGGACACTGGGAATCAGCACTTGCAGAAGGGCTGTTGAGTAACAGACCCGGGTGTAAATTCCATTTTGTTAGGACGGAACTGGTTGGCCTTCCATGGGTTAATTTTTCTAAGTCCCTAGTTTCCATAACCGCAACCTGGGGACCACGATCACCACTGCGGAAGGCTGCTGGGAGGACTACAGAAGAAAGCACAGGTTCCTGGTCATCACCACCTTGCCTGGCACAGAGGACACGGTCCATAAAACAAGTGGATTTAAAACATGTCTGTTCTCCACATGGACAAAGCACATCATCATAGCACATCATTCCCCAGCTTAAAATCCTAAAGTCAGCTCCTTGAAATCTAAACAAGTATCAACATCCTTACCATGAGTGAGGCTCCTTCTCACAGATCTGCCTTCTTAACCTTTTCTGCTTCATTCATCCACGTGGACCTTCTCTCGGGCACATGGTGTGGACCCAACCTGCTCCTGGGAAGAAACAGACAGTCAGCACGGGAATAAATGAATCCCTCAGGCTCTTCAAATCAAGTATGTAGTGAGTGAGGACACTAAGGTCCAGTAAGTAGTCCTCACCGGCCCAAACGAAGTAACAGACTGAGGCTGTGAACCTCTCTCCAAGGGCCCAGCGGTCGTTGGACACAGAGGTGGGTCTACCACGAGGCCAGTAAGCCTGTGGGCTTCAGGAAGGACCAGAGCAACAGAATCATAGACCCTAATGGCTTTTCACAAATCAGATAATTTAACTGAAGTTGGTCAAGACCGCTGTCTCTTTCAACTCTGATTTCCCTTCATTACACTTTCAGCTACAGCCTCACAATTCATTAATAATAATACCATGTAAGGGGCGCCTGGGCGGCTCGGTGGTTGAGCGTGGGACTCTTTCTTGGTCTAACCTCGGGTCATCATCTCATGGTTCCCGGGATTGAGCCGAGCTCTGCTCTCTGTGCTGACACTGCAGAGCCTGCTTGGGATTCTCTCTCCTCTCCCCTGCTCACACTCCGTCTCCCTCTCAAAATAAATAAGCTTTAAAATAATAATAATAATAATAATAATAATAATACCATAAAAATTTTAGAACTACTGTCAAATTTAGGGAAACTGCCACATAGTTTCTTCCTGTATCAGCTGTACAGCATGGGGGCACTGGGTTGTTTCTGTGCAGTAACTCGTCTCACACACACTCAGAGGTGTGATTGCTGGAAGCCGTTCCCACGCCGTGATGAAGTAATCCAAGTAAAAGCAGAAGCGACTGCACACCACACAATACATCCTCCTAACCCCAAACTAAACACACCCTCCGATTTCCCTCATCTAGATTCTAAAGCCCCCAATAGCCATAAGAATACCACCTGACATGGGGTCAAATGAGACAGGAGAAGACGGAGTAGAGACGGTGGTCTGAATGGATTACGGTTAAAATATCTTAATAGTGCAGAATTAAAAAAGAAACATGTTAACATATTGCTAGGACCCCGTCCAAGTTTCTACAAGGGCTTCTGCCCCTCTTATCTCTATAATTAGTAATGAAAGCACATTTCAATCAACCATGCTAAAACTGAAGAGGAATTCACTTTCCATTTTCTCTAGAGAAAGTGGTATCACAAAACTGTTACACTGGGAAAAAGTCATCGAAGCGTATGTAGCCAAAAGTGTAGGATTAAAAGTATTGTAAAGGTGTCCTAGGCACTTAAATAAGAAAAATATTATTACTATTTCCCGGATTTGTTTACATTTAGAAGCTTATTACAATTTTAAAAATTTATAACTTGTAATTTATTTTTGTTCCCAGTAAATATTCACTCTCATCCCTAATTCTGCGTGTGTAATGTTGAGCTCTATGAATTTCAGGTCCCACTCTACCTGGATTCATCCTGCTGGCCCAGTACACCACCGTTATTATTCACCTGCAGTTCAAGGTCACTTGACATCCATAGCTGCAGTGTCTGCAGATTGTCCTTACCTTTCCCCCCACGTTTTGGCTTATGCTAGAGCAAAAGTATTCCTAGAGGGAGGGTATGTCTATGTGTGCCCCTAAGCTTCTTGTGAACGGGTGAAAATGGAAGGATCGCCTGTTGGCCATCAATCGGAGGTGGGTACCAAAAATACATCCTGCTTCTACATATTGCATCATTCTGAAACTTTGTATTGTCCGCTTCAGAAATTTAGTTCTGTGTATACATTTCTGGGTAACTGGTTTGGCTTCCTCAGAGCCAAGTGGGTAAGCATCAAGGGAAACTTGAATTAAACATGATAACTCTTCTCAAGTTCCCCAGAGTGAGATGGAACATTCTCCTTCCTGCCTTGAGGAAGCTATATATATAGCTTCATATATATATATAACCTGTTACACCCCTGCTGCGGAATTTCTGGACTAGTGTTCAGAATTCTTCCTGAAGATGGTTTAAGTCACTAGGAGTTACGGTGGTTAATATTCTGCACATGATGATTTCTTTAAAATCACACTCTCTATATAAATGTTTAAGTCACTAGGAGTTATGGTGGTTAATACTCTGCACATGACGATCTCTTTAAAATCATAGGCTATATATAAATGTTTAATATTCCAAACAAAATAATATAACCTTTACCTATAATAATTCTGAAGGTAGCAATAACTGCTTTAAGGTTTTCTACTGGAAAATACTGTGTGTTTTTTAATAGGAAGAGCTTCAAAATATGCTGAAAACCTATCTAGAGATATATTTAATAAACTTTTATTATGCAAGTGTCCCTTGAACATCTTCTTCATAATAATACTGTCTTGATTTATGTAGTGAATTCCTTTTCAAGATCGCAGACATAAGACCGTAATAGAAATATCAGAGCAATGTGTACTTAAAGTCTGAAATCAAACAAGATCCCATTAGCTCCATTATCACCATATTTGACAGAAGAAAGGATGGATGGATCCCATACGTTCCATCAACTATTTCACAAATTGCTTTGGCCAGTAATGTGACATGTGTCCAAATTCTAAATTGTTATAATTGTAAGTTACCAGGATATGTATGTATTTAACTTTGGCATCCTAATAAAATGTGTTAATACGGTTTGTGCATCATTTGTCCCAGAGATGGGCCTTAATGGAAAACAGAACCCAAGATCCTCAATGGGGAGGGAAGACATGTTCTTTGCTTGAATACAGTGAGGGAAAATACACACACACACACACACACACACACACACACACACAGAGGGATTCTAGCTTTGGAGGTAGTGACCCTTCTAGGCTGTGATTTTGTGTGTTGACACAGTGCCCCTAAGTATGTTTAGTAGACTAGCAGAATCTCACATTTGGTGGGTTCTCAACAATCCTTTATAGAATAAATAGATGAAGGAAATCAAAATTTGAGAACTTCAACAGAACACAGCCCACAAAACTCTGTCTATCCCACAAGGATGCCTTTTTCTTTCAAACAAGGATCCATTCATCCGTTCCTTTTTGAAAGTAATAAACAGTTATGTATCTTCCTAAATATACGGTTACAGAGCTCACGTATTTCGATTACATTCATCAGAACACCACTGAAGACATTACCAAATCCTTTGGAAAACACCAGCTGTTCTCTGTCAATGAAGTTCCCTTGACTGACCAGTCTAATAACTAACACGAGAAGATCTCCGGGCGTTCGTCTTTATTGCAACTCAGCTGCTGACCGTTAGCATGCCCGAACCAGATGTGGGGCTGGCACGTACCTTTGGGAAACAGAGCCTAAAGTCTGTGCACCTTGAATGTGACAGTGCCCGTCCTCACAAAATCCCACTTACCCTGAAGACTCGTCCCTGCCTAGATTCACCTTTCCACCGTTTTCCCACTGAGAGCATACAGATATCCTGTTAGCTTTCCACTGCTAGTGATAATACGGATGTTTGATATAGCATCAGAATTCACCTGCCCCAGAAAGAAGGCACAGCGATCGTGTGATGCGAGAGCCCGTGGTGGCAACACTTTGGCTTTGTGTCGTAGAGCGGCATTTGAGGACCCACGTGCCTCCTCTCCACGGTTTCACCACAGAATTCTTTTACTTCCTCAAGTACTTGATTTTTTGAATAGAATAAATATAAATACATACCATAATTCCATATTTAAGTAGTGAAAATAACTGAAGAGGGGAAAACGAACACAGTGAAGGCCCTCTGTCCCAGCCTCCCTCTCCCTCTAATACACCAACTTCTGCTTCCCTGTAGAGGGCACCCACTTCTGCAGGTATCTTCTCTTTTTCTACAGCGATAGAAAGAGACTATAAATATTATTCAGCACTCTGCTTGCTAATAATAAATCCTGGGGTTCTTTCTACATAAAAATATAAACAGCATCTCAATCCATTAGCTCCAAGCTTTAATTAGCTTTTAATTCCCCTAGCTTGAGAGCAATAATGTACTACACTGTACAGCATATTTCATGATTTACTGAATCAAACCCCTACTGACAGATATTGAAGTCTTTTTTCCCCATAGTTTGTTTATATCGGTTCATAGTCTCATATTCAGTATTTTTAAATCTGCCAATTTCTGAAAGCCACTTTTTACAATAATGTTTGGGCCAAAACTCACTTGGTCACAAAACTGAACCTTTCCTAATAAGAGGCACTATTTGTGTCTCTGTGCTCCCAAGAGTCACATGGGCCTCTGTCTGCTGACATTTGTGAAGAACGTATTATTAGCTCTTCCATATTGAGCCATATTATTTGTTTAATTGTTATTCTTTAACATTTTCTTACGTTTGCCTTAGTTTTAATTAAACCGTGAAAATGCTTTTAGAATTAAGTCTACAACGCATTTGGTGACAGTTAAAATCAGAAAATAACAAGCGATACATGAATCAGCATGATTTGTTTTTACTCCGGGACAATGATGAGCAAGAACTAAGGAACCAGAAAAAGGAATTGCTCGGGGTAAAAAATGACCCTGTGCTGATCATATGGATGCAAGAGTGACAGGTGAATGTATGCCAGCAACTGGTTTGTTGCTCATGAAGCCAGCTAGAAGTGACTGTGATGACATGAACGACGACAGTGAGTGCAGACCATTATGAGGTTGGACTCTCAAGTATGAAGAAGCACAAGTACCACGGTGAAATTAATCTGAGAATCTATAATGAAAAAGCTTCTTGGCAAATTTCTTAAAATAATGCTTAAGAAAAATGCCGTCTTAAACAGACAAACAAACAAACAAAAAGCCTACAATGTTATTATTCATGGATGAGTATATTTTTGCCCGAGTAGGACATCTGTCATATGCCCCTTCTATTTTATGATGGGCAAATGTAACTGTATTTGAAAGTATAAGGCTGCTGTAATGACCACAAGTTGAAGAATCCAAGATTTCTCAAAAGCATTTGGTTTGTACTGTTGCTAATGTTTGGAATTATGTCGATAAACCTACATGAACAAATGCTTGGCACAGCCAACAGGCTAGCAGTGACATTTGGAAAACTCTGCTGGTATAGAGTTTAAATGATCCTTTTACGTAATGATAGATGATATCCACCTCATCAATGAGATACAAGTAATTCAGCCAAGAGTATAGAAAAGTTAAAGTTCCACATATGAGTGAAAACATATGATATCTGTCTTTCTCTGACTGACTTATATCATTTGGTATAGTAAAGAAACTTAACAGAAGACCATGGGGGAATGTATGCCAGCATACATTGGGGGAAGGCAAGGGGGAAAAATAGTTACAAACAGAGAGGGAGGGAGGCAAACCATAAGAGACTCTTAAATACAGAGAACAAACCGAGGGTTATTGCGGGGAGTGGGAGAGAGGGGAAAATGGGTGATGAGCACTGGGGAGGGCACTTGTTGGGATGAGCACTGGGTGTTGTACATAAGCAATGAATCATGGGAATCTACCCCCAAAACCAAGAGCACACTGTATACACTGTATGTTAGCTAATTTGACAATAAATTATATTTTTAAAACAAGAAAAGTTAGATAAAAAGCATTTGCTGTGTATTACCTGAATGTTGGGGAAATTGTGTAAATGTTCAAATTTTTCATTAGACGATGGAAAGACAATGGTTGACCACTTAACTGCTGTACTTACACAATTTTCACTTACCAGTGAGCAAGTCATTACTGTAGTTTACATAATTAAACAAAACTTCTTAGATGGAAATCCATGATAATGAGATGGCAGACATCAGAAGCTTTCCACCAGGCCATCCATAATGAGGTCTGATAAGCCCTGGGGGGTTGTGCTCCTGGCCCATCCTCAGACATCTGACTCGGATCTACTTACAAAGGTCATGTTGCTGTGTTCACTTTTCCAAGACACGCTGATGTAAAAAATAAATACTCAGTATGCGTACAAGCGCAGGCAGAATGAAGATCTGTTAGATGATGTTCATGGAAAGATTCAGCACACCTCGTTTAGAGCCTGTATCCATGTTTTCAAAAGGTGAATCCTACCATCAGTGGCATCAGTATCCCCTGATACCTGGATAAAAATGTAAAGTATAGGGTCCTACCCCCAGATGTACTGAATCATGTAAGCTAAAGTGGGGACCCAGCAATCTGTCTTTCCATAAATCTTTGGTTGATCCTTATGCAAGCTCTCATTTGAGAATATTCAAAAGCTATAAAAAAAAGACTACTTTCAAAAAAACCACCATAAAGGGGACCCCTATGGGGCTCAGCGGGTTGAGGGTCCGACTTCAGGTCATGATCTCACGGTTCCTGGTTTCAAGACCCATGTGGGGCTTTGCACGGACAGTTCCGAGCCTTCTTCAGATTTTCTGTTTCCCTGTCCGCCCATACTCAGCTTGCACTCTCTCTCTCAAAATTAAATAAACATTAAAAAATTAAACCTGCATTCCATACGCACTTATTCCAAAGGTTTTTGATAAGGTATTGGGCACCTGTTCCAGTAACCGCACTCAACAACCTCGTCCCAAATATGGTAGTACACTTTTGGGAATTCCTAGACGTGGAATTGCTGGTGCAAAGAGTATGTGCCCTTGTGATTTGAAAAGATAAAGCCCAAATTCCCTACGCAGCAATGATATCTACTTACTTTCTCACTGTAATATGACAATGTGAGTGCCTACCTTCCCATATCTCAGTGACAATCTAATATTAAGCTGCACAGCGTGTTTCCATCTGATAGGTGATAAGTTGCATCTTACTAGTTTAATTTGCATGTTTCTTATCATGACTAGAGCTGATCGCTTTTGCACTCAGCACTCCTGGGTTGGGATCAAACTGTTCATGGACGTTGCCCATCTTTCTGCCGGGTGTGTACCAGAACTACTACAATCATATACTTAAAAGATCACCATTTGTCCTGGTAAATGTACATGTCGATCGTCTCAGCTGCCTTGATTGTGTTGGTATATGAGTTGTTGTTTTGGTTTTTATGTTGTTAAATTGTCCAGGTTTACTTGTGTCTTTATGTTTCTTCTGTTACATCTAGAAAGGCCTGCATAATTCAGAGATTAAATACGCTTCCCCTTTTTTTCTATAGCTTTTACGATTTCATGTTTTCATGTAAATATTTCACCAGTTTTGACTATTTCCTAGTATATACTATGAGGAATAAACCAAACTTCATTATCTTTTCCAGACAGCAAATTGTTTTCACACATCATTTGCTGAAAGGTCTGTCTTCAGCAGATGAGAAATGTCATCTGGAACACATAAGAAAGTTAGTTTCTCTGTTTTCTGCAGAAATGTGTTTGTACTTCTACGCTTTTGGTTCTGATCTACCAGCTTGGGTAAATCTGCGGCAGTGGCCTGTTACGTCTCGAGCTGCACAGTAAGCACATCTTAACATTTTCTGGAACTATTCCTCTCCTGTCGCTCCTCCAACATCGGCCTTTTTCAGAGATGTCCACACTTCTTTTTTACTTGGATATCATTGTAGCATTAATTTTACATCTACTTTATCTAGTTAAATAAAACTGGTTGACAATTTGTTGGGGCTGATGTAATTAGCTGAGGGCAGAATACATATCACAGTGTGTCTTCCTATCTAAGAAATGAGGCTTTGTATATATTTTCATCTATTTACATTCAATAACTCCCACTGTGTGATACTGAAAGGGTTCTAATCTTGAACCATCTTTGACTCTTTGGAAGAAACTCCATTTGATGTGTATTTTATTATTTTAAATATGCTCTGGGCTTTAATGCTAGATACTTTAGGACCTGGCTTTGACATTCATAAGTGGAATGGACATTCTTTCTTGTAAAATCTTTCTAGGGGTTTACTATGAGTGTAATGTTACCTTAAGAGAATAATTTAAAACTGATCCTACAGTATGAATTACCTGCCCTTTAAATGTGTGGAAAAATTCTTTGCTTCCCTGACTAGATTTTTACCATCATTTTATAAGGTAATCATTATCATGTATTCGTTTTTGTATTTTGGAACTGTAAATGAAATCAAATAGTGTTGTCTCTCTTGCGTTTGGTTTCTTTTACCCAACATAATATCTGAAAAATGTGTCCATGTTTGTGCATTAATCAGTTTATTCTCTTATATTACCATATAATTCCTCATTAAATGAATATGGCACATCACTATTGATGGACATTTCCAATGTGGGCTATTACCTCAGACTGTTGTTTCCAAAATAGGCTATTACAAATACTACTACTATGAGCGCTCCTTTTACTACATAACTCTGCATCTCTCTCTCTCTCTCTCTCTCTCTCTCTCTCTCTCTCTCTCTCTGTATCCATCCATCCACCCATCCATCAATCCATCCTTCTATTGAATCAATCATTTTTGCTGGGTCTATATTCAGATGTGGAATAGCTGAATCATGATAAAGCTGATACATGTTCTTAGACGATGGTCAAACAGTATTCAAAAGTCCCTATGCCATTTTCATCTTGGAAAAGCAGAGCATGAGGATTCTGGTTTCTTTACATTCTGCTAATTTTCACACTGTCTTTTTTTAGTTTTAATCACTTGGGTTTTCAGTGGTATCATATTATGATTTTAATCAACATTCACCAACTACCAAAAACATGGAGAATGTCTTTGTGTACTTATTGGCCACATATAGGAATCCTGCTTTGTAGTGTGCCTGTTTTAGGGTCATGTTCATTTGTATTGGGTTTTCTGTAATTTCCTTACTGATCTTTAGAAGCTCTTCCTAGATGCAGGATGCAAGCTGTCAGTTACACTTGTGAGAACGATCTTGTCCACTCTGTGGATTGCCTTTTCACTCTTATTCTGAATTTACAAAATTACAAATTTTTAGTTCCATTTATCCAACTACATTTATACAAACTGCGTTATTTACTTTCTTTGCAAAAAGGTCCCTACCTGCCTCAGGCCCATGTCAGTAGTCTCTTATCATTTTCTAAAAGCTTCACTCTTTTCACTTTTGCATTGATACCTATAAACTCTTCAGAAATAACTTTTGGGAACAGTAAGATATGGAAATCTCATATTTTTAAAACTATGGATGTCCAATTAACCTAGCAATTTAATACACAGATGTCCTTCACACCTGTTTTCTTCATGTCACTTTTGTCGTAAGTACACCTTTAAGATTGAGTCTGTTTCTGCATTAATACATGCTCGTCCGCTGTTGACTCATCTGGCCTATGGCAGCTAATGCTGTCGTTCTATCATTATAAACTTAAAAATCAGCTCTGGCCAAACACAGGAATAGAGCTGATAGAATGTTGACTTGAACTGCATTAAAACTACAAGTCAGTTTTAGAAGACTGTGCCTGTTTATAATATGGATTATTTCAAGTATTTTATTTGGACACGACTAATTACTAAGGTCCTCTCTAAATGTTCTTAAAAATATTTCATAGTTTTCTGTCTAGAGATCTTCAAATTAAATTTATTATTTGGTATCTTAGGTCATTTATTCTCTTAGCGATGATATATCTTATTGTTCAATTTCATTTTTTTCTTACATTATAATTTGTATGTATTGAAACTGTATGCAGCAGGTGTCCAAATCAAATTATTATTTCTGTTACTGATCTACAGATTCTTCAGATCTATGTTTCTACAAATATAACAACATCATTATAATAACTGGATATGTTTTTCCTTTCCAGTTATTATAATGAATAGTCCTATGACTACCTATAAATTAGATATATTATTTAAATGCTTCATACAAAGCAAACTCCAGCCCCTGACGGTTTTAATAGTGATTAGCACCATATATAATTATCTCAGAAATCAGGAAAAGATAACACTCTTCTCAATCTGTTGTAGAAGAATAGCCTAACTCTGATAACAAAACCTGACCAGAAAATCACAATTAAAAAAAAAAAAAAGTCACAGGCCAAGCTCATGAACATAGATGCAAGAATCTTGCACAAAATATGAGCAAAGTGAACCAAGATAGACAGAAAAAGAATTATTTCATACTGCTAGGTTGGGGTTATTCAAGGAATATGAAGGAATTATTACCATGTTTTAATTAATCAATATATTCAGCACTGTACTAGATATTTTAGTCAATGCAATAAAGAAGCAAAAAAAAGATATAAATATTTTCACATATATATTCCACTTAAATATTTTATGTTGACGTCTTATAAGATCGGGGCACTTTTGACATCAAACAAATGGTGAATATGTGTACAAGGAATACTACTCATAATCTCACCCAAAAATACTTATTGAAAACCCGAAATGTGCAAAATACGCTGTCGTAGCTGTGGTGGACAATACAAGGAGAGTTAACTCCTATCTCAAAGTCGTAGGGAGAACAAAGAATTATTTTAAAACACAACACGGTGCACAATATATCTTGCCTCTTTCCTAGCAACTAACACAATACAAAATGTAAATCTTTGACTGAATCTACTCAGTTTAGAGGCCCAGAGTACAACGTAAGGACAGTCTATATATTTTGTAGACTCTAAACTATGACCCCATCTGAGAATATCCTTCCCATTCTGTGTACTATTTTTTTTTCAATTTATGTTATTAGTTTCGCTGAAATTGTGCTGGTAAAAGCTTTCCGAGCAGCTTACACATTACCCACTCAAGACTTAATGCAAATTACTTCAGTCAAATTGCGTCCTGACAATTAGCCTACCTGCTCTAAAAGAAGGTGAACCTTGATCTAGGGAAGAACAAGTTTGCGGAGAAGGTACGACCTCAGGGGCACGTAAGTGCAGAACACTCTGACCCAGAGCGCGGCTGGTTGATGTGCACATGGCCGCAAACGGGCACCGTCGCGCTGCTTAAAAAGCCACCCAATCTTCTCGATTTAAAACCACAAAATAATTTTTTCATTGACCTGGCATGTGTCCAGGGGCTGGCGGTGGAATCTTACCACTGGTCCTTCACTGGAGCCGAAAATGGGCTCATGACCCGTGGGTGCTGGCTGTTAGCTGCGAACTCGACAGGGATGGTGACGCACCTCAGCTCCTTTCTACAAGGGCATCGACAAAGGGCTTGCTGGGTCTCTTCAGAACATGGCAGCTCAATTCCAAGAGTGAGTGTTCGAGAGAGAGACACTGGAAGTTTCTTAAGCCTGGACGTGCAAACCAGAGCACCATCGCTTCACGGTACCCTACTGGGTGAGCAGGTCGTGATCCCTGCCCGGGCCCAAGGGGGAGAGCATGACACCCCAGCTGTTAATGGGCAGCGTGGAAAAGAAGTTGAGTCCATCTTTCTTCTGTTTTAGTCCTGAAACCCCTGACTCTTGGGGGAAGGGTTCTCGGCAAGAATGAGAGCAAACACGAGGTCAAAACCATGAATTTCACTGCTTTGGGAACTGTACTGCCATTTCTAAAACTAGGAACAGGGAAGAAAGCCAAGTCACTCTTCCCAATGTCTCCCCGTAGACAATTGTCTTATCCGTAGAGCCATGTAATGAGTTAAATCAGGTTTGAGCAGGATAGACAAAAAAGCTCCGCCATTTATCACTCTTTTTCTTTAAAAATCTTTATTTTTTTAACAAAACATGTTTGTAAGTCAGATACAGGTGGACTGTTGTCAATAACAAAACTACTGATTAACTCCAGACAAATAATTATTACCTATGCCAAGATCACTTACTCTAAGTGCTACATTGACACAGACACACACTGACATTTTCTGGAACAGCAGAGCTACAAGGATGGCAAGCCGAGAAGGTTCTGTGAGTCACAGTGTAACAGCAACATGTGGGGTAGGAGCTGGGCAGTGCGGCAACAATAATGGGCCTTTAGGAGAGGCAGACGATTCAGAGTCCTGCTGAGGACAGAGGCCTTGTAGCAAATCCACAAAATCCAGATGAAGACCGAACGGATAGAAAATGGCAAATTGATTCCTGTTTCAAAAGCCTCAAAAGTGGGGCGCCTGGGTGGCGCAGTCGGTTAAGCGTCCGACTTCAGCCAGGTCACGATCTCGCGGTCCGTGAGTTCGAGCCCCGCGTCAGGCTCTGGGCTGATGGCTCAGAGCCTGGAGCTTGCTTCCGATTCTGTGTCTGCCTCTCTCTCTGCCCCTCCCCCGTTCATGCTCTGTCTCTCTCTGTCCCAAAAATAAATAAACGTTGAAAAGCCTCAAAAGTAAGAAAAAGGTCAGCCTTAGTCCTGTTCAATGTTCCTGGAGAGTTATGCGAGCCTAGGGAACAACGTGCCTTTTTTTTTTTTTTTTTTGAAAGTAGCCAAACTTTCTTCCAAAAATAAGATTGAATTTTCCCTCGATTAAAAGAAATGTTTTTCTGTTACTCATATTGGAGGCGCAAGTACAAAGCAGTGGCACCACGTACAAATTGGCTTTTCTGCCCTCAATAAAACATAGTGATTATTTGATGGCGAAAACGACAGGAAGGTTCAGAACTGTCATGTCATTCTGAACAAGGAGCATGAATCACACAGCTTACTGTATTCAGGCCTAAACTTGATGCTACAGCAAGACAACTCCTGGGACCTTTTCCTTTTGATGCGTCAGCAAAGACAACGGGAAAAGAATAAACTGGTTGGTTGAAAGGACCTAGTTTTAGTCCCAGCGCCACTCTGCCAATAATTTCGCTTCTCCGCACAGGTTTTTGTTGTTGTCGTTTGTTTTGTTTTTCATCTGCAAACTCAAGTGGTTGTGAAAAGTTCTCTCGAAAGTCTTCCGTGGCTTTAATGTCCAGCAGCTTCCTCTGCTGAGATTTTTGCTCTAAGAGGGATGCGGCTTTTTTTAAACACGTAGACAGACATATTAATATGAACGTTTGGGGTTATTTCACCTTAAGTTTCTTGAGTACCTAATGTAGAGTCCTGGCCTTCTGGAGGAACCTGAAAACTCAGCTCCCCTTCAGCACCAACCGTCTTATTCTCCCCTCTGTTCAGGCCACGTGTGCATCAGATACGTGCACGGCTCTCTCATCTCCTGGGGGTTTTGTTCAGATGCCACAGAGGACTGTTGTCTGACGTAACCTCTAAAACATCCAAATACTCTTTGTGCCCTAACCCTACTTTGTTTTCCCTTCATAAACCTCATCACCACCCAATAATGGAATTATATGTTCAATGTCTCATTCCGCTATTAGAATGTTAAGATTCAAAAAGGGCAAGGAAGACGTGTTCTTCACGGTCGCGGGGAGAATGCCTGGACGTGAGAACAGACTTCAGCTCAACTCCAACTCCTCTCAGTGTCAGTTTTTCCTACTGTATCTTGCTCCGTGATTTTTGCTTCCAGCTTGTATGCTTATTTTCAGTGGCTATATGGGACTTTCCATCAAATATTATACCGAGTTGGAACTGGATGATCTCTCCTCACAAACCCAAGTTTAAAACTGAAAAACCAAAGCTCTTCCCACGGTGTCACCCCCCCCCTTCCACCTCTAACTCAGCTGTCCCTTGGGACGACTTGTCTTTCACCTGTTCTCACCTTTTAGGCTTTACACCATGTCTCAGTAATTATTTTTCATCTGCATGCTGCCAGTAACTAACATAGAGTTTTTCACACGGCAGGAAGTCACTAAGTGTTTTTAATTAAATACACACACACACACACACACACACACACACACACACACCATCCCGCCAGAATCAGAGTTGTCCATTTTGATAAGCTGTGTCTATCAGCTTATGTTTTAGGTTGTACACAACAAAATAAGCATAATAGAAATTTTATGAGATCGCATAAGTTACCCAATAAAATATGTTTTTAACAATCTCCTCTTTGTACAGACACAGATATTTGGAAAGATCATTCGTTCTTGTGATCAGCATCGCAAAGACCTGGTCTTTGGTCACTCATGTCTAGACGCACGTCTTCCAACTCCACTACAGGCACAATCCGTGTTTTCTAGTTTCTGAAATGCACCACAGTCCCCACCAGCTGTACACCTTCTCTCATGCCGTACCCGAATCCAGAACACTATTCGCTCCTCCCTTTGCCTGACCAATGTCTCTTTGTTTCTCCCTACAGTGCTTTCTGATCTGTGTGCTAACTCCATGCTAAGCCTGGGATATTGGATCCTTTGCTCTTGCTGTGTGCCTTCAAGAGGACTTATCTCATGGTCCTTCATCCCATCTGCTAAATAGAATATTCATTTGTTCACCATTGCTGCTTCCTGAGCACGTCTACATTTGAAGCCAAGATCAGCAGTAACCTCGAGGCGTCCCGACAATGCTGTGTCAAATTATCTTATCCATTCCACGTCTTCCTCGCAAAGCTAAGTTAGCATAACGTTGCCTTCCCTTCTAAGGTCAATTAAAGAGATGAGATACCAATGGTGCCCTTCTGCAGTCCCAGGAGATGATTTGAAAACTATAATTGAATTTAATTATATAGTTTCCACACAGTCAGAGAGACTGGACACTGCCCACTTTCTACTCCATTCTTGCAGGTTAGAATAAGCGACTGTGATGAAAGGAGCTTTCCCAATGTTCATTAATTTGGTTTTCCAGATGCAAAAGCAATACCTGCCAACCTCATTTTTTTTTTCTCATTAGCTACCTGCAAAGGCTTAAAACCAATAAAGCTCATCACTGTTTACAGGACACATTGCAAAACTCTTCCACCGACTGTCATCATACAACCTCCACACTGTTGTGCTTGGGTGTCATTTCCAACCTTACGTCACACTTCTACCCAGCATGACCACTCCGTTCCATCAGACTTTATCTGCTGCTCCCAAACATGCCTTGTTTACACTGGTTCTTCACACCACCCCTACTCCCAATGGGAATACATAATTCTCCTCGAATCCAACCCAGTAGTGGAGACACAACCCACACCCCATCACTGCCCTGGAGCTACCCTGGCCTAACGGCATTATAACCCAGTTTCTTTACTCACGTTTCTCACCATCCGATTTTATCTCTGTGTTGGCATCCTTATAACTTTACACTATCATATTCCCTTTGTTCATCTACCCATAAGAAGGTGTAAACCAAGAACTGACTAATATTATGTCCTTATTCTCTTTAGGGACAATGACGCTAAAATAAAGCCTGCCATCAAATTGCAGAGCTGAGGATTACTGTGCAAATTTTTGCAGCTGTGCATTAATCCATGGCAGAGATCCATCAGTGGGATCCAATCAGTGGGAGCTAGGGATTATATCTATATTAAGCTCTCTGTCATAACTCTTGCTTATACCTCTTGAAACACAAATGGATCTTTATGCCTAAAAACCAACGCAGGAAGTGAATTATTAGAAAACAAATATATTTTTTGCCGCAATATGTTAAAAAACAAAACAAAATTCAGCTGAGTACATTTGAGGATCTAATAGGCTTTTCCAATGATTCTTAAATCAGGCAGCATTACACGGAACCAGTAGAGAGGAGCTCCCAGGAGCTGCACAAAATGAAGGCCTTTAGAGGCAAAAGGGGGCAGGGGCAAGAAAGTCACAAAATGTAAAGGATTATTTCAGGCAAGGTCACCTTCCTTTGAAGGGAGAGTACCTAACACACAGATGACCTCACTAGCGTTGATCAGGCAATTCCACAGTGACTGGTTTAAAATTCCTCTCCTGGGAGAGGCTGAAAGTGAAATTAGGTTAGGTATTAAGTCTCTCCTTTGTGGACCCGGTGCTTAGCACAAGTGACTCCATTTGGGACTCCTTCTTTCTTCTTCTTTTTTTTTTAAACAACTAAATCAAAGTGAAAACCACATGCATTCCTAAAGTGCTTTTCACTTTTTCTCCTCCACTGATGTCAGACAAACAAGCACACATGTCAAGCCTTATTTCCTAGGATGCCATTCATCAGAAATGCACAGTTTTAGAGGTCAGAGACACAGAGAGAGCAGTTGTCACAGAATTAGTTCTTCTGCCGACAACCTGAGAAAACAGAGTTGTTGAGTCTGACCCCGGTGTCCTGGTAGACAAAGAAAGGAAAGTGTACACAACATGACAGACTCTTCGGTGTGTGCCTGACACTGAGAATGTGACTTTTCTAAACTGTAGTGATTCACAAAATGCTGAGACTATAGGAACATCTAGTGATGAACAAATTAATGATCCGTACGATTAAACATTTTCATGGAATATACATGGCAGTTGAGAAACAAAGTGGCTCAAACTCGGTGGGCATTAAGGGATTGATCACATTAGGGTCTTAAAAGCTTTGCGGTGTGCTTCTGAGTATGGGACAAGAGGAGAAGCTGTTTGGGGGCCACATCAGACATCAGTTAAAAACTAAAAAAACGAGTTAGGAAGATAGATGGTTTCCAAAAACTGTCTTCATATCGACATCAAAACAAGAGTCCAAACAATTCTTAAATATTTTATTAATTCTTAATAACACTTTCAGTTTAATTTTTTTAATGCTTATTTATTTTTGAGAGACAGAGACACAGCATGAGTAGGGGAGGGGCAGAAAGAAAGGGACACACAGAACCCAAAGCAGGCTCCAGGCTCCGAGCTGTGGGCACAGAGCCTGATGCAGGGCTTGAACTCACGAACTATGAGATCATGACCTGAGCCGAAATCAGAGGCTTAGTTGACTGATCCACCCAGGTGCCCCAACACTTTCAGTTTAAATACCAGCAGTGCAACTGTATTTGTTCAAACTCATTTAGTGGTGAATCCAGAAAATTCAAGTCAAACCTGACTTCAGGAACATGTTGGCCTCAGACATAACTAGACCACTGATTTAAGAAACGTCAAAAGAATTCAGTTTTTCTCCCTGTCTCCTATCATCTTTTTCCTACTTTCCATTTTATTATCAAAGAGACTCTCTTGCCATTATCACGTGAGGCCTGGGGCTCTGGAACTGTATTCTCAGAACCTGCACGCAGCTGGCCAGTTCTCGTTGGCTTGACTTAGGCCATGCGCCCATGTATGAACCGACCACCATGGTCATAGGGAAGGGATCCACACTTGGCTTGGCCTCCAGTGTATATCTGCCCTGTGAATGACTCCAAGTTGCCATCATTTAAAGAACATGGGCTGAATAACTGGGACCTGAAGCTACCAGAAGAACCTGGAATGTACTCTAACTGGCAAAAATAAATGAATAAATGTTCTCAGAAAACACCAAATTATCTGAACTCACATCAATTTTATTTCTCATTAAAGATTGCCTGTAAGTAATTCAATACAACAGTTTCTCCAAATGAATGAACACATATCGAGATGGAAGGGATAGCTGACCAGTAAGCCTAAAGTATGATCCTGAAAAAATCATTATGGAGGTTAGTGAAAACCTCAGGGCATTTCTGTCTGCTGAAATCAATGTACCTTCAGTAATTCATACGAGAGCTTGTCTTACTAATTATGAAAAAATTAAGCATATATAAAGAAAATATCTGTTATCATTCATTAAAATAATATATTGGACACCGTAAAACTATTAATTACAACTGTGGTTGACTTTTCTTTTCAGTACAGGTTGGACTAAGGAGAATCTATTTGGGATTTAGTGAAGAAAAATTGCCAGATTCCCATGAATTAGGAGATCCTCACTGGCTACTACCAGCCAAACATTAGAGTCGAGGAGCCATAGTGTCCAGTGGATATATTAGCAACCTTATTTATTCCCTAAATTCTTTCAGCCAGTGTAACATTAATAACACAAAAGGAGATTTAATATCCGTAAAGGAAGAGAAATGTTTGGATGTACGAGAAAGACAGGATATTAAACATACACAGAGCAGAGGAACAGGAAGTGAAGGTATTTGTAATCGATACCCACAATATCATTTATCATTAACACATTCTGCACACCCCCAAAATCATTAACTGAAACGTGAAACTAAATTATTCCATAATTTAGTTAAAGACTTGTCATTTCTGAATGCTAGCTAATTAGAACTGAATTATAAATTTAAAAATTATTATGAAAGATTATAGACATAGGGACAGACAGGCAGATACACGGATCTACCCGGCCAAGTTAATAAACCATCGCCAACAAAGTGCAAGCCCATGTGTATTTCTTTCTCCCTCTCTCTTCCTGTTTTCTTCATTAAAAAAAAATGTGTAACTCTATTACTTAGCTATAAAATATTTGTGAAGAAAATATTTAAGGGATCGTTCCAATGAATTATTTCCAATAATGGGTTCTCGGTGACTCTAGTCACTGCAGCCTCCACGGGCTCACACATGGCTGGACCTGAACGAGAGTCGAGATAAATGTCGAAGACTCTACTTATTTCTCCGTAGCATAGTCTCTTCCCTCCAACCACACCAGACAAGTGTTGATGGCTGTGACCTTCATTAAGCACGATTCTCACTACTGATTTCTCTCTCTTAATCTTAACTACACCTCTACAAGGTAGCCAATGATTATATCCATTTGAAAGATGAGGGAAATTAAAGATCAGGCAGTATAGCTTGCAAAAGCCATATACAAAGAACATGGCAAAGATGAGGTGCGACCTTGGGTCTGCTGGCCCAAACCAAAACTCTCAGCTTCAGCATAGCAGAAATGTTGGCTTGCTCCTCACTCAAGGGCGGTCCCCTTCAGTGACCCACCTTTAGCGTCACTAAACATTTTTCCTGCATTCTTCTTTGAAGATCACTTGTGTTATGTATGTGCTACGACACCAGTGTCATTCTTGTTACTGCCTTACAGGAACCGTGTCTTTTGTCTCTGGCTGCCTCACATCCTGGAGGGAAAGGGGAGGAAGGGAGGGAGGATGGAAGAGAGGGAGGAAGGGAGGGAGGATGGAAGGGAGGGAGGAAGGGAGGGAGGGTGGAAGGGAGGGAGGAAGGAAGAAGGGAGGGTGGGAAGGAGGAAAGAGGGAAAATGGAAGGGAGGAAGGGAGGGAGGAGGAAGGGAGGGTGGGAGGGAGGAAGGAAGGAGCATGGGAGGGAGGAAGGGAGGGAGAATTGGTGGGAGGATGGGAGGGAGGAAGGAGGGAAGATGGGAGGGAGGAAGGAGGGAAGATGGGAGGGAGGAAGGAGGGAAGATGGGAGGATGGAAGGGAGGAAAGGAGGGAGGTAGGGAGGGAGGAAGGGAGGGGGAAAGAGGGAAGGAAAAGAAGGAAGAACTTCTGTTTTGAGGAATTTTACTGTGATGTACTTGGGTATAGTTTTATATACTTGGAAACTGAGAGTCATGAATATCCAACACCCATCCAAAGTCACGGACATGGAGTCAGAATTCTAGCCCATGTTTCTGTGGTACAAATATTGGCCTCAGTAATTAGCTCTTCTCTTTAGTGTTCCTTTAGCACACCCAGACATTCCCTCTGCCTTCCTGTTGCTGCTGCTATCAACCAGGGAAAGACACTCATGGGGACAAGCAGCTTAGGCAACTGTTTCTCGGACAGTAACAGCAAGGAGCACAATCCAGTCTCTGTGAGAACTTTCTACAACAAATCACTTCGTCTTCTCAACAACATCAAAAATTTCAGAAAAAAGGAAGCAAGAGAGAAGTGTAACTATTAAGATTTAGACAGTATTTCAGCCAACTGCAATATATGAATTCCATTTGAATTATTAAATATTTCATGTATATGATAACTTGGGTAATGCATATGTTAAAGGAAAGTATTCCATAACATAAAATAACTATCATTTTCAGCATTAAAAGACTGAACTGTCAAGCGGTGAGAAGGCATACAGGAGCCTTAAATGTGTATTACTGAGTCAAAGAAGTCATTACGAAAAGGCTACATATTGTATGCTTCCAACTACGTGACTTTCTGGAAAAAGTACAACTATGGAGACCGTAAAAAGATCAGTGGATGCAGACGTCAGCGGGGAGGGAGGCATGAGGAAGTGAAGCACAGAGCATTTTTCGGGCAGTGAAACTAAACGGTGTGATACTACAATGGCATATGTATGCCCTTATATATTTGTCCAAGCCCACAGCATGTACGTCACCAAGAGAAAAGCATAATGGAAACTTTCGTCTCTGAGGGCTAACGAGATGTCCATGCAGGTTCAGCAGTCATACCAAATGCACCATTCTGGTGGCGGACACTCATAATGGGGGAGGCCGGGCATGAGGGGGTGAAGGCAATACGTGGGATACCTCCGTATGCTGTTCCCAATTTTACTGTGGAACTAAGACTGCCTCAAAAGTGAAGTCTACAGAAAAAGAAATGATTTTTAATTTGTGGGAGCATGTTAATACTATTGTAGTTATATTTAGTAGGAGCCATTATATTTTAGAGATACATTCTCAAATATTTATTTCTAAGATGTTCAATACCTGGCACTTACTTCTAAACAATGAGAGGAAAAGGGGTGTGAGTGAGGTTATCGAAAAAAAAAAATTGACAAGATGGAATGACCACTGAGGCGATGACGGGTACAGGGAAAATTATTACACTATCCTCTACTTTTGTAACAAAGTGGAAATAATCTTTTAAAAAGTAAGATTTTTTGGCCTCTGACAGTGTCTTCTTCACGCGACCCTTACAGCCGTTTCTCTCTGGGCACAATGGCAAGTCTTAAGGAAAAACTGATTGCACCAGTGGCAAAAGAAGAGGCAGCCGTCCCAAACAATAAGATCATTGGGGCGCCTGGGTGGCGCAGTCGGTTAAGCGTCCGACTTCAGCCAGGTCACGATCTCGCGGTCCGTGAGTTCGAGCCCCGCATCAGGCTCTGGGCTGATGGCTCAGAGCCTGGAGCCTGTTTCCGATTCTGTGTCTCCCTCTCTCTCTGCCCCTCCCCCGTTCATGCTCTGTCTCTCTCTGTCCCAAAAATAAAATAAAACGTTGAAAAAAAAATTAAAAAAAATTAAAAAAAAAAAAATAAGATCACTGTAGTGGGTGTTGGACAAGTTGGTATGGCATGTGCCATCAGCATTCTGGGAAAGTCTCTGGCTGATGAACTTGCCCTTGTGGATGTTTTGGAAGATAAACTCAAAGGAGAAATGATGGATCTGCAACATGGGAGCTTATTTCTTCAGACACCTAAAGTTGTAGCAGATAAAGATTACTCTGTGACTGCGAATTCTAAGATTGTGGTGGTAACCGAAGGAGTCCGCCAGCAGGAGGGGGAGAGCCGGCTCAACCTGGTGCAGAGGAATGTTAACGTCTTCAAATTCATTATTCCTCAGATAGTCAAGTACAGTCCTGATTGTATCATAATTGTGGTCTCCAATCCAGTGGATATTCTTACATACGTTACCTGGAAGCTAAGTGGACTGCCCAAACACCGTGTGACTGGAAGCGGGTGTAATCTGGATTCTGCTAGATTTCGTTATCTTATGGCTGAAAAACTTGGCATTCATCCCAGCAGCTGCCATGGATGGATTTTGGGAGAACACGGCGGCTCAAGTGTGGCTGTTCGGAGTGGAGCGAATGTGGCAGGCGTTTCTCTGCAGGAACTGAACCCGGAAATGGGAACAGACAATGACAGTGAAAATTGGAAGGAAGTGCACAAGATGGTGGTTGAAAGTGCCTATGAAGTCATCAAGCTAAAAGGATACACCAGCTGGGCTGTTGGATTAAGTGTGGCTGATCTCATTGAATCCATGTTGAAAAATCTATCCAGGATTCATCCAGTGTCAACAATGGTGAAGGGAATGTATGGGATTGAGAATGAAGTCTTCCTGAGCCTCCCATGCATCCTGAACGCTAGGGGATTAACCAGTGTTATCAACCGGAAGCTGAAGGATGATGAGGTGGCTCAGCTCAAGAAAAGTGCCGATACTTTGTGGGACATCCAGAAAGACCTAAAAGACCTGTGACTTCTGGCTTCTAAGCTATAGAAATTTAAAACTACAATGTGATTGACTGTGAGCCTTTAGTTTTTCATCCGTATACATGGATCACAGTTTGCTTTTATCCTGCTAAATATGTGAATCTGGGCTCACAGAATCAAAGCCCATGCTTGGTTTAGTGCTTGCAATATGAGCCCTTGAACAAATAAAATTATCTTAGTGTGAAAAAAAAAAAAAAAGTAAGATTTTAGGGGCGCCTGGGTGGCTCAGTTGGTTAGGCGGCGGACTTTGGCTCAGGTCATGATCTCGCAGTTTGTGAGTTCGAGCCCTGCGTTGGGCTCTGTGCTGACAGCTCAGAGCCTGGAGCCTGCTTCGGATTCCATGTCTCCCCATCTCTCTGCCCCTCCCCTGCTCACGCTCTTTGTCTGTCTCTCAATAGTCAATAAACGTTAAAAAAATAAAATAAAAAATAAAAAGTAAGATTTTAGGGGCACCTCAGTGGCTCAGTTGGTTCACGAGTTCGAGACCCATATCAGGCTCACTGCTATCAGAACAGAGCCTGGAGCCTGCTTCGGATCCTCTGTCCCCCTCTCTCTGCCCCTCCCCCACTTGAACTCTCTCAAAATAAATAAATAATAAATAAACATTTAAAAAATAAAGAAGTAAAAACTGAGATTTTAAAAGTCTTTCTCAAGCCTATCAGAGTTTAATCTACCATATTCGTTGGAGTTCTACTTAGGCTCAGGCTTATTCCTTGTATCTTTATCTAAATAATAATAGTCTAATCACTGCCATGGGCAAGAACATGGAAATGATTCCATCTGTTCTTTCCTTCACAGTAAAACGTAGGGGCAGAAACAAAGAAGTACAGGGCAAAACAGTAGAGATCAACATTTCAGTTACATGAAGAACAATGGTTCTTCCCTTATTCTGTAGTTTAACAAAAAATGGCTACCGCAAACTACCTTTTGAGCATCTTGTCACCAACTTTTACCTTCGCTTTGGTTTTAATTTTTTTTTTTTTCAACGTTTATTTATTTTTGGGACAGAGAGAGACAGAGCATGAACGGGGGAGGGGCAGAGAGAGAGGGAGACACAGAATCGGAAACAGGCTCCAGGCTCTGAGCCGTCAGCCCAGAGCCTGACGCGGGGCTCGAACTCACGGACCGCGAGATCGTGACCTGGCTGAAGTCGGACGCTTAACCGACTGCGCCACCCAGGCACCCCTGGTTTTAATTTTTAATTGCAACCATTTTGTAATATTTTGAGGATCCTGACGCATTGAAAATTTAGTGTCTAGGCATTTGTATTCCAGATCAGTAAGACTGTTTGGACACATAACCGCTCTGACAAATGCCTTCCAGAAAATAGGAGAAATGTAACCATAGCTACTGCTAGATGAAAAACAAAAGCTCCAGTACATTCTAATAAAAGTGACAGCAAGGTCAGACATTCTATTCATCTGTGTACACTGGGAACATTCTTCTTTGATTCTAGTAGGTATACAGAATGAAATCGGACTTTGTGAAGCTCTCGTCTTTGCCACCTTCCAGTTACGTGAGGAAGAAACTCCACCTCAATTTTATGCAGCTGGCTCATTAGGAGACAATGTTGAGCAAAGTTTAAAATTACCTCTTTTAATTTGAAGCTTCTGCTGAACTTGAGTAAAACGTGGGTTTGGCTGACGGTAGAAAGTAATTGCTCTTGGGTGGTAGAGTGTATTTTTATTTCACTTCCAACGTGTTATCGGCTGAATTGTGTTCTCCCTAAAATTCGTATGAAGTCCGAGCCTTCGGTATTGCAAAATGTGACTCTGTTGGAGAGAGGGTCTTTCAAACTGTAATTAATTTAACATGAGGCCACTACGGCGGGTTCTTCTCCAATACGACTGGTGTCCTTATAGGAAGACATGTGGACACACACTTGCACAGAAAGAAAACCATGTGAAGACAAAGCCAGAAGATGGCCACGCATCAGCCAAGGAGGAAAGCTTCCCAACCCTCAAACACCCTGATGTCAGATTTCCAGCCTCCAGAATAATAAGAAAAATACATTTCTGTTTTTTAAATGCCCCCATTGGCACTTAAAATTGTCCTGGTGGCATTTTATTATTGCAGCCCTGGCTGAAACATCATGCTAGAAAAATAATTGATGTTTGCATGTTAGAGGGAAAGAAAAAAAAAAAAAACATTACATCTAAAAATAAGCTTTCAATGACCTCAAATGTGTGTGACCGTATAATACAATGGGGGACCCCAGTCAATCCTTCTGACTGGAATCCACTGTTACGCACTTGCGGCTTCCAATTCAGTGTGTTTGATAGCTGGTCCATTAGGCTGCTTTGGCTGTGGCCTCGTGTCTCGCAGATCGATTCCAATACTCACGAGGTGAACCCTCAACCACTGCCCGACCCTGGGCCGAATATCACGTGGGCCTGCCATGCCGCCCATTGGCCAAGGAACCCATTCGGGGCTTGCAGTGAGTGTAGAAAATCCAAAATCCTACTTCACGGTCACTGTTTACCAACTTTACGAAGAGGAGACGCTGCAAATAGCCGAAGAATGTATATTTCATCTTGAACTGACTTAATTAATAGTATGCTGACCCATCAGTATTTTCTACTAACTCAAACACACGTCCACAAGCAGGTACCTACAGTGCAGCATACGCTTTAAGGTCACAGGCTCTAGAGCCAGGGTGTCTGGGGTTAAATCTGGTCATCACAATTTACTGACAGGCAAGTTACGAGAAACTCTCTTGCATTTTCTTTCACTTAAAATAGGAGTACGAGGTACCTCACTTACACACATTAGGGAAAGGTTACTTGTGTCTTTTCACGCAAAGTGCCTAGAATAGTACCAAGCACACAGTGGGCAATTAATAAATGTTTACAGACAAAAGTGAAGAACCACTTGAACCAATTAACCATTAACCCATCGAATACTGGGAATGTGTTTATATACTACTGACGGACTTTCTCTAAAGGACACAAACTAATTTCTGACAAAGAAGGATGGGTTTCTAATTTTTTTATGCTTCAGGTAGCTCTGTTCTATAAACCCTCATTGATTCTACTCACTGCACTCTCACAGGCCACACTGTATCCACACTGTGGTTCTAAGACATTTCTAGAGAAGTCTGTTGACGTTTCTGCTCACCACAAACATGAACAGTGATAACAGTAAGAGCTGTCACTTACTGTAACATGCGTGACACAACACAAGTTCTGAGCATTCATTAGTGTGTTGAATATTCCCATCAGCCCCGTGAGGGAATTACAAACAATATCCCCAATTGTACACTTTTGGAAACTGAGTTGAGTTCAAGTAACTTGTGTGAACTCATCTAGTAAGTTGGAGACATGGGATTGGAAACCAGGCACCTAGACTCTAGGGCCACTTTAACACACAAAATCCACGTGACAGCATTTTCCCTTCACCAAGCATCCATTGGAATGTTCTCTGCTCCTCTAAGATGCATTTACCCCCCACACACAACATTTGCAAGAAGACTTAAATTCTGGTGCTGTTTGAGTTTGGATGTATCTAATTATGTCATCTTACAACACAGAGCAGTCTGCAACAATTCCACAGTTGAAACATGGCCCAATAAACATACTTCACGGTCGTTCATATGCATTCACAAATTAAAGATATCAATCTCTGATCTAGATCTGCAGGCTTTAATTAGGGTTGCACAAACTGAATCTTGTTTGAGGAAATATCTTCAGCAGCATTTGGTTCTTTAGAAGTATCTGCTCTTTTTCTGGGAAAACCTACCTTTCCCCTAGCTTTCCGTGTTCCTGTAATCCCGTGCTTGACCTCTAAGAACTTTTTCTCTTTATTTTGAGTTGCACCGAAGTTTTTTTTTTAAAAAATAACAACACGTTTCTCCTTCTCTCTTCTGGTAGGTTTATCATTGTGATGACTTTCATAGCTTTCATTTAAGCTGTGAAATTATGAATTCTCATTACGCCTGCTCCTGGCTCTGCGATATTATTTACGTGGGGCAGAGGCAGACCCCATGGGCTGAATCAATTTTAATTCTATCTTCTGTAATTTGTCTGCCGCACCTCTGAAAGTTACCCTAGGAAACAAAAAACCCAGGCAGGTTTCTCCCTCTGGCACACTCCCTTTATGGATGTTGGCTCCGCTATTCTGTTTTTTTCTCTTCCAAATCTCGACCACATTTTTCTTGCAATCCATCTTGAAAACTGTCCTCAACCACTTCTTGATTAGGCAGTCTGTACCTGAGCTCTCTGCTGGATTCTGGAAGACTGAGTGGAGGAGATACACCTCTTTAAAGCTAATAAGGTCTCTGTCTGAACAGGCAAAGCCTGGGAGAGCTGAATGAGAATCTAGGAATGGGATCCGTGTAGAGGGGTTTATTGGGCGCTGCCACGCCCAGGCTAGACGCCCCCTTCTCGCCCCTTCCCTGACACTCCCCCAGCTGCTGACTGCTCAAAGCCGATGCCTCCTCTAAAACTGCCTCTAGTTGGAGGGGGCACCTCAGCCGAAGCGACTCCATTGTCCCAAGGGCAGCCCATACCCAACACCTGACGGGCAGGGGCAAGGCCTCTCCTTCAACGTGGCACAACGCTAAAGGGCTACGACAGGTTCCAGCCCTCCATGGTAACTGGGCTGCAGGTCAACTTCGGCCTCTGCCTGGTTCCTTTTCCCTCCGCTCAAGCGCCATCCCTGAGCGTGCTCACCAGCCCACCTCCTGCCTACAAGCTGCCAGCTCAGTCCGCTTCTAGGAAACCAGCCTAAGACGAGTTTGAAACGAGCCCTTGCAGACTACATTTAATTCTGTAAAACCGCACCTGTATTGTTTTTTTAACTGAGCTGTAGCTACAATTGCCTTCCTTCTCCAAATCTCATTCCCTCTACCTTCTGAAAGGCAAATCATCCACAATGAAAGATGGAAAATTCTGTTTACGGGAGTTGCCTTGTTTAATGGTGATGTGATGCCGTTACAAACTAATTCAATAGTAAAAAGAAATTAAGAAGCCAGTCTCTCTCTCTCTCTCTCTCTCTCTCCTCTGTTCTCCCCTCTCCCTTTCTCTCTGTGACACATACACATTGTCCCTTTAATTGCGGGAGCCAGGTCCTGAGGAAAACAGGGATGTCGTGAGTTCCAATTTATTGGTGATGGATCTCTCTTAATTGAGGGTGTTCCTTCTCTCCTGTCATTAGACTCTCAACTATAAGAGGTTAATAAATCCATATACTATACTAATGTCAAGTATGTATTAGACAATCAAATAATTTGGTATAGATGAACGAACGGCCTAAACCTTTTAATCCTCAGACAGCTAGAAACAGCAATGATCGCCTCCCTTACTTCCGATAATTACTGCATTTTATTTGTAACTTATTATATCTATATAATAATTTATATGGTGATGGTTATCATTCTTCTGTAGGGTCTAAATCGGACTCAGCCTCCTAAGCAGCATTGGTGTCCACTCACATTTTAGGACAGTGGCTGAAACGTGATCGCTCCAGTTCAACTGTGTTTGTTACCCCTTCCCACGATCTCACCCTTGAATCACTCTACGCTGATTTTCCGTACATGTTCATCTCCTTCAAGACAAGCATGGCCACAATAAACACCCCACTAACATCCACCTGAGTAAGAAGTGCCTGCCCCCTGCATTTGCTGCCGCGCTCCCTGTGTGTCCCCCAGCCTGCTTCAGAGGCCCATCATGGATGGAATCCGCCCGCCCTCTCATTCCCAGGCTCCCAGAAGCAAAGGTAATTACAGTGTCACGGGCTGGCCTTGCAGGTTCCAGACAGCAGGCGTCAAGCTGCGGGGCGTGTGGTTCTTGGGCCTCCCGAAGGGTGTGCGACATGGCCCAGCACAGAAACCAGGAGGGGACAGGGCGAGGACCCACAGCAGCCCCTGGGCCTGGGAGATCATCACAGAAGGTGTGGGTGTCACTGAGAGGCACACCCCACGCCAGGATTTCCTCTAGCAATCCAACACTTTTTAAAAATTTTAACTTTTTTTTTTTTTAATTTTTTTTTTCAACGTTTATTTATTTTTGGGACAGAGAGAGACAGAGCATGAACGGGGGAGGGGCAGAGAGAGAGGGAGACACAGAATCGGAAACAGGCTCCAGGCTCTGAGCCATCAGCCCAGAGCCCGCCGCGGGGCTCGAACTCACGGACCGCGAGATCGTGACCTGGCTGAAGTCGGACGCTTAACCGACTGCGCCACCCAGGCGCCCCGAAATTTTTTAACTTTCTTAATTCCCCTCAAACCTACTTGTTTATTAGTGTTGTGGCCTTTATGGTGATATTGGCTTGTCCCCTCCTCTTCGCTTGTTTTTGATTGTTTCATTTTTTTTTTAATTTTTTTAAATGTTTTATTCATTTTTTGGGAGAGAGGATGACAGAGTGCAAGCAGGGGAGGGGCAGAGAGAGAGAGGGAGACACAGCATACGAAGCAGGCTCCAGGCTCTGAGCTGTCAGCACAGAGCCCGATGCGGGGCTCGAACTCATGAACCTCAAGACCATGACCTGAGCTGAAGTAGGACGCTTGATGGACTGAGCCACGCAGGCGCCCCTATTCCCTCCCCTTCAACACACAGGCTTCTTTTCTCAGACATCGTACACAATCCTCCTGCCTTCCAACCTCCTCTTGCAGGTGACCGTGTGGCAACTCATTGATCCTTCCATCCCTCTGACCTGAAAGCAACCCCTCACGTGCAATTCTTGCTCAAGTGGGTCACCGAAAACAATTGAACACATATTAATTGAGGTGAGCCCTAATGCCTTTTGACAATTCACAGTCCTGATGTAATAAAGTCATGCAGAAACAGCTTCTTTCTTAGTTGCACTAGGACTCCTAGAAATTGCCAAAGCCTAAAGCTTAAGATTGTGTCCTGCGTGGTTGATCATAAATAGAATAGCTGAAATGTAAGAGAAAAACCAAGAATCCTTGGGTTAGGACAACCTCTGTGGGTAGATAATATCAGCTCCAGTGTTTCTGTAAGAGGTAATTTCTAACAGCCACGAGGGAAATACACACACACACACACACACACACACACGCTACTGCATTTACATCTAACACACATTTATTTAACTTTCTTGGCAGCTATGGCTGATTTATTTTGAGTTGGCAGTCAACTCAATCCTGAAGTCTTTTTCACACAAATTGCTGTCAAGAACTTTTCAAATATTGATTGTTATGCAGCACATTAGCTATTTCTCTCGGCCTTTTGTCTTCTGAAAATTTTATAAGCACACATTTTTGTCTTTATCCACGTCGCTGACAAAAATGCTAGATGGGACAAGGCTTAGGACAGAGTCCTGTGTGATCACTCTTGGAGAGACATCATTCAATCATCTGGATGTACTCTCATCCTGCTCTGACAAAACTTGATTTTCTTCGCATCTGGCCTACATTTCTCCAATTGGTAAACAAATCAATCATGAAAAACTTTCAGAAAGTTTTTTTTTCTGAAATCTACATAATCTTGTGACCTTCTTCGCTTGGCCACTCTATTAGACTCAACCTTATTTTGTTTTATTATTTACTATTAGAAGTAGCACCACCTTATTTTAAAAGTGAATGGGGTGAGTTATGTTTCCATACTGATTCTCTATCTATGTTGATTCCTAGTATGATCCCTTATGTTTTTAGGTCCCTAGAATTCATTCAGTTTTGTAATTACTGAGCACCTGCTGCGTATCATGTGTTATGTTAGGTTCTGAGGTTATAACAATATCTACTCTATAACTCCTGCCCTCAATATACTCATTACCTGCTCCATTATATGTTATAAAGCATTTTCAAAATCTGGTAACAAACTCACGTATCTGTAGTGTCTGATACAGACTCTTTGGAAAGCTGAGATCACATTTGATGCTAACATGTATTAGGGTACTTGTATTCTAAGACCCCTCAAAAAGCACTATGTGATATCGATGATATAATTACTAGTTGCTTTAGGACCTTGGCATGTACTTTATCTGAAACTGAAGGCCTAAATGCACTCATAGTGATTCTTACAATCTTCTCTGTACCAGGGCCCCCCAAACCATCCTCGGGTTGAAGTACATTTACAGTTTATTAGTCAAAGGACGTGGATTAAAATCAGAAAAGGGAAAAGGCACAGGAGATAAAGCTCAAGCTCCCAGTGGAGTCATACAGAGACACACTTAATCGTTCTAGCAGTGCTGTGTGATAACACATAAAAAGTAAGGCCAACAAGGGGAGTTCACTTGAGCCTTGGGGTCTAGAGTTTGTACTGGTTGTCAGTCGTGTGGGCATCCGGCACTTGCACAAAAGACCTCACACTGTTGGGATAAACGTACTTGGTCAGCCTGGTACAGCACAGTCCAAAGCCTCAGGCATGAAAAAGCATTCTTATCAGAAAGACTAGTCCAAGAGATCAGCGGTTATCTCCCAGGAGACAGAGAAAGGCCAGTCTTGAAGACAAACCTTTACTTGGAACGTACAGCCCCGGCCTGCTGTGTCAACCTCTTCTTGTCCACTTATTTCTAGGTCTTTAATTCAGTTTCGTCGTGTATTTCTTCCCCTTTTTACAACCTGGAACTCAGTCACTCCCTTCTTCAGTAATATGGAAGCAAAACTGATATTCTGTGTTCTCTCCCTAATTCTTTGAGATTTCATGTTTCCACTATTTCTTCTTGAAATATATGAAAGAGATTCCTTCTCTTTTAAAATTCATATTATGCTGCTATATTTAAACAACATACTCAATATTACTAAAACGAATGGTCTCTTGATATTTGCTAGAATGCATATCAGTGTTTTTACTGTTTTCTGCTACATCTTCTTTTTCTCCATATATTCTTTACAACTATTAGTGATCATGTGTCTTGTGAGGAATATATTTGAGAATGTAGATAAATTATGAAGAGGAAATAAAGGCTTCCCCTCACTGACAACCTGCCACCAAAAAAAAAAAAAAAAAATCATGATTGCCAAGGGCTGGATGACTTTGCTCCCTGGAAATGACCTCATGAAATAATTTAAAAAAGAAAAAAATGAAGTGTAAAAGTTCTTAATAAATTCATTTAAATAAATATCACTGTATTAGTTACTATAACTGCAGAGTAAACTATCCCAAAAGTTAGCCCCTAAAAGTACAAATATTTATTATCACAGAGTTCTGAGATCAAGGATATGCAGTCAAGTGTGGCTGGGACCCCCAGCTCAGATTCTCTCACAAGGAAGTAAACAAAGTATCACTAAGGGCTACAGTCATTTTAAGATACAAATGAGGAAGGATCCACTTCCATGCTCACTCAGTTGACTGTTAACTGGATTAATTTCCTTATGGACTTTGGTTGGAGGCTTCCCTCAGTTCCTTTCCAACTGGGTCTCCATAAGGCAGCTGAGAAGACAGCAGCTCCCCATCATCACAGACAGCAAGTAAGAAAGCAAGAGAGGCTAAGCAAGATGGAAGACAGAGGGGTTGTGTAACTTCATCTGTGAAGTAATATTTCACCACCTTTGTCATAGAAGGTTAGAAGCAAATCATTAAGTCCATCTGATACTCAAAGGGAGACTTCACAAGAGCATAAAGGCAGGGAGGAGAAAATCATGGGTGACCATCTTAGAAGATGACTACCATAGGCACCTCCAGAATAATATCACAAATGTCATATGTATTCAATATGTATTAAGGGCTCCCAACTGATGTTTGGCTCTGGATATCTTCCAGTATCTGGAGATACTTTTGATTATTATAACTGCAGTGGAGGGACACATATTGGTATCTAATTGTTATATAAGCCTGGCATGCTGCTAAACATCCTACGTTTCACAGAACAGTGCAAAAAGAATTTTCTGACCATAAAGAATTTTCCATCTCAACACAGCAATACTGCTCAGTTTGAGAAACCCTGTAAATATTAGTAAATATTAAGATTAGTCATATAAGTTGATATTAAATCTGTTGTTACTGTTTTAAATCCTGGGTTGCTCTTCAGGTAAAATATGCCCAATCCAATAAAGTAACATATCTAATCACTGACTTGATTTAATCTGAAATACAAGTGTTACATGGAATGATTATCATAGAGGTGTCTGTGCAGAAGCCAACTTGTCTCTATTTTACTGAAGAGAAAACTGCTTACCAGTCTTTACCTCATAGACGTACTAAGCAATGTGCCCAATGTCAAAAAAAGAAGTCATACAGTATAAAGGGTTTAAAACATCTACAAACAATTCTACAATAAAATCTGATTTAATAATTACAACCATGGTTCTCATTGCTGCCTGCATGTTTGAGTTATCAGCACATTTTTTTGATTGTTTAAATACAGATACTAGATACTAGATACTAGAACCACATTCCCAAAGCAACTAATTAGCCACTATGGATGTAAGGCTCCAGTTTGGTACAGCTGAAAGGATCACATTTAGTGGTTTGAGAGCCACTACAGAGGCATTTCTGCTGGAATTACTGAATTGATTCTAGTAACCTGCTAAGAGTGGATACTGTACTAGTGAGATAAAGTTATTTTTTCATTAATGATGTAGAGATGTACACAGGTACAGATTAGCACCATAACTGAAAAGTAGGTACTCTAAAAATCAATTTTTAAATTTGAATGATCAATCCCAAGGGGCCATCAAACTACGGTCGTTGGGCTAAATTTGGATCCGTGTCTTTTTCTGTAAACACAATTTTATTGGAACACAGCTGTTCTGGAAGTAAAGTAATTGTCCCACTGTTGGGGAAAAAAATTTTCTCCACCCACGAAGGTTCCTCTGGGTGGTCCAAGAATCAAACCAATATGAGACATGTTAACAGGAGAAAAATAAACAAAACTTTAATAACATGTATACGTCCTGTGCACATGGGAAAGACCCAGAAATGAGTAACTCTCCACACTGGCTGAAGTCATCACCTTAAATACCATCTTCAGCTAAAAATGGAAGATGCTGGAGGTGTTGCGTCAGGTACAGAGGATCCCAAAAAAAAAGCACAGTCAACAAGAATAGGTTGTTACACAGATTTACGTCTGTGCCTTCTCCAATGAAAATCGTTTCTAGATAGAGTCACCCCCTTCCGGCTACAGTGAGTGTCTCTAGACACTACACTCTACACTAGAGTGTCTCTCTCCGAAATGGAGATTTCCCTTACAAACGTAAATGTCTCTTACAAAAGGTTAACTTCTATTCTGTCTTCAGAGCTTTTCTCAGGTCTGCTATTCTTTATAGCCAAACATCCCTACAGCACCTGGGTGGCTCAGTTGGCTGAGTTTCTTACTTCAGCTCAGGTCACGATCTCTGGATTCATGACTTTAAGCCCTGCATCGGGCTGTGTGCTGACAGCTTTAGATTCTGTGTCTCCCTCTCTCCCTGTCCCTGTCCCTCCCCCACTTAAGCTCTGTCACCCTCTGTCTCTCAAAAATAAATAAATAAACGTTAAAATTTTTTTCACAGCAAACATCCTAAAATAATCCTTAGGCCAAAGCAAATTTGGGGGTGACAAATTCTGCCATGCTTCACAGCTTTGCCCATTTGTTTCTCTATTGTCTTCAGCTGCTTTTAAGGTATACCAGCAGATTGAATTATTTGCAACAGACACTATATAGCCTGCAAAGCCTTAAATGTTTAATATCTGTCCCATCGAAGAGGTTTGCCAAGTCCTGGGCTGCCCCAATACCAAAAGACTTCCTTTTTACTGGAGTTAGTCTCCATATTTATTATTAGTTGTTCCAATGCTTTTTATGCTGTATTTCAACACGATGAACTTAAGAGAAGACAAGAAAGAACAGGGGTAAATTCAAAAGTAATTAAGCAAGATTTTATTTGCATTAATGTGACATTATGTATTACATTTTATTATGTAAAGATGATGTCTCCTGATCAATTTTCAATTACTTAAAAGAAAACAGGTACTTCTAGACAATGATTTTTTTTCCATTAAGTCAGTTGAAAGAGTTAGTGATTACTCTAAAGATAGTAACAGCAATCATTTACTGTAACTTGCCTAAGGTTATGTGGTAATATGCCGATTCAACTAAAGAAGGCAGTCTCTGCGGTCTGGGATCTTAGCCACAAAATAAAAAACATGCTTCTGCCTACAGAATAATGACTTCTCTTAACACTCTATATTCCAAAACTCCTAAAAATCTAAATTAGACTGTTTGTATTTTTAAAGTTGGCTATTTAACTTTTACATACAATTGAAAGGAAAAAAAATTTAAGCCACATGATACCTTTTGCCCATAAAAACAGACTGATGTACGTGTTTTAATGAAGGTACTGTGGGTCGCAAACACAGTCAGTTCTGCCGTCACACTTGTCTTGCAAACACAAGACTGTTCCAGTGCAATTCGTTGACTAGAAAACAATTCGAAAACAATGCAAATTTTGTACCTTCTTCTTGGCAGTTTCATCTGTAAGAAACACTAGGTGAATGCCGAAAACTCAACTGAGCCACAGAAGAATACACAGAACGTATACATATGTACACACCTCAAACATCTCCTCTACCAGCTCGCCGTTTACCGCATGTGTTATTCTAAAAGCTGGTGTTTTGCTATTATTTTGCATCTGTGGACCTTCACTCGACATCCAAAAGACATGTAAGTGTTCTGGTTAGGAAACACAGAGCAGAACATGAACAAAGAAAGCTTTCAGTGTTGAGAAGAAGCTTGAACTAACGACGTGTTGTGAGGCTAGTTCTCAAGGAACAAGCCTAAAGGAATTCACATCGGGGACCATCAGAGACCATGCTGTGAAAGCAAACGAGCATCTACGATTGGAAGAAGAGCTGCACTGTGATGTCAGAAAGAACAAGGCAAGAAAGGAATGGAAGGGACGCGGAGCTTAGGCACCGAAGACCAAACTTTAAAAAAGTCAGGATCATTTTTTCTCACAATCCAATACGAAGCATTATGTGTAAACTAAGACCTTGTGTGCAAATTGCCGACCCCTACAGCAACTGCTCCTATCGGTACCAGAAGTGCCCGGCTCAGTGATTTCAGAAAATCAGGAAAATTTCCAAAGTGTTCCGCTGTTGAGCAAAGCCGCGAGTTAAGACTAAAAAGCAAAGGAATTTCCAGAAGTGATAGAGAAGTTAATTGAAGAGGGTCACACATCAGACCAAATTCAAATTTTCATGAAATACCTATCTTCCATACACACATGCCTTGAAGGACCCGTATCTCCCAGGCAAAGAGAAAGCACGCCTCCAGTTTTAAAGTTGCAAAAGATTACAGACCGTGTAATGCTTCCTCTACCGTTTCCCAGTAACTCACAGACTTTAATCTGTCTCATGCCCGTTTACACAAAGATCAGCTTTTTTCCCCTCAAGAGAAAGTACAAAACTGATTAAAGAATTTACGTTTTCCTTAACCACTTTACATGTGAAGGGGTGCAGGATGAGACACCCCCAAAAATGTCACTTAGGCACAGAAATCATTTCTAGTTAAAAGTAATGAAAACGCAGAACTTGCAGAAAAAGCTCCCTGCCTCGCCTACAACTGCCTGAATTTACACTGGGAACGAGAGTGTGTACCAGGAAGAGAACTATCAGCTTTCCTCATGAACTTGTCTACATCACAGGGCAACCTCTCATCGTCCCCCTTGGCTGTTAGAACAATACTAATAGCTTCAAATTTCCACATGGTGAGAATTTTTGAGCAATGAAAACTGGAACATGGCTTGAAAAACAAGCACGAAATATTAAAAGATGTGTGGAAAGAGAGGGACAGAGAGGGAGAGCTAGAGAGAGAACTCCGGAGAGATTTACCTGGGAGGCGCCCATTGACATTTCAAAGGGAGATGGAGTCCAGAACAGTGGGGACATTCCAAGAATGGTTCACCAGAGAGGTATCTGAACAACCCTACCTAAGAGATTTATTTTCATTCCAAAGAGCAAGAACCAAGGGACTTGACTTTTTACTTTCCATGGACTTTTTTCATTAGGAAGACTAGTTTTCCATACTTCTCTCAGGAAAGGAGGGCTGCCATCCAGATGGTCTCACAGAAGCTCCTAGACTCATGCTTGTGGTGCTCTTGCCAGTAGTCGAGTCCCTACACCTGCAGGCCTAACCACCTGTTCTCATCCCATCTCCCTGAGGTGTAAAGAAACGCGATGAGCAGAAATGGCATGGTTATTGCCGTAACAATAATTTCCCTGGTCTCAGACGCCGCATATTTGCTTTCAAGAAAACGTAAGTAGATACAGAAATTAAAAATGTAGCAGTGGGGAATGGTGGTATAAGGAGCTCTGAGTACCCTGTGCCATGAAACCGTAATAAAAGTTATTAAAAAAACAAACCATGGATAAAAGATGAGTACATTTGTTACTAGCAGTCTCTTTATGAGAAAAACATGAAGAATTCCTTCAGACTGAAAATAAGAAACACTAGAAAGTGTTCTGAATCCACAGGAACAGAGATTTGAGAAAACTAATTATTTCATTATAAAATATTAAAAGAAATTTCTTCTTGGGGCGCCTGGGTGGCTCAGTCGGTTAAGCTTCCGACTTTGGCTCAGGTCATGATCTCGCAGTTCATGAGTTTGAGCCCCACATCGGGCTCTGTGCTGACAGCTCAGACAGAGCCTGGAACCTGCTTCGGATTCTGTGTCTCCCTCTCTCTCTGCCCCTCCCCCGCTCATGCTCTGTCTCTCTCTGTCAAATATAAATAAACATTAAAAAAATTTTTTTAAATAAAATCTCTTTCTTCTTCCATTAATTAATTTACAAAGCAAATGTACATCACAATGTGTATATAATTATACTACTGGAATGATATCAGTAGAAATATAAAACGTATAACCATAACAGCACAAAATGGGGTAAATAGAGCTCTACAGGATTAATATTTCTATATGTCAATGGAATTAAGTGAGTATAAATCTAAGGGAGATTCTGATAAGTTAAGATGTATACGGGGGCGCCTGGGTGGCGCAGTCGGTTAAGCGTCCGACTTCAGCCAGGTCACGATCTCGCGGTCCGTGAGTTCGAGCCCCGCGTCGGGCTCTGGGCTAATGGCTCGGAGCCTGGAGCCTGTTTCCGATTCTGTGTCTCCCTCTCTCTCTGCCCCTCCCCCGTTCATGCTCTGTCTCTCTCTGTCCCAAAAACAAATAAAAAACGTTGAAAAAAAAATTTTTTTTAAAAGATGTATACGGTAAGCCCCAGTGCAATCACTAATAACTACAAGTGTGAAAAATATTTAAAGAAATTAAAACTAGAAACTATTCATTTAATAAAAAACAAAGAGGGGCTCCTGGGTGGCTCAGTCGGTTGTGTCCAACTTCGGCTCAGGTCATGATCTCACTGTTTATGGGTTCGAGTCCCGAGTTGGGCTCTGTGCTGACAGCTCTGAGCCTGGAGCCTGCTTCGGATTCTGTCTCCCTCCCTCCCTCCCTTCCTCTCTCTCTCTCTCTCTCTCTCTCTCTCTGTCCCTCCCCCACTCATGCTCTGTGTGTCTCTAAGATAAATAAAAATTAAAAAGAAATATTTTAATAAATAAACAAATAACAAAGAAATAATGAATGATTGAAAAGAATTCTATGCATTTCAAAGGAGAAACATATAGAAAATACAAAAGGCAAAATGGCAGGCATAAACTCACATATATCAATACTAATGTCAAATGTGAATGGATTCAGTAATTCATTCAAAAGGCAGAGATTGTCAGACTGGATTAAAAAAAGATCCAACTATATGTGGTTTATAAAGGATATACTTTAAATTCAAACATGTAAGTATTTTGAAACTAAAAGGAGAAAAAAATGACATTATGCCAACAAGCTTAAGAAAGAGTATTCCTGCTAATATTAGGTAAGAAACACGTTAAGACAAAAGTTACCCGAGATAAAAGAGATGTTTTAGGATGACAAAATGACCAGACCATCAAAAATACATAACAGTTAGGAACATATGTGCACGTAACAACAGAGCCCAAAATACATGAAGCAAAATCTGACAGATTTCGAAAGAGACACACGATTTAACAATGCTAACTGGAGACTTCAACATCCATTTTCAGTGAGGGATAAAACTAAGAACAAGGTCAGCAAGGAAACAGAACTTGAACAACACTTTAAATCAACTACACCTAAAGGACATCTCTAAAATACTCCACCCAACAATAGCAGAATATACATTTTTCTCAAGTGCACAGGAAACACATAGACAGTTGTCAGGTTATAAAACATAACTTTACAATGACGGACATACAAAATATTTTCTCTGACCACAATGGAGTGAAATTGAAAATCAATAGCAGAAAGAAATTTCAAATATATTTAGAAATTAAAAACTTACTCCTAAATGATCAATGGATGACAGAAGAAATCACAAGAGAAATTAGAAAATATTTTGAGGTTTATGAAAATGCAAACTACAACATACCAAAACTTCTAGGCTTCAACTAAAGCATTCCTAGTGGGAAACTGAAAATTTTTTTACGAAGATAGCAAATAGAAAACTCACCTTCCGTCTGAGGACATTGTAAAAATGAGTAAACAAAACCCAAAAATGATCAGAAAAAAGAAATAATAAATATGAGAATCAAAATTAATGAAATAGACAATAGGAAAATAATAGAAAAAGGCAGTGAAGTAAAAAGTTGGTTCCTTGAAAAGATCAACAAAATTGACGCTCTTCTAGTTAGGCTGATAAAGAAAAAGGAGAGGAGATTCCAGTCACTAAAATCATGACCAAATAAAGGAAACATGATAGACCTTACAAAAACTTAAAAGGATTATAAGGAAATGCTGTGAATAACGGTATGTCAACAAATCAGATTATTTAGATGAAATGGACAGGTTTTGGCAAAGACACAGACTAGTGAAACTGATTCAAGAGAAATACAAAATCCCTAACAGAGCCACAAAAACTAAAGAGATGGAATTTGAAATTTCAAAACTTCCCACCTAGAAACTTCCAGGCTCAAAGGACTAAATTGGTGATTTCTGCCAAGCAGTTTTGGGAAAAATACTAATCCTTTACAATTTCACACAAAACACAGAAGAGGTCATTCTTCCCAACTCCTTTTTTGAAGGCAGTAATACCCTGAAACCAAAATCACACAAATATAAACAAGAAAACTATAGACCAATTACTTATTATGAATACAGGCACAAAAGTTCTCAAGAAAATACTAACAAACAAAATCCATACATATAAAAGGGATGATATACCGCAAAAAATGGGATATATCCCAGGAATGTTACACTGACTTAACATAAAAAACCAAAAGATGTAATCCACTCTCACTAGACAAAGGACAAAACTCACAACATCATTTCAATAGACACACACACACAAGAGCATTTGACTAATTCCAACAGCCTTTGATGGTAAAAAAATTTTTAAAAATCAGTTATGGAGTCTATGTCCTCAACTTGATAAAAAAAACATCTAAGAAAAAATCATGCTATTATCATATCTAATGGGGAAAGACGAAAATGTCCAAGAGAGGACTATGGCAAGGACATCTAAGTGCTCATCTATTTTATTTAATCTTGTATAGAAGGTTATAGCAAGGATAATTAGGCAACAAAGTATAATAGAAGGCATCTGGGTTTCAAAGAGAAAAGCAAAACTATCTCTATGTGCAGATGACAGGGTTTTGTATATAGATGACCTTAAGGAATTTACTAAAAAATTATTAGAACTTAAACCAGATCAGTGAGGTTGAAATGTCCAGTATCAATATACAAAAATCAATTATAATTCTATAAACAAGCAATGAATAATGCAAAATCAAAGTTAAGTAATTCTATTCATAATAGCATCAAAATTAATATGCTTATTATTAAATTTAATATAAAGGTGGTGTGATACTTATACCCTGAAAATTATAAACCATTTTTGAAAAAAATTACAGAAGACCCAGTAAATGGAAAAACAACCTGTGCTCATGATTCAGAGGAATTAACACCGGGAAGATGGCAATACTCCCAAAGTGTTGTACAGATTCATCCCAGTCTCTATCAGCATCTCAGATGGCATTATTGCAGTGACGGACAACCTTACTCCTAAAACTCATATCAAAATGGCAGAGATCCAGAATACCCAAAATCATACCGAAAAAGAACAAAATTGGTGGTTTCATACTTCCCCATTTCAAAACTTACTACCAAACTACAATCACCATGATGCTGTGGTCCTGACCTGGCTTAGACATATCTAGAAACGTGTTTCCAAAAACAAATCCTTGTATTTATGGTAAACTTTTGACACAAATGACAGAACAATTGAATAGAGAAAGAGCAGTATTCCAATCAATGGTGTAGGGCAATGGATATCCACATGCAAAGTATGAACTTGATCCCCTTATTTACACTAAACACGAAATTAACTTAGAATGAATCACAGACCTAATTGTAAGAGTCAGAACTATCAAGTCTTAGAAAAAATTTTAGAATAAATCTTTGTTACCTTGGGTTAGTCAAATCATTTTAGGTATGCCGTCAGATGCACACGCAACAAAGAAAATATACATAATCTGGACTTGGATCAAAATTAAAAACTTCCATGCTTCAAGGAATGCCATCAAGAAAATGACAACAAAGCCCACAGAATGGAATAAAACATGTGCAAAACATATATATGATGAGGGACTTGTATCCAGAATATAAAAAGAACACTCTCCACTAATGACAAAAAGACAAAAATTAAAATGGACAATCTTAATAGATGTGTCTCCAAAGAAGTGATACAAATGTTTAAGAGCTACATGAAAACACATTTAACATCATTAGCCATGAAGGAAATGCTGTTCAAAACCATAATGAGACTGGTGATACCCAACAGAACGGCTATAATTAAAAAAAAAAAAAGATGGATAATAGCAATTATTAGTAAGAAATCAGAGAAATGTGGAAAAATGAGAATACTCATACACTGTTGGTGGGAATATAAAATGGTGCAACCACTTTGGAAATAGTTTGGTAGGCTCTACAAAAGCTCAACATAGAGTTCCCATATAACCCAGCGATCCTACTTCTAGGTACATACTCAACAGAATGGAAACCAGATGTCCACCCAAAAACTTGTAGGTGACTGTCCGGTGCAGAATTATTCATGATAGCCAAGCAGAGGGAACAACTCAAATGTCAGTGGATAAATACAATGGTGTCTACCCAAACGATGCTCTTTCATTTACCTCTACAAAGGAACAAAGAGGTGATTCACACCACAACACAGATGAATCTCAAAAAGATGCTAAGTGAAAGAAGTCCACCTGTTATATATTATATACGTGTGTGTGTGTGTGTGTGTATAATTTATGAAAAATATACAAAATAAATAGAAGAGAGATTAGTGGTTACCCACAGCAGGGGGCTGGGAAGGACATGAAGTGTGTCTGTTCATGGGTACAGGGTTTCTTTGTGGGTCAATAAAAACATTTTAAAGCTGACTGTAATTATAGCTGCAAAATCCAGTAAATGTATTAAATATTTGGACTGTAGACTTTAAGTGTACTTCTTTGTATGCTATGTGAATTATACTTTAATAACGCTATTGTATTAAAAACTTTATTGGCCTGTGTGCTTTTATCTTTCTACAGATTGTACTTTGCCGGTGAGAAGGTCAAGGTCTACAATACTGACTAAAACGTGAGTGGGGCAGACAAGGGTCAACCACTGCTGGGTCCTGAGCGGGAACGGTACCATCAGACCTATGTCACCTCCACTGGCTCTGATCTGTTCACCACCCAGGCTACACACACTGTCCCTCCCTCCCCAACCCCTGGTTCCAGGCTTTTCCCTGTAGCTGAAGAAATTTCGTGCTGAAAAGACAGAAGAGATTCAGCGGGTCAACATTTCCAGGAGAATTCATGAGATTTTCGCGGAGGGGATCAGTGTAGGTCCCATGGTGAGCCTCTCCTTCTGGACCGATGACCACAGCAGGAACACAAGAGAAACATGATGATTCGGTCAGGCCTTCGTAACAGGCCTGCTACCCCTGAAATCTTCACCGTGGTCAGGAGAAACGGAAATGCACGTGGACTTCAGACGGTCAGGTGCCATTTCTCTCCTAACACATGGCTGAGAGAGGGGAAAGGAGGGATCCCAAAGAGATGACCACAGTGTGGTCGGTGGGAGAGAGCAGAGTAACCACTCAGATGAGGAGGTGGGAGCCAGGCTGACCAAATGGGAGCAAGGGAATGAAAACTTCAGCAGTCTATCCTGTGCTCGTACCGGTCACCTGTGGCAATCGGTTTATGTTTTATCCTGACATACTGGCTGTAAACAGTTGTAAATAACAACATGGAGGGTCCAGATCTATAGCTTAGGAAATGTATTTTGGCTACAGTGAGAGATCTATTCCTAAGTACTGGAATCCCAGTGCCCACTAGACCTTCTCAGGGCACACCGCCCTCCCCAACAGTTCTTTAAAATTCCCAGGTAATTTTACAGTAACTCACAAACTTGTGATAGCAGAGACTGGGTTCAGGCTAAAGATCAAGAAGGGCCCTTATCGGGACGCCTGGGTGGCTCAGTCGGTTGAGCGTCCGACTTTGGCTCAGGTCATGATCTCAGGGTTCGTTAGTTCCAGCCCCGCGTCAGGCTCTGTGCTGACGGCTCGGAGCCTGGAGCCTCCTTCAGATTCTGCGTCTCCCTCTCTCTCTGCTCCTCCCCGGCTCACACACTGTCTCTCCCTCAAAAATAAAAATAAAGATTTAAGAAAAAATTAAAAAAGAAGGGCCCTTATCAGGGAGAAAAGTTCTAAGCCGCTAAATCAGGGGCCACCTGCACTTCCAGAAGCACGTTTGTGAAATACAGCATCTTTTGTCCCCATGGTAAGATTGTTTTACGGATCATCTACCTACTACATTCCAGGTAGAGTACAAAGTGCTGTGGGGATGCAAACATAAGACGCCATTCCCATCTTTGAAGAGTCAACAGTGAGGCTGGACAAGAGATTGCTACGCTCAAGTCTATGAACACGGCCAGGAGAAAGTGTCTTCCAGGCAGAAGGGCCATCGACACCAAAAACAAAGACAAAGCAGCAGCAAAAGAGAATGTTTAGTAAAAAAAGAACTGAATTCTCTAAATTTGGATAGCTAGAAAGAATTGGAGAAAGAGCCACAGAAGTGAAACAGTGGCTTCTTAGGGATGGGGGAGGTGATGATTTGCTTGTGGCTAAAAAGCATGGAGCTTAAAGAGGTAGGAATTAATGGAGCTCAACAGTCTATTTCCGGATTTGTTTTGTGCCGGTGGGGCCCTGGGGGCAGGGGAGTGGCACTGGAAGTCCAAAACAGAGGCAGTGACCTTGGCCAAGCAAAAAGAACCATAACCTATAGGAACTGCATCACAATTTCATTAAACTACAGAATCAGTAATGATTCCCATTTCCCTTACATGCCTTACAGAAATATTTCCCTATCCTAGTGAATTCTGTAACGGATCACTACAGTTTTAAGTGAATGATTGAAGGCCTTTTCTCCCCAAGGTTTTAATGATACGCTAACGAGCAAAACAAACGCATTTTTAACAAAGACAGTTTCACTACTTTCTTTCCTGAAAGAATGAGTTAAAGTGTTGCCTCCTTACCTTAAATATCTGTATTATATTTTTGCTATCCATCTTATGAAATATTTTGACAAATTATTCAATACAGGTTATGCTAATTTGAAAGCTTCTGCACAACTGAAGTCACTGGAAGAGCTATTGTCACTTACGCTGATTATAAGTAGGTGTCACTATTTTTAGATGAATCATCCTCATGGTGTTAGTAATTTTGATACTTATTGCCTAAAGCACCGAGTTGAAGACAGCTAGCCATGCCTTAGGGCTCTAATCTGGTGCCGTAAAGAAAAAAATAAATAACTGACAGCTGATTCCTCAAACAAGTCAGAGACTTGCTGGTTAGGTATTGTGCACAGTAGCGTGCTGCGACGTGGTACAAATTAAAGTCCAAGCAGTGCGTCCTGTATGGGTCTGAGACTTCCAGGAAATGCTCTGGATTACTGAGGTCACGGTTAACTGTTCCCTGATGGAACAGGGAATATCTCTGGTTTCCTAGAATGAAAAAGGTGTCTCCAGGCGTGATTAGAAACTGCGGATTGTTTTAGAAAAACAAGCAGCCTGGGAGGATCCAAGGAGCACAAAGCAAATCTGAAAGCCACCGGCTCACTGCGATGCCCAGCCCCAGGTGGTGTTTCTTAAGGGGCAATGGGGGTAACCTGTCTCAGAATACCCTGGGGACGGTTTGACTAGAATGAAGGTATCTGAACTGAATCTCAGTTCTTGGCAACCAGCATCTATGAGCTAGCTGGTCCCTAGAATCTGCACTTTAAAAAGTCTCTAAATGTCTAAAACTCAGCTTTTACAATTCCTTCACACATGTCATCAATGGGCATTGTTAAACCACAACAACACTATTTTTAAGATGTTTTCTAAGCTACTTTGGGGGGGCACATTCAGGTGGATCTTGTGTACGGACAAATAGAAATTAAAGAGAGATCTGACTCTCTCTGTGGAGAACAAGGGAATTGACTCCTCTACGCTCCTTTTTCTCAGAGCATTGACTTTAGGAAAATTATCCTTGCAAGAACTTTCTCCTCTCTGAAATGTATATAAATCCTTATGAAAACGAGACAGGCCTTTTGTCGGCTTTGTGATCTCAGAATGTCTTTCTCAAGAACCTGAGAGCCACCTTCTCCAAACGCAATCACTAAGAAAGATAGTGCCCCTATTTCCCAGGGTCTGTGGCCCACCAGGGACTTTGCTCCAAGTTGCAGAACCACTCCCTGTCCTGAAGGCATGAAGCTCGTGATCCGACAGGGGACGGTGGCTCCCATTATGAGGTCAGGCCAGGCCGAAGTCCGTGTAACACGCTGTGTTTTTCCAGGCCTCTTACTGGAGGACCCTTGGTGTTTATCCCGGAAACACTGCCTGTATCCGCCTGGCTGGAGGAAGGGAGGAGCCCACGTTGGGTCTCCACATCTCCCAGGGGACTGGCGGGGCGGCGCACCACATTCTGAATGAAGGCTCATTCCATAACAAAAGTGCTCTCTCTACTCCCTTTGTGGAGGGAGCACTTTGGGTCGAGGAGATTTTGTGTGTAATTACCTTTCCCCAAGGCTTGCAATGGCCAACCTTTGCCCAAGTGAACTGGTAACAAGGCTACATGAACAGCCCCAGGGCGGTAACCATGGTTACGTGGAGGATGCCCAACCCAGTTAGAGGCTAACGGCATGGCAATTCAATTTCTTAAGCAGCAGGCAGTACAGACTGGTCATGGCCTTCAGGTCGTGGACTGCAGGTGGCCGCTCTGCTCCACGCATTGGCTGCGCTCTGGAACAACAAGCACACACAAACACGTGTGTGTTGTGAAAACCAAGACAAGTAGCCCCAAATGGAGCGGCTTACGGCAAGCCTCCCGTCCAGTGTGGGATCACACTGGGTTGGGCCAAAGCTGAACTGGGGCCAGCATGCGGCCTCTGGGGAATACAAACTTGTTTTCAGGCTGACAAGCGGGGTAACCGTGCCAAGTAACCTTGAACGACAGCGGCCCCGGCAGAGAACCTTACAGACGGACTTAACCATTCACGAGGCACCTTGGAGAAAAAGGGGTCTCAGCCAAGCACTCAGCGTCGAGGGTGGAGGGAGAATTACTTCTCTTCCTCTCCAGTTTCTGGTGACCGGGAGGAGGCCCACTGGGATGGCCCACCGGCTGCGGAGCCTGTAGATCAGAACACTGGCCGAAGTTGGCCAGGAGTGGTCACTCTTAGGAGTCACCGTTCCCAGATCGCGACGGTGAACACCCTTAACCTTCACCTGGAGTAACCTCAACCTGGAGTAAAAGCGACCACCGACGGGTTACAAGTCAATTCTGTGCCAGGCTCAGCTTCACCTGAGACAGGAGTACTATACATATCTAGTTGCTTCTTTTCCACATAACAGGGAGGCTCTGTGGGGGCCAAAGTGCCTGTGTTCGTTATCCCATCCGCCCCTCGCCTGACACAGGGCCTGGCTTGCCGAGACCCAACCCGTAGCAGGTGGACAAATGCGTGTGGGTGTCCCCAAAAATCTGCCGGTTTAGAAAGAGTCTCCCATTTTCTGTCGTGCATTTTGTGAAAATAAAGACAGCCCAGATGACAAGCGGCAGCTATTTTTTTCAGACCGTGACAGTCTGTGAAGGAATCAGTCACCAGCACCCGCGTTTCGGCAGGTGCACAAAGGCAGCTGCTGGAGGACAAAACGATGAGACTTCAGGTGCACGATGCCCAGAGGCTGTTCCTGTGGAAGCTGTAAAACGGACACCCGGAGCCGGGTACCCCGTGCGACTGGGGAGGGACTGGTATCTGGCTTCCTGTGCTGGGGCCAGAGTTAGGGGACAAGAAAGAGAGAAGCCAGCAGCTGGAAATCAAGCCCTTGCCATTGTGAACTGTTGTAGGGGATTACGGTCCGCCTTCTGGGCTGGATCTCTTCTGCATCCATTTCCCAGCTCTGTCAGTTCCTATATGCTGCTCCTCAGGGCTAAGCCTCTGTGTGTTTTCCTGAACATTCCACGGAATTTCACCTGAAATGCTTGCTCACAGGTTAGCACTAGGTAAATGCGGTGCAGACGCATTGCGTTCATCTACGTCAGAAACATTATCCAAACCCTGAAAATGAGGAAAAATGTGGGCAGGTCATAGAAAAGCGAAGCCTTAGCCACAGGAGCGCAAAGGGTTAAATTCACTGTTTACCCAGGATCCCGGGCTTAAGAAAGGAAGTTTAAACTCTGTGACCCAGCAATAGCACTGCTAGGAATTTACCCAAGGATACAAGAGTTCCGATGCATAGGGGCACTTGTACCCCAATGTTTATAGCAGAACTTTCAACAATAGCCAAGTTATGGAAAGAGCCTAAATGTCCATCAACTGATGAACGGATAAAGAAATTGTGGTATATATACACAATGGAATACTACGTGGCAATGAGAAAGAATGAGATAATGGCCCTTTGTAGCAACATGGATGCAACTGGAGAGTATGATGCTAAGTGAAATAAGCCATACAGAGAAAGACAGATACCATATGTTTTCACTCCTATGTGGATCCTGAGAAACTTAAGAGAAGACCATGGGGAAGGGGAAGGGGAAAAAAAGAAGTTGAGAGGGAGGGAGGCAAACCATAAGAGACTCTTAAAAACTGAGAACAAACTGAGGGTTGATGGGGGGTGGGGGAGAGGGGAAAGTAGGTGATGGGCATTGAGGAGGGCACCTGTTGGGATGAGCACTGGGTGTTGTATGGAAACCAATTTGACAATAAATTTCGCATTAAAAAAAATGGAAACAAACAAATAAAATAAAATTCAGAAATTAAAAAAAATAAACTGTATTTTTTTTTAGGAAGATGAACTAATTTCTTTCTGGGGGGACATGTGACCCCACAATTTTATTTTCCTTTTGAACATAAACTAGTCTGTGTGTAACCCAGTGATCTCAATATACAATTATCTATATGTAATTACTCCACAAATGCTCTCTGAAACAGTTAAACAGCTTCATGTTACCTTCACTGATTAATGAGTAGAATAAAATTTTTGACGTGTGCATTTGATATATTTATGAATCATGCTTTTAATCTTTGGAAAAGTACACTTTTAGTATACATGTGTTAAAAACACGGTTAGGTGTGCTTTAAGTTTTTCCCACTGTTTACTCCCCTATAGATCTTCACCCAGTGTCCTGCACGTTATAGATGTTCAATACATGTTTGATGAACAGCCTATCCATTAATAAGAATGGCTAATAGTGAACCCATAGATACACTTCTTTTACTCCTTTTTTAATCACAGGAGTGTAAGCTTAAACAGTTTAATAAAAAATAGTATTTGGGTACTTTTTTTTTTTTAATGAAGTAGTTAAGGGTATTTGGTTTACTAAATAAGCAGATTAAAATGTGGAAATAGGGGCACCTGGGTGGCTCAGTCAGTTAAACGTCCGACATCAGTTCAGGTCATGATCTCACAGTCCATGAGTTTGAGCCCCATGTCATACTCTGTGCTGACAGCTCGGAGCCTGGAGCCTGCTTCGGATTCTGTGTCTCCCTCTCTCTCTGCCCCTCCCCCACTCGTGCTTTGTCTCTGTCTCAAAAATAACACAAATTAAAAAACACAAATTTTTAAATGTGGAAATAAAGTGTATATATTTACTTATATATTAGATAAGAAATAGCCTGTATTTTTTAATTAGAAATGTGGAGTGCACTGTAAGTCATAATCCCAATGAAAAAGGCAGAGCCACTCTCAAAGGTCCACACTACCAAGTGGATACTACTCAGATACAGATATCTTTGCCAACTCCAAGCCCACGATTTGGCCCGAAATAAATGGCACTTGAAATGGATTTAATTTCTCATGACAACACACACAATTTCAGAGTGAGGTTTTCTACACGCATAGAAGGAAGTTCTTCAGCTACCCGATGGAAACCAATCCACATATGAGCCAAAAAATGCAGTGGGCTTTAAGCAGAAACAGATGAGGGAGAGAAACCACCGAGACACCACATGGGGAGTAACGACAGATACAACTTCGGGCTTTGAAATAAACATATAATTTTCAGAAAATAAATATATTTGTGAAGGAGTTCGATTCAAAAGGAGAGCGGTTTCATATAAAGTGCAGCAGCAATATAAAAAAGGGAAGATGCATAATTCCCAGTAGGTTTCATCTGAAGAATGAAGAGCTGTATTAATACTAAAAAATCAATCAGTGTAATTCACCCTATTAAGAGAATAAAGAAGAAAAACCATATGATCATCCTAAGAGGCGCAAAAAAGCATTTGAAAAAATTCAATACCTATTCCTGAAAACAGCTTTGTATAGATGGGAATAAATGGAACTTCTTCAATAGGAAAAAAAAGTGTCATAAGAAAAACCGACAGTTAACATCACACTTAGTGAAATATCGAACTCTTTCCCAAGTAGATGAGAAGCGATTCAAGGATTCTCACTCCCACTATTTCTGTTCAACACTGTACCACAGGTTTGCTTATGTAAAAACTTCTAAGCATCTAAAAACGCCTGCTAGATCTAATAAATGGATTCAGCAAGGTCACAAGATATAAGGCTAGCAGGTGAAACCCTGCTTTTTAAATATATATTAGCAGCAAAGATTTCAAAAATGAAAATATGATTTAAAAATGCAGGGTACTTGAATGGCTCACTCACTTAAGCATCCGACCTCCGCTCAGGTCATGATCTCATGGTTCATGGGTTCAAGCCCCACGTCAGGCTCTGTGCTGATGGCTTGGAGCCTGGAGCCTGCTTCGGATTCCATGTCTCCTCTCTCTCTGCCCCTCCCCCACTGGCACTCTGTCTCTCTCTCTCAAAAATAAATAAACACAAAAAATTTTTAAAAATCCACATACAGTGGCATCAGGAGCCACCAAGTGTTTGGGACATTTTTATTTACCAATGACTGTGGGCATTCTGTCTTGTTGGTCTACATGCACGTTATACGCGGCCTAATTTGATCTTCTAAACAGCTTCTGAGGGGCACCTGGGTGGCTCAGTTGGTCTAGCATCAGACTTAGGCTCAGGTCATGATCTCACGATTCATGAGTTCAAGCCCCACACGGGGCTCTCTTCTCTGAGCACAGAGGCCACTTCAGATCCTCTGTCCCCCTCTCTTTCAGCCCCTCCCCCCATTTGCACACTCTCTCTCTCTCTCTTTCTCAAAAATAAATAAACATTTTTAAAACACACCTTTGAGGTACTTTTTCTATATTACTTGTCCAAAAGACCCAGCCGTAAAGAGACAGAACAGAGTAAAACTATGTACTGAGGGGCTCAAAGTCCATCTTGTTTCTACTGTATGTACTTTATGGAAAGTTATAAAATATGTTGTTAGCCTGTTAATATTCTAATGAACCCTTTTTCCATAGATATCAAGACACCAAAAGTAGTTTTGGAAAACTGTGTGTATTTGAAAGTACTTTGATTCATTATAACCCAATGTTATGGGATAACAGAGGCTGATCCACTTAGGGAAAAAGTGAAACAAATTTTAACAGAAAAAAAAAATGGTACTAATAGAAATAAAAATTGGTGTCCTAATAATGGAGCAAAAGTATATATTCAACATGTTTAGCTTTTTCAATTATCTTGAAGTGTTAAAAATATCAAGTCATAAGGAATTGAAATGAAACATTAAAAAACGGATGCATAAAGAAACTCTGTGGCTGGCTTGGTGGTCCCACCCACTGCTTGGTGACCTGCTGGAAGGACTCTCGTGGCTCAACAAAGTCAGACTCATGGCTACAATTTATACAGAAAAGCATAAAAGGCGAGAATAACTCAGGTGGAGCTAGAAAGGCCACCTAAAGAATTCCTTGTCCTTCTGCCTGGTTTGCACAAACGTATCTTTTATCTTCAGCTGCGAACTGCAGGGACACGAGAGACATTCTCGCCCGGGGAAATTCCTTCAAGGTAGTTGGTCACAAACCCACTGCATTACCAGCCATGGCGTGGACCCCAAACCAGGCACCAGGTGCACATCACAAACCCGAATGCTCACTTTCGACACGCTGACAACCTCTTCATGTTGACCCACTGCTTCCCGGTGTGAGAACGACATCGCTACCCGGAACTATGTGAACATGCCTGTGGCTTAGTTCTCAGAGTCTGATACAGGGTCATCACCATGGCTACAGTGGTAAGCGAAAACTAAATGGACCAGGTCTGATAAAATTATTTCCTTGAAATTGTGCAAGGTCATCTATAGGAAGAGCGGTGATAGGACTTCTGCTTGGAATTCTGATCCAGGCCTTTCTTGAAGGTAAGAGAATGTCAGCAGAGGACAGACAGATCAGGCTAATGGAACAGCCTGTCCACTATTCTAAAGTCACGAGATAACTTTTGATGGGCAGCATGACAAGCATAAACTAAACTATGAAAGGCATGTGACCAGCAGTCACGATCCAGGGGTGCAGGCTGGGCTGATGGACAGAGCAGAGCCTAGGAGTCCAAGCTTCTCCTAACTGTGCATTTTGGGTAGTTTCTTAACACCGATTGACAGACAGAAAGACGACGGGAGCTACCTTCTGAACTTTGGATGAAAATAAAAATGTAAGACGTGCATCCTGTAAATATTCAAAAGTTTACACCTCTATCTGACTCGTCCTTAGATACCCTGCTTTATTTAGCTCAATATGCACTTAGCATAGATTTTGGTATATCGATGCTGTCTGAGCACACTGATAGGTTGATATGCATAAAATATTTTTTACAAAGATTATTTTGATTTTGTACATGAAAATGTGAACAGTCTTTAAAATCTTTATTATTATTACCAAAAGGACATCTGTCACATGGTCCATAAATAGGCATTCAGTTCATGTGGGAGGCAGTGCCGAAGTCAAAAGACCACCATTTGGGGAAAAGAAAAAAAAAGTTCCACTGTAGACTTTATTTAACGAGCAACTGGGACAGAGAACAGAGTCTACAACTGTGTCTAAGCAAAGAGCGAACACAGAGAGGTGGGGCTCAGGCCCTGTGGAAGTCTGCTGCTAAAAACAGAAACAAGATGAAAAAACATGAAATACTGTATTTAACTAAAGAAATATTACAGGAAGCACATGTCCTTGTACATTTTATTCACTTAGGAGTGTATATGAACTTAGCACTAGAGCAGTGTCATCAATCCAGATTGATGTCTTGAGTTGATATGTTTTTATTCATTTGCTATGGTCTAGTGAGATGATGATACCACTTTATATCGCATATAAGCACTTGAATAAGGAAAACAGCTCTTATTTCAAAAATTTACATATTTTGGTGAGTAAAAATTATACAAAATAATAAGGAAACAAAAAGAACAAACATAAATGCCTAAAACACTTTTAAATATCATATGCAATAAAAAGAGCAAATATAAAATTGGTGATACAAAAATACTACAACAAATATGGAAAATAATCCCTGGAAATCGCAAGTGGACATTATCAGGATATACAAAGGTGCCACGCAGCTTTAAAATTTTTGTCATCAGGGTCAAATCAGGAGAAAAAATATTTATGGATTATATTTTTCCATTTAAAATGAAAATATGTAGTTCAGTTGAGTGGAAATGGGGGAAATAGTTATAGTTATTTTTCTTTTAAAGTAAGAACTTCAATGAAAACACTGGTAAAAGACAAATGTTAATATTCAGGAATATTTTTACAATAGATATTCCCGTTATGGAATAAATAAGTCATGAGGACGAAAAGTCCAGCACAGGGAAAATGGTCAATAATGCTGTACTAACTATGTACGGTGAGAGACAATAACTACACCCACCACAGTGTTTTGTGATGTATATAAATGTCAAATCACTATGTTATAAGTCGGAAACTATTATAATATTGTATGTCAACTAAAAATTTCGAGGAAATAAAAAAGGCAAAGCATACTTGAAATTTTACCCATCAACACTCCTCTTTGTTCTCTAAGGATCTTGTGTAACTAGTAATCATATTATGTGCAGGAGATAAGTGTTTATTGTTTTATGTATCTTTTCCCATCCAACTAACCCCTCTAGTTATTTTTTAAATGTGTTTTTTATTTTTGAGAGAGAGAGAGAGAGAGAGAGAGAGAGATAGTGGGGGAGAGGCAGAGAGATAGCAGACAGAATCCCAAACAGGCTCCACATGATATGAGCACAGAGCCTAGTGTGGGGCTCGAACTCCAAACTGTGAAATCATGACCTGAGCCAAAACCAAGAATTGGACATTTAACTGACTGAGCCACCAAGGCACCCCAACCAACTCCTTTAAATAACTTTTGAAAATACTGTGGCATGGAATAAGACTTGAAAAATATTTCTACAAGTAAAAGTATAAGTAATAAGCAAAAAAAAAAAAATCAAGAAGCAACTTTCTAGTTTTGAACCTGGAAATGTGTTTGACTTTACTATGCAAGGACTCAGTCTTATGTGGTTTTTAACCTTGGTTATAATGGAGACATTATTGGTGAACATGAGGAGACAGTTTTGAGGGAAAACTCATCTTGGGAAGATGAGCAGAGGCAGAGGACCCCATGTCAAGAATGAGAACCAATACAGCAGAGGTACAAACGACCCCAGCACTGTATTTACAGAAAGGGCAGGGAACAATGGAAAATACCACAGAGAAGATTAGCAGGTAGAAAACAGCTGTCTGCTTGCACTTTAGGTGATTATTGATGCCTTTGGTGAAAGCGTGGTTGTTGAAAGGCGAAGTTGGGTATATTTTCCTATTATCTATTTATTACTGATAAATAATGTGTAACAAACTACCCTAAAACTTAGTAGCCTATGTCAACCCTTTTATTCTTTTCATTATCTTGTGACTCAGGTATTCAGAAAAGATTCAGCTGGATATTTGGCTCTGATTCACTCACAAGGTATCAACTTGGGTGACCCAGTCAGGAGGATCAACTTCTAAGATGGCCTTATCACTCACATGCCTGATACCATAGTTCTCTAGTTCTCTTTGATCTCTCCCCTCACCCCCTCACTTCTCTCCCCTCACTGAACATAGCTCTGCATTTTCTAGCACCTTCTCACAGCACAGTGATCTTAAGGCAACTACACTTCTCACGTACAGGCTTGCTACCAAAGGACAGAAAAGCAGAAGCTCACAGGCCAGTAGGACTATGCCTGGAATTGGCACAGAGTCATTTCTGCCATATTCTATTTGTCAAAGCTGTACAATGTTTGGTCACTGGGCAGCGACATAGGATCTACTGCTTGATGGAGGAACTGCAAAGTCACACTGAAGAAGGGCATGTACCATATTGAGGTCATCTTTAGAAAATACAGTTGGCCACAGTACAGTTAAGGAAATACTAAGCAGACAGGAGACTACTACAATAGTGAGGAAGTTTCAGCGTGTTTGATAAACACTGAGTAGCTTACAGTAGTTTCAACAGAAGATGTGATTAAGGGGATGGAGGAAATTAGACAGAGCTCAGACCAGGAGACCAGAGGCTTGAAGGAAGTCCCAGACAGAGTTAATTCAATAAGCTAGTTGTTCTTAGTAGTGAAGTAATATGGTCCAACTTTTATCTTCCTTGATATACATACATCAAGGTAGAACTGTTCTAGAGTACTGAGCACCAGAAAACAGTCACACTTGGAAGACAGAGGCATCCTTTTCTCAGGGAGAAGGACCTATGTGTCCTCAAGGCAGAGAAGACAAAACTTGCCTGTGGGACTTTCTTCTGCTCCACTGAGTGTATCTCCTGAGGACAGAAGGGGGGGTGAAAGAGGAAGGACCCTCTATGGCAGCAGGGACACAGAACCTAGGACCTTACCAAGTCCCATATAACTATCATTTAGCTTCTTCTTAGCACCTGATGTTACATGTATTTTTCCAGATGGCAGAGTATGAGTTTCCTGAGCTCACTTCCTCCCATGGACACACTGAGATAACAGCTACAGTTGTGCAACTCTGAAAACAACCCAAAAACTGGCAGGGCAGAATCTCCACAGTCAATCTGAGAGCGGAGGCCACATCAAATGGGTAGAAGAGGTGGAGACATGATTGGGAATAAACCCCCAGCAAGACTAAGTACATATGGGAGGGACACCACAAACACGGAAAAATGAGCAAATCAGACCCCACACCAGGCACCCCCGGCAGAGAGGACTCCACTGGAAAGATGAATCTCCATAACATCTGGCTTTGATAAACACTGGGGCTTAACTTCACAGATTCTTACAATCAGCACTTAACTTCACGTGCTTTAAAAATCAGTGAGCTAGCTCCAGTAGAGCCGGAGGGTGAGAGGAAACTGAGCCCTTGTCCTTAAAAAGCCAGCATAACAAGGGACAAGGCCAAGGGACAGAATGGAAGCAGCAGTTTGAAAAGCACCTGGGTTACGCATGGAGATTTATTAACTAATCTCAGAACATGCATTGGAGGGGCAAGGATCCTTAGGAGACTTCTCCAAGAACAAAAATGCTGGTGAGGCCCATTTCTCTCCCCCCACTGCCTTGAGAGCCACACACGTGTGGCCGACAGTAAACACTCTATCTATCTGGCTAGCTCTGCTTTTGGTGACAAATCCAACCCATCCACCCTGCCCCACTTGGCAGGTGTCCCTCCAAAGCAACTTCTTTTCCAACACACTCTACAAACAATCCTGGCAGGGATTGGCAGCACTCTAAAGTGACTGCTGTCCTAGGGAGAAGGAAACACAATCAGACACAACAGTGTACTCACAGCTTAACAGGCAAAACTTATGGCAGAAATGCAGAGAAAGCACCCCGATCAGTGTGACAGCAGCCTTGACAGACAGATTGGGCACAGATATCAGATCTGAGTCCTGCCCACCGACAAAACCCTCTCAGAGGGCAGCACAGGGAGAACACCCTGCAGTTTAGTGTGATTACAGCCCCAGCAAATAGACCAAAGGCAGGCATCTGGTCTGAATGCTGAAACCACCCAACGAGTAGCCCATCATGGCCCCAGACAGGTCCCATAATAGGACAGGGACCAAACTGTGCCCGGTGTACCACAGGACATAAAGTGGGTCACTGCAGCCAAGTGAACTGAGGGCAAATATGGCTTTGCCACAGACAGCACAGGCAGCCCACACAGGTGACAGCCCTGGAGCTCCAGGATCTGGTGAAGAAGAGGCATTGCACTAAGGATCACTAAAAGACCTCTTCTTCGGGGCGCCTGGGTGGCGCAGTCGGTTAAGCGTCCGACTTCAGCCAGGTCACGATCTCGCGGTCCGTGGGTTCGAGCCCCGCGTCGGGCTCTGGGCTGATGGCTCAGAGCCTGGAGCCTGTTTCCGATGCTGTGTCTCCCTCTCTCTCTGCCCCTCCCCCGTTCATGCTGTGTCTCTCTCTGTCCCAAAAATAAATAAACATTGAAAAAAAAAATTTAAAAAAGACCTCTTCTTCGTAAGGCCACTACTTTCAAGATCGGCACACATAGCTGACTTCCCTGAGATATAAATTCAAGAACAGAGAACTGATAAAATGAGGAGACAGAGGAATATGCCCCAAATAAAAGAACAGGACAAGAACACAGTGCAGGAGTTAAATGAAAAAGATAAGCAATATGCCTGATAAAGATTTCAAACTCATGGGTAATAAAGACACTCACTGGACATGAAAAAAGAGCACAGGATCTCAGTGAGACCTTCAGAAAAGGGAACAATTTAAAAATAAATTTAAACAGAGAGGAAGAAGTCAACAACGGAAATAAGAAATACCCTATAGGGAATCAGTAACAGATTAGAGGACGAAGAACAAAACTTCAGCAACCTAAAAGACAGGGTAATGGAAAGCAAATAAATAGGACAGAAATTAATTAATTAACTAAACTAAAATAAAATAATAATGAACACAGGTTAATGGAACTCAGTAATATTATCAAGCATAGTAACAGTCGGATTGTAGGTATCCCAGAAGAAGAAGAAGGAGAGACAGAGTAAGGGGTAGAAACTTTATTTGAAAAAATAATAGCTGGAAACTTCCTTTATATGAGGAAGAAAATAGAAATCCAGATACAGGACGCAAAGAGAGCCCCCAGAAAAATTAATGCAAGCAGGTCCACACCAAGAGACAAAATTAAAATGGGAAAAAATAGTGAAAAAGAGAGAACTTTAAAAGCCCCAAGAGAAAAGAAAATAGTCACATACAAGGGAAACCGCATAAGGAGTTCAGTTGACTCTTCAGCAGAAACTTTGTAGGCCAGAAGGGAACGGCAAGATATATTCAAAGTACCAAAAGGAAAACCAAAACAAACCAAAACAAACTCAAAACCTTGCAACCCAAAATGACTCTACCTGGTAAGAGTATCACTCAGAATAGAAGGATAGAGTTTCACAGACAAACAAAAGTTAAAGAAGTTCATCACCACTTAAACAGCCTTATAAGAAATGTGAAAGGGAATTAAGTAGAAAGAAAAGGCCATAACTGGGAGTAAGAAAATTAGGAAAGGAAAAAATCTCATAGGTTGCTGTTTCAGCACCGAAGGGTGATAACAGAGGCCTTCTTTGAATCTATTTTGATGTAACCTTATTTCAATTCTGTTCCCTTAATGTCACTGCTCTTCAAAAGTACAGAAAGTAAAAGGAATCTTCCTCCTTAAGAAAGTGGGGTAGCAGTTCTCCCAAAGTCTGGAATCAAATGGAATGTCACCTCATTCCCTCCCAATGACTCAGCATGCTTCTAGCTTCTGACCAGTGATCCTTAACGCCATATGCATTAGGAGTATCACCATCCTTGCAACACTCCTTAGCTCATGAAAACTCTACTCTAGCCTTTCCATTAAGCATGTTGCAATTGTATGATGCAATCAGAAATTACCTTTATATTTCTCCCACAGATCATTCAAATCTACCCTGTAGGGCTATGGTAGGTCTGGTTTCTTTGGAATCCTTTGGACATTAGAAAGTCCACCAGTCACATTTCATTCTAATAATAGTGTCATGTTAGCTACTGAAATATCTAGTCTTACATAATAACCAAGAGTTTTTTGGATATCTTATCACTAGCCATCTCTCACCTTCCCTTAAAATACTCAGTGCTTTGGGGCGCCTGGGTGGCTCAGTCAGTTAAGCATCTGACTCTTCATCTCAGCTCAGGTCATGATTTCATGGCTCCTGAGATTGAGCCCCACATCGGGCTCAGTGCTGACAATGGGAAGCCTGCTTGGTATTCTCTTTCCCTCCCTCTCTCTGTGCCTGTCCTCTGCTTATGCTCACTCTCTCTCAAAATAAATAAATAAAACTTAAAAAAAAATACTCAGTGCTTTTCCCTAGTGAGTCAATTAGGGTTTTTCACTCATTTGCTAGGCTCCTGGGGGCCCAGCTTGAGACGCTTTCTGTGGTCCCTTCAACTTGGCATCCCTCTCTATTCTTGGAAACATCCTTTCTGGAACCATGAGTTCTCTGTTTCAATTTGCAGTGGTTACCATCTAGACTTGCTATCAATGCTGACTTTAATTTCATTATCATCTAGAAATCCCATTTGCCTATCTCTTTTGTTGAATCCCCTGCTTCCTAGATTCTAGGAAGTTTATGTCTTCTTTTGAGGGGCGCATATCTACCTGAGCAAGAATACATCAACACTCTTTCAACTGCTTACTCCAAAGAATTTATGCACCACGCATATATGAAACATGTTCATTATTCTTGTTCATACTGAATTGTGAATCAGGCTAGGCGTAAGGTTCTACATTTGAAAACCTGGCTGTAATGCGGCTACCTGGCTATTTGATTTTTGAAAAGTTTGCTATGAGGAGTGTGCATGGGAGCAATTATATCCTGCAAGTTTTCACAGTCTTCTTTTTATCCCTACACGATATTCTGAAATTTTATGATATGCCTTGATGTAGATCATTCCTCAGTTGCTGTGCCAGACACGTGGCAGAGCTGTCAATTTGGAAACTCACAGTCTGAATAATTTTATTTCAATTCATCTTTTAAAATCTCTTCTCCTTTGTATGCCTCCTTCGTCTTTCTGGGTCTGCACTTGGCCACACACGAAATCCCCTAGATTCGCACTCGAGTTCATTATTTTCTCTCTGCTTTTCCATCTCCTTGTCTACTTTATGCTACCGCAGAGAGTCCTGTTGCTCAAAGAGTACCTGAGACGGACTACCAGCGTCACCTGCAAGCATGTGCGAAATGCACAAGCTCAAGCCCAACCATGGAAACATTTAATCAGAGCTTGCATTTTATCAGATTCTCCAACTGATTTGAATGTGCACTAACATTTAAGAAGTACTGCTGTACAATCACTGTGATTTGTGCTTCACTCATTAGGTTGAAGTTTTCTATTTCTGCTGTCATATTTTTTTCCTTTTTCCCCTTTTGTTTTCTGGATATTCCTTTTTATAACAGCATTCTCTAGTTTATGAAAACATATACTTTACCTCTCTGATGATATAATTATACATTGTGAGGCTTTGTGGAGGTATTTTTTTTCCTTCTTTTTCTGTTTCTTTTTCTCTTATTCTATTTCTACCAGGCTTATGAGTCTGAATGTTGTCAACATTCGGGCAAATTTTGGGAAGACAGCTAAGACTAAATCATCAATTCAGAATACAATTTGACTTAAGCCTCTTTGTATTCAGTAAGACCAAATGCCCATCATCAGTCAATGTGCTGCCTGAGCTCAGAGCCTACTGTATCAACACACACAGAGACTAAATCCCCCATCTGTTGTCACAGGGAGGGGGAGAGAAGGAACACTCTGCTGGCTAGTGTGTGGGATCTGGTTTACAAGCCCCACACACCAACTTCTCTGTGTTTACTCTCATCGGACATGCTCACTTGGGGATGCACCATCTGTCCATCTCCAAAACTTCTTTTGAAGTTTCGGGAGCACAAGTGAGCCTCCTTCTTACTTTGGCTCCTGCAGATAGGTTTTAACTTTCCTAACTCTTACAAAGCAGTTGCCACTCATATCTCAGCATCACAAATTCAAAACCTTTACTGAGGTGTCTTGCCTCCGGCATCTTCTCTTGTACCATTCTTCATCCTTGTGAATTCATACTTTCTATCTACTGTTGTTTCGGTTGTGGGGGGATGTGATGGGATGATTTTATTTACTTGTGTGTCTTATGGTCCCTGTTTGCCAGGATGTCTCTGTTCTTTCTTTTTATCTTTAGAACAACCCTGTTTCCTACTGATTACATTGTGATAAGCTAAGATAGAAAATTAAAAAACATAATAGGCTTGGCCAAGGTGGAAAAAACTACTGAAGACGTTCCATCTTGAAAGCAAGTTTTCTGACTTCAAGTCTCTTGGTCTTTCTGCTACTATTTATATCAGGGATAGGTCAGCAAACTACTGTCCATGGGCTAAATCTGGCCCACTGTGTGTTTTTGAAAATAAAGTTTTACTGAAACACAATCAATATATTTTTCATGTACTATCTGTGACTGCTTCCACACTAAAGTGGCAGAGTTTTTTCCAAAGGGACTGGAAAGCCTGAAATATTTACTATCTAGACATTTATAGAAAAAGTGTGCCAATACCTGCTCTAAATCCTTACATAAGCGCTACCCCTAATCACTTTATTCTAATAGCCCTATCTGAACCTTTGCACACAGTCCCACCTCTGGAACATGTACATCTCAATCTCATTGTACTATGCACTCAAATGCTCAACCCCTGAGCTATACCCCCACAATCTCATTGTACTATGTATGCCTTTTTTAAGAATTGTGTGTGTGTGTGTGTTCAACTGGTTTCTCAAGTAATTATGTAAAATGCACAATCTTTGATTGTCTTTATTTCCCAAATAACCTAGAGTCAACTTTGTTTTCATTTTTGAGAAATCTGTTCTAATGTTTATTTGTTTATTTTGAGAGAGAGAGGGAGAGAGAGAGTGCACAAGCAGGGGAGGGGCAGAGAAAGAGGGAGAGAGAGAGAATCCCAAGTAGGCTCCACACTGTCAGCACAGAGCCAGATTCAGGGCTCAAACGTAGAAACCATGACAGCATAACCTAAGCCAAAATCAACAACAGTCAGACACTCAAACGACAGACCCATCCAGGTATCCCAACTTTATTTCATTTTTCAATTCATTTTGCTTAATAAAAATATTTAGAAGTGTCTAGATACCTAGCAGATTTTTGGAAAATAACATCTGGACACTTTCCTCAGCCCTTTGGTCCAACACGGCTTATATAAGTTGGGGACTTTGGAACGTCACCGCAAGCTATATAAACACATCTGGATTTTATGAAACAGCATCACCATGTCCTTGTTACACAGACAGAAGCATCTGTCATGTCTCCATTGCTTATTAATCCTAAGTAATGCTGATCTTGTTAAGCATGGACATTCAAACCAAGTCTAAGGCTCTATATCACTCATCTGGGAATCATTTACATGGATCTTTTCCTATTTCTGAACCCATGAATTAAGTAAATCCAAAAAGGTAACCTAGTGGCACAAACAGGCAATTCTCCAGCAAGAACTCAGCAGCTTTAACATTTACGTCATGTTTTTCATTTGTGTATCATTAGGAGTCCTGTTTTCAATTCATGGCATGGCTGTGATGAAGAGTTTTCACGTTTATAATTCAGACCAAAAGAATCATCATTGCCAGCATAGTTGAATTTGCTGTTCCGCCATCAAAGGCACATTCTTTGGCGATTAGCTACCATATAATAAAACCTCACATTCCAAAACAATGAAACACTAAATCAGCAATGGAAGAGAACATTTCAGTGAACAGAAAAACCAAACTGTGTAGAAATACTTACATTTGACCAAATATTACCAGAAGGATATTTAGGCAGATTCAGAAAGAACAGCCCAATAGTATTATATGTAGCATTATACAAACCAAAGACAGGACAGTACAGTCCAAAAGCATCTGGACTGTGCATCAAAGGACCTGATTTCTGATCTTGTCTGTGCACTGGGGTGCTCTGTGATTGATACTTTTGCTCTCCCTAGGTATTAGCTTATCATAAAAAGTTAAAACACAAACAAACACATACCTGTGGGTTGAATTAGGTGATCTCATACAGTCCTTGTAGCTCTCTCAATTTTAAAGCCCCAGCTACACAATTTACTGATAATTCTGTTACATACCAAATATTAATAAATATGTAAGCTTGGTGTACAAAGAAAATCCTCACTATGCAGTCTAGTCCAATAATGAGTGATTACATGTCCCCCATTTGGAAGATTCCCAATCAAACCTTGCTTACTACTGATCACTCTGAGGCTCGAATAGATGTACCTTGATGTTTTGTTGCTGTTTTTGCCAACCAAAATAAAATAATATCTTCTTATGCTTCCCGCAATAACTGATGTATGCCAGACATGATGGGTTTACTCAAGATCTCTGTGCATCTGAACCCAATAGAGTAACAAACCTAAGGAACATCTGAATCCTTATACCTACATGTTAAGCAGAAGAAATATTGAACAGGAATATTAAAAAATGCGATTCACTGTTAATTCCCAGGACCACTGTGTGAATCATCAGTACTTGAGGTACATGTACAGAGTCTGGTGAGGGGTCTCCAATAACTGAACATTGTCAAGAACTGTGGACATTGAATCAGGGAAATAAGCAAGAGCAACACTTTTCCAGGGGATGAAACATTACGAGATGATTAGTTCCCATCTCCTAAAAGGGAAGTAAGACATTCCCTTTGTCTTCAAGAGAATACCACCATAGAGACAGTACTTAATAACCAGCCAGGGGGAACTCAAGAATGGCTCTGATAGCGGGATCAGGGTACACGGAGCCCAAGACATATTTCCAGTTTCATCCCATCACAAAGGGAATTTTCAGCAAAGCAGAACCCTTATATTCAAAAGCCTGAGGAGAAGAAGAGGAATACTTCCTAACTGAAGAGAAATTAGCGAGTCAGCTGACTCAGGAAGCAGCTTTCCACAAGTGCTCCTCCCAGCAGAGACCTATGGACGTGGCTCTCTGATTATAATACCCCGAGAGGAAAAACTCGGAAGCCGAACATCCTTGCCTGAGCCAAGAGTGTTTTGATGGATGGCGTATGATTAGCCGTGTGTATGTGAAAATACACCAGAAACAGCTTGAGTTATGTTATGAACTAATATTTTCAGGCTTTTTTTTAAAAGTAGATTTAGGTTCACAGAGGAAGGCACACAGATTTCCCATACACACCTGGCTCCCCCCCACCCATGAATAACTTCTTCCATCATCCACACCCCCTCCACAGCAGGACATTTTGTTACATATGATGAATCTACACTGACACTCCAAAGTCACCCAAAGTCGGTAGTTTTCTTTAGGACTTGCTCAGCACTGTACATTCTGTGGGTTTGGACACACGTATAACATCCATCATACAATGTTTTCACTGCCCTAAAAATCCTGTGTGCTCTACCTACTCATCCCTCCCCTCCCCCCAACTCCGACCCCAATCCCTGCCAACCACTGATCTTTCTTCTGTCTCTGTGGTTTTGCTTTTGGCAGAAGGTCATATAATTTGAATCATGTAGTCTTTTCAAAGTGGCTCCCTTCCCTTAGTCATGTGCATTTCAGTCTCCTCCATGTTGGGCCAAGGTCTGAGACCCCCTTTCTGTTCAGTGCTGAAGGGTATCCATTGTGTGGACACCAGGTTATTTATTTCCATTTATCCAATGAAGGGTGGCTTGGTTGCTTCCGAGTTCCATCAATTATGAATGAGATGGCTATAAGCAACCGTGTGAAAGTCATTGTATGGACTGAAACAGTATTTTGACCAAATTTTGGATTAGCACCCTGCCCGCCCAGATGCTTATTTTGTACCGATTCCCTGATTGTCAACATCGCGGGCTCATTTCAAAGAAAACTGTATTGATAATATTGCTGTGGGCTGAAGTGTGTCCACCAAAGGGATATGCTGAAGTCCTAGCCCCTGGTACCTGTGAACGTGACCTCCTTCAGAAATGGGGGTCACAAGATGACAGTGAGGTCAGACTCTACTGGGGAGGGGGAACTAATCCAACATGACTAGTGTCTTCATAGGAAGACAGGACAGACACACCAGAGTGCCACATGAACATGGAAGTGACTGGCCTGATGCCACTGTAGGCTAAGAGGAAGCACTACTGGCCAGAAGACCAGAAAGGGTTCAACTCAGAGGGTCAGAGGGCGCACGGCCTGGCCAACACCTTGATTCCAGGATTCTAGACACCCAAACGTAAGAGAATAAATTTCTATTGTTCTAAGCCATCCGGTTTTCAATACCTTGTTACAGCAGATATGAATATTAAGGAAATTCAGATTATTGGACCTATCTTCCACATACAAATTTTTGGATAATGACAAACCGTAACCTTGAATACAAAAAAACAAAAACAAGCAAACAACAAAACAAAACAAAACAAAACAAAACGAGGGTGGATGGGGTGTTTGGGTGGCTCAGTCGGTTAAGCGTTTCACTCCTGACTTCAACTCAGGTCATGATCTCATGGGTGATGAGCCTGCATCCGGTTGGTTCTTCACTGACAGCGCAGAGCCTGCTTGGGATTCTCTCTCTCTCGGCCCCTCCCACACTCACACAGAGCACGTGCTCTCTCTCTCACTCTCAAAATAAATAAATAAACTTAAGAAATAGGGTGGCAGAATTGAGGAAGCATGTAAAGTAAGTAAATCTTGAAAGAAAATTTCTTTTCTCTCATTTTTTCCAACACAATATAAACAGCTGGTTTCCACGGAGGAGGCTATATAGGAATTCCAACTCCAAATAACAAAACTGATTTTTTTTATTTAATAAAGCATATCGATCAATTGATCACTCTCCTTCTAACTCTGGGTTCTCACGCACCACCTCCTTAAAACCTGGGATAAGCATGAGTTGCACATTCGCATATATTTAAGCATTACTTTCAGACTGGTTCTGTCAGCCTTCTGGAAAACATTAGTGTAAAATATTTCTGATTGCTCATGGGAACTAAAAATTCATTATGTAGAAAATAGTAAGTAAATTTTTGGTTGGGAAAGAATTGCTGGCAGCAAGCTTAATGAATGTGTCATGTTAGTCACGCTTGGTTGCCTGCATTTTAATATGTTAGCTAGATGCCTTTAAATTCAATATTCTGAAAATTTAAGATATTGAAACCCTTCTACGAATAATTGTCAGACTTAACATGAGTGGTACCAGCAATAAATAGAGAATGCATAAGAACGACAAGAATACAAGAGGAGTTTGCGGACTAAGCATCTGGGGTTGTGTTATTTGTGGAAGATGACGATAATTTTTGCTTTTAAACAACCTAAATTTTAAGGTTGAAACTGGAATGGGCTTGCTTGCTTGCTTCAGAGCTTTGATCCTTCTAGCTATTGTGGACTCTCCTTGACCTGTGAGGAGCACAGTGCAAAAAATCAACTGCCTAGAGAGTGTTATTTAGCAAAGTAAACTCCACGCAAATGACCACATTTGGGGGCTGAGGAAGAAATCGGTATTTGCTGAATAATTATGGCCAATATCATTGACTGATATGTCACTAAATGTAGAGACTGTGATTAGGAAAACACACAGATTTTTCCCCCTGGTTTAATCTCCACACGAATACAAGAAGTTAGTTACTTAATGTCATCTTATGGATGAGAAAACCAAAGTTTGAGGCTTTGTGTCTAAACGCCTAGCACAAAGTAGGATTTCAAAAAATGTTTGTGAGTGGAAGGAAGGAAGGAAGGAAGAAAGGAAGGAAGGAAGGAAGGAAGAAAAAAAGGCAACTTTTAAAAAGGAGGGAAGGAAGGAAGGAATGGGGAGAGGAAAGGAGAAAGGGAACAACAAGGAAGTCTGACTGATTCTCAATAATATCGCTAAAATTTAAAGTTCCAAGACTCAGGATTAGGTAACCGTTCTAACACATTTATTTTCATTGGTATTCTTTCTGTATTTTTTTTTAAAGCTCTGTCAATCTTGACATTGTCATTTGCTAAAAAAAAAAGGAGATCTTCCCTTCTTTCGGGTACCCTACAGGATCCCAAACACAGAGAATAGATGTTAAGATGTTTGTGTGGCCTTACATGTTTTATGCCCATATTTTGTAGCAAACTCACATCCAAAAATATAAGGTGGAAATACGATACAGAAAGTTACTGAAAGAATTAAGTAATAAAAATAAAAGCACTAACACAAAGGATGATGGTTAAATGAAATCGTTCTGGTGTAAGACTCATATTTTACATGAAGTGATACAGTATCAAATCTAAGTACATTATCATAAGTTAAAAAAGCATATTTTAATCCCCAGAATAATTTTTTTTCTTTCTCTCTTTTTTTTTCCTTTTGAGTGAGAGAGAGAGAGGAGGAGGAGAGGAGCATAGAGACGGAGAGAGAATCTTAAGCAGGCTCCATGCCCAGCGCAGAGCCCAATGCAGGGCTTGATCTCATGGCCGTGAGATCATGACCTGGACCAAAATCAAGAGTCAGATGCTTAGCCTACTAAGCTATCCAGGTGACCCCTCCAGAATAACTATTAAAAAAAAATAACAGAGGGAGATATATTTGAAAAGTCAACAGAGGCTTAAAAATGAAGTATTATGAAAAAATACTGTTAGTCAAAAAAAAAAGATAAAAAGAAGAGGAACAAATAAAAGATCATATGGGGTAGATGAAAATAAATTAAGAACCATTGTGATAAATATATCAAATTATTTTTATTTACATTACATTAAGTGTGTATTAAACTGAAAAGCAGACATTCTCAAACGGGTTGAAAAATCAAAATTCAACAATTTTTTTTCTAGAAGAGATGAACTTTAGATATAAATACAATTTCATTTGAAAGCAAAAGCATGGAAAGGGAAAGTATGCAAGTATGAAGCATAAGAAAGCTGGCTTATGGAAACAATGGACAAAAAAAATGGAAATATAAGGAATTCGACTAAAGAGAGGCATCCCATAGAAGTAAAATGACCAATGTAGGTAGAAGACACAAAAACCCTAAAAGTATTTGCATTGAAAAGTAGCTTCAAAACCTATGAAGTCAAATGGACAGAACTAAAGGAAGAAAGAATAAGACAAATACAAAACTAGAGTTGAATGTAATACTCTGTGTTAGAAGCTGATTAAACAACTGGACAAAAGTCAGTAAGTATACAGAGGATCCGAACAACCCAATAAACGCCCTGATGTGACAAATATGTACAGAACACTACACCACCCAGTAACTGCAGAAAACACATTCTTTCCAAGGATATACGGAATGTCTGCCAGCGTACATTCTCTGATAAAAGCAGAATTAAATTAGAAAGCGGCAAAATAACATATGTCGAAACTCATTCCCAGTATTTGAAAATTTAGACAATAGACTTTGGGATGACCACTGATGGTTGAATAAAAAGATCAAGAGGAAAATTAGAAATATTTAAAACTCAACAACAATGAAGGTTTTTTAGCACATCAAAATCGATGGGATGCCACTAACGGTGTGTTTATAGTTTTGACGAGTTGTATTTGAAAACAAGAAAGGTTAAAAAAGCAGTGAAATAAGTTTACCAAAAATAATTTAGAAAAATATGACCGAATTAAACTCAAAGTAAGTAGGACATAGAATATTATCCTTGTAAAGACAGAAATCAGTGAAACAGAAATGTGATAGAGAAAATATTCAAAGCCAAAAGTGGATTTACTGAAAACAAACAACCAACCAACCAAACCAGTATTAAAACTGATAAACGTCAGGGTGCCTGGGTGGCTCAGTCAGTTAAGGGTCTGACTTCGGCTCAGGTCATGTTCTCGCAGTTCGTGGGTTCGAGGTCCGCATCAGGCTCTGTGCTGACAGCTCAGAGCCTGGAGCCTGCTTCGGATTCTGTGTCTCCCTCTCTCTCTGTCCTTCCCCTGCTCACTCTCTCTCTCAAAAAAAAAATATATGTTAAAAAAATTTTTTGAATCCTAAAAAAAAATTGATAAACCTAAAGAAAGGCTAAATTAAAAAGTGAGGCAAAACAAGTTCCCAATCTCAGGGATGAAAAAGGAGGTATCACGAAAATGCCTTTGGCCTCAGAAGAAGGAATACGATGAACAATCTAGTTAAATAATTTGACCACTAAGATGAAATAGTACAAATTCTTTTTAAAATTAATTTCAAACCATGAAATAGAAGATTGGGATAGGTTTTTAAAAAGAAAAAGGTTGAATTATGAAAACCTTCCTCATAAAGAAAACAAGTTCAGACGCTTTCAGTGGTGAATTCTACCACTTAAAGAGAACATATTACCACTTGTACATAAACTTTCAGAAAATACAGGAAAAGGAACATTTCCCAGCTGGTCTTATGTGGCTGGCATAATCTGGGTACCAAATCTTGACAAGACATGAGAAGAAATCAAAAAGTGGGACCAAAATCTCTAAAAATATAGATTTAAACACTCTTAAAATACTAACAACTAACATACAATAATATATAAAAGAGTAACTCATAACCACAAAGCAGAGTTTGCAAGAATGCAAAAGAAAATAACATGTTTTTAAAATTGAAAATCATTCAAGCGTAATCATCACATTAATGTAATAAAGGGGAAAAGCACATCTCAAGCCATCTAAATACATGCAGAATAAAATGTCTGACACAATGCAAGATCTATCAGCATTTTCTTTTTTTAAAGCAAGAAGATAATGGAGGGAAAGTATCTTAGGACACTAGGAAGAAAAGGGAAATTTTAGGCCCGAGAGAGGGAAACAAAGAATTATAGCCAACAGAAATAATTACTGGTGAAATACTGAAAGTGTCCCCACTAATGTGTGAAATAGGTAAGGTGCTAGTATTCAGCAATTCTGTCCAACATTGTACTAGAAATTCTATGTGGTGTAAATGAGCAAGAAAAACAAATTAAAAGCTTCAAGTTTTGAATACAAAGAAGCAAAATTTCACCATTCACAAATGACACAATTTGTTATGCAGAAGGTCCTAAGGACTATATAAAACAACTATCTGAATCAACAAATAAACTTAGCACATCACAGGAGAGAAAATTATATTTATGATTACCAGCAGGAAATAATTGAAAAATACAATGTAAAGCTCCATTTAAAATAGTTTAAAAAAAGCAATATAAAATTAACAAGATAAGTTCAAGATCACTGAACCATGAACCATAAGTCATTATCAAAATAAAATTTTATAAGTACATTAATGGAAAGATAGATTATGTTTCGGATTGAAAACTCAATATTGTTAAAATGTCAACTATCTCCTAATCAATCTATAGATTCAAAATCTCAGTCCTACTCACAGAAGTTTTTATAAGAGAAATTAACAAACTGTCTGAAAAAATGTATATAGAAATCCAAAAACCTTAGACATAATTACTACATAATTCTGAACAGTAATCAAGACAATGTGATATTGGCATAGAGTCAAATCAATGAATTACATAAAATAAAGATTCTGAAACACCCACCCACGTGTGGAAATTTGATTCTTTGCAAAGGCATTAAATCCACTAACTTATGAAAACAAACTATTTTCAATAAGCAATGCTGAAACAAGTGGATACCCATGTCAAAAGAAAAGAAAACCATCACCCCATCACAAACCATAAAAAAATCAATTTGAGATGGATTGTAGATTGAAATAAATACGTCAAAACTAAAATGACTTCTAAAGGAAAATATAAGGGGTGCCTGGGTGGCTAAGTTGGTTAAGCATCCAACTCTTGATCTCAGCTCAGGTCATAATCTCACGGGTTCTTGAGTTGAAGCCCCACATCAGATTCTGCACGGACAGTGCAGAGGCCACTTGGATTTGTTCCCTCTCTTTCTATCCCTTCCTTACTCATTCACTCTCTCTCTCCCTCAAAAATAAATATACATACATACATACATACATACAGGGAATACAGGAGGACATTCTACCACCTTGGGTTAACAAATGTTTACCAGAAAGAACAAAGAAACCAGTAACTAAAGAAAATTGATAAAAGAGACTTTATCAAAATGAAAAGCTTCTTGTCATCAAAAAATATTGATTCCAGACCAGGTAAAGACCTGAAGAGAATACTGAAGAGTCACAGCACATAAAAGACTTAAATCTAGGGGCGCCTGGGTGGCGCAGTCGGTTAAGCGTCCGACTTCAGCCAGGTCACGATCTCGCAGTCCGTGAGTTCGAGCCCCGCGTCGGGCTCTGGGCTGATGGCTCAGAGCCTGGAGCCTGTTTCCGATTCTGTGTCTCCCTCTCTCTCTGCCCCTCCCCCGTTTATGCTCTGTCTCTCTCTGTCCCAAAAATAAATAAAAAACGTTGAAAAAAAAAAAAAAAGACTTAAATCTAGGATATAAACTATTCCACCCAGTTAGGGGAAAAAAAATATTTCAGGAAATATGTGGACAAAGGAATCCAAGCAGTCAATGCACAAGAAAAGAAGGATGTCACTATGGCCAATGACCCATAAAAAAGTATCAATATTTTTGGTTTCCAGAGAAATATAAATTAAATTAATTATAATGAGATACCAGTAGACATGCAAGAGAATGACCAAAATCCGGATTCACAAAATCGCTGGTGGTGGTGTAAAATAATCCACTCCCTGGGAAAAGAAAGTTGCTTTTAAACTTAAATATTTATCTCCTTATGGTCCAATAATTACATTCCTAGATAAATGCATAGGGATATAAAAACTTATTTATAAACATCATATAATATTCTTGGCATCTTAATTCACAATAGCTAACAAACATAATGTCTGTTGAAAGGGGAGTAAGTTAAGAAATAGTGGCATATTCATTCCAAGAAACTCGATTTAGGAACAAAGAGAATGTAGTCCCGATTCGTGCAACTATGTCAACAAGTCTGAGTTACTATGCAGAAAGAAAAGAGTCGGACACCAAAGAGTACATATTTGATCCTGTTTACATAACATTCTAATCCAGGCAAAACTAATCTATGAAGAAAAACATCAGAAGGATGGCTGCTTCTAGGGAGGATTGGATCATAAAGGATACAAGGGATCTTTATCCTTTATGAAATATTCTGTATCTTGATTGGGATGTGGGCTACAGAGGTGCTAAGTCACCTCCAAAACTCCAAAACTCGATTCTAAAAACACAATGAATTATAAACTTAAGGTGTGTACATTTCACTGGTGAATTTTACCTCAGAGAGGAGTTGTAGACAAATAGTGACTTTCATTAATAAGTTTGCTTTTCATATTGATAAAGGGGTAGAAAAGCTGCAATTAACTTTGGTGTCTTCCACACCTACACAAATGAATAGATACACTGAGAATAATGGAAGCCAGTTTTCTCTCCATTGAGGAGGTACAGATAGAGATACGACAACTGGGAGGCACTCACTTTTATCTGACTGGAGACAGTAAGAGATTATAGACTCATACGTAGATACAGATGTTAAACACAGATATATGCTCCTATGTGTGTGTATACACACGTTAGCTCTCTGGTGTGAAAGGGTATGGAAGCAACAGCATACTCACAGTAATGAGCACACATGGGAACTAGGTTTTGTTTTGTGTGCATACCACTGAACACAAAAAGGAACCAAGGTCTTTGTTTTTGTTGTTGTCGTTGTTGTTTTTAAAGAGATGCTTGATTCCAGGACTGGGGAAGGAAAAGTTCAAGCCGAAGCTGGGTAATCTTGTGCTAGAAAGTGGGACAGTGTTCAAAGAATCAAAGCGGCGTGGCAGGATGGCATTGAAGCCTTCTGGAAATGACTTTCTCTGGCCAAATCTGGGGCAGTTTTAGCAACAAAATAAATAATGTGAATCTTAGATTCTATAGGGGCTAAGGACTGACTGCCCCCAAACGGGTCACTTTCGCATGAACATTATTTTGAGTTCCACGTAATCAAAACCTAGCAAATGCAAGGAGAATTTTTCTGGTCCTCAACTACCAAAATTTATATTGGAAAGAAGAGTCTATACCTAGAAGAGAGCTATTAACAGAGACTCCCTTTTACCTAAGAAACTTATCTGCATAATAGAGCAAATTTTGGTTTTCAAAACCTCTTTCACTTTCCTGCTAATGGCCTTCCTCCCCTTTGTGTCTTCAGAGCCTACCCTCTCTTTACCTCATGTAAGCTTCCTGTTGGCTCACTGTCTTTGGAATTTCTTGTCTCCATGGATTCCCCATACATATGACTAGTAAGTTTGATTGTGTCCTGTTAATCTTTCTAATATCAATATGACTCTAAGTCCAGCTAGAAGGACCATAGGGCAGAGGAAGGTCTTCCTCCTCAACATATCCTTCTACATATTGCTAGCATGGACACATGGCCATGACTAGGTGACACAATGAACACGGCCAATATCAGGATGAAGTGGCCTCAACTGCCTACTTGAATGATGTGCTGGGAAGAACGGAGCATCTATTTGGTGGCGCCCCTGCCATAATATAAGTCTCATTATGAGGAAATCTTAGACAACTCCAAATTTGGGAATATTCTTCCAAAATAATAAACGCATAAAACAAAAACCCTATAGTCCTCAAAAAAAAAAAAATTAAGATCAAGGAACAAAAACAAAGCTAAGGAACTGTCCCATTGGCAAAGGACTTAAAAGACATAGTTAATTCCTAAGGGTGATTGTTGACTGGATCTTGGACCAGAGAATAAGTATCAAGCTTTAAACATTATTGGGAAAATCAAGAAAATGTGTACGTGGAATGTTGTTTCCATAATGATGTGTAAATGTTGCACTTCCTAATTTTGATAACTGTCCTTTGGTTTTATAAGGCTATTTCTTTGATCTTATGGAAGAGACACGGAAGGACATAGGGTAGTAAACATCACGATGTCTCCAACATCCTCGCTAATAGTTAGAAACAAACTGTATATATAAAGATATGAAAAGACACAAGCGGCCAAGCGTAAGCAGTTGGTAAATCTGGGCAGGGCTCTTGGAGTTCTTTGTGTTATTTGCGCAACTTCTCTGCAATTTTCAAATGTCAAAGTGAAAAGAAACAAACACAAAAAAAAGCAAATTTAGAAGAATCGTACACGCGTGGGTCGGTAAATTAAAAGCTACAACTAGTTGACAGATGGGGGCTGATCGCTCAGAAGAGTGAGTTTTTAGGGAACAGCTCTCTCTTTCACCAGCAGTAGCTTCTGTGGGCTACAATCACAACACCACACAACTTCAAAGGAACCTACAATAAGGATCCAAATTATGTCCTCGCTAGCTACCAACTGGCTTTCACTGCAAATAGCAAATCCTTGTATTCCAAAGATTGCTTCAACCAACTTTTCCCACCTAGCTGTCTCCCCGCACATCCCACAGTCCCCAAATAGTAGGTCATTTGCAAGCCTTCGCGATCACTTTCCCCATTTCTCCACACCCCCGTGTGGTAGTCAAGGTAGTCTTATCGCCATCGGCTCTCGTGAACCTCTTTGTGCCTCAGAAGGAAAGCCGTTCCTTTTTCTCAATTCAACTTCTTTCTTTCCACAACAACCTTTTCCTCACCTGTTGATCTCCTCCTGTCCGGCCTCCGAAATAAGGATCTCACTCTATCGCGCTGAACAGAAGCTCCTGGTCCTCCTCTCTCTGTGTTCATTTTTATTGTACCTTTAGCACATACTGATATATTTTCCGTATGTTTACATATGTGTATGTATGTTTGTGTGTGTATAGCCATTCCCTTGCCTTACATGCATATCAAGTAGACACAAGCATACTCTCTATATGCACATGTATATATTTTATTTCCTTACCGTAAAAAATAACCAATACTTTAACCAAAAATTCCTTTGAATGTGTTGTCTCTTTGAATCTCCTCCTGTGAGCACTGTAACCTCACCAACCCCAAGACAGGTGTGGTTTTTTCAAGACTTTATTTTTAGAGCAGTTTGAGGTTTATAGCAAAACTCAACAGAAGATACAGAGATTTTCCATGCACCCTAGGCACCTGCACGTGCACAGCCTCCCTCCCTCATTATCACTCAGCAGAACAGCCTTTTGGTGGTGGTGGTGCTGTTGTTTTACCAAGGCTGCCCCTACGCGGACACATCACACTCACCCAAACCCAAAGTCCACAGAGTACCTTCGGGTTCAGTCTTGGTGGTGTCCATTTTATAAGTGTGGACAAAGGTATAACGCCATTTGCATTGTTATAACATGAACAGTACTTTCACTGTCCTAATCATCCTCTGGGCTCTAGCTATCCATCTCTCCTACTACAAATACATGACTTTTGAGGGATTGTGTTTACTACGAACCGGGATGTTTACAGGGGTGAAAAGCTTCTAAAAAAAATTCCTTGGTTGCATAGTCACCATACTATACATCAGAGTTCAGTGCTGCTATTAACTTTACTCCACATAAAGGGGAAACAGAAAAATCCAAGGAATTAAGTTACCCAACATGTGATCAATTACCAGAGGAGTAGGCTTTGAACCAGGGAGTCTGACTCCAAAACGCATTGTCTTAGTCAGTGTACCATGTTCCACAATCCTAAATTCCTTCACTGCTTACAGCAAGATTCCCTCCCCACTTCCACAGTGCGGAACGGGAAAGACTGTCCTCAGGGTGACCGGGGCTTCTCTCGGGGCCTCCTGGACTTGGCATTGTTTGGAAAGAGTATAACACTTGTTTAAAAGCTTTGCTGCTAGAACAGGAAAGAAATGAATTTGAGTTCCAGCCCCCCTACTGCCTATGTTTCGTGTTTCCAACACTGACCTAAGTCAGGTCCTTTATCTATATTCAGTGGGAGTGAAAACAGACTCTCCTGCTTTCACTGTATATGGTTTCCGTTCAGAGTTACATTAAATGTGGTCTTGCATGACAGAATGTTCAGCACAGGGCTTAACACTTATGTGTTTAACATTTAGTTACTTCAACTTGCTTTGACAGAAGAATATTTTCAGCACCAGACATTAACAAACAGGAAGGAGTTAAAGGGGAGGCAGACAAGAAGGCTAAAAACAATGCCTTAAAAAATATTTGTGGTAAATAAGAATTTTATACTTGGAGAAGAGGTTTGGGAGAGTCTCAAGTATCTGAAGACTGTTCCGCGGACTTTGAAGCAGACCGTCCGGTATAATCCCACGGGAGGGAAAAACGTCCAAAGGATAGAACTTCTAACGAAGCAAATGTTGACTCAATATAAGTAAGAACCGAAAATAGTCAACTAATCGTCACTTCCATGAGAATCTCTGAAATATGGAGTTAGAAGAGACGGGTAAGAAATGGATCAGAGGTTCTCAAATCTGCTCACGCAGGAGCGTCAACTGGGAAGGTGATCAAATATGCAAATGTCAGGACTCCACATTCCAGAGATTCTGATTTAATACATACAGATCGTGTAGTGGCATCAGTATTTTTAAAAATCTTCCCAGATTTTTAAAACAGCCACGGCCATGGCCAAGAAGGAGTCAATCCAAAGGTCTCCAGATTCCAATAAAACTCTTTAATTCTGGGACAGTTTAAGTGGACTGAATTTCTACTTTAAAGATGAAAAGATATAAAAGCCCCTGCATTCTGTGTAACAGACTCATCTTATGAGGTAGCCAAGCATAAACAGAAATCAATAAAACTGCCTTTCTCTGGCCCATTTTCTGCAGCCGTCCTATTCTAAAGCGGTGCTGAACTTAACTGAGGAACTACTGCCGCCTCAAGCCATCAAATTGTCTAGCTTTTAATGGCTGTTCCAACCCCCAATTTTTTAAATCCCTGTGGTCTTCAGCCATGCCCTTTCTTATTTTGTGTATTCTCCTGAAGAACACTGTCTCTCTGGCTTAGCGCACGATTCTCCGCGGCTGAATCCTTAACCACTAAGCGTCCCCAAACTGTCATTTCTGTCAGTCATAAACTCTTTCAATTTGAACAAACAAGCACACTTCTGGAATATACCTCTAGTGATAAAGTTATTTTCCCCGTGCAGTACGAGGCCTTTTAATGGATTTTAAAAATTTTATTCAAATACCTAACATGTCGACTATTGTTAACAACAGCCTGACGATCTATCACCTCACTTATGCTCCGTGATTATCTCCTCCTACCGACACCATCATTTACTCTTTTCTAGGCCCACGGGCTTTCTTTGTCTTCCTCTTGCTCTCCAAGAACACTTGTTCTTGTTAGTATCGCTGTTCCCTCTGACCTCTGCCCTTTCACGGCAGAAGCTCCATAACGTTCTCCCCCTCTTGCTTCTAACCAGTCCCACTCCGTCACAGACGCCATCCTTGAGCAACCAAACTCTCTTACGTCTCAACGTTACCTCTAATAGCACACCTCACTTCATGCCATGGTTTCTGTTTCTTCTTCGCCTTTTTTTTTACATCTTCTTCCCGCAAATGGGTAAGCTCCCTGAGGGCGGAGACTCGACTCTGACTATTGGTTCATCCACAGGGCTCGTAACGGTGCCTCACACCTAAGAGCCACTCAGTAAATATCGGCTGAAAGGGTGAGTGAGCCAAAGGATGGAAAATGGGGAGATTTCAGTGCTGAGGACTAGGACTTGCCAGTCATACTAGGTCTGCAGACAAACTAAGTTTGGAACACCTTGCTTTCCTCTGTATCAAAGTCCCCGTGTGCAGAAAGAAGAGTCATTTCCAGGAGGAAAAGGGATTTGAGAGCTGAGTGGAACTTCAGATTTCCACTGTGTCCACGATTCCGTAAAAATGTGTGCTAGTTAATCTAACTCACAATGGAATACACGACAGAGCCGGCACGCACCAGTACGGAGGCACGCAAAGCTACAGGTTGTAAGAGGCGTAACCCCCAAGCCCTGCGCGACGAAGGTACACACCGCGAACCGCTACGCTTTCAAGGTAGAATATTCTCTCGGTTTTTAAAAAGGATTTCCCCAAAGCAATAAACAGAGCAATTCAATTATCAGTTCAATTTAATTACTGGGTAATATACTTAATTGATATACTCTAATTCCGGTCCTGTTAAACGTAACAAATCTCGGGTGTGAAATAATTTTCACAATCCACATAAAAATAGTGATAACATCAGTGCAATTTCACATTCTGCGTAGAGTGTACACTTCAGCTCAACCTGTAATTAAAGCATACATTACAAATATAAATGGTTTGTATACATAAGTAGTGTGAGCGTAAAAGAGGTGCATAGATGCATTTATCAACTGAACTTGATTTACGATTTCTCTGGAGGATCTATGTGGCAAAAAAAAAAAAAAATGTTTGAGCCAGCAGAAGTCTCGGCTTATTTACAAAATTTCTAACAGTGCTGCTGTACAGGTAAGGCGTTTACCAAGGCCACTTAACCCCTATTTAATTTACAAATTGACTCCTAATACTCCATACCCCTATGCCGACAGCACAAAAACACGGCCTGATCAAATGCCTTATTGTTCTCTGTATGGCAAAGTCCTATACCAACTCTAAAATGAGCCAATATAAATCTGAATTACTTGTTTTTACCCATTACCAAATTTTGTTTAAATTGGAATTATATGAAAATTTGTATATACACGAAGGAAAGGGCTACAGAAAAGGAATTTACGCAAATATCCCTCAGTGTATTCAAGCCAATCATACTTGAAAGCAGAATGCAATGGTTCAGGTAAATAACCAAAATAGAAAGGAGGAGGAGGAGAAGGAGGAGGAGGAGAGGGAGGGGAGAGGGAGAAGAAGAGAAAAAACAGTAAGAAGAAAAAGAGAAGGAGCATGAAAGGATGGGTTCCCATCATACACTGGGGCAATAATGTACACGGGAAGATAAATCACGGTGCCAAACCAAGCGCAAAAATATTAAAGCCCATCACTGCTTTTAAATAATGAAATACACATTTGTCTAAATTTTATTTTATAGTAATTTTTATTGCCCAAAGTGTCTTATCCGGTGACGGAGAAAGAGACACAGAGATTTACACACATCATACTGATAACACGGGAGAAGAGAGTCCACTGGAAGGCATGGAGGCTAGACATTTACTTTCAGTCCTACTGCAGCTACAACTTTTCCAAGCCCCTGTCTTTCATCTGTCTGCCGAGTAAGGAAAGGCTTTGTGACTGTAAAGTCACGAGGAGCCCAGTGAGTCAGATGTCTGTCTGGTTTTCCATCTCTCGTAAGCCATCTCATGCCAACGGATGCACCCGGAAAATCAAATGTTATGAAAAGCAGGACTGGTGTCTGGGCAACATACATGGCTTTGACCATGACGGTGTCCGCTCTCGCGCCCCACGGTGATGCCAGCACACGCGTATCGGGCTACCATGCCATCTACCTCTCTCTCTTGGACACACTAGACAGTGGTCTTCAAATTGCAGCCCTTATTCATTTCCTCACCATCTTTGTGGCCCTCACGGAGAAGACAGCTTAGGTTCTCTAACGTGCTGTGCATTGATTTCAGAAAACTCATACCCTTTAGAGTTCTAGGTTTACGGAAAAATGAAGCCACAAGTACAGAGCTCCCCTATGTCCCTCAGAGCTTCCTCCATCATGAATATCTTGTGTCAGTGTAGCTGCCATCGATGCGTGCTGCCACTGATGAGCCAATGTTGATCCATCCTGAACTCAGGTCCAAATTACATTAGGGCTCACTCATTGTGACATGCATCCTGTGGGTTTTGGGAAAAGTACAAGGACAAGACCTAAAAATCCCAAACTTCACCTTTCCTCCTTCTCCTTCTATAACCACTTTTTTTTTTTTTTTTTTTACTGTTTCTACCATTTTCCCTTTTCCAGAAAGTCACATAGTTGGAATCAAACTGTATGTAGCCTCTTCAGGCATTTTTTTTTTTAATTTAGCAATATGCGTTTAAGTTTCCACCATGTCTTCTTGTGGTTTACTAAAACATTTCTTTTTACCACTGAATGATATTCTCGTCCATGGGGGTGCCTGGGTGGCTCAGTCAGTTAAGCATCTGACTTTAGCTCAGGTCATGATCTTGTGGTGCATGGGTTCAAGCCCCACGTCAGGCTCTGTGCTGACAGCTCAGAGCCTGGAGCCTGCTTCGGATTCTGTGTTTCCCTCTCTCTCTGGTCCTCCCCCACTGGCTCTCTCTCTCTCAAAAATAAATAAACATTAAAAGAGCAATTAAAACAACCTTCTATTCTGTGGGTATAATAGTTTGTTTATACACTCACCTATTGAAAGACATCTTGGTTACTTCTTGTTTGGGGCAATTATGAAACATAAGGCTGCTATAAATCCTCATTGCAGGATTTTTGTGGACATCTATTTACAACAGGCTGGGTAGACATCAAGAGATAGGATTGTTGGCTTTTATGGTAAAATGTGGTTATCTGTGTAAGAAACGACCCAACTGTCTCCCCAAGTGGCCATACCACTCCCTCGAGCAATGAATAATGACGAGTTCTGTGTGCTCCACACCATCATCAGCATTTGGTGCCGTCAGTGACTTGGGTTTCAGCCATCCTAACAGGTGTGTGGTCATCTGTCGCTGCTGTTTAATTTTCAATTGCCTAATGACATAGGATGTTGAGCATCTGTTCCTATACTTGTGTGCCATTTGGACATCTTCTTTGTTGAGGTGTTTGTTAAGGCGTTTTGCGTAGTTTGTAACTGAGTTGTCTTTCTGGTCCATGTCTTAAAGTTCTTTGTATATTTGGGATAACAGTCTTTCATCAGATATGTCTTTTGCAAATATTTCCTCTCAGTCTGTGGCTTACATTTTTAATCTCTTAATACACTTAATTTTAATTCAGGAAAAGCATAGTCGTCCAAGTGAACCATCAAAGAGAAATATTCATTGGATGTGTCAGGCATTGCGCAGAGGCAATAATGCTGAATAAGACACGGTTTGCCTTTACAAAGCCCAGAATGCAAGAAGAGAGACAGAAAACAGATGAAGAGAGGATTACCCCGTAACGTAGGTCATGACATGGATGATAAAGGGGACGTATTCGGGTACGCATAAACATGACAAAACAGAGAGAAGGAGGCGAGCTTGTTAAAAAAAATGCGTTCGGATTTGACATATAAAGGATGTGAGTGAGGAAGTGACTTTGCAGAAAAAGGGGGTATGTTGAGGCAGGGAATGGACAACGGATATGATGTGGTCTGTGATGCACACTAAGTCTTCCAGGGTTTGAGGCAAGGAATGACAAAGGTGAGCCTGGAGGGCTTTGCTGATATTACACTATGAAGCCCCTCTTTTTTTTTTTTAATATTTATTTATTTTTGAGAAAGAGAGAAGGAGTGAAAGCAGGGGAGGGGCAGAGAGAGGAGGACAGAATCCAAAGCAGGTTCCAGGCTCTGAGCTCTGAGCTGTCAGCACAGAGCTTGATGCAGGGCTCGAACCCACGAACCATGAGATCATGACCTGAGCTGAAGTCAGATGCTCAACCGACTGAGCCACCCAGGCGCCCCTGTGGAGCCCCTCTTATTCCCAATTAAAGATACTGGAATTTGCCTGGGATGTCATAAATCTGGAGAAAATTACCAAGTGAATAAAACTGGAGTTCAAGTGACTAAAACTGTGATTAAGAAAGAAGGGCAGAGAGAACAGAGCCAAGGCAATAAATAATGTGTGCCACCACCCTAGAACTGGACAGCAAGGTCATGGCTGCCTCTGTTGAGGGAGGGGCAAGAGTTTTTAAAAAGATAGTTGGGGACTTAGGGAACTCGCAGGAGCTCCCCAGCAGGGCAAGGACGCTGAACTGGGCAAAGTGCACCCGGAAAAGAGAAAGCAAGGAAGCATACACCACCGATAACGTGGTGAGGAGGCAAGGCCATGAAGAGGATGGCTCCTCCTCAGGAGCTCTCTGGAACTAGTCCTAGTGGCTAATTTACATCGAAATGTCTCCATTTTTACATGCAGGTCTGTCTTCCGGATGTGAATATCCAATGATGGACGCAGTAATTCTTTTTTATTACATTAGTATATTTTGTAAAACTCCAAGTCAACTCCAGAGGGTACCTCCTTAGGTTTCCAAGACAACTAAAGGGAAGAGACTAATTTACATTTAAAATATTCAAAGCATTTCTGCCAAGGCTCGCCTTCACGGGGCAGCTCACTTACCTAAAGACTGTTCATTTAAACGTGCTTAAGAGCATCACAAAGGATCATTTGGCCTCATTAAAAACCTCGGCTTAGCTAAGCTTCCATTTGGGACAGACAAAACTGGAAGAAGGAACATTGCTTCCATGTTATCAACAAGAAACAAACAACAAAAAAAAACACAGTACAGAATCACAGGCTTTCTTCAATCTACCAGAAAAAATGGTGCTGTGTGGCAAAAAGTAGACTGAACTCTGAAGACAGAAAGATGTTTCTTGGAAGGGACAGGATCTGAGCCCAGGATTACCTGTGGCACAGCCTGGTTGGAAAATATGCCCAGTGGCATAAAAAGCATGAAGAATTCAGTTACGCATTAAACACATCGCTAAAGGGAGGGCGCAGGCTAGCCCACATGCGTGACAGAATGGACTTCTGGGGCCACAGACACACAGGGGCGTGGTCCACACTCATAAAGCTCTTCTTGGTGAACCTCCACGGGGGGCTCATCACAAAGACGGAAGCAGGCAAAGGGCCGTCTGGCAGTTTCTTATAGACACGTGCTTACAACACAGCTGAACAGGCCCACTCCTATTTAACCAAGAGAGATCAACACTTTTGTTCATACAACAGCCTAGATGTGGGTCTTTGGAGACGTTTCATTCATAACTATCCAAGCCTGGGAACAGCCTAAACATTCATCAAACAGGGAATAAACAAATTGGGGGCCATCCACCGAACGGAATGCACAACGACATGGACTTTGGGTAAAGTGGGCAACATCACAGAGCCTCACATTCAGGGTACGAGGTCCAGGAAGGCAAAGTAGAAAAACTACACGCGATTTCATGCATGGTACCTTCTGAAGACACAGACGGAGGGAGAGCGAACCCATCACTGAGTTCCAGGGACGCGGGGAAACCACTCTGTGCCTGACGCCCTGGTGCCCACGTGGATGTGCACACGCCTCTGTCACAATCGCAGCACTGTGCGCGAGAAAGGGCGAATTTTGCTGCACGTAAAGGACACAATGAAAATCTAATAATATGATAAAATCCCCACTTTTACGGAGTGAGCGGTTGTGGCTGGCTTGATGAGAGAAGCACGAAAGCAATTTTAGTTTCTGTGGCCAAATACCCACACTGCAGCTCTCATTGTGATTCCACTCTCTGTTCTTGAAAAACGAGCTGCTAATGGCTGGGCAGCCCATTTGGAAAGCTCGATTCAAAAAAGCTGAATTGCTTGGGAATGCAATTTGGGCCTATATGTTTAAACTGGGAGCGACACTCTAGAAACATGCTGCACGAAATACAAAACGCGCTGAACCAAATGCATATTTATAACAAAAGAAATAAGAATCCCGTGCTGGTTTTGAACCAGCCTGTTACTTTTAAGACAGAATAAAAGGCCTTGAATAAACGCTACTACCATGTTGTTTTAGAAAATATTTTCTCACTCCAGTCAAACACTGTAAAATTCAAGCCCCATCCAGAATTTTCTCCCGACGCTTACATGCACAAAGGCAAAGCAACCAGGACTGTTAAGGGGGAGCAAACGGGAGATCTAAAGGACACCCTTGCTGTTCAACTGAAGGAAATGGTGAGGAGGTTGGAGCCGTCCCCGGCGAGAGGGGCACTGAGGTCCACCTGAGATCACAGGTGTCACGGGAACCAAATGCTCCTGACACAGTGTCTGGCTACTTGGCGGAGGCTTCTGGAAGCAGCTGGTGAGGGGGACAGCTCTGAGCTCCCTAGAGGGCGATCAGATGCCTTGGTGGTTGTGGAATTAATCGTTCTCTTGGCTCTCCTGACCCCGAATGCTTTCAGATCCCTTAGATTCCCAGGCTAAATCAATACACGGATGACACGAAAGGACTGCAGCGGCTCCCGAAACGACATGGGAGCCATGCCTGGATGTGACAGTGTGTGATGGGTGTCACACAGTCACAGAGGGAGAACAACTCACCCTGCCCTTTTTTATTTTTTTTTTTAATGTTTATTTATTTTTGAGAGGGAGAGACAGAGTGCGAGCAGGGGAGGGGCAGAGAGAGAGGGAGACACAGAACCCGAAGCAGGCTCCAGGCTCTGAGCTGTCAGCAGAGAGTCCGATGCAGGGCTCCAACTCACAGACCACGAGATCATGACCTGAGCCGAAGTCGGACGCTTAACCGACTGAGCCACCCAGGCGCCCCTCATCCTGCCCTTCGTCACCAGCTACGGCTCTCCCATGGGGTGGGCACTACGTGTCCACTGCCATGGGGGCCCCGAGCAAAGGAACGCAGTCCAGCCGGCAAGGCGGACAGGTGGCCACAGTGACCAACCCATCACCGCCCAGCGAAGCTTTATACTTGTGTGAACATGAGCGCGTGATAGGTAAGGGCACGTAAACCCACTCTGAGGCCCTGGGGAGAGCATCACAGAGGGTGGAGGTAGCCAATCTGATTCTTAAAAAGTATGAATTTGCTGGGTTGATAAAGAGAAAAAGGCATTACGACAAAAGCAGCAGTTAGAAGAGCCAGCAGACGGGAAAGGTCACGATGTCCTTGAAAAAGACTCAAACACTGGGAACAACCCAAGAGGGATGCATTGCAGGCAGTCACAGGACACAGGCAGAGAGGGAGTAAACTGAGTCAGGCGTCCGTGTGGTCACAACATCACTCCAGCGCAGGGCGCAGAGGACCACAGACAGAGACGATCACGAAGGCACACAAAGAGCTCTCCTTGGACACAGGGACGCAGAACACAGCACAGCCAGGACTCACAGGCACTAGGAGGTCATGGGAATCTGTGCTCTCTGCAGCTAGCAGCGTGACCACGTGGCCTGGCATTCCTGCTTCTCCCTGCGTTTGTCTCGGTGTCCTCCTCGGAGAGACACTCTCCCTTTGCGTGGTCACCGCGTTTTTACGTGTTCTTAAAATGTGCAACTCCATCCTAAAATCACGACCTTTACCCCAGGTCCAACCTGCTGGTTGATCTGTCACCCCAATGTTTGTTTCCCATAACATTTGGCTCGTTTCCCCTTCTGTGGTCCTTTTCACCCTGAGCCCAGGAGGCAGCCCTCACCACAGAGGTTTCTTCTCTTCCTTACTTGTTGTAGATTTTTATCTTCATCCTTTCTCCTGAGTACCCTTATGCATTTAGGGAAACTCTGGGTTGATTCTCCGCGTATCTTAACTCCCCCACCCATACATCAGGTCTTCGTCCTTATGCTTCCAGTGTGGGAGAACGTGTTGAGTTTTCTCCTGCATCCATTGTGGTAAGTCTGTCTTCTGAGAACCCGCGTGCCCTCCCGTTCCTCCTCCTGCTTTTTCTTCTTTCAGTGAATATTAGGTTGGGGTATGCTGTGTTGTGACACCAAATCATTCCTGAAATTTTAACGGCCTAACACAGCAGTAATTTACTGCTGACTCGATAAAATTACGCCAGTCAGGGAAGTGCCTTCACTGTGGGGCCCTGGAACCAGAGACACGCTGCGGCAGGGTCATAATGGCAGGGGAGGAAAGGCTGAGCCCGTGCGTGGAGTATTATTCACGAGCCGCCTCCATGACTTAATCTCCAAGACGGCTACAGGTGATGCATTGGAAACACTGCGTAGACATTCCTTAGATTTACCTAAAGTTCTTGTTCTTGTTCTCACATTCATGACTGTTGTCTCTGTTGGAGCAATTCGTCCTAGGGCTCCAACTCATATTCATTATCTCCTTCTCCCACCGGCTATTCCAGATGTTACTCAACCCCGGCCAACAATCCTGCTCTTCTAGGGGCCCGATTGTTATCCCTGATGGGATGGCTCCAATCTCCATCCTGGTCCCCAGGCCTTTGCAGACCAGGCTTGCTGCAACGGTCCACTCGTATTTATCACGAGGCTTGGTGAGAGGTCACAAGGAACCTGAGTATCCCCGACTCCAGACACCTCCCCACCCTAGTGACAGAACATCATCCTTTCACCTCAGTACAATAAGTCAACTACTTCTGCTAGAGTAGCAACTCCTTTCTTTGTCTGATAATCCACTGGCACGGGCGTGGACACAATATCCACTAGGAGATACCTCTAGGTTTAATGGAGCCCTACAGCACCCCCTACTCTCTCCCCTATTGTGTCCCTTAGTATGACTGTCCACCCTCCTAAAGCCAGAACTCTAGTCAAGCAGAGCCTGATGCTCGGAGACAGGGTGGTAAATATTACTCAGGTGAGTCACTGGCCTTCACTAATGGTAAAGGAGCCGAGCTCCCACTTCCAATCTCAGAGGCATCTCCCACTACTGCGGGTCCAGGACCACACAGTAGCTGTTGGCTTAAACTCCAATCCTACAAGGATTCACCCCAAAGACCTCAATTCAAATGCACCTTTTATGAAGTCATTCTAATGCTCTATTAGGAAGTGGCTTCTACATGATGTGGTGTAATATAGGGCCAGTGACTCTCGCAATCCTATTTTTTAATACCCCTTTCATCCTCAACTAGGTCCGTTAACCCAAGACCACACTGGGAACATCCATGATCATAAAACAGATGCTTTGTGAGCCTGAGATAGTGATGCTACCTGAGCCCGTGAAGACAAAGTCACACTCAACACAGCAGACTGAGTCAAGACAAAGCACGGGTGATCTGATGTGCCACGGGGCAGCCGGTCAGCGTCCACCAGGCAGTGCACCACGCCGAGGGCTCAGTGCCCTCCTCTGACCTCATCAGGCCACGCATTCATCACGACCAAAAGCGGTATCAGTGTAGGTGTGAGGAAGCCCATGCTGTTACTCCAAGCACAGTCTTCACTCTGGCACCAAAACCAGGCCATTCACTGAACCGGACTGTTCAGAAAGCAACGAGGTGGCCAAGGACAAAGACAGCTTCTCAAGGGAAAATTTATTCCACCTCTCTGTTATTCCGCCCTTCCTCGACAGCATTTGCTTTCTCTTGGGCATCATAGTGGTTATCTAGTGGTGTACAACGAATTATCCCAAAACTCAGTAGCTTAAAAAAACATGCAGCATCTCAGCGATTATGTGGGCAAAACAGGCTGCCATGTTGTAACCTCTCCTATCGAGAGGCCCATGTGGCAGGGAGCTGATGTCCTGGCCAAAAGCCAGCAGGTACCTGACGCCTGTCGACAGCCACATGGCCCACTCGTTCCTGCAGACCCAGAAATTTTAAGGGAATTTGGACATTCAAGGTTTGAAAGCAGGTCCACGCTTACGTTCCTTAACCATATCTTTGTCCCCTCTGCCTATCACACACTTGTAACTCCCACAATACTTGGTGGGGCTGTGAATGCAACTCTGCGTCTAGCACAATCCAATTCCAGTCTCATTCTCAGCTCAGCCTGCCTTCTGCCTGCAGGAGACAGGGTCTCTTTAAACGTTACCATGGCTATCCTCTGTTCTTCACATCTTACCCTGAGTTATTAATTACCTGATCTGAGTCTATAATTTTCCCCTCCTATGTTTTGATGGCAGTTAACTCAAACCAACAAACCACACAACCTTTGTAAGTACTGTTCTCTTCACATCTCTTCAATGCTTGTTTTTTTATCACCCCCACAGGCTAGTGGGCTAGGTAGAATAGTGCCCCTCAAAGATGTCCCATCAGAATCCCCAGAATTTGGGAAACTGTTAGTTTGCATGGCAAGAGGGTATGTACACATGTGATTCAGCTAAGGACCTTGAGATGGTGAGATTATTTTATATTATTGGGGAGTAACCAACCTAATCCCATTTGTCCTTAAAAGCAGAGAACTTTTACTAGTTAGGGTCGGAGGTAATGGTGGCTATTGGAAGAATGGTCAGAGAGAGGCAGTATTACTAGTTCTGAAGGTAGAAGGAAGCCAAGGACTGACGGTGGACTCTTAAAATCCAAACAAGGCATGGAAATGCTTGTTTTCTTCCAGCCTCCAGAGAGAACACACACCTCCAGACACCTGATGGCCCGCTGACCCTGTACTAGACGTCTCGTCTACAGAAATCAAAAATAACACGTGTGTGGTTTTAAGCCATTAAGTCGGTAGTGTTTGTTACGGATGCATCAGCGTAACGCATTTCATCTCCTTCTGTCCTAATTCCCCTCAGGAGAAGGCAGAGTAAGTGTGATATAAACAATGCCAGGAATTACCTCTAGCAATTCCAAGGGAACCGTTGGTGATATATTCCCGGAAACAGGCTCGGTGTTAGGATTTCAATCTGTCGCGCTATAAGGCTACTTCGAGCCTACGTGTCTTAAGTGGGGTTCTCCTTAAAACAGATCCTGAAAAAAAGAATTAGAAGGCAAGTACTCTATTTGGGAAGTGATCCCAGGGAACACCACTGGAGAGAGGGTAAGTAGCACAAGGAAGGGAAGGAATCCAATGAAAACTACCTTACCACTGTGGGCACCCGGAAACGCTAATCCTATGGAAACACTGAGGACGTCAGAGAAGAACAAGCACTTGAGACTTATTCCACCCAAGACATGGGGGGACGAGGTAATGACCCAAACACTCCTGTCAGCCCTTGTCTGAGGGATGGTTGATCCTGAGTGCTGCCAAGGCACCAGCACTTCCAGCCCGCCCACCGAGGCACGGGCAGCCAGGGTAAACTCTGAGCTGTTGGCACTTGGAAGCTGGCCCAGAGGACAGAGAAATGACACATGCTGAGGAGACACGAGTGGGTCCCTCACAACACTGGCCACCAGCCTCCACACTTATGTTTCACTACGGGATCCCATCACGACTGTCCATCACGAACCATCCGTGCCGTCAGCCAGTCTATCCGTCACACGCCTCTTACTCCTACCTCATCCGGCCTCCTCGAACGGGTAACGCTCTTCCCTGACCACCCTGTCTTTTCCCCTCGTCCAAGCCTTATGTCACGTGCGTTCTCGCAAAGTCTTAATTAAGTTTCATTTTGTGTTGTCTCTTTATTATTTCAAAGCTCTGTAATCTAGCTCAAAAACTCTCCAGGATCTCATGCCACTTTGGTCCCCACGCTTCTTTTGTTGCAAGTACATCTGCCTCTTCACACATTTTCACGAGCCACAGACATAAAAGCGCAGCATTAACCGATTTTTCTGGTCCCAGATTCTATCACTCCTCTGCTGTTTCTATTCATACAGAATTCTACCCCTGAGTTATTCTTCCTTCCCTGGAAAGGTCCCATGGTCTCACTAGCCCATATCTTTCTCCCTATAGCTTTTTATGCCTTGATTCATTGCATTCTTCAAGGCCCAGCTTCTTCTGTGAGCATTTTCTGATTTCCTAGATAGAATCATTCCTGCATCGGGCTGCCACGGTGCTGTTTCTTCTTCTATGTGTGTGACCCATTTTAAAGCTACCGTCTCCTATGTCTGCCAATAAATTGTGAGCTTTTCAGGTCATGCGCACACCTGAGTGCATTAGCCAGAGCAGATGTCTAACAAATGGGCCTTTGTTAGCACTCCATCAGAATCAAATTAACTAGTCTAAAAGACGGGATGAGAAGTGGCATTAGATATAAATGTTATTTCAAAAGACTAACACCCAACCGAGCACTCTCAAGATTAAAAAATATGCATCTTCAGAAAATATTTCAAAACATGCTATCAAAAATAATAAAATAAAATGAACAAATATTAGGGGTGCCTGGGTGGCTCAGTTGGTTGAGCATCCGATTCTTTTGGTTTTTATATAATTTTTTTAACTTTTTTTTTTAAACGATTATTTACTTTTGAGAGAGAGAGACAGAGAGACAGAGAGCGTGCACAGGCAGAGGAAGGGCAGAGAGAGAGAGGGAGACACAGAATCTGAAGCAGGCTCCGGGCTCTGAGCTGTCAGCACAGAGCCTGAAGCAGGGCTCAAACCCATGAACCATGAGATCATGACCTGAACCGAAGTCGGACGCTCAACCAACTGAACCAGCCAGGCTCCCCTCGCCTCCGATTCTTGATTTCAGCTCAAGTCATGATCTCACAGTTTGGGAGTTTGAGCTCCATATCAGGCTCTGCACTGACAGTGTGGAGGCCGCTTGGGTTCTCACTCTCTCCCTCTCTCTGTCCCTCACCCACTCTCTCAAAATAAACTTCGAAATAAAAAGAACAAAAGGAATAGATAACTAGAATGACCATTTTCTCATGACCTAATTCTCATTTTTTTCCTTAATATTATTTCCAGCAGGGCACACAGATTTGACTTACTTTATCCTTAAAGCGCCTTGGAAAAAGAAATCTTTTCAATACAGTACAAATGGGAGCCAACTGTCTCACAGGCAGAAAAATGGTACCTAATTGCTATGGATAGATTGGCCGCTATCCATGACATGGCTTGAGTTGAGTTCAATGCAGCCTCTTACATTTTAAAAATGGTATTTGGAAACAAAACAGAACAAAATTTAAGTAGATCCAAAAACAAGCAACAAAAATGATTAAATAGATAGAATTAACCCCATGTGAGGAAAGGTTAATGGAGTAAAGATATTAAAAAAAAAAAAAAGAAAGAAAAAAGCAAAGACCCAGGGTGCCATTAACTGTCTCAAAGTATATTAAGAGCTATTTATTAAACGAGAATGCTGACCTAATTGAACAACATAAAGTGAAAATGAAAAATTTCTCTAAGAATTTCCTTAGATAAAAAGTATGTTTGGTTACTGAAAGTATTTGTCATATAAACAAGAAATGTATGTTTAGACACATTGTGCCTGACACCTTTCAAAATTGCTTCTATTGGCAGGTTAGACATGTACGCACCTAGAGAATGAGACTGGGACAATGGACCCAATGGTTTTCCCATTTTAGAATTTTTTTTTTATTTTTTATTTATTTATTTTTTCAACGTTTATTTATTTTTGGGACAGAGAGAGACAGAGCATGAACGGGGGAGGGGCAGAGAGAGAGGGAGACACAGAATCGGAAACAGGCTCCAGGCTCCGAGCCATCAGCCCAGAGCCCGACGCGGGGCTCGAACTCACGGACCGCGAGATCGTGACCTGGCTGAAGTCGGATGCTTAACCGACTGCGCCACCCAGGCGCCCCTAGAATTTTTTTTTTTTAATTTTTTTTTTCAACGTTTATTTATTTTTGGGACCGAGAGAGACAGAGCATGAACGGGGGAGGGGCAGAGAGAGAGGGAGACACAGAATCGGAAACAGGCTCCAGGCTCCGAGCCATCAGCCCAGAGCCCGACGCGGGGCTCGAACTCACGGACCGCGAGATCGTGACCTGGCTGAAGTCGGACGCTTAACCGACTGCGCCACCCAGGCGCCCCTAGAATTTTTTTTTTTTAGATAGAAGAGGGTCTGATCAGATATCAGATTTCCAAAGCCAAAGGGAAGGGAGGATCAAACCATTAATAGTTTCATAAATGAGTTGGCACAAACGATGATGGTAAAAACAGAACGACTCCCAAGCGGTCAGTCATCTCTTCATGGAACTTGCAGGCAGGATTGCAAGGATCCTAAAGTTGTTTACATTGGGACATCACAAATGCAGACAAATGGGTCTCTGTAAGAGTGACCTGTGTGTTCTCTCTCTGCAAGTACTGAACAGTCCACATTTCAGTCTGAAGAGAGCACCCTGCTATAAGCCAACAAGTAGCAAAGGTCAGGTATCTGCTGTGGGGTATGTAGGCAATGTCAAAAAGAGTGGATCTCTCCCTTCCCCAATTATTCTGAACTGTGGTTATCTGGACAGCCAGAGAATAGAAGGGCCCACATACGGTTTTCCAACTTTGTCAGGAGCTTCCCAGGTTAATCTGAAAAGGGCCCCTTCTGTGGAACAGGGGAAGAAAGTAGAGAAACAGGCAGACGGCTCCAGACTGGTAGGTGGCAGGTTTTATAAGCAAAGGGGCCTTTCCTTCGAGGCTTGTCCGGGGCGGCCACAAGATGAGCAGATCTCTGCACCTGCCCGCCAAATCCTCAAAGTTTCTTTCCAGGCTTTACCTGGGTCTGCTCATGCACGTCATTCAGATGATCTGGACACTCATTTTCTTAAGGCCATACCCTTGGGGCAGCTGCAGGAAGCCGGGAAGGGAAGCAGAGTACATATTCCAAAGACAGAGGAGAGGGTGAGGGCCTCCGGAGGGCGGGGCACAGAGCAGTGGAGGGCAGTGGTCACACCCTCTTGCTGACCAGCCGCCCCCCCTCCGACATCACAGTCTGCAGCTCTGAGTATACGAGCACAGTGAGCACATCAGCGAAATCCGATGAACACACACACACACACACACACACACACACACACACACACACACACACAGAGTTTACGTGAGAAGTTCACCCAGACGGCAGGACCGTGAGGGTTATGGGAGCAGAGCACACTGGAGGGAACTGGGAGATAACAGGATATTGTGGGTTATTGTGATTCGCATATTGCGTGTGTACATGTGTGGGCGGCTGTGTGTTCTTAGTTTTGTATGGCAAAAGGAGACTGGGAATTATATCTGTCATGTGGTTATTATGCAAACTACTTTCCATTGTGCGCCTTGAATGGATCTTCTTACCTATGCGGATTTGGCAGCAGCATGCATAAGGCATTTGAAAAATATTGCCTCACCGAGTTAAAAAGAACTTCCCAACTTTGATACATTTCATTATACCACATCTTAAAACATCACATTTGTTAATATTTACCATGAATCTCAACAGAAACATCTTTCAGCATTGAGAAGCTCTCCAGACCACAGCAGCAGATACCATTTTTCCAAATATCTAAATTTTGCTTGAAAGCTCCAATTTTATCGTGGCCACCTGCTTCCTTAAAGGGACGGGTTTACTTCATCTTTCATTTTGTTGTTTTTTGTTTGTTTGTTTTAAGGGAAATATCACCAAAATATTCAAGTCTGAATAATCATAATTTGTCAGTCTGCTGGGAATTTCAAGTAGACGGTTTCATGAATAAGGGGGCTCATTCAGCCCGCAAATGGAATAATCACACGAGGGTTTTCCTTAGAGACAAGCAGCAAAACAGCCTGATGCACAATTCTCACTTTGTCACACAGAATGTACAAGGACATGTCATATACTCAAGGCTCAACATGTACAAGGAGTAGCGATTTTTATCGCATCCGCAAGGTTGTTCATGAATAAAATTGGTCTGCGTGAGTGTGTGCACATGCGTGTGTTGCACGGCAATGAGAAACACAGTGGCGACATGTCGTCTGTGGCCACAGCCGTGACTTGTGCTGAGGTGTCAGTTTTATCCACCATTGTTTTTGCACCGTCAGTGAAAATGTCAGCCCAGTAAAAAAGACACAGAGTGGCTTACTGTTATTATAAGGGTCACTGTGCCTGGGAGGAGTCCCTGCATGGTTTCCGCACATCCCTGACTGCCTGGCCCCCTGCCCAAAGTTCCACGGAGAGTGTCCAATAGGAAAGGGGGTGTGTTCAGATCGGACCCCTGCTGGTGGCTGTCACTGGTCCAACGCGTTTGTCCCTATGTTAAAAATACCTGGACAAGCGGCCAGCGCCCATGCAGGGGGCACGCAATTCGCTACCACAGGGAGATGCATGCATCCGAGTCCTTCCCTTCAGTGCCCCCAGCTGCTGCAAACCCGTACTCTTTCTCTGCTGACGGGTAGTCTCTCCAGATCCAAGGTCTGATCTGTTCATTCTGGACCTCTGACCCCCAACTCCGTTACTTGGTTTCTTGATCTCAACTTGTCTTTCTGCCTGGCCATCACATAAATAATTTTCTGAGTTAAGTGTCCAGTTCATCCCTAGACTGGATTCTCTCTCCCTGGTGCACACTCCTGACGAGACGTCCCCTCTCGAAACACAAATTGTGCACAGTTTACCAACCATAACTGTCCTCCAGGGGGCACTTATCGTTAGTCAATAACTTCAACATACAAGGATTTTATCAATTACTACTTTGCCTGACAAATAGTTTTCGGAGATTAATGACGTGTGAGAATTCTAATGAAGGACTCTAGGCAGCATTTCCCAATTCCCAAACACAAGAATTCTGTCGATAAAGAAACATGCGGCCATGGCACCTGTGAGGAGTTCTGCTAATCACTGAATGTCTTTCTAGGGAAACAAGTCACTATTCTTCAGGTCCATATTCTCTAATATATACAATAAGCTCTATTTAACTTTTATTTATTTATTCATTTATTTATTGTCGAGACACAGAGACAGACAAAGCATGAGCATGAGCAGGGGAGGGGCAGAGACAGGAGACACAGAATCTGAAGCAGGCTCTAGGCTCTGAGCTACCAGCACAAAACCAGATGTGGGGCTCAAACCCTTGAACCGTGAGATCATGACCTGAGCTGAAGTCGGACACTTAACTGACTAAGCCACCCAGGCGCCCCTTTAAAAGCTGGGAAAACAGTTCCTTAGTTTCCAAGTTATAATTTGTTTTACTATTCACAACTATGGAACATTTGTTCCCCAAGACTGTCTCTAAATTTTGTCCTTAGGACAGAAATTCAAATTTGTGGACTTGGAATTCTGGGTTCATTCAGAACATCCATGAATTCTCCTATAATTTTTCACATATTAGAACAGAGTTCCTTTTGGGGGTGCCTGGTGGCTCAGTCGGTTACACGTCTGACTCTTGATTTCGGCTCAGGTCATGATCTCACAGTTCGTGAGTTCAAGCCCCACGTCAGGCTCTGTGCTGACAGTGTGGAACCTGCTTGGGGTTCTTGCTCTGTCTCTGTCTCTGTCTCTCTCTCTCTGCTCCTCCCTCACTCTTTCTCCCTCTCTCTCATAAATAAGTAAACATTAAAAAAAAAAAACCAGAATTCCTTTATAACCCTTTGTGCTTGTTGTTACTTTATCATTATTAATTTTGGTATTAAAGAGAACTCATGGGCCATATATATACACAGGTATTTCTTCTGTAGTTTATTACTTTGAAACTTGGGTGTCTTCACCAAGAAAACACGAGAGAGCACGAGAAGGACAGGGACAGAGAAAGAGGGAGAGGGAGAGAATCCCAAGCAGGTTCCGCACCATCAACACAAAGCCCGATGTGGGGGGCTCGAACTCACCAACCGTGAGATCATGACCTTAGCCGAAAGCAAGAGTCGGATGCTTAGCTGACTGAGCCACCCAGGCACCCTGGAAACTTGGTGTCTTTAATCAACCCCCTCAGTTCTGTTATTTTCACGTTAGAAAGAAAACAAAACAACGCCTACGTCACGTAGCCTATGAGAAGAATACACCTGTGGGGTCCCTCTTCCTTTGACTTGGAAAAGCAGAGAGAAGGTGAGATCCTTTATTCAGACAGACTGTAGGCTCTTCAACATTAAGAACTACATTTCATACTCTTGTATTTCTGGAAACACCAATCATGCCAGGCAGAAAGTTCTCGATAGTAGAAAAAAAGTTTGTGTTGGCCTCCGCCGCACTGTCACAAAAACAGAAACAGTCTTCTGTGTTCTGTCCTCATGGGCACATGGTAGCAACCGGCCTCAATCATCAGCAATGACTCTCCTCTGAAAGTCACCCTACACGTAACAAACATCATCAACCTCTTTTTGAGAATTCTAGATTTTTTCAAGGTTTTCTCGCTCCAGGCGTTGGAGTTCCTGACGATGTTCCACCAATCCCAGTCACTAGTTTGCATCTGACCCAGATCCATGTCTCTCTGTCGCCTTCCTGTGCCCCTGCCGGAGAGAGGAGGCACGCAGGCCTCGACCCTCCCGCCCGCACTCACATATTCGGGACTCTCGTCTTAGCCGTTTTATTAACACAGACAAAAGGAGAAACTGTGGGTGTGTCTGAGGCAGATGATTTGTTTGGAACTGTCAGTCTCATGTCGAGAACTTCGTTCAGAAAAATACGATCATCAACCCAGCTCTGAACGTTGGTTGTGGCTTTGTTGTTCTCGCAGCCTCGCCCTGCTCAGCGTGTCTGGGGACGCAGGGAAATTCCGTGGCTGAGCCTTCAGTGGTGTCCCATCACCTGATGAAACGCGGCTGTTTCTGCCTGATCTTTAGCCTGTTCCTAATACGCGCAATCAAACACCGTTTGCCAATAACTGGCAGAATCCTTTGGGCAAGTTCATGATGACACTCCGACTATGTCCCTCATGCATCATCATGCTTGAGCTCTTTCTAGGAATTGTTCACCTCTCCTGGATTGGTAGAGAGTGACGGAATGCAGGATAATCAGCTCCATACACATCGCTAGGGTGCTGAGCCAACCACAGGTTTCACAAGAGACATGATAGGAACCCACCATCACCTCCTCCCGTAGTTTCTTAAGCCCGGGGGTTTGGGTCGTAATATTTTTGTTTGAGTAATACCAGTTTAGAGCTTTAGAAAAGTGCAGGAGGGGCGCCTGGGTGGCTCAGTCGGTTAAGCGGCCGACTTCAGCTCAGGTCACGATCTCGCGGTCCGGGAGTTCGAGCCCCGCGTCGGGCTCTGGGCTGATGGCTCGGAGCCTGGAGCCTGCTTCCGATCCTGTGTCTCCCTCTCTCTCTGCCCTTCCCCCGTTCATGCTCTGTCTCTGTCTCAAAAATAAATAAAAACGTCGGGGCGCCTGGGTGGCGCAGTCGGTTAAGCGTCCGACTTCAGCCAGGTCACGATCTCGCGGTCCGTGAGTTCGAGCCCCGCGTCAGGCTCTGGGCTGATGGCTCAGAGCCTGGAGCCTGTTTCCGATTCTGTGTCTCCCTCTCTCTCTGCCCCTCCCTCGTTCATGCTCTGTCTCTCTCTGTCCCAAAAATAAATAAACGTTGAAAAAAAAAATTTTTAAATAAAAAAAATAAATAAATAAATAAAAACGTTAAAAAAAAATTAAAAAAAAAAAGTGCAGGAAACCAAAATGCAGCCATGGTCCTTGAATTATCCGAACTAGAATTATCTGGAATACTTATAAAACCATAGATTCCTGATAATATCTCTGAACAATGTGAATCTTTTATGAGAAATCCAGGTGGTTGTTTTTCTAACCCCAAATTTGAAAATCACTGCTCTGGCCTGCATTCTGAAGGCTAAGAATTTTGTTTTATTAGGCAGAAGGACATGAAACCTGACTTTTACAGGAGGGATCAAGGACAATTTTAACCCAAACTCTATTAAAGGGGTGTTGTCCTGTTTTGAAATGGAAAATAAAACTAGTCATCTTAGGTGATACTCTGCAGTTAGACAATAAATCAAAATCATGACACACAGGAGGAAGAGGGGAAATGGAATTAATCTACCTCATCCATTCTAATTGTACTTTGTCACCCATATTACCCTTTTGGGTTAAGTTCATATGTACTCCCTCAACCCTCTTCTCTTCCATGCAGGGACAGGAGAAGACTGAGGAAAGAGGCGGCAAAAAGCAAACAAGGTTGTAGCTGAGAGGTTTGTGCCGCTTAAAAGTAGAGATACTGAATCAAAAAGCCTAAGAAAAGAGCAGAAAAAACTGTATCAATAAAATAAAATAAATAAGATATAAAAAAATGTCCGTATCAATACAACACGAAGCTTGTCTGACGCCCTCACAGTTACCAGAGAGAACGATCTAATTCTGGCAAAAATGTAATGAGTTCTGTGGGTACAGCTGAAATGTAGAGAATACAGGGGAAAAGGAAAATTATATCATAAACCATGTAGGACATCCCAATATGCCAACCGGCAGGCAATTTTAAGCAGATTAATAAATATTTTGAACTGATATTAACGTAAGAGACAAGAGGATACGACTTTCCATATAATGAATGGGGTAATGTTATTACTGCAATGGGTTTCCCAGAGTGCGTTCTGTATATTAAAATCTAGATTTGCGTTGTCATGAAAATGGCTCCACACAATAAATGCATCATGGGTTAGCTCCCGTAATAAGAGACTGTGTTCTCCTCTCCTGCTATCTTCCTGTAGTTAGCAAGCGGAGACTCCTTCTCTCCAACCCAAGCTTCCGCTCCCCATTTGCACATATTTGCAGCAGTGATGTTAACAGCAAACATACTAGAATTCCCTGTGCCAAATGCGGGTGATGGGTGCTAAGAACCCTCCCCTCCTGCAAGGATGCTCTCAGGAACACCCGTGACACAAGAGGAACAGTCTGTAATATGGTTTAAGTTTCTATGTACTTCTCGAAAACGGAAATACACATTTTAGGTTTGAACTTATGTTATAAAGGTTTTGAAATACCGCTGAAGTCATTTCAGAGACCCTGGGGAAAATGGATAAATTGATACCAAATAATAGTCAACATGAATGTCGGATGCAGAGACTACTAATTTAGGGATATGAAAGGATTTCTGCAAGGCAACAGGAAATTCTGTCTTAATAAACTGCATATTCACAATCTTCAAGTGAAACTTTCAAACATTTAAGTATTAGTGGCACTAGTTAAATTACAGAATAAATTAGCGTAGGGACACCTGAGTGGCTCCGTCATTTAAGCCTCCAACTCTTGATTTTGGCTCAGGTCACGAGCTCACAGTTCAGGAGTCCGAGCCCCGTGTCGGGCTCTGTGCTGACAGCGTGGAGCCTGCTTGGGATTCTCTCTCCCTCTCTCTGCCCCTTCCCTACTCAAGTGCACTGTTCTCTCAAAATCAACAAACATAAAAAAATTTTTAAAAAGAGTAAATGAGAGTAATGTTAGTATTTACTATATGATATGCTTTACTCACTACTCCAAGTCCAGACCTGGGACAGTTTCTGGTACTGACTGGCTCATCAAATACGTGTTAAGTATTGACTAAAAACATGCCTAGTTATGGGACGCCTGGGTGGCTCAGTCAGTTGATCGTTCCACGTCGGCTCAGGTCATGATCTCACAGTTTTTGAGTTCGAGCCCCGCGTCGGGCTCTGTGCTGACAGCTCAGAGTCTGGAACCTGCTTCAGATTCTGTGTCTCCCTCTCTCTCTCTGCCCCTCCCCTGCTCACACTCTGTCTCTCTTTCAGTAATAAATAAACGTTAAAAATTTAAAAAAAAATGCCTAGTTATAATATCTCACCTTTGCATTATCTGTTTTGGTCACCAAAAACTGTGAGGCTTCACACAGCACGTGACCTATGGTACAATATTGATTTTCAAAAGTAGCTATATATTTAACTTTATTCCCTGAGAAATTTCTTCTGGAGAATTTTCTTCTTGATTTGAGAAGACCCATTACTTTAATGCCAATCACTGATTCTATAGTGACAGTGACAGATAACTTCCTGTAATGGTAAGACCCTAGCTGGATGAGAAAATTTAAGCATGAGGAGAGGAGGTAACTTGGCTAGGTCACATGGCAGTTCATGACAGAGTAAGAATTTCACCTAGGTACTCAGAGTCCCGTCTGTCCAAGATTTTGGTCACGTAAGAAGAGAACCAAAAGAGTCCAGCTGCACACAATTATGGGAAGGAAGTATTTCCAAGAGGGAAAGAGAAAGGGATTTATGATTTCAACAAGCAAACCCAAGAGAGCATTCAAGGACAGTGGGGGCTAAGAAAAGTCCTTGTAGAAATTAAATGTGAAGCCACTTTGCAAGTTGTTAAGGTGGGAATAGAAGGAAAAGGACGACAGTGAGAATAAGTTATTTTTTCATGATTTTTGACAGTTACAGAAAGGGAAGATAATAATCAGTCAAGCCAGTCAAAGAAAGACCTTTTTAGAGAGAGAGGTAAAGAAATGGACGTGTAGAGAAGGAAAAAGCTAATGGTGAGCGAAAGATTAAAAGAGGAGAGAGACAGAGACAGGTGACATAAGAAAAAACAAAGCATTGCTAGAACGAGTTCTCAGAGAAGAGGAAGAAGGGCAACCTCCAGGAGGTGGTGTTACATACAACAGACTGTTTCTTGGAATCCACCATTTAACTATTAGATACAACGGGTCACCTCAGTGAAAAGGCTAGACATTTTAAAAACAACAGGCTGTTTCTGTACATCTAGTCAATTTCAGAACATCTTGATACAGCTGATAGTTTTCTTTTCAAGGGTAAGATTCTGTTTTTAGGGTTTTATCTCCAACACTTGACAATACCCATAAACTTCTTTTATGCACCAAGGAGTTAGTTAGGAAAGGGTCATAAATATCAATGTGAATGGTGTGAAGTGATTTGATGAATGGCATCGTGAAAAATCAGCTTGTTTAAACAGAACCCTAAACATTTATCTCACTGAATAGAAGAGGTACTGAGACCTTTTTTTAGCCTAATATCTTTTTGATGGTTTTTATGGGGACAAGGATCCTTGGTCCGTTATCCACATAGAAAATTGGATGAATCAGAGTTCTCAAAGTGTATTACTGAGATTCACGCCATGTAGGGAGGGTATATGTTTAACCTTTAAAAAAGCTTGAGGCAAAGACTTTTTGTTTTTAATACTTCAGTTAAGAACCAATGGAAACGTACTTTTCTGCAAAGGTAATTGATTCAAGTAACACTGCAGACTAAAGAGTGGAAAGTATGTAGGTTTACACCAGAGTCATTTCTCTGCGTTTTGTTACACTTTTTGAATTTTTCAATAAATAATATGAAGAGTAAATACAAGGAAATGGAGCGAAATTAAATTAATATTTGTCTTTGTATCATGCATGCCCTAAGAGATCTGGGAATATTGAAAAGAAGAACATTATACATGATTTATATGCTGTTAACAAAATAGAAAAGAATGTTATATTTGCTCTACCTCAGGTATAAGTAGTCATATTTTGTAATGGACAAACACATCCTAAAAAAAAAAGAATGAGACTAGAAAGGGATTACGTTTGTCAAGTCAGAGTTGTAGGAAAAATTATGAAAAAGCAGAAAATATAAATACTTCGTCTTTCGGAAGGGACACTGAAAAACACCTAATCTAATCTGTCACTGTCACAGAATTTCCTCTACACTGTCCATTTCAAAACATCCTAAGTTCGAACTACATACCAGTCACCAGGTTTGCAATGGTGAATAAGGTATGTTTCCTACCCTCAAGAAAATAATAGTACAGAAATATAAAAATAGCAGGGAAATGAATAATGTTTAGGTAATATACACTAGTCTATTGTTCACAATTATACAAAATAATTTGTTTCATCAATATAGCAGCAACATAGAGGAGGGAGTGGATAGTTCTTCCATTTTGGGTCAGAGAATGCATCAGCGAGAAGGGAACACGAGGGGGAGGATGTCTAGGTATGATAAGGTTTACCAGGAAGACACATGAAGATTTGTCTTCATAATACTCAAGTATTTTCGATATACCTGAAGTGTATTTGAAGCATAAAATGGAATGAGGTGTTTAGGGAATGTGTTCTGGTGCTTCTGAGTTGTAAGTCACTGGCATGTACCTGCAGCACAGACATGGGGAAGGTCCGTGGACAAGGAGACTGGAAGGGTGGGCAGGACCATCGGAGCTCTCGTGTGTCAGGTCGACACATCCAACCAACCTCACACTGGAAGCCCCACGAGGTAGGGCAGAGAATCCAGTGGCACGGGGTATGACCAGATTTGCTATGAGACAGATTACGACAGTGGAACGTGGAGAGGAGGGTCAGGTAAGGACAGGCGAGTTACATACGAAGTGACTGCAATAGTCCAGCCACAACAGAAGGGAAGAACAACAGTGGGGCTAACACACGCATGAGGCAGAATTCCAAGAAACCTCTTTGGATATGGAGTTAAAGATAAACACTTGCTGAGTGTCGCAGGGCGATTTAACTGAGATCAAAGTTTCTGGAAGGCTTCACCCCTGGAGAGGACGGGTGGTTTTAGCCAGTGGTGGTTTTAGCCACCAGTTTTAGCCACTGGTTTAGCTCAGGGTTCCGAGAAAGGCTCTGCGGTGCCTCTGATGAATGTAAACTCTTCTGTGACAGTTTCAAGAGCACTCTGGATGTCACTTACTTCATGGTGATAACGTCCCAGGTGCCTGTGATCAGTGAACACTGCCTTCTTCACAGACCTTTAGCTGGCATCTAAATCAGTCTATGTGCTTCACTGAGCGCTTGTAAATAACTACAAACTAACTGCTCCTGTTGTGCAGAGGATTCTGCAGAAGGAAAAACCAAAGTTCCTCCGTGGTCTGTTTGGCAGAATGGATGGAAAATGAACCTCCTTCTGACTTAGGCAAAGCAACACACGGATGTACCTTTATGGCTCTCGTAATAAGAAATAGGAAAAGGTCCCTGTGATGTTTTGTAGAGGACCCTACAAAGTTAACTCACTTGTATCAAAATGATATCCTTAGACCATTATAAATAAAGACACTATAAAGAACGAGGCTCATCTTTGCTGATATTCCTTCCACTGAGAGACTGGCACCGAAGTTTGTTTTACAGTTAGCCTCTCTGTGCTTTATTCCATCAGACAAGCCTTATGGAAAATAATGGCGTGGCTCTTGCGTTAAACCCTTTGTATAACTTTCCTGGGACCAAACTGTGCTCCGTACTTGGCCAGGGAGTTCACACTGTTAAAACAAGAGGAAAATGGTCCAAGAAGCTTTGGAATTTCATCAGTAACATGTTCTACTTTAGCAGGCTCAATCTCATGTTTTCTGAAAGAAAGATGTCTCACCTTAATTTCTCGTAATGTATTCGTATTTCTGATGACCACAAACTAATCCTATTGGTACTTGATCATGGAGAAGATGCAACTTAACTGTTCTAGTGTAGAACTTGCAAGATTTCTAACACTGGCAAATCTCATCACTGAAAACTCCATGTGACATACACACAAACCAGAAATTGTAAAATAACCTATATACTCCATCAAAAATTTTCAAATTTTATTGAGGCGTAATTTACATCGACTCAGACCCATCCATTTTAAGGATACAGCTATTGAATTGTGCGCATTTTAGAATGTTGGGTAAATATTACCACAAACATGATATAGAACATTTCCCTCATTCTAAAGATTTCTCTTCTGTCAGTCTGCACTTGGTGCCCTCACTAAAGTCCTGGCCCTTGGCAAATGATCCACTTTTTGTCACAATGGTTTTAGATTTCCATAATCTTATACAAGCTGAATCGTACAGCTCTAGTCTATCGTATTTCTCTAGTGCAGCGCTATGAATCCAAGACGTATCACCTTTGTGGGAGTGTCTATTGCTGAGTAGTATTCCACAGTAGGGGAATACAATCATTAGTGTATCCACTCTCTACTAGATAGATGTTTGATTTCTTAAAAGTATTTGGCTGTTGGGAATAATGTTGCCATGGTCTAATGGGGGAGATATGGAGGAAACAACAGTAGGAGTGATATAAAGAAGGGTGATGAGCCAAGGAAGGCAGGTGAACTTTAGAAGCAAAAAGGCAAGGAAGCCTCCAGAAGGAATGCAGCCCACTGACACCTTGATTTTAGACTCTGTCCTTTAGGACTGTAAAAAATACACTGTGTTGTCTTAAGCCACCAGTTTGTGCTAATTTGTCACAGTAGCAATGAGACAAATACAGGTTCTGGTTGGTCCATGTTTGAGTGTTTTCACATTATGCGCTACTTTTGTAGGTAAAGAATGGCTGAGTCACGTAGCACATATGTGGCATTATCTCAAATAATTAGATCACCTTAAAACATACTGTGTGCTAAGGGGAGGAAAGTTTTGCTATCACTTGTCACTAAAACTAACTTAGGCACTATCAGGATAAATTAATTTTTGTGAGTGGGGCGCCTGGGTGTTAAGTCAGTTAAGCGTCCGACTTTGACCCAGGTCATGATCTCGCGGTTTGTGAGTTCGAGCCCCACGTCGGGCTCTGTGCTGACAGCTCGGAGCCTGGAGCCTGCTTCTGATTCTGTGTCTCCCTCTCTCTCTGCCCCTCCCCTGTTCACGATCTGTCTCTTACTTTCTCTAAAATAAATAAAGACTAAAAAAAAATTTGTGACTACAATTATGTGCAGGAGAGTCAAAGAGAGCGATGTTTTGTACCTGACTAATTATATAATGTTGGGAAGGCTACACAGCTTCTTTACTCTCCGGTTTCCTTATCTACATGATGGGAATATCAACATAAGTGACAATATGTATATAACCGGAACAGAAGAACCAAACATACTGCTCACATTAGATGCTATCGTTACTACTATTTGGAAATTCCTACAAAGACACCCCTTAAAAACAATGTGTATATGTATGGCTATCCCAGGTGGACAGTGGCAATTAAAACAATGTGATGGTGAATGGTGTTAGTTACAAAAACTATTTTCAAGTTTACACATTCATGTATTATCTGTCCAGTTTAGGTAAAATCAATTATAATACAATTTAAAAAATTTGTTTAGGGGCGCCTGGGTGGCTCAGTTGGTTAAGCGGCCGACTTCAGCTCAGGTCATGATCTCGCGGTCCGTGAGGGCTGTGAGTTCGAGCCCCGCGTCGGGCTCTGTGCTGATGGCTCAGAGCCTGGAGCCTGTTTCGGATTCTGTGTCTCCCTCTCTCTGACCCTCCCCTGTTCATGCTCTGTCTCTCTCTGTCTCAAAAATAAATAAATGTTAAAAAAAATTAAAAAAAAATTTGTTTAAATTGCATTTGTCGGGGCGCCTGGGTGGCGCAGTCGGTTAGGCGTCCGACTTCAGCCAGGTCACGATCTCGCGGTCTGTGAGTTCGAGCCCCGTGTCGGGCTCTGGGCTGATGGCTCAGAGCCTGGAGCCTGTTTCCGATTCTGTGTCTCCCTCTCTCTCTGCCCCTCCCCCGTTCATGCTCTGTCTCTCTCTGTCCCAAAAATAAATAAATGTTGAAAAAAAAATATTAAAAAAAAAATAAATAAATAAATTGCATTTGTCACAGTAATCATAGGATAATAGTATATAATCAATAAATTACCATAAACAATAAATTGATATTACTCCTAAGTTATGTAAGAAATACTAGATTATGTGAGTGTGTGTACATGTGCATGCAAGTGGAAAGACAGAGACCATCTGATCAAGCCTCTAAATTTCAGCCGTGATGTAGAGTAAATATAGCAAAATGAGTTACATATGTCTATATCCATATCCGTATCTAATCTCTCTCTCTCTGTCTCTGTCTGTCTGTCTCTCTCTCTCAATACATCTAAAGCCACAAACCTATGTCAGAGATGGTAGTGTATTCTTCCACAATGTCTGGCTACCGTCCTCAGCCAATGATGACTAGTGTCTAGACCCATCAATGCCTTAAAGGCTGCACTGAGGTAATCCCCTAATTCTATCATTCTTTCCCCATTGATTATTATGAATGTTCTCATGAAGAGTAAATTCCCTCGTCAACCTGAGGTGATCTTGGACGATAGTGCCAACATAAATTCTTTATCATTTTCCAAATATTCGGGTAATTTCCTAGCATCCTCTTCAAGGAGTTACCCCTATCTTGGTAACTCATGTGAAATCAGCATTCTATTCGACCATTATTTGAGTGGTTTCTAGCATTACTGAAGAAGAAAAACTATATTAGGGAAAAAACTAAAGCACAGTTTTCATTAGAATAGGAAAGAGTAGAAATTAACTTTATGGAACAGTTAAACAGCAATGGGAAAACACACATTGTGCCTTCTACTTCAGTGGTAAGAAAAATTTCAGGTATGTGGGAAGATCAGACGTTATTTTTTAAGTCTTCGAAATAACTGTGCCTTTTATAATGGAACTATTAAGCAACAATAAAAATGCAAACACACAACCCTCTGAAGTCATAATGTACCCTGTTTCAGTATCAACATTCCAGCTTATCTTCATGTGTCTGATGCAAAATCACCATTTTATGTCAAGAACAGATTCTGAAGATCTTCAGTTTACGGCTTAGAAAATGAGCTCATTTTTTTGGAGCTATGTAACATTCAAGTAGTCCCTGTAGACACAAACTCAAAGAGGAAAAATGAAACGGTGAAGAACAGGACATTTTCAATATAATACATACAATACACATAACGAAGACTTTGCAAAGGATAACTCACCTAGGCTAAACCCTGAATGAGATTATTAACGCTTACACTTCTTAATGAAATAATGCATCTAGGGAACGCCTATCAACGCTGCTGAAATCTCTGGTGAAAGCTTTATGGGAACTTCATGATAATTGTGAACTCAACCTGAGTCCTGTGCTCCTGGAAAACAGTGATGACTAAGCAATCCCCCCACCTCTTTGTACTTCAAGAAGTAACTTACTGCAAAGAATCACCTTTCCAAGTAAGACTGAAAGGCTCAAAAATGACTCCGCCTTTTGTTAACCTCTGACAAGGCCATACAGACCCTCCAGATTCCCATTCTTTGCTTCATAAATGATGAGCTGGGCGGTTCGTCCCCACTGACCCATCTGGACAACATGACTGATGATGTGACTTGAACCAGACCTCAGTCAGGCTCCCTTCCCAAGCTGCCATTTGCACTCTGACTCGTCACAATGCAGAACAAGCCTCTGAGTGGCCCCTTCCAAGGAAAAAGGAAAGAAAAAAAGAGAGATACACAGAGAGACACCTAAAGAGAAAGACACAGAGAGAGAACCTACAGCATTACAGAAAGAGAGTGATGGGGGGAGGAAGTAGGGAACAAAGGAAGGAAGGAAAGAAGGAAAGAGGAAAAGAAAGACCACAAAGTAAGCCTCTGCTCAAGTGCTCAAGTGCACTACACACATGCATCTGGTCATTTCCAGCTTCCTTTATTCCTCTGGATAAAAAAAAAAAAAAATAAGCCAAGCCCTCCAGCCTGATCCTGGAGAAGCCCGCAGATCTTACAGGCAGTGCTGTCCATTACAACAGTCTGCTCATTACGGTACTGCTGCACCTTCTGCTGTAATGGTCTTTTCCAACAGTCTCTCCCTTCCCGAGTTCAGATTTGGTTCCATCTGCTCTTCGTAATGGGTGGGCCACATGGACACTACCTAAAATGATCCATCTCACCTCTAAGAGTAAGAAAAGGCGGGCAGTAAAACAGAACAAAACAAAACAGTGCCTGGGGTGACGCAGTAGGGAACCGACACCACGGCCTATGCCGGATCCCCGCCCAAAACAAACTAACCAACAAACTAACTTGAATCTGAATCCAACCAGGCCTCCGGCTCCAACTACACTCCCTACGGGAGATAGAGAAGTTGGAAGAATAAACTTTTTTGTTTGTTTTTTAAACCATGAGGACAGTGAGTACCAAGTCAAGACCATGGCAGATTCTACAAGGCACATGAACCCACTTCCTTTAACCAACGAATGCCCTGAAGAAAATGGGGAAAATCTTAGGTTAAAAAGGCTTAAAAGATACATTAAGAATAAGACCTAAACTTTGGGTCCTGACTTTATCTGTAGAAAGATATCTTGAGACAATGAAGGAAAATTGCACATGGACTAGACGATATTAAGGAACTATCATTAATTTTGTTGGGTCTTAGTGCAGTTCTATTTTTGAAATAGCCTCATTTATTCGAGATATGCTATAATATTTAGAGGTGAAATAATATATTTGACACTTGCTTTAAAACACTCAGCAAAATTAAAACAAGGTGAGTCACTGCTATTATTTGTGGTCAACGGAGTGACGGGCCTGTAAGAGTTCTGCATGCTTTTCTGTATAATTCCTCCGTGTTTGAAAATTTTCCTAATGCTGACAATGTTGGTTATGGACTTCGGGTGTTCACTCTGGCACGTAAAGAGCTTCCAAGTCATCACTCCTGTCCTTTTAACAAGAAAAAAAGCTGAACTGAAAATTGACAACTTTTCTTGGACTCATCAGAGAACGAAGGTGGCAGGGAAAACTGCAACCACGGAATCTGGAGATTCAGATACACAGAATCAAGCCGCAAACAGCTTATCTGGAACAGAAGCTGCTAGAACCATACACGGGTAGGACCCCGCGAATGGAGACTTTGATGAACGGCTGGAGGCTGAGCTTGGAGTAACAGGAGAACGACACACTGTGGGGGCCAATTCTGAGAGACAACCACATGGTCAAGGGTTTTACCTCCAGGAGCCCCACCATATCCTCCAAAAACATCCCCTCAAGTTTCTGGCAGGAAGAGAAGAAAATTAAAAATTTTAAAATACTTGAGAACATTTTTATGACAAAGACCTGCTCTCCTACCACTGACCCTATCTTTGTCCAGCCCGGTGAGGGACACTCATCATGATCTAGCCCTCCAGTCACGCCTCACTTGTTAGGGTGGCAGTCCTGAGACACAGAAAGTAGAAAACAGCCATTTAATTATAAAATTATAGAATACTTCTCACCCCCCCCCCCCCCCACACACATACTATATCACTACATCACAGGGTTTTCAGTGGAACAACAGTGGCTCAAAGAGTTTCAAGACAAAGACTCTACTTAAGAAGGAGCTCTTTGTGGGGTCCCTGGGCGGCTCAGTCGGTTAAGCATCTGACTCTTGGGTGTTGGCTCAGCTCACGATCTCACAGTTCATGAGTTCAAGCCCCGCATCGGGCTCTGCAACGACCGCTCAGAGCCTGCTTGGGATTCTCTCTCTCCCTCTCTCTCTGCCCCTCCCCTGCTCACGCCATCTGTCTCTCTCAAAATAAAGAAATAAACTTAAAAATTTTAAAAAATAAAGGCTGTTTTTCTTTCCAAAAACAACGGCAGAGACAGAAATAAGGACGCGAGAAGAAACCGAGCTTGTGACGCCCACTAGAGCAAACACGACACGCAGGCCAGCCCCGGGCAGGCCTGTCACAGAGCCACACGCCAAGGACCCTCTCACCATGGCTGCAGATCCACGAAAAATCCCAAGACGTCATAAAAGGCAAGAAAAAACACAGTCTGGAGACTGTGACGGGTTTATTTTGACTTAAAAGCTTTATCGGATTAGTAACACAAGACATGATTAATAAATACTGGCAGCATTCTGAGTGACAACGTATATTCTTGTTCCTGCCTCAACACTCTTCCAAGTGGTGCTCGCGAACATCTGCAGGAATAGGCTAGCGCTGATTCTGGAGTTACACCACCGTAATTTTTAAAACCAGTTATTTTTATAAAATTGTACTATTTAAGCCTAAAACCATATCAATTAGACAGATTCTTTAATTTTCTTAGGGAAAAAAAATATATGTACTTCTAAATTTCCAAGTGTTTTTTTTTTTTTTTCCTGTAAATAAAAGTTTTCTCCAAATACAAAATGGAGACACCCAAGGCCTTGGCTATATCACTCTTTCAGTGACACAACTCTCGTTGACTGGTTCGAAGAAATAACATCTGACAAGGTTAATACAAGCAATTTATTCCAAAGGTGAATGTTATCTCAGTAACTGAAGAAACGTTTCAAAGAAAAAACACGGAAGAAGAGCCACTGTGGATAAATGAACAACTTTAACTGCCGTGAAAGACACAGCAGCTGCAGGATATATATAGAGGGAAATTACATATTTAGAGGGAAAGACTGAGATGTTGAAAGAAGAGCTAAATTAGAGAGTTCTGGATTCAGAATAGGGAAGAAACAGAAGCCTTAAAGTGCAAAGCTCGGTGCATTAAATTCACTGGCGTGACTTAATTATTATTATATATGGGTAGCGTGGTAAGGGTTCATTGTTGCTAAGCAATATTCAGGAAAACAGCAATATTGATGTGGGTTCCCCAGCAGAAAAGGGAACAGAAGTACGGAGGGAAGCAGGATTGGGTATGGGCAGAGCATTATTAAAGTTCTGTGATGGGTATGTGAGATTTCCTAACACCCTGTTCCTTCCATTTTTACTTCCTCTAAGTTTTCCTCAATAAAATGTTTCACATTTTGCCCTTGACATTACAAATATTAGTGTATTTTTACTGGACAACCTGTCATGAGAAAATCAAGACCTTTTATTCAAGGGTTCATTGTTTACTTACTCAACATCAACCACATGCTAGATCTAAATCCTGGATTTATTACTCTTTTCCACATTCCAACCAAGAACTTGGAAGGGAAATAAAGACTGAAAGCGTTTATCATCAGATTCTAAAGAATATCAGAACAATGATAATCATGATGAATTTGTAGCAATTATACAATATCCCCCTAACTTAACAGAGGAACAAATGAATAAACGCAGAGGAATCAGTAAACTGGCAGAATCATCAACAATTTGTTTTCATGTCTGCCGACCAGAGCCACCTGCACGGAGCCTCTGCTGCTCAACAAGAAGAATGTCACACGCTGGAATAATCACCTCACCATAAGGCCAGAGTATTTCTGTTTCTTGGGGAATAAAATCACTCAACTTTTTGCAACTTGGTTGACATTTTCTCTTAATTAAAGATGGTTTGTATTAAAAAAAAAAATTTAACTTTACTATTGGCAAAGGCTAGGAAATAGGTAAGAAATCTGACATTGACTTGTGGCCTTGGGTCCCCAGCCCAGCTAGCAAATTCTCTTCGTTACCAAGGTTAGCAGTCAGCATCGTGGGTGTCTGCGGAGGGGGAGCCAGTGTTGTAAATATGCTGGGAGAGACACAATCCAAGCACCAAACAAGGCTACCAATAAGACAGGAGGCTACTGATGACCTCAGAGTGACATCATTTCCTCTGTCAAACGTGACTACATAAATGTGAATGCTGAGTTCAGGGTCCCTGAACTCTGCTGCCCAACAGAGCCCCATCCTCCATGCTAACACCTTACCTAAAGCACCAGTCAGTGACTGACTGGAAAGGACTGATTTCTGTTACACAAAATATCTTATTTATTTTTGAGCCTTCCCATTTTGTCAACACCACTTTTAAATCCAACTAGCTTCCAAGAGCTGTTGAACTAGCTGATTCTGTCATAATGCTTCCTCCTTATACCCCTGTTTGGGTGGAGGTCCATATGGTCTCTCATGTAGACAGCTGCAGCAATAATGAACGTTTTTCCCTTACTCCAGAAGTGACCTCGCCCTGTCCATCATACACTCTGCATGAGAATGACCTATCTAAACAATTACATGACCATGACCTTCCTTCCTGCTGTCTTCAGGCAAACATGTGAATTGCTTACCTTGGCATGCTAGGTGTCTGATGACATCAGCCCTACCCGCTCTTCCCCTTACGCCTCTTCCTACCTCCAGTGACGTCACACCTGTTCCTGGCTTTGACCACAGCTAGCTCTTCAACGCTGCCATTCTTTATGCTACTGTGCACGATTTTCTGCCATCTGTACACATTCAGCTCCTTAAACAAGCTGCCGTCTGTTAATGTTTAGAACCAGTTTCCTTTGGGTCCTTGAAATGGCAGCTTGTGACTGGTTCCCCTCTGCAGACCATTCTGGGTGAGTCTATCTTCCTTGTGTTCTCAGTGCCCCAACGTACTTCATCTCCATTTTGACTCACTGCACTTCAATTACTGGTTTTGTTCGTACTCTTTCCATTAGATTAAGTTCCTTGTGGACAGGGACTTTTGCCTTAATTTGCTGTAAACTTTTGTGTTTGGTATTGTCTGGAATATACAGTAAGAACCCCACTAAATGTTTGTCAAATGAGTGAACACTTTATAATAATAACTGTTTTCAAGACAGGTCTTTTAATTCTGTCTTCCCCTCTGATTGCATGTTAATCTCGAGAAAATAACTTATCATTTCATTCCCTTTTGGAAATCTCACACACTCCTCATGGACAAATGAGTGAATTGGAGTTGTCTCTGTCACTGGTTCATTTTCTACCTTATTTGAAAGCTCCTTTTGTTAGCTGCCGTGTACCCAAGTCGAGTAGAAATCATTACTCCGTCTTCTTTACACAGCCCTGCCCATCTCTGTCTTCACATCTCTGAGCAAGCATCCCTTAGGCCATTAACATTTTTCATTATTTAAAAATAAAAATTTTTACTTAGAAAAGAGCACAGGCAAACTAATAATGCCAAAGAGTGTTTCATTTTGCATTCTAGTTTTAGGGTAATTTCTTATTTCTCTATTAGATTAGTTGAAAGCAAGTACCATGTATGTTATTAATGTTTATCTCCCATCATATCTTGCACATCATAGCAGTTCAATGTATTTGTCATGTAACAAAAGTGAATTAATGGACGAATAAGAAATGAGTGCTTAGTGTGTGTATGTGTGTGTGTATGTGTGTGCATGCATGAACATAAACCATGGTGATTGCTGTAACTTGATCACGGAGATTCCCGTCCTGCATTTCCTGAGCCTTTTGTGTTTATCGCCAGTACGATGAGGATTTCAGTTAAGTCTATCACGTAAATGATGGCACAGTAACTAACAGGGAGGTAAATCATGTTTAATAACTGAAAGCCATTATCCCACATCTCTTATAAGTACCAGAATGAGGAATGCCCAGGCTCTAGGTCTCGTGCAAACCAGAAGGAAGAAGGAAGGGAAAGGAAGAGCGGAGGAACGGGTATGCTGAGTAACTTTCTGACAAGAAGAGGAAAACTGACTTGGATCAATGTAGACCGGATCCCAGAAGGCAAGAAACCTTAATACAACAGGACTTGTAATTAGACTATTCTTAGAGCATGTTAACACCTCATTAATGTGAGTGGGCTCTGACCTTAACATGTTAGGCGTTTTAATAATTACCTTGGGAATAGCAGAGAGTTCCCTTCTTTGCAACTTAAGTGTTTCTCTGTTTTTAGTGAAGTATCAGATGCCACGGGGTCACTTCAAACTCAGTGTTCACAGACGGTCTTCACCAATCCACTTGGTGAGGTCAGAAATGCCTCCACGGGATCAGAGACAGGACAGGCATGTGACTGTACCAGTGTGAACCATTATTACAAGAAATTACAAAGCCAACCCCTATTAGAGAATCATTACTGCAAGAAAATTTTAAATACAGGCATAATAAATAAATCCTATGATTAGGCCAATTAAGGATTGTTTAATGAAAACTCTTAACCACGCACACAATTTACTTATAGAGTCTGTTTCCAGGAGCTGAAGGTAAATAAGTAAAAATGAGCATAAAGATTCGGTTAGAGGGATGGTTACTGCAAATTGTTCATTAGAAAAGAATTTTCCAATAATCCAAGCATCAATAGTAAGAGTGCACTGAGTACTATGCAGCCATTAAGATCCTGAGTAGAATTATCTTTACTCACTTGGCTAGTTATTGACAAATGCAAAAGGATAGATACGCCAATGATATATAAGCTGGGACAGTGAATTATGCAAGATAGAGGTTTAGAATAAGGACCTGGGCTTGTCAGCATCCATTACTGGTATTGCTGTTCAGTATTTCTGAGTCTAAGCTTCTTCAAGTGCAAAATGGTGGGCCCAATAAAATGGCTTTCAGTGCCTAAAATATTAGGAAAGATTTTTATTTCAATGGTAGATACAACCAGGGAAAAAAAACCCACTCTTCCCCCAACACACACCTAGAACTCCCCTACGCTCTGCATCCAGATTGCAGGACCAACACCAAGCCACTCAGTTATGAATTCATGAGGCGGTGCTCAACATTTAGATACTCACTGCTTTGTTACTCCTTGCCATACGACTGGAAACTAGACTGGAAGCAAAAGTCATCTCAGTTGGACTACTATCAGGGATTATGCAAACTGGTGGAATGGCTTTAACGAGAAGAGATGCTGAAAAGAACGATGAAAATTTCAAAGGCATTACATCATTTAGTAACAGCATTAAATCGCCTTTTCACCATGTTTACCACCATCACACAAACAAGGAAACAAATCTGCAAAGAACAGTGGCTCACGCACAAAGTCTACGTCTTAGCCTAACCGCGTAGTTACTTCAAATACGCCAAGCATTTCCCTTTTTTCTAAGCATAATGGTTAACATGTTGTTTACCTTCTAAACCTGGGTTTTTCAGAACTGCTGCAGTTATTAGGAAAGCAGTGTCATGCGAACCCCGAGAAAATGCCTTCTTCACTTTCCATTCCTTTTCTCCTTCTGTGTTAGTTTCTTATGCCATAAATTACCCTAAACTTAGTGGCTTTGAGCAAGACAAATGCCTTCTTATAGTTCTTGAAGTCGGAGGTCTAACATGGCTCTCACTGGGTTAAAATCAAGATGTCCACAGGACTTCGCTCCTTCTGGAGGCTGTTGGGGGGAATCTGTTTCCTTCAACAGTTTCTGGAAGCCACTGAGATTGCCTGGCTCCTGGCCTCGCTCTCCACCTTCAAAGCCAGCTAGATAACATCTACAGATCTCTCTTTCTCGGTCACTCTTACACGCGCACACACACATGCATCCCTCTCCGATTCCTGCCTGGTTCTTTCGCTGACCCTCCTGGATCACCCGGAATAATAATGTCCCCATCACAAACTCCTTAACCTTTTGCTGTGTAAGGTAACACATTCACAGGGTCCAGGGATTAGGGCACTGACAGCTTGGTGGTGACCATGATTCTGTCTACCATACAATCCTTCTAAACAATCCTTTACACCAAAATGATCCTGTTTTCGCATAAGCATTCACTTTTTAATATCCCTCAGTGATTCTCCATCACTTTCAGGACAAACTCCACGACCTTGCCACACACAGGACCCAGCCCAGTAAATCTGCATTTCCATCCTTAACTTGCATGAGTTTCTTGACTCCCATCTTCTTTGTCCCAGCTGTCCTGACACTGTCCTGCCCCTTACTCCCTCCAAGTGGCCTCTTCCGTTAGCCCAGGTGAGAGACAGGAGAGGACTCAATGAGGCAATGATGAGACAGAGGGAGGAAAAAGGAGAGTTTCATGGTATATTTAGGAAGCAGAACTATCTTTGCTTAGTGATCTCTTAACTATGGGGTACTCTGAGCCGACCAGTGTGAGAAAGGAAAGTAGGGAAGCCAAATTCTGAACAAAGAACAGGCTTTGGGGTGGAGGAAGGTCACGAATTCAGTTTGTCACATACAGATGAAAATATACAGTAGACGTGAGAAGGGCATTATTACCTTTTATGGACCTTCATGAAAAATTCAAGACTACCACGTATATCAACGACTCAGAGTACACTTGAATTATTTATTTATTTGAATTACACATCTTTTTAAAAAACCAGATAAACACCTGACAATACAAGGAGCTATCACTGTCTAAAAACTCTCCCCTGGAGGGGCCTGGGGATGCTCCTCTGCAGCTGTTGTGCACAATCTTGCGAGACCAGGGCAGATGATAAATGACGGATTAATTTCTGATCTGCAGGACTGTGCCAGCCATCTTGGCAGCTGTAGAAGACGGTTGGCCCATCATCTTTAGACGTCAGTCCATTCAGGGCTTGCGATTTAATTCCACAGGCAGGCTGGGAAGAGCTGACTTGGTGATATTTGCCTGTAGTTTGCTTGCAAAGCTTTATTTGATGCCGATTCATAAATACTTGCGGCATTAGGGAATCTCACGATCCTTCATGAGGAAAAGCAGACTAAAGAGAAGGCTTCGGGGTGGAAGTGCCAACAGAGGCAGGGGCAAGGCAGCCTCCTGGCACAGAGAGGCAAGAAAATGCAGGCTCTGATCCTCTGGTCTCGGATGTTCAGCATAACAGAGGTCTGGTAACACAAGACCAAACGGGGACCAACGTCTGATTAATAGACAAGAACAATTAGCAAACCGTTACGCGAGTGGATGTTCATTCTTTCCCAGCCCTCTAGGAAGGACTCTGGCTAGTACAGCGCCTGGCGTATAATTAGTGGTGGATAAGGAATCTTTAAGAAAACAGGAAGAATATCACTAATTTCCCATAGGTGAAGTCAACTGTATTTGTTAACCAGCAATTTTCAAATCTTTGTAAGTGGGTATTAAATATCCTTATTAAAATTTTTTTTTACATTTACTTATTTTTGATAGAAAGGGACAGAGCACAAGAGGGGGAGGCGCAGAGAGAGGAGGAGACACAGAATCCGAAGCAGGCTCCAGACTCCAAACTGTCAGCACGGAGTGAGGCTCGAACCCACAAACCACGAGATCATGACCTGAGCCAAAGTCGGACGCTCAACCAACTGAGCCACCCAGGCGCCCTTTGAATATTCTTAACACCACAATTTTAACCAAGATTTACAATGTCTGAAGATTTGCCTACACACACACACACACACACACACACACACACACACACACACATACACACGCATGTTAATAACAGAAAGATACAACACCTGCCCGTAATTTTTCCCTTATGTTGTTATTATAAGACTTGCAAGGCACCGTAGGTTGACCAAGAAATAGAAAAAGCAGTCCTTTATCTCAAAGATCTCACGGTACACCAGGGATGACAGAGTGCACCCAGAAAACTCCTATTAGACAAGTCACTGATTTCAGATACACTGATATCATTTTCAGGATATGCATAAGAAAAATCTAGGAATGTGTGTGAATGTAAATCAAAACCATGTTTTTGCTACAGTGTTTTCAACCTGCTTCATCAAAGCAAGAGTATTATTTAGAAATAGGAACCTTTAGATTTTAGAGAAGCCAGTTTTGAAGAGGTTGAGTAATAAGCAGAAGCCAATGATTCAGAAAACACAGGACACTTAGTGAGAGCTGGACAGAAATCTATGGCAGGAGGCCCTCATGGTGCTGCCACCATTCCCAGCTGCTAAGTTAGCAGGCTGTGTGCCCCAGATGTGCAGCAAGAATGAGGATGACAGGATACCTGTCAGGGAGCTGGACAGGTTTTTCAGATGGAAGCCGTATCTGCAAGGCATTTTAAACTGTTGGGTCAGGGGGTAAGTGGGAGAGAGGGGGCCACCAGTGCTGAGTTGGGCACAGGAGCAGCACATTATGGAGGCAGACACACACAGATATGTATATGAGAAGAAGTCCAATGAATAGAAAGTCGATTCATAGGATTTCCAGCAAGGGAGAATTCACTGATTTTATTGTTCCAGACCTAGTATACTTTGAAGTTGAAAAAATCTGAAACAATCTAACAGATTCATAGAAATGGATGCAGAAAGAGGTGACCTGATTGCATGCCGGCAGGGAGCCGTAATAAATGGAACACACTCAGAATCAGCGTGAACACCCGATCCTCGTGACAGACCTCTGTGGGTCACGGAACTGAACTGAGGAAAAGCAAAAGCAGTAACATTGAATTTGATTATTCTCTGAGTGTGATGAGTGACTATGAAAATGACATTACTTAGGGAGGAAGAAAAAAAATCACAAACATTTGGCCTTCCATGCAGCTCTTCTCTTTTCCTGAACAAGTATTTCATAACCACATGTCATTTTAATAGGGTAAACAAGAGCATCACCGAAGAGTTAAAGAACAGGGTATTCTGGTATTTTTTTCTAAGTTGCTTTAAGCAACTTTATTAGCCCGGATTCTCCAGAGAAAAAGGACCACCACCAAGATCTGTTTACAAGATAATGAAAAAAGAAAACCTAAATGACAGTAGAGAAAATCTAAATAATTCCTATATCTTTGGACCCTGATTTGTCCATTCTTTTCTTCATTTCTTTGATGGCTTACAGGGGACACATTTTTAGGTTTTTTTTTCATCGTCTGAGGCAGGGCTAAAAATGTATGAGCTTTTTAGCGGAACATTGCTATATTCAACGAAGACTGACTCACTTTAAAGGAAGGAAATATTCCAAGAGCTTTTCCCTCATGGCTAATTAAATATTTATATGAAAGAAAGTGATGCATCTCAATAAAGAAAATACATTCAACTTGTAACAGTGGCACAACGCATTGTCGCCAATTTCAAGCCAAGACAGATTGTACAGAGTGATGCCTTCGCGCTGAAACACAAAACCATGCCCTTTGTCCTGACTTCATTTTCTTCTCTGTGCGGCCAGATTCTAATATTATTTGAATTCATTCATTAGGTCTACTTTTTTCCCCATTTTAAGTGAACTACTTCAAAATTTCCAATATGCAAACTTAGTGCCTAACACAAACACTTTCCTACTTGAAGACACTCGTCCTGTGTGTCCTTTTACAGTATCGCTGTGCCAAGTGTCATTCACTTGCATGACCCGTGGTCAAATATTATAATAACGTGTAATAACAAAATGCTTACAGCAGCTGAGAACTGACTTGCTACTGCTGAATCCTAATGTATCTTTAGGATATCCAAGAAGCCAAACCGTTCAAGCTTGCTCAACTCTGCATCTACGATGTGATGTCAGGTCAGAAAATGGCTTCATAAAAAATGTCAACATCATAAACACATTTCAAAGAGAAAGCACCCTGGATGGCCCCGGCTTTAAGTCTGGCTTTAAATATGCATCAAGACTGAAATACGGTCATGAAATAAGAATTCTTTAAGGTCATGTTGCCTCTGAAAAAAATACACGGCCATCAACGGTCACTGTTTTTCGGGGGGGGGGCAGGAGTACGAGGGGAGGGCAGAAGTGGGAAGAAAAACCCTCAGTAGTTCATTACAGGCTTTGCAAAAATGGACCCTGTATTCACTTGAAGAAGTAGCAACTTTAATATGTAGCAACTTTAATATTCCAGACGGATAGGAATCACAGTGATCGGAGCCTCTGAAGCCTTGGCAGTCCCGCCATACTTCCAAGGAGAAGGGAATGTTCACTGCTGGTTGTGCCTCAGGTGATCCTAAGGGATCCTAAGGGAAATACCTCCCCTTCCTCCCACAAAGGGGAGTGATTCACATCTGCCTCCACGAATTTTTATTACATTTTGTATCAAATCGCTGCCTTGCCCATCATATATTTCCAAATGGGAGGGCATTACTGGAAGGTTTTGCCCACTAATGGCTTTCGGTTGAGGAGTCCCCAAAGTCACATCTGTATATTCAGTGGCCCGGGCAACACAAGTACAAAATAACTGAAATATATAACTTTGTTTTAATACATTTTATTTTTCCATTCCATGACACGAAATGGCAAAATAATGTAGTATAAGATTAGTATGTCGTACAACGTAGTTAACCCTGGAGAAAAACCATATTGGGTTACTTTATCATCCATGAATAAAATGGGTAGTAAGCAGAGACCTATTATTATAATACTGCAGGGTATACTCTCAGTTCCTAAGATTTTCCGTATGAAAGACACAAGATGAGGGCCACCTGGCTGGCTCAGTCAGTGAAGCATGTGACTACTGATCTCAGGGTTTTAAGTTTGAGCCCTACATTGGGTGTAGAGATCACTTAGAAATAAAACCTTAAAAAAAAAAAAAAAGAGATACAAGAAGAAAAGTTATCTATTTCTTCACTAAAGAGTTAAAGTAACTTAAATGCCCCATGCAGGTGATTAGGAAACTACCAAGGATTCTACCTGAGATCTTTAAATTGTATGTTCCTATCCAGTATAGGCTACTTTCTTCTCAATACTCAATAAACATCAATGGTAATAGTCAATATGGTGGGTTAAAGTAACTTCAGAACTGCTATTAAATCTAATTTTGCAGGGCCCCCGGGTGGCTTAGTCAGTTGGGCGTCCAACTTCAGCTCAGGTCATGATCTCATGGTTCATGGGTTCAAGCCCCACGTCGGGCTCGGTGCTGACAGCTCAGAGCCCGGAGCCTGCTTTGGATTCTGTGTCTCCCTCTCTCTGCCCTTCCCCCGCTACCACTCTGTCTCTCTGTGTCTCTCAGAAATGAATAAATGTTAAAAAAAATTTTTTTAAAGAATAAATCAACCTAATTCTGCTCTCATTCTGAGCATGGAATTATGGCCCCCAGAATTTGAATTCTGAAAAGACACTGTAGGTATTGGAACATCTGTCAAAATGGTTCCAAATATTGTACAGCTTCAAGTTTTCAAAAGGTAAGTTTTATAATTTACTCAATACATACGCATAATGTTGAATGCATAGAACTTTATAAATAAGGCAACGTGCATATTTTGAAGTTACATACTCAAAAACTTTACTGAAGGAGAGTACATTTTTGACAAATTAAGCAATTATTGCCTGACAGTAATTGTAGGTTAGGCCTTTTTCTGCCTGTTTTATTCAATTTGAAGACTCTGTTTCTAGAAGATGTATGGCACTTATTAAACATCCCGTGAAGGTTCATTCAGTGAAGGAAGGACATAATCCATGAAATGACTATTGTTCATGTTTTATTTTGAATGGAAATTTAAAGGGATCCTTTAAGGCAAAAGACTAATAAAATCCAGTTCAAAAAATAATAAAAGAAATTTTGGGGTAACATCTTTTAATACAAAATAAAATTCAATTTCCTTGGCAAGCAATCTTAAAACTAACAGAGCAGGCGGCAGGATCTGGTTCCTCTTAGCTAGAAATATTTACTTGTACATTTTGTCACTGGGCATTGAAGAAATATGAAAGGAATATGTGTACACATGAGTTGGGAGTAGTTAACGGCCAAATACATTTTAGAAATCATACTCAATTTATTTGCCTCTCAAACAGTCTTAAAATTCAAGATTATGTTTAACTGTGTACCTCAAATTTATTTTGTTATGAAATTTTTCACTCAAGGGACACTTAATATCTGGTAGAACTAGCATTCTAAAGAACATAGTTTTAGGAAATGTTATAGTATTGCATAATTACAACCATTCTCTAAAGTAACTTATAGATTTAAAGTCAGTCACAGAAACACAAATACCACACAATTTCACTGTTCATATGGGGAATTTAGGAAACCAAGGAGAAAAGGGAAAAAAGAAAAGAAACAGGTAAACCAAGAACAGACTCTTAACTACAGAGAACACACTGCTGGTCCCCAGGGGGCGGTGGCCTGGGGGGGGGAGAGGAGGTGATGTAGGGAAGTGTAGAAACACCGTATTGTACACCTGAAAGCAAGATAACACTGCACGCTAACTGGAATTTCAATAACAATTTTTAAATAAAATAACTTCTAGATTTAACATTGTTCTACTCAAAATCTAAAGTTTTGGAGGTCAAGTAAGGTTTTCTTTCAACTTTAACATACATGTATGTACATATGACGTATGCAAGTACACAGAAGTGGGAATTTTTAGAATTTAGATTCTTTGACTTAAAAGAAGTATTTAAAATATTAATTATTTAAAAATGTACATGTACTTTTATCACTGAGATAAGCACAGGGTCCTCCTTTTTGATTTATTAACTTGAAAAATTAGATTTTGAATACTTAAGCATATTTCATTTTCTCCTTATGGCTTATGGGTTACGGCTCACCATTCAACTGATAATCTCTTGCACTCGGTTTGTTAAAACTTTGAGATTTTTGCACCTTATGAGTAAGATTTCAAATTTTATGTACTATAAAGGTACTACTTTTGTAACAGGGTTATACTACATATGTTTAAGTTACTTGGAAGTTATTGGGAAATTTATCTTTTTTTCTATTCTGAATGGGTGAAATGGCCCCAGAATTATCTGTTGAAAGTTTACAGTGAACTATGAAGGCTTCTGTGAGCATCTTTTTTGTTAGCAGTTTTTTGATATTTGTCACAAAAAACGTCCAAGCCTTTTTCTCTACTCAGCTTACTACGTCATTTTGTGGTCATTTGGTTATCTGTATTTCCTAGGGAATAATTTCAATCATATTTCACTATTTTATTAGCACGATAAACTATGAAGGATCATTGTATCTCTTTGTTCATGCCAAATTTTGTATAATGTCTGTATACTTTGTTTACATTACAAATTGATTTATATATTTTATGATTTAAAAGCAACTAATTCATGACTTTATTTAACAATACAAATTGTACCCTATCTCCTACTTAGGTGTTTATATACTTTACTTTTTTAAGTCCTTGGAACTGCTTTTTCTTACACTGTCTTTCAAATTTTAGATTTGCTTTTTGATTCAACTGATTTTAATATCGTATTACCATATAATCAAACTCTCTGTGAAGGAGAACATTCTTCTGACAACACGACTTTTCACAATTCATACAGTTTCATATGTAGTACCATTAATACATAACCTTATCTAGATTTCATTTTATGGAGATATGAAATAGTGTTAAAAAAAATTGTTTCCACAAGGGGCAACCTTACAAATGACCCCACTGCCACTGACTCATTTATGCAAGGACTTGTCCAGGTGAGCAGACAAAACCCCTGTTGGTGGGCCCGCTTCTAGGAATTCACAGAAACCAAACAACCATGCGTTGCAAATAATTAGCAGGTCATCTGGAAAGCAGACATTTCTTTGCCCAGACTAGTTTTATACACTCGGGTTCTCAGTCTTCGGGCTTTGGTGAGGGATCATTCTGACTCCTGGAAAAAACATAGGTTATTTTTAACTTCTGGTTGCTGAGGCCACCACATGTGTAGGGGAAAAAACACGTCTCTTGACTAGAACCACAGGTGACTTTTATTTATTGTACTAATGCCTGTCATCTATTTTCATGTTGCCCACAGGGAACATCAAGTATTTTGCCAGGATAAATATTTTTTTTATTCCAGTCAAGTCAGTCAGAAAAAGCGCTCTGCTCCCAACACAAAGCAGCGAGAAGACTATGAAAATAGGTCATATGAAAATACGATATATAAAAAGAAAAGAGTTAAAAGAATGTAAACCTGCTCAAAAAGTAAACAAACATAAATATCTACACGGGACAGAAGAGGGAGGAGAACCAGGCTGAAGCCCCTGGCCTAAAATCACGGCATCAGAGATGGGAGGCAGAGACGGTAAAGTTGGACTTTCTATTAATCAGAGGAAAGCAAATCAAAACAAGCACGAAGCACTATTTCATACCCATCAACTTGGCGAAAGGAGGGAGGGAGGGAAGAAACAACAAACTAAATTAGACAATTTCAGCTACCGGTAGAGAAATGGGAACCGCCTTAAGCTGTTAGTGGTTCTGATGGCTAATGTGTGTTGTCCAGTCAATGCAGACATTGTCCCGAATGCTTTGTGCACATAACTTGTCCCATCCCGACTGCAACCCAATGACAGAGACATTACTGTTATATTCACTTGACAGATGAGAAAACACAGTCACAGAGAATTATCTTGTCAAGGTCATACAGCTAGTTCTCAGGGATTCTGACTCCAGATTCCATATAATCCTGACAACATAAAATTTTGAGAGACCAGATAATTATAGTAAAATTGATGAGGCAGACACGGAAAGACCATATATTTCCACTTCTGGAAGTCATTCCTACGTAGTGCACTTGGAATCAAAGAGGAGAATACACAAACGATCCTTCCAACATTATTTACAGTAGTAGGAGATGCGTAGTATTTATTTTCCACCAAGTAAAATTCTGACGTGTATCAAGCAGTTTGTTCTTCATAACAATCCTATGAGGGGGTTACTATCAATATTTCCAATTCTTCATAACAATCCTTTGGGGGGGTTACTATCACTATTTCCAATTTAAAAATGATGAGGATGAGGCATAAAGAGGTGTGTGTTTACAGTGGCAAAACAATGAAACTCCCTGAATGCTCATTAATAAGACAGCAGATTCTAACCCTAATATATTCACACGTGGAAGTTTACAACAGTTATACGATGAGAAGTCTATAGAGAGAGAAAAAAATGCACAAGTCTAAAGAAACAATTTTTGAAAACCTTTACTGATGTGATTATACCTCTAAAGGAATGAAAACATAAGAATGATGCACTAAAGGTACTCACAAGAGTCTCTTTGGATGGCAGGGAAAGAAAATGGGATTAGTAATTGTCTACCATGGGCTGCCAGGATCTACAGAGGTTTATTTTTTGAACAAAACAAACTCTAAAGTTAATAGGAATGAATATCGAGATTTTTAAAAAGCTGAGTAGTGGGTACAGAGCTGGGGTTTTTTATAGGACTCTTTATATTTTCTACATGATTGATATATTTTATACTAAAATACAACGGTACACTGAAATTGTATCCATGATGTATTAGTCAACTTGACATTAACTTTATTAATTGTACTAAAAATTCACTTGTGCGTGAGAAGAAGCTATCCTAAAAAAATAGCTAGTAGTATTTACCATTTATTAAGAATTTGTTTTCTGAAACTCCATGCGTTTTTGTGTTGAAGTACTCATTTAATGATTTTATGAATTCTACTAAATTGGGATAAACATTTTTGAAATTGCTTGCTAAAGACAAAACCACTGAAGGCCTGAGCTGGGATTAACACGAAATACACCCGCTGGTATCCACCTCTCCTGGGCTGTATTAGTCCCTAGAATGCTACAGGTGCCAGGGCCGAATCCGAGCTCCCAGAGTCATTAAAACGAGAAGGTGTGTCTGGCCTCAGGACCCCTCCTTCCCGGACACAAGCCTAATGTCAAAACCCTGACACGCTTCGATCAGCCCAGACTCCACGGTTCCTGCGCCTTCACCTCTTCCTGGGGTCTGGCCTATCCTGTAGGCAGGAAGTGACAGTTCCGAGGAATTAATGAGATGCTGGGATTGTGTACAGTTCGGCTTCGGCCACACGGGATTCTGAACCGGGCTCTGCGGAACCGTCCTCAAAAATGACACCACTTAGGCGTGGTGTCCTGTCTCCATCCATACGGGAAAGCTTCTCTTAGCTAGGACTTTTTTTCCCCCTTCACAGGATTACTCCTTACATCGCTGAACTCGAAATTTATAATATTTTTTTCTTTGGAACTTACCTTTACCAACAAAGCTATAGCTTTTGAAATTATGTGCAGTAAATGGTGTTTTACATAACTATGACAACATCGAGAACGGAAAATCTGGTCCTACAATTCAACACTGAATCACACGCACGTAATGTGAAGGGGGTCCAGGGCTGCGTCATGCTGCTGATTACATCTACGTATCGACTTCCATAAACTGAGCCTGCTATGATGTTATAGGGTCCCGCTTTTGTGATGCTAAATTTAGTCATAAAACAGAATGCATGTCCATATGGTTTTCACACGTATAAATATATATATACACATGTAACACAAGAGGCTACGGTGCCCAGATTTTCCTTTTTCCCTCTGTGATTACTAACAGTACATGATTCGGGTAACACGGTCAAAATACGTCATAAGTGTCAATACACAGACACACTGCGTAAAGACATTTTACCAGACCGTGTCCTTTTAGAAACCAGAGTCTATTCACGTCTCTATAATAGACATGACAGAAAGTCATATGTAAATCCTCCTGTACCTTTTAAATCTTTATTAACTTTTATGTTACTTGTCACGTAAGACAGATTTAATTCTTACCTTCCTCCATATTGAGTATTTTCAGGAATTTGGAAAGCAGCAACTGGGACAAAATGTAACCTGCTAACTGACATACAGCTAATCTCTGCACCTGACTTGTAATCAATGTTCTCAGAGATGAAACATGGTTTAGAATATGTCTTAAGTGAACTTCAGAGACAAAAATCACATCTTTTTCGTTACCTCCAATAATAAGTATTTTTTAATCCTTATACGCACAACATCCCCATGTATTTCCCCATGGTATTCGCCTGACAGCTACATTATCGTCCTTTGTTCTAGTGATCTCTTGCTGTGTAACAAAACACTCTAAAACTTCGTGTTTCAAAACAGAGAAAACTATTGGGTCAGTATTGTACAGACCAGATGGGATTCGGCGGGTAGGGGTCTCTGTTTTCTGGGAGCACTTTAGTAGACCCCCTCTCCATCTTCTAAAAGACAAATGGAAGGGACCCACCAAAAAAGGGTTTACAGGAGAAAGGAGCATAGATTTGACACGTCTAGATTAGTATGAGTACGGGGCCAGAGAGAATCTCCAGAGAGAAGGAAAAGATGGAAAAAGTGTAGACATTATCAAGACGAATTATAAAGTGGCAAGGCCAAAGGGGCAGAGGCACACTTAGGGGCTCCTCACTTAGGGGGCTACCTGCTCACCTACGCACCTGTGGGGGGACTGAGCACCTGTAAATGCAACTACCAATCACTTCCAGATCCACATACCGGAGGCCAACACTCACCTCTGTGAATCTTCTAGACTCCAGAGGGAAAAGCTGCTAGATCTTTTTTTTTAATTTTTTTTTTAACGTTTATTTTTGAGACAGAGAGAGACAGAGCATGAACGGGGGAGGGGTAGAGAGAGAGGGAGACACAGAACTGGAAGCAGGCTCCAGGCTCCGAGCCATCAGCCCAGAGCCCGACGCAGGGTTCGAACTCACGGACCGTGAGATCGTGACCCAAGCTGAAGCCGGACGCTCAACCGACTGAGCCACCCAGGCGCCCCAAAAGCTGCTAGATCTTAAGCTCTTTCAAGCCCTAAGAGAAATGTATCATGAAAAGTGTGTGAAAAGAGAGCGCCTTACTGTCATTTCCTGTAACATTAACTTGGAAAGCAGCTCATTTCCATGCACCTTTTCAGGCCCTGTAGATATTTTAGATACTTAATTTTAACACATGCTAACTTACTGCACCCCGCAATATAATTTTCTCACTGCACATTCACAAAGGCTTTTTTCTTTCTTTCTTTCTTTCTTTCTTTCTTTCTTTCTTTCTTTCTTTCTTTCTTTTTCTTTTTTAACAGAACATCAAACTGGCATTTCCCACACACACCCCCAGAAAATATTTAAATTTAGTTTTCAATTATGCAGGTAACTGTACAAGTGAACCTGTTTCAGACTGAGGCTAGATGACCTCTGTGCCTGTCCGGCTCACTGTATCTCATTTGGGCTCTCTAGCACGTAAGATAATACTGCAGCAAAGAAAGTGAACTGTTTTCCTTCAGGTCACATAATGAGTCAAGGGGGCAGTCAGATATATGCCGATAGGATTACTCAATATCTTGTTTATGGCGGAGGGCGGGGGGGGGCAGCTGAGGGCAGAGGACAGGGTAATGGCACCCCCCACCCCAGGTGGGACATGTGTGATCTTCCTCAGACACTCCTGGCTGCCCAAGAACAAAGGAAAGGCAAGAAAGCAGATAGGTGACTGATAGAGGTCATAGTCGTGCAGGAGTCTCCCTTGCTTTACGGCTTACAGTAAACTGCAAGAAAAAGGCAATCTTATCCACAGTCTAATCTCCAGAAACCTACAGACTTTGTTTCCTGCAGCCCTAACATCACCCTCATCAAGATGTAAGGGGGTTTAAGTGCTTGGCATGGTGACGTGGGAAACTAAGCCAAATGAAAAATTAAATTCCCCACTACCTACAGCCCAGTGACAAGTCCCTGAAACCGAAAGAGCGACCTCCCTGTAGGAGCTCAGTTGCCTGGATGATGACACTTTTGCTTGGGGCAAAAGGGAATCTTGACTTAACATTATCACAACCTCCAGAATCCTGGACATCTACTTTAACGTATAAAAATTCCTTTGGATTTTGCCAGACATACACTGTCAATCATACTCCAAGCTTATGGCCCCCTGATACATATGTGAAGGGTCTCATGACTGAGGTTTTAGTAAACAGTAATAAATGACGTTTTCCTAACAGCAGCTAGCCCCTCAAGGTCCTGGAAACCTTGCTTCCAAAGTTCCTCAGAGACTTACTCTGTCCCTAACCCCCTCCCAAAGGGAAGGTATATAATCAGTTACCCTTCACAACCCCATTAAAGCTCTTTGTGCCTGCAGGTCCTGTCCCCATGCTTTAATAAAATCACCTTTTTTGCACCAAAGATGTCTTCAAGAATTCTTTCTTGGCCATTGGCTCTGAACCCCCATCATCACCCCAGAACTCCATCATTGTGACAATGACATTTTTTGAACAAATCTCATGGCTGTGTTGAGCTACAGCCAGTAATTCTCTTCAAGGGCAATTTCCCAATCTTCAAGAAAGGGTACATGAAACAATACTAACGGGTTCTGGAAAAATAAAGCAGATCTTATTTTCATGATATAGTCATGCATTTTTTAAGTACCTACTGAGTATTCAGATTTGCCCTAAGGGATGTATAAATTATATTTATCACACCCAAGGGTTGAAAATTGAATTAAAGATAAAGCACACCACATAAAATAGTGGAGAAAAAGCATTCATTGAACTTAACATTTAAATAATGAATACAACAAATATGAATTTGATTGAAGAGGAAAGAGAGTTTAAGAGATTTGACTTAGATGCTACAAGATGTACAAACTTTGAGAAGGAGAAGGAAATATGGAAACATCATGGGCATATGCAATAATCATTTGTACTGATTTAAAGAGGAAAAATAAAGTACATTATTTGAAATAAAAAATACTAAATAATGGATATTATGCTACTCATTCTATGTATTTTTTAAATTTATGATTCATACTTTTGTTCAAAAGAAATGAAAATAACTAAGATTTAAGGAGAAGTTTAAAAAAAATACCTGCAGAGCCTTGTGCTATTTATGATTTATATTTTAATTAATATTCATTAATCTATTAATATCATTTAATTAAGAAACTGAACACCTATTAAATACCAAGAAACAAGCTAGAAAAAGAAAGAAGTGTTACTGCCATTTACTGATATGCACATCTCAGGAGGAGATGCTTTAAAGGTTCTGAGAATAAGTTCAATTTTGGATGTAACGAATGGGAGTTGTCTCTGCAAGGTCTAAGCAGAGAACATGAGTACAGAACCAGATATACACATGTAGAGTTTGGAAAAGAGGTCAAGAACAGAGACGCAGATTTTGAGAACAGGAACATAAAGAGTTATGAAACTACAGGAATATATGTGGTCACCTGGGAAGCATCAGACCAATCCAAAATGCCTAGAGACTCCCCCCTTAGCGAAATAAGAAAAGAAATAAAAGAGAATCAGGCTTTAAATACTTTCATAATATAATAGATGTGCCCATAAAATGCATCAACATAGGATCAAGATGTCTTGAACATGGATATTTTTATTACCAAGAACAACATAGTAGAATATATAATCGTTTCAGTGGAGGGTGGAGTTGAAACGTGTTGTGTTGTGTTGTGTTGTGTCACATGGATTTGAGGAGTGAACCTTGAGGATGTTTCACTAATGAGAGGAAGTCCATAGAAAGGATGCAAGGTTTGAAAAGAATATCTTAGGGCAAAGATCACAAAGTTCAGAATTAGCCTAGACAAAAGGAAAAGAGAATATGTTTTTTCTATCAAAGAAAACAGACCTTTTAAAAATAGATTTCCAGGGGCGCCTGGGTGGTGCAGTCGGTTAAGCGTCCGACTTCAGCCAGGTCACGATCTCGCGGTCCGGGAGTTCGAGCCCCGCGTCGGGCTCTGGGCTGACGGCTCGGAGCCTGGAGCCTGTTTCCGATTCTGTGTCTCCCTCTCTCTCTGCCCCTCCCCCGTTCATGCTCTGTCTCTCTCTGTCCCAAAAATAAATAAACGTTGAAAAAAAAAATTTAAAAATAGATTTCCAGTCACACAAACTTGAGACGGTTTTAAATGTTTTGAATCCCTGCTTTCAGTGATATCTTCGTGCTTGGTGGCAGTCTCCTTAAAAAGTTTAGCTCAATTCTAGCACTCTCTAATTTGTTATTAAATCTTTACTTTTAATTGTGATCATTCAAAATCATCAATGAATTTCTTATTTAAAGCTTTTTGTTGTTTGGTTGGTTGGTCTTTATTCTCACCACAATAGAAAAATGGTCGGTCCAACAGGTGATGGATCTCTGAGTTTAGAATGTGGAATGTTTAGGAAAATCGGTTCTTAACTTTGGAGCTTAGCACTAATTTTAAGACCACAGAAAAATTCTACTCAGAACACAGCATCCTTTCATGTAAAAATGAATAATATTAGAAGTTTTGAGAGGAAAAGAAGACATCAAGAAAGTCGGCGGGCATTAGACTTTGCTTCCGTGGGAAGTAAAAGTCAAGGTTATACTGGGGATGGAGACAGCTTAAGCTAAGAAGTAAAGATTCATAATAAGTATTGGAAATGTGAGAAGATTGACACATAAAATGAATACCATGCACTTTAAAGATCCATCTGTATGGAGAAGTTTTACTCTTCAGCGACTCCACTATGCATATTTATGTAATGAAAGAGGGTAGGTTTAGTGTCCAAGCTAGATTCTGAGTTGAAGATCCAAAGAACAGATGTGGCTGGAGGCCACGGGGATGAAGGGAATTGAAGAAATTTGAAAAAGTGTGTTTCAGATTATTTATCTCTTAATTAGCATCCTTGAAAACAAGGTCTTAGAAAAAAAAAATTGGATCCAGTTGCCTTGAAAAACTGAATAGATCTTAGAGTCAAGTGGACAGATGTGTGTTAATCCAATGTCACTGGATTCGAGGCCAAATAGTGGTTCCATGAACTGGGAAGTAGAGAAGGCGGAGAAAGGTGAACTGAAAACAAAAATCACTGTTTGTCATTAGACATGTGAAGTTTGAGCCACCCGTGGACCATCCAGGTGGACACATCCAGTTGGGATACCAGAGTTGTCAGTTTAGGGAAGGGTCAAGGTTGGATTTGGGAGAGTAGGCAGGTAGACAACCATTAGAACACTAAAAGAAGATGGCATCTCCCAAGGACAGCATGGGAGCAAGAAGGTCAGTCAGTGAAGGATGGACACTAATTCTTAAAGGGGTGGAGGGAGAGAGCAGGCACAGAAAATGTGATGGAAATGTAAAAAGAAAAAGATAAAGAGTCAAGGGGGAGAGGACACAGAGATTGAAGGTTCAGATGTGTGAGCGTGTTGACAATGATGGTGGCAGTGTTGAGAAAGAATTTTATTAGCTTATTAACTTCAAGGCGCTAAATAAAACATGCAGCTTGATGTTTCGACTACATTTTAACTTTTTCAAACTACATTTTTTCCCTTGCTGTATAAATCTTATAATCATAATTAATGACCAACTACTTAAAAATTTTTCAATTGGGGCGCCTGGGTGGCGCAGTCGGTTAAGCGTCCGACTTCAGCCAGGTCACGATCTCGCGGTCCGGGAGTTCAAGCCCCGCGTCGGGCTCTGGGCTGATGGCTCGGAGCCTGGAGCCTGTTTCCGATTCTGTGTCTCCCTCTCTCTCTGCCCCTCCCCCGTTCATGCTCTGTCTCTCTCTGTCCCAAAAATAAATAAACGTTGAAAAAAAAATTTTTTTTCAATTAAGTATGGATTATACTACATTGGACTATTTAATGATCTTCAAAGAACCTTAGGTATTAATTTATCATTTTTCCTATAAAATGAGAGATAGCAAGTAAACTAAATATATATAAGAGAGATTAATTCATGCTTTAAATTTAGTTTATTAGTATTTTTTTAACGTGTATTTATTTTTGAGAGAGAGAGTGCACAAGTAGGGGAGGGGCAGAGAGAGAGGGAGACACAGAATCCGAAGCAGGCTCCAGGCTCTGAGCTGTCAGCACAGAGCCTGATGCGGGACTCGAACTCACAAACCTTGTGAGATCAGGACCTGAGCCGAAGCCGGACGCCTAATCGACTGAGCCACCCAGGTGCCCCACAGTTTCTAAGATTATTATTGTGGCAACTAGTTCCTTTTCCCACGTCAATGCCTGCCTCCAGCCAAGGTAGATCATTTGCGAGGGCATATCATCCATTTATAACATACAAAACATATTCTTCTAAGGCTTACATTTCATTTCAGTGATAGTACTTTATAAAACACCAAAATACTCTGTTCCCCTCCTTCCTGGTGTCACGGTGCTGTCCCCTGCTTCTGGGCCTACCACGGGTCTCATGGCCCACATCTCCCTATGCCTGGGGACTTGCTGTTTCGGAGGGAATATGGAACAGAAGCACTTCCGGTCTGTCTGCAGTCGCTGTCTCAAGTTTTTCAGACTTTAAGCAATTCCCTTCACGCGCCTATTTCCATCACTGTGGCCTTGGACTTACTTCTGCCCCACAAAGACGTCAGTGACAGCAGGGCCGGGACTCACCAATGTTAATGCCCCGTGAGCATGTACTCGGCCCAAGTCCCTGCCCATTTATGGAGGCGGTTTGCCCTTCTCATGACCAAGGTTACTAAACTCCTCTGCCCTGTGGAACAGGCTCGGGTGAAGGGAAGTCCCGCAAGGTTACGCTGGCTTTAGAAAATCCTCCTTTAAACAAAGCACTAGCCACCCCCTCCCCCAAACCCTCTCCGGCAAGAAAGCCTTTGAATTAAAAATCACCTTACTAATGAAAGTAACTCACTTAGTTCTCAGAAGCGCAGGAAATGGCACCATCGCTCTCAGGACTCCCCGTGAGAGGAAGTGACGGACCTACAGACAAGCCCAGGACCACGGAGCTGGTGACTGGTCGAGTCCGGGCAAAGGTCTTTTCCCCAGCCCCTCACGTGGCGCCCAGTAGGACAAGTGTCCACGGGGACTGTGCGGGGAGAGGAAAACGCTGCAGGCCCGGCTCAGACCTGTGCCCCTGATCCTGGCATGGGGGCTCCTGACAAGCCAGAGGAGACCAGAAGCCCTCCTGGGTCTCGGAGCCCCTGGGCACATGGGGAGGTGGCCTGCCACCCAGCCTTGTCTCGGGAAGCTGGCTGTGGCCACCTCACCCTCCGAGGGAAGCACGGCCGGGCCAGTGCATCTTGTCGCTAGCCTCACTGTGGACGTGACAGGCACTTGTGTGGAAGCAGGAGCTTCATCGGACCGTCAGACTTCGTCTTCCAACTGTGGCTGTTTGGGTCTCAGGAGTCACCTTAGCTACTTGAGGGACGGGCTGCAGGGGGGTGCCTTAAGGTCTCCCAAAGAGGCCTCCCCCAGCTGAGACGGCCGCATGAAAGCTCCCGGAGGGACGAGCGAGCGCACGGAGATGTCCTCTGACCCCTGCACCTGGCGATTGTTTCCAAGACGTGCTTCCAGGGGACCACGTGAGGTCAGGAGCGGTCTGCTGATTCCCACACGGTGGGGCCAAGCCCCCCGCTTCCTCAGCGGATACAGGTTACGGGAACTTCTCAGAATTTGCCCGGAGAGCTCCAACTAACATCTGGTTGTGCAGGGAAAACGCTGGCCTTTAAACTCTGGAGACTTCACAAACACCTTGCTCTCAGAGCCCTCCCCCAATAAGGCCGTGCTGCCATCTGATACGGGGAGCGTCACTTTCCTCTGGGCATAAAAGCATCTGGAGATCATGCAGTCATAGACAGCGTCGAGCCCTAAGCTCTGACGTGCCCTTGGCCGCACGCGTCAGCACCCTCCGACAGAAGTGCAACGAGGAATACGATGAAGACTAGTTAAGAGGCCGCGAGGACTGACGACGCTCCCTGGAGAGGACACACCGTCCTCAGCCAGCAGAAGAGCCCAGACCCACGGCGAGGGGGGCGCACCAGGTCAGCCCGCAGTGCGTAACCGTAACGCGACAGTTCACTTCTGGAATCCACTCCAGGACACCGGAGCCACCCGGCAGTTTTTGGAGCAGACAGTGTAAGCCTGCTGATGGTTTAAAATACATTTAGTATGTCTCTTACAACTACAAAACTGCATTCTTCCCCCTTAAATGGTAGGTCCTGAAAATAAGAGGAGGGGTATTTAACAAACATTCTTCTTTCCGATTTATGAAAATAATTTTTTAGACTGCAATGGGGGGAGAAAAAAAAAGCCTTTGGAAAGTTGTTTATCCCCTCTTTTCATAGCCTGCTGCCAAGAGGAAATGAATAGCGTCTTTTGAGATATTCACAGACATCCGGTGCGGACTGGGGAGCTCGCTTGGAGAGCCAGCATTTACTTTATTTTCTGCATTTGAACCGTTCTCGCCCAGGCTGTCCCCGACTCTGTTCCAGGGCCTTCCTGAGCACCAGATGCCAGGCTGGGTCTCTCTCCCTGCCTTCTCCAAACACTCATTCTCCCGGCCCTGCTCTCAGGAGTTTCCTACTCAGGCACCTGGGAGTACTGGGGTGAGAACGGGAGGAGTATTGGGGTGGGAAGCACGCCTCGCACCCTCAGCCTCTCCTCCTTGGCTCAGCACGGGGACGTGTCCTGGGACATATGAGCAGGTCAGGAACAGATGATCTGTACGAAATGTGTGTCCCAGGCCTTAGCGACCAGTGAGCGGGCAGCCTCGTCATCGGGTCAGGACCAAGTACGAGCCTCAGCAACGCCCTCCAGCTGAGTGGAAACCCTCCCCGCCGTTCAGGGGACCATCTGCTACTCCAGGAAGTATAAATATATTTTGCTGCACCAGCTCTCCCCACCAGCTCTTCTCCGGCACACACGGCAAGACGAAAATGAGCCCCTCCGCCTCTTCCCACCCCGCGCACCTGAGGCATTTGCCATACAGTTCACACGAGCTTGGCATCCCATTCTAACAGTGCCCAAACAGGTGCCCATACAGTTCTCTAAGAATACAAGCTTACAAATACAAGTATAATCCCACTTTCCTCCCAACTTCTGATGGGCTGAAGCAAGAACGTATTTGTAGTGACCCAATGCCATCCAATTTCCCTGACGTCGGACATTCTGCTCGTCTCCGAGGCCCCGTGTGGCCTCTTGATTCAGTGGAAAATAAGGATGCTCCCCCATACTCCCTCTGCAGTGCCCGTGACACCGGGCTCTTGCCCTCATCCACGTGAATCGCTAAGACTTAGGGGTCGGGGTTGCTGGCTGTGCTGTGGGGACCAACCCCCTTCTTCCAGGGTACCCCGCACCACCCCGGTCAGCTCTTAGTGGCTCCAGAGGACCTCGCCTTCACTCTGTGTTTCTAGCACATCCAGGTCTCAGTACCCTGGTGGACACATTCTCTGATTTTCTTCGGTCTTCAGCCAGCCTTCAATGTCACAAAATATCACCGTCATGGAGATGTGAGCGGACAACCATGACAGGAGTCACGGGCTCACACAACGGGCCGCCATAGGACCGGCTCATTGGTGGTGAAGCCAGTGAGCAGCACCGGGAGAAGGCAACGAGGGCGCAGAAAAGGGAGACCAAGGTCTCCCTTCGGGTCACACTATGCCCTATTTCCTGAAATTCAGGCCTGGCTCTCATCAACCCCGCACTTGCCTCCGATTTCACAGCTGAGTTTCTGTCTTCCCTCCGCACGGCCCCCGACACAACATGTGGCTGAAACCGTCCAGCGCGCTTGGACCCGGCAGTCGCATGGGAGCCCCGCCTGGGGTGGGGGAGGGCACAGACCAGCAGACCAGCGGTGGATGTGCTGGCACAGAGGCTGTGGAGGAGGCTGGCCCCGTGGACCAAGCGTCTGTGATGAGGGCATCCTTCCCTCATCAGTAAAGCCACTGGGTCCACGCAGGTGGAGTCGCTGTCACGGAAAGGGGCCTACCAGGCCGCCGGTCGGCCGCTAACGTCTCCTCTTTGCCCCTCCAGCACAACTAGAAATGTGATGAGGTACAAGTTCCCGCACCTATTCCAGGAACGACCTCCTTCACAGGTCCTACTGACGAGGCTGTCTCTCTCGTTTCCGTGGTGCTAGACTGCATTTACCTAAAACAGGAACCAAAGCTGCTTTGTCAGGGAATTTGTGAAAAATCAGCGAGTCAGTCAGAAGTCAGAAGTTTACATGAATTTACCATTTTTTGCAGGGGTGAAGAAAGCAACTACAAAGATCAGAACTTACAAAGTTAACTGTGAGTCGGGGGCTAATTATATAATGAGATTCTGTGAGGCCCATAGTCAAACTGAGAACTGGGTCAACTCAGCCTAGAAGAGAAGTCAATGAAAGATGTATCTCAGGACATTTAAGCCCAGAGGGTATACAAAAGCCAGCCAGGAAGGGCACACCGTGCAGACCCCAAAGACGACGAGACCCCACAGAGGTGGCTGGGGCTCCTACAGGCCCCCATCCTGTCAGAGCAGCCTCACGACACCGTCCTTCACCACCAGCTCAGATACGGCCTTTCTGACCGGAGGTTTCGATGCGTAAAATCCCCCTCCCACAGGAAACACAAAACCTTCTGCTTTCTTCTCCAAAAGTCACTTGTGAAACAAATCCTAAGACATCAACATGATTTGTAGGGAAGGAAAGAGGTGAAGCAGTTTCTTGTTTCACACACCCCATGGTTTTCTACACACCTCGCGCTTACCTCCGTATTTCTATCAATCTTTGTCAGTCTACACAAATACCGTGTGAATCTGTGCACGGACGGCCTCACAACAGAAGCCTTCGCCCACTTTCCTTCTGGCTTATTCTCTGGAAACTTTCAGAGACCCGCCTCCTAGCTTTTCTACCTGAAGCACAGGCCTGCTCTCCTGAGCACTGTATAATCAGCGGGAACACGCGTAGTTAACAGCTCACAGGGGCAAGACCTCAAAGAAAAAGAACACGTTCCAAGCACCCTCAGAGTGTTGAGTTTGTACACTCTTTTATATGCAATGAGTTTCCAGACTCACATGTGATTTTCCATTTATGCGACTTTTTCACTTTCGTTCTTGGTATTGGGATGAAAGCTTTTTTCTTGTCTCTATTCTTTTTCCTCTGTGGCATTTCCCCCCTCCTTGCAAAATTTCCAAGCAGCGGAAATTTGAGGAGCTATGGAACACGTGTGGCCATTTAAGTCAGACAGGGTGTGGGCAGAAGCCACTTGCACCAGCCAATAACCCCCAGCAACACGTGCTTCGGCCTCAATGCAGGGACGGCGATGTCGACCAAGCAAGGCTGACCAGAGGACTGAAAACCACGGGGACATGTGAGGCACAGACCCCATAGCTAACCGGGGTGAAATAAACACAAGTTGTTCATTATTGCCACAGCTTCTAAGTGTTAGGCTCCACATCTTGAGAGCTTTCCTACACAAAACTGCTGAGATTTGAGTCACGAGGAACTTAAATTACACATTTATTTTTTAACCAAGCATCTGCTGAGCCATTATGTCCTGGTGTGCCATACCCTGGAGATGAACGGAATAACCGTACCAGCCAAGAGCTCAAAGCTGACGAGAGAGGAGGACGGGGGCGGAAGCGAGTTTAAGGACGTGCGCAAGGCCTGCCTGTGGTGGACAGGAAGGAAGATGAGCTCAGACTTCACAGAAAACCTGATACTCCTCCGGCTCTCGTAGGGGAACCTACGTGAATATATCCGAACCACCGGACTGCCTCAGTGATAGGTGGAGGTTTAATGAAGCACCAACGATGAAGAAAACGTAACTGAACACAGTGACCGTGAAGAGACTCAAACATGTTGGTGTTACCTCAATTCCTAACACCGGTCACGTTGCTGGCCATCGCTTTTCTATCCCCTGTTCCCGAGCCAGCACCAGCACTGAGGGGCACGCTCTGTGTGTCCCGACTCGTTGACGCTTAGCCGCTCTCCGTGGGCACCGAATCCAGGGAGCAGCTACGAGTTCCCCCTGGAGCACCCACTTTCCCTCCTTCAAGTAAAGCATGTCCCATCCGCTTTGGGGAACCACCCCGTCCCCGTTACTGGGCGTGCATGTCTGCTGGTGCTGCCCAGGGTTTTACCGGCACGGCTCGTCCCCTTGGCCACGGTGACTCGGGTCAAGGAGAGGTTTCAACACGCTGATTAATTTATGGGATGCATGCACAAATTCACGTACGAATGCAGGCTTCGGCCCATTGCAACTTGCATCTTCCTGGCCGTCAGGGCGGCCCCAGGCACTGGCCAGTAGCCGGATCCAGTCCCCTAGGTGCGTCCTTGACAACAACTGCTAGGCGTGCTGGAGACCAGCCTGTGCGTGGTGGGTGGTGCTGCAGGGAAGACCCATGGGACAGCTGAGCAAGCCCCGCGCAGACGTGGTGGACGAGACACGCGCCGATCACCACAATTCTCGTTTCCAACTAAACCGAATCGCTTGTTTCTGTTGGCCAACAACATTCCAGCCGGGGTTACCGATCTCATCAAGCTGAACCGCTCATCACTGAGAGCAGAAAGAAGCCTCACGGATGCCATCGTCGTTTCTGTCAAGCAGCTGCAATGCTTGTGGGTGAGCTTTCACCTCCCAAACTGCAAGATCTTTTCAGTTTGTAGAAAGCAGTCTGTGTGTTCATCAGCTCTCTCCCCGGGCCATCAGGACAATCCAGGAAACATCCGAGAGGATTTAAGTTCAATGTGTCGGGATGCCTGTCGCTGCCTTGTTTTTCCCCTTCATTTCCTGACTTTTCTTCTGGGGCTGGGAAACTCCACCTCCACGGCCCCTCCGTCTCTCAGCTTCCTGCGTCATCTCATTTCTCTCACTTTTATTTCACACTTATTTTATGAATGCACGCAGCTAATGTGCAGAAAACACATTCTTAGATTCCACGCCTTTGGGTAACAACTAGCCTGATTCACAGCTTGTCAGAGCAGCCATCTAAAAACGACACCACACCAAAGTTTAACACTATTTTAGCACAACGTATCATCGAACAAATTATGACCTGGAAAGGAGCGTTACAAATTACCAATGGTAACAATGATAGGACTGCCACAAACTGGCTAAGAATAACCAATATCCAAAAGTATAAAACATAATGAAACATACATAACATTACAAACATTTTGTGCACGCTTGAACTTCTAATTTATTTTTTTTAATGTTTATTTTTGAGAGCGCGTGCACACACACACACACACACACACACACACACGTGGGCAGGGGAGGGATAGGGAGAGAAGGGGACAGAGGATCCACGGCCCAACGTGGGACCTGAACTCATGGACCCTGAGATCATGACCTGAGGCGAAGTCAGACGCTTAACTGACTGAGCCCCTTCTAACATTTCTTTTCTTTTCTTTTCTTAATTTTTTTTTCAACATTTATTTATTTTTGGGACAGAGAGAGACAGAGCATGAACGGGGGAGGGGCAGAGAGAGAGGGAGACACAGAATCGGAAACAGGCTCCAGGCTCTGAGCCATCAGCCCAGAGCCTGACGCGGGGCTCAAACTCCCGGACCACGAGATCGTGACCTGGCTGAAGTCGGACGCTTAACTGACTGAGCCCCTTCTAACATTTCTTTTCTTTTCTTTTCTTAATTTTTTTTTCAACGTTTATTTATTTTTGGGACAGAGAGAGACAGAGCATGAACGGGGGAGGGGCAGAGAGAGAGGGAGACACAGAATCAGAAACAGGCTCCAGGCTCTGAGCCATCAGCCCAGAGCCTGAGGCGGGGCTCGAACTCACGGACCGCGAGATCGTGACCTGGCTGAAGTCGGACGCTTAACTGACTGCGCCACCCAGGCGCCCCATTTTCCAGAGTTTTAAAATACAAGTTTTTTTTGTTCTTGTTTTTTGTTTTTTTGCTTTCTTTTTATTTATTTTTTATTATTTATTTATTTATTTATTTTAACTTTTTTTTTTTTTTGAGACAGAGAGAGACAGAGCATGAACAGGGGAGGGTCAGAGAGAGGGAGACACAGAATCTGAAGCAGGCTCCAGGCTCTGAGCCATCAGCCCAGAGCCCGACGCGGGGCTCGAACTCACGGACCGCGAGATCGTGACCTGGCTGAAGTCGGACGCTTAACTGACTGAGCCCCTTCTAACATTTCTTTTCTTTTCTTTTTTAATGTTTATTTTTGAGAGAGAGAAAGAGAGCACAAGTGAGAGTGGGGGAGCAAAGAGAGAGGGAGACACAGAACGTGAAGCAGGCTTCAGGCTCTGGGCTGTCAGCACAGAGCCCGACACAGCGTTCAAACCCACAAACCGTGAGATCACGACCTGAGCCGAACTTGGAAGCTTAACCTACTGAGCCACCCACGCGCCCCTATTTATTTTCAATCAGAAAGTGCTTGTGGGTCATCACTTCTGATCCACTGGCTGGCAGGTAAGTTTTATCTTATTTACATGACTGCACTACGCCCCATTCTTCTCACTTAAGCTCTCTCCATGTACATACACACAAAACGTTAGTTAAGAGTTATCCCTCTTGGTCCTCCGGCATCATTTATTTTCTTCACTAACTGGCTTCAGGGAGAAATGAAACTTACTGGCTAAGGATTAAAAACAGTTACATGTTCTCGTCCAACTTACAAATTAGTGTTTCTAATTAAACTCCAACCTTAAAAATTTCTTTGTTTTGCATCCTTCCTGTTGAGCGGTTACCAAACTGTCCAAGAGTATGTCTCTCTTAACGCTAACAGATAATGTTGCAGGCCTCTACATCTTTATCGCTGTTCATTAGCCGCGAGCAGTACGCTTTGACTTTTATGTCCTTGACACTATGAAATAATGCTTCTATAATTCAGTTCTTCTTAATGTTTCTACTTTAAATAGAATGGATTATGAAACTGAGATCTAAGCATTTTTAGAAATTCTGAGCTGGGGCTATGAGTTTAGCGAGAACGGTGTCAAATGGGAAACCCAAACAACATAATTGGCACTTTGAGGTTGAGGTTGATGTGACATTCTCTGGAATATATTTTAACGCTTATGCATATTTAAATTAAAATTTTAACCTCCTGACATTCAAACCAACAAGCCGTTCGCCATCCAACTATGAGGCATGTCTGAAAAATAAGATGACACACAGCAAAAAAAAAGAAAAAAAAAATTGACTTGTCTTGAATCTCTGCTTGTGGCACAAGAGAGCTCTAAAAAGCCTAGCTGTTTGCTAACATTTTGACAGTGGATTTTGATATTAGCACAGCTTCTCTGAGTGATGATACAGAAAGAAAGCATTTCAAATTGTGTATCTATAAATGAAATGGTTGCCGGCAAGAAGCAATGGGCTGGTGTGTGTTCGAGTCGTGACATCTTTTCGGTACACAAAGGTACTTGGCCTTTTGTACAGCAAGTACTTTCTGGCTTCCCCCCCCCCCCCCACCATATAACCTCTTGGAGGAGTGGGTGAAACAGGAATCTGTGCTAGATACAGTGTGCCTGCCCCAGCACATCCCACCTGTCCACAAAGGTATTACAGACTTCATCCCTTTCTGACCCCCCGTGCTGGCTTCCAAGTGGCAGGGCCCCTGCGGAGCGGTCTGTCTGCGAACATGGCCAGAGCCCGGCTGGCGGGTCAGATGCCACGGCTAGTTCTGTCCCAATGTGATCTCGTCATGACCCACTTAGGTGCCACGCCACCACAGGCCTGTGCTGTGTGTGCGGCGGGGGGGCGGGGACCCAGCTTCAGACGAAGGTCACAGCGGGGGAAACAAAAGCGGTGTAACCGTTCAGTGCTGTGCCCCATTTATAATCTCATCTGGCATTTATCACAGTGCCAGCTTTGGATTAAAATGCCACGGTGAAGATTCTCACGTTCAAGAGGCGGCACGAGTGAGCATTACCAAATCTGACGGAATCTGTCCTTGCAGCGAACAGATGACATTTAAATTGGGTGGCTGCCAGAGGCCTTGGCTTCCCTCCATCACTGTCAAGATTCATGGCGTTGAGGGAGTCATTTCAATTCCAAGGAACAGGAGTTATTTTGCATCCCGAGATCCAACGCTGCCACTTGAAACCAAAATACGCCAACATCCATGGCATGGAAATACAGAGGTCCCTTCTTGCCAACTGCCTCTGTGTTTATTTACTTCAAGTCCCAATAGACAATCCCAATCAGTTCTGCCACCCACATTATAAATAGCGCAAATTCATAAAGAGCCTTTCTTCAGTGAACGGAAATGATTCTGAAGTCTGATGAGACTCACGGTGTCCTGGTAAAGGGAGGCGGGAAGAGGGAGAATAGGTTCTCTAATTTCAACTTGAGGAAAGTAAGGAATACAAAAGTTAAGTGGCCAACCTCCATTGATTCCAATAAATTTATTCAGGAGTAGAGCCAGAAATAAAGATCGAGTCTCCTGGCCCATGCTCTAGGCCCCACGCTGCCTCACAGCTTTCAAAATTTTCATGTTCTTGGAAAATGCTAAAACACTCTCCCCTCCTATGATACTAGATTCAGACACACTGCCATCTACTGAGCCACCAAGGAATGGAGGGCTTTCGCCCCAGAATGCCATCGCCAGGAGGCCAACGGGCTGTGTCTCCCCACCTTTGTAGGAAGGTGGTGTAAGAAGTGCATGAATTCAAAACACGTCCTCCCCCACCAAAAGATTCATGTACTGACATTCTTAACATCTCTGTAACAATGCAGCGATACGCTATGTTCTTTGTACGTGGAACGCTCTTGCAATCAGCCGTCTCTCCCCGGGTCCTTATTCTGACATATTCTTCTACAGACCTCGAGAGTCTAGAACAGTCCTTCTCGTAACATACGACAGTTTGAGGAATGCCGTACCATTTTTCTGTTGTCTGTATTGTCTTTTGCCGGTGTCCCATGACACGCGCTAGTCATCCTACAAGCTGCCGAAACAAGGAATAATAGCAATCGAGCTGAACACAGCCACAGTCCTGGGAGGGGAGACGATACCGTAAGAATGGTGTAAAAGGGCTCTAACAACAGGGGAGCAGGGTCTTAAATACATCTTCAACATGACTGCCTTTGTCCAGAGCCAAGCTGTTCTTTCCTCAGAAATAAACTGGCTTCTTCTTTTGCCACATCAACCCTCTGCAGCCACTCTGCATTCTCCCTAGGATAAGAGCCACATTTTCCAGACTCCATCAACTTACGGTGAACCCAAGTTCCTTCCGTCTCATTATTAGAGCCGAGTTAAGGTTGTGATGTGTGTCTCTCTCTTGTGTTTCATCATTGTACTTAGTTCACTACTGCTAAGACAGAAGATGAGTTTCCATATGTAGAACGGTTTTTGTTTTTTGATGAGAAAGATCAAATAATATTAATACTTTGATACAGAACCACGATCCCCGGGAACAACTCTACACAGTGGCTGAGGCATCCACACCACCCTCGTTCCCTGAATGCATTCTGTGTAAGATCTTAAGAATAATGTCTTGCCTGTGATGGTGGTTCCCAGACATCTTGGTCAAGAAATGTTAAACACAGACCCTCTCTCTCTTCTCTGGGAATATAACAGCTTACATTCCTATGAGTGTCAATGTTCTCATAAAGGAATTGTGTTGATTTGTACAATTAGTTATCCTCTGAAGTTCGCAGTTTGAAACTCAATTCAAACACCATTCATTTAATTTGGAATAAATGTGTCTATTTGTCCATCCAAATCTTCACAGAAGTATCTCATTTTGAGGTCATCTTGGGCAGAAATAAGCAATGGTGTTTTTTCACATTTTTTTAAATATCAAGAACGTGTCAAAAGTCACAAAAGGCGTGGGGAGTACAAGCAGGGAAATACTAAAGAATGGAAACATGAGGGAGTTTTACTGACTCAGTGCAATGAGAACATCACGGAATTTTAATTGAAATGTGTGGAGAGAGGAAACTCCAGCCCAGAAATCTGTCCGGCTGCTGTTCAGTCTTTACTGAAGGAATATTAGATGTGGAGGCCACGAGGGCAGGGGACAGTTACAGGGAAAATGAGAAGACAGGAGATGAGAAGCAGAGAAAGGGCACAGACGGTTGACAAGGCATTTGAGCAACTTTGCTATGAGTTCAGACAAGGAGCCAAATATCTGGAGGGTTTATCTGAACGCAACCAAACCACCAGACTTTGGAGAAGCAATAACAAAAACAGAATGTTCTTTAGCCTTGTTCTATTTAAAGTGTGTGCATCTATAACAGTCTTTCAGAAAATGATTATTTATACTTGCTTCTCTTTATAACATGGTGACCATACATCACACTGTAAGAATAGTAGTTACATTTTGAAAATGCCTCTGAAAACTTTCTTTTCCCTGACACTAGGAAACGGAATTAGTTCAGTGGTGTCACTATTTCCTAAGTTATTTATCCTTTTTTCAATCCTTATATTCTACATAATTTGTTTTAAATCAGAATTATAACCTCTTATTTCTTTTTTTTCCAAATGTTTATTTATTTTTTGAGAGAGAGAAAGTGGGGTGGGGGGGAGGGACAGGAGCAGAGAGACAGAGAGAGATAGGAGCTGAAGCAGGCTCCGTGCTGTCAGCACAAAGCCCAGGGTGGGGTTGAACCCACGAACCATGAGATCATGACCCAAGCTGAAGTCACTTAACTGACTGAGCCACCTAGGCGCCCCATAGCATCTTATTTTTTAAATAAAGAGTATAAGAATGATTTCACATGAGATTTCAGATCTTCGTACTAAATTAGCCTAACTGAACTCGAGCATCATGCAATCAGCTACAGTTTCCAAGCTACGTGAGCGAGAATAAGTATGGAGTGTGGCGCTCTGGCCAAGGTGAGAGCTCAGAGGCCAAACCAGCAAGAGTCTACACAGCACCAGAGGGTAAACAGTGGCGAAGAAACTTCTGACAAGACGTCGAAGGCCTGTCTCCAGTTCTCTAGGAGAGGACCGATCCGTACACATGTGTGAGAAATCTTCCTGAAGCTGAAGAGAGGGTCTCATCCTGGAAGGGTTAGGGAGAATACGCGGAGTTCATAAAGAGCCATGAATACTGACTCCTCCCACCATCCAGAAGAGTTAGGCTATCTAGAAGATATAACAAGCCTAAATGCGTCTGCATACAGTACCAGAGCTGCCAAATACATGAAGAACAGACCTAATTACAAGGGGAAACAGATCCACAATTACAGGTAGAGATTTCAACATCCTACTCTGAATAACGGACGGGAGAAGTAATGCCAAATCTACGCAGACTTCCAGAAACTGAAGAGGAGGGAAACCATCCCCACCACTCCCTGATGACAGCATTAACCTGACAACAAAACCAGAAAGGAAGCTTTACAAGAAAAGAAAACCAGATACCAAAATTTCTCATGAATAGACATGTAATAAGTAAATGGAATCCAACAATATGTAATAGAAGCAATATCTCATCACCCAGGTGGCACTATGAAACGCAAGGCTGGTTTAATGCTCGAAAATTTACCAATACGATTTACCATATTAAGGGATGAAAGAAGAAAAATCGTATGATAATCTCAATTGAAAAAAAAATAAATAAAACACCACATGATGAAATCAAATGTCCACGCCTGATAAAAACTCTCAGTATATGAGGAAAAGATGAGAAGTTGATTTAAAAAAATTAGAAAAAATAAGCCTATGTAAAACATCATACTTTTAGTGTTAAGAGATTGATTGCTTTGCTCCTAAGATCAGGAATCAGAAAATCTCATTACGTCCATTCAACACCGTACTGGATATTCTAGCCAATACACTACAGCAAGAAAAACAAAACCCACATGCAGATTGGAAAGGAAAAAGTCAAACTCTGTTTGCAGACAGCATAATCCTTTCTGTGGAAAATTCATTAGCATCTACAGCAGCCACAAAAAAGCTATTGGAACTAATAAGTGAGTTTAGAAAACTTGCTAGATGCAAGATCAATCTAGAATAAATAAATTGTATCTCTATACGCTAGCAATGATCAGAAATAAAAATAGCTTTTTGAAAATAATATAAAAACACAAAGCACTTATAAATAAATGTGATAAAAGATATGAAGACCCTGACACTGAAAACTACAAAGCAGTGATGACAGAAATTAAGGAAAACATAAGCAAAGGGAAATAAAGTTAGTCCATGCTCATATATCAGAAGACTCAATATTGTTAAGATATTAATTCTCCACAAACTGGCCCCAAGTCAATGCAATTTTAGTTAAAACTCAGTAGGCTATTCTCTAGAAAATGGAGATAAAATTATAATTTTTCACATGGAAATTCAAGGATCTAGAGAAGTTAAAATAACCTTGGAAAAATAGTTGGATGATGACATAACCTGACTTCAATACAGATTATAAAAGCTACAGGCATCAAGACTCTGATGTTGGCGTCAAAGTAGATCAATGGAACGAATTAGCAAAAGAGATCAATGGAACAGATTAAAGAATACAAGGATTGATTTGTAGCAAAAGTGAAAAGGCAATTCAGTGCAGAACGAATAGTCTTTTCAGAATAAAATGATGCTGAAACAGTTGGATGTCCATGTGCAAAAAACGGTGAACTTTAATCCATACTTCACACCATGTACAAAAGTTAACTCGAAATGGATCACAGATCTAGCTATCACCTTGAAACGGTTTAAATTCCTGGAGGAAAACAGAAGATAGTCTTTGCTATATCGAATTAAGAAGGATTTCTTACATAAAAAACTAAGAGCACAAACATATCCAAGGAAAAAAAGTGATAAACCCCATATTAAAATTAAGTACATCTGCTCATCAAAAGACACTGTTAAGGGAAAGAAAAGGAAAGCCCAGGTCAGAGGAAAGTATCTGCAATAAATACAGGCGGCAAAGAATTTACAGCTGGAATACAGAAGGAACTTGTAAAGTAAGAAACAAAAACCACACTCAATCTTCGGCAGAAGTTTAGAACAGACTCTTCACAAAACACGGATGGATGAGTCCACTCCTTCCACCCCCACAAAGAGCTCACAGGAGCACCGGGTGAGGTGGGAACCCCCTACCAGTGAAGCCTCTTGCCCTTCCCAACCTCCAGGAATGTGAGAAAAAAATTTCTGTTGTGTAAGAAAAAATAAAGTATGTGGACGCTATATAAGCACAGGAAAATATGCTCAAATGATTAGTCGTTAGGGAAATGCAAACTGCAACAAGGCATCTGTCCACACACCCACTGGGATGTTTAAAATTGAAAGAAAAAGGGGGGGGCTCCACCAAATGTGGTGAGGGATGTGGAATCATCCATTTCACTTGTAAGTATTCACGCAAGACAAATGAAAGATTACGTCCGCAGAAAAGGGTGTTCATGGCAATGTTATATATGATGGACCAAACCCGAAACAACCCAAATTTCCATCAATAAACCAGTGAATGAACAAATTTAGTAAAAATAAACTACTACTCAGCAATAAAAATAATAAACCAATGATACACAAAATAACACGATGAATCTCAAATAAACCACGTTGAGGGAAGGAAGCAAGTAAAAAATGATTATCTATGACTACGATTACGTTTCCATGAAAACCTAAAGAATCCAAACTAATGCACAGTGATAGAAAGTGGGTCAGAGGTTACTACAGAACAGGCACAGGTGTAGGGTGTACAGGAAGGTGAGATTGTAAGGAAATCTGGGGGGGGGGTGATGGATAGAGTCAATATCCTGATTGTGGTGATGGTCTCATGAGTATATAAATACGTCTAAACTTACAAAATTGTACACTCCATATATATACTCGATTGTAGGTCAATTATACCTTAAAAGTAAAAACCAAAGCAATGAGTAACGGAGATAAATTGCCTGGGCTGGTTTAAAATTTTAGAAAGAAAATGCCCCAATTATTCCCTTTCTTGCATCCCTGTATTGGACAGTGTCAGTTTATACTTCCTTCCATTAGAGGTAAAGCCTCCAGACGGTGGAATATTATTCTTCACTGAAAAGAAATGGGCTGTCAAGCCATGAAAAGACATGAAGGAACCTTAAACGCATATTCCCAAGTGAAATGCGCCAGCATGAAGCAGCGACACACTGTGCGACTCCAGCCACATGGCATTGTGGAAAAGGTGAAACTACAAAGATGGTAAAAAGTTAAGTGGCGCCAGGAATTATGGCAGGGGGACAGGGACAGAAGGCTGACCGACCACAGAGGGATGGTCTACTGAATTGACTTCCCAAGAGAACAGTCCTTTATTTTCCTGACAAAGGTACTATTAAGCTGGTGGGTAATGTTTCTGGAAGTTCAGAAATGAAAGAAAAGAGTAGACTGAGCATTAAAGACACCTAATGGTCTTGGATATAGAAGAAATCTCAAAGTAGGAATTCCAGAGCTGGTGTGGTAGCTCATTCACAGCACAACTAATCTTCAATTTTGCTTTTGCTCTCTTCCATTCTTAACTTTGAAATTCGAGCTGGTGTGCTGTCTTGGTAAGGCACTTCTGTCTTGTGTTCAGGTGCACCTGGTATCCTCAAACTCTCTAGGCAGTAAACATGCCATCTTCCATTGGGATGAGAAGACGCAGGGAATCAGAAGTTTTGAGGGTATAGATATTTTACATATGTATTTAGGACCTAATATTTTTTTCACATGAAATTCTAGAGACTCTGGTTGACTGAGTGGCTTCTTAAGGAAACTCCTTGAAAATGAAACCTAAGAGGCTTGGAGGGCAGGATAAGGTAGTTCTTCAATGTATGCAAAGATTTTGTTCTCTATATTTTAAAAACAAACTTTGGGGCGCCTGGGTGGCGCAGTCGGTTAAGCGTCTGACTTCAGCCAGGTCACGATCTCGCGGTCCGTGAGTTCAAGCCCCGCGTCGGGCTCTGGGCTGATGGCTCGGAGCCTGGAGCCTGTTTCTGATTCTGTGTCTCCCTCTCTCTCTGCCCCTCCCCCGTTCATGCTCTGTCTCTCTCTGTCCCAAAAATAAATAAACGTTGAAAAAAAAAAAAAAAAAACTTTGTCGGGGCACCTGGGTGGCTCAGTCGGTTAAGCGGCTGACTTCAGCTCAGGTCATGATCTCGCGGTCAGTGAGTTCAAGCCCTGCGTCGGGCTCTGTGCTGACTGCTCAGAGCCTGGAGCCTGTTTCAGAATCTGTGTCTCCCTCTCTCTGACCCTCCCCCGTTCATGCTCTGCCTCTCTCTGTCTCAAAAGTAAATAAACGTTAAAAAAAAAAATTTAAAAAAAAAAACAAGCAAATAAAATCCAAAACTAACAAAAAAATTTAAAAAAAAAAAAAGCAAACTTTGAAAATTGCAAGACTTGGGCCTCTAAAATAATACCTAGGTCCCAGAATCTTAGCGCCTCTCCAGAAATGAACCTAGACTCTTAACACACTGCTTTGGGCAGTTTCAGATAGAAGGTGGAGCCCAAAAAAAAATACTTTTTGATAAATCAGTGCATTCTTAGAATTTCGTTTTGTTGTAATTATACAGAGAGAGGAGTTACCGATAATTGCTGTATCTGCAACCAAGATCAGTACTGCCCAGAGAATGCTAACAGGTAGTATACACTGGCTGAGATGAATTCTCAGCTCCTCAGTTTTGGGTTATAACTGTCAAACTGCTTACTCAGAGATAAAAGGATTATTTTACAAATACTTTAATAAAAGTGACTAGGATATTTCACGGTTTCAAACAAACTGAAGGCCACTGAAATTAAAATATCCTTTTATAGTCACTTATAGATTAAAAATATTTCCGACGATAGAGTGGGCCTTTAAATACTGACAAGAAATGAGGTTTTAGTACTGAAATTTTATTATTATTTTAGAATTCTAATTGAAATTATTTTGCTTTCCCTAGATTAAAACATGTTGTTGAATGATTTTTTTTTTTTTTACTACACTTTGGGAATGGAATTAGTTTCATGGTTTTCCCAAAATTTACCCACAGAAGCATACTGAAAGAATGAATGATCTTTCCCTGAAACCTCAAGAGATAACCAATGTATAACCAAGCCCTTCACGTGAGCATTCTACTTTCTACTTTCAGGAAGAAAAGGAAACCTAACAGAATTAATGAACGAAATGTTCCAAAGAACAATCTATATGTCTAAGTGGACACGACATCTGGCAAAACAGGTACACGAGTTACTTTTTTAGTTACTAAAAGTGATGTGGGCTACCTGCTGGAGTTCACCTCTGTGATCCGCGTCCCTGACGCTGTGGCTATGTGACCCTCACTAAATCAGACCCTGAGGAGACGCTATCAGGCCACACCACTCACAGAGGCATCATTGAGTGAAGGAAAAAAATGCCCGAGGGCTCCACATGCTCCCTGAATGTGGGCTGCTGGCTAGAGCTCCAGAGTATCTGCAGACCAACTTTATGGACCACCTATGGGAACAGGGTCAAATGAAAATAATACTAAAAACCCTTCCATTTCTGGCATACGGCGCCTCTAGGAATCTGCGAGTCAAGCTCAGTGGAGGTAGCCGTACACAGATCGGGACCAGTCCTCCTGTCCTGAATATCCCACCGCATGACAGAGGGGTGGGTGGTCACTTTTCCAACCTCTGGGCTCAGAAATGAGACTAGGGCTACATACGTGTCCTCTGGGTACCGACGTGGCAAGAATTCGTGGGCAGGTGTCACTTGCACAGAAGAGAACTTAACGTGCCTTTTCATTATCGATCAGCATTGCTATCGCAGCCAACTGCACCACCTGCATATGAATTAGCCACTGCAACATTATTAGAGCTTCTGCCCGACAAAATTGTCCCTGACATCATTTACTGGCATCCTCCATGCCCTTAGGGAGAACAACTAATTTTAATGTTAGCCCAGGCTAAAAATTAATTATGAAAGCAAATAAATTCTGCAAAGACAACAAGCCAATCCCGCATCCCTAAAGCAAATATCACCCTGGTAGCCCCCTCCACCGTGCCTGCTGGCAGCACTCAACTAATGGATTTAGCCAGTCACTGTTGACTCTTCCTGCTAATGTGGGCTAGGTACTTTTGCAAGCACGGATTCCTTCGTACGTGTACCGAGCACGTGACGAAGGACCAGCCGCTAGATAAGGCGCTGGGAAGAAAGGTAAGAAAGGCACGGCTCCTTGCCTCCGAGTATAATTTCACGTGGGCAGGATGCCCGGAGGGAACGGTTAAGCTATAGTACAGACATACAGGGTGGTCTGGGAAGATATGAAGGAGAGCCCCATGGCAGTCCACACTAGAGGTCAGCGGAGGGGTCTCCAAAATGCACACTACTGGAACGTGCCAGGTTATAGACCTCTGACCTAACCCAAAAGTGAAGCGTGCATGGATGCCGAAGAGGAGTAGCTATCGGACTAGACTTGTGTTAGGATGACCACTCTAGCGCAGCATGAGGACACGGAAGACCGGGGGCAAGAATCCCTGTAAGGAGTGTGCTGAAACCGAGTAGGTGAGTTACTTTAAGGTCCTGGGGAAAGGAGCCGCGGAAGGAGAGCAGGGTGCATTAAAAAAGGGGCAGGGGCAAATTAACCTTACGGTACCCATTTTCCCCTATCACTGGAGCACGAGAGTGGTTTTTAGTTACTAACTTGGCTGAAGGATGAAGTAGTTCCAGAGTCTATGACTTTGTCTTCCCCAGTGTGACAGTTTTTATTCCAAAGGCTAAGGCATCAGATTTTACCAAATGCTAAGCATTTTTAAAATTTTTTTTTAATTTATTTATTACTGAGAGACAAAGAGAGACAGAGCATGAACAGGGCAGGGGCAGAGAGAGAGAGAGAGAGGGAGGGAGGGAGGGAGGCAGGCTCCAGGCTCTGAGCTGTCAGCACAGAGCCCAATGTGGGGCTTTAACTCACAAACCACGAGATCACGACCTGAGCCAAAGTCGGACACTTAACCGACTGAGCCACCTAGGCGTCCCAACTGCTAAGTATTTTAATCACACATTTAGGAAACTGAAAAATGGCTCCTGGATGAACCCACACAGCCAAGAGATCCACCATAAGCTACAACTTTGTCAAGACTCTCTATATCATCTGGCCCCAAAGGACCAGACCCTGGCAGGGAGCCATGATGGTACTTTGAAGGGGACTCCAGGGATCAGTGTCAGTTCAGGTAGGTGTCCCAGGGCCCCTGAAATGTTAGGGAAGTGAGAAAGAGACTCAAGTTAGCAAAGTGAGAAAGGGACCCCCTTTTTCTTTGAGAAGGGCTGAGTGGCACCCCTGCACACAGCCCGTTTCGCCCTCAAGGATGCCATGTACAAAACCCTTTGTCCGTCAGATCTCTTGGCTTCCACTTCAACTTGTTAGCTAATAGGATCACTGTAGCCTATGAGAGTTAGTATTTAACCCCAGCGCCTATCCAGTGTTGAGGGAGGTCCTCTCATCCCTGTTATTATCAGCTAGCTGCATTTTATAACAGTCTTTCCGAGAGCCAGGCTTACAGAGTAAAATCACCATAAAGTTCCAGCATTTCTGGGGTCCCTGTCATGATAACCTCTGGAAGCAGCATGTCCTTTGCACCTTTCCATAGAACATGATTACGTGGTTGACCTGGCATACATACCGTGTCCCATCCCAGATGCCCACTTTGGTTTCCTTTTCTCCTTTGTGTTAAATCCTACATCCCAGGAGAGCATTTCCAAGTGAATAAACTCATTCCCCTCCTATTGTATATTCTTGCCTCTTGACTTAGCACCCTCAGAATACAGTCCTGCTCCTACTCCCCGAGGACCTCCTGGAATAGAACATCCATTTCTTGCAGCTCTCAGGGGCTCTAAAACCACCCAGGTTATGCAACAAGTTAACCCTGGTTACAGGAGTGGTGGCCACGATGGAAGGTGGGATCCCGCACGCCTGATTCGGAGCCGTCTTCCAACATAAGAGGTGGGGAACAAGGCACGTCGGCTCTGGAGGGAGGTGCTACTTTTGTGAACTCAGAGGGATTCTGGGAAGACAGAAAGTCACATGCATCCACACTGCTGTCTTCATCCAGTGTGTCAAAGCCCCAGGGTGTTCGTTTTTTTCAGCCAGGGAAAATGACCTTGACATAATAGGACAGCCTTGGTAAGCACTGAATTGTCTTTGAGGCGGGCCTCTCTGTTAAGTTGCTGTCTTGGTCCTCAGCTTTCTCTTCCTCTCACTGCAGGAGAGGCTTTCACATCGGGCTTTCAGTTTCCCAGGACTCCCCCCTGCATTACCTTTCTGTGGGACCTCAATGGCATTTGCCAAGAGCCAGACACGCATGTCAGCCTTACAGCCGCCATTTCCTGTGTGCGTTTCAAACACCCGCTGCCTTCCCTACCCACACTACACCTCTTAGTTCACCAGGAGTGAAACGGTTGGCAAGGGGGCCACCACCTTCTGGGAGGTCTACCTGTGCTCCAACCTGCAGCACTGGGACTCTTACTGTCAGGTGGCTGCTGGAGGGTCCAACTTCAAAGCACAACTTCAAAAATGATGCATCTTCTTACCCACTTTCTTCAACTCCTCCCAGCCCACAAACGCAATTTATAGGGAATGAATATTATGATATTGGCCTGCCGAAACCTTGGCCAACATGGCAGGCGGAATTAGGTTACCCCCTAGCAGGTTCAAATTGTAGAGACTTTACATATCTGCCTCAAGCCGATCTGAGCTGCCCCAGGATGGTAATGATTTAGAGCACATGGATCTCTACAGGTGGGGCAGACCCTGAAGGAGGCCACAAATGATGACTCTCCTCACCTCACCCCTACAGCAGGATGCAAAGTTCTTTGTCTTTTTTTTTTTTAAGATTTTATTTGTGGGCCATCTCTACACCCAACGTGGGGCTCAAACTCACAACCCCGAGAGGAAGAGTCACACGCTCTACCTCCTGAGCTGGCCAAGCACCCCCAGACCCAAACTCCTTTGGAAGAGAATTCTCCCTACACACTTCCAGGTCTACCGCGTTGCATCAGCCTTTTCAAAAACACAACTTTTAGTTTTAATTTTCTCTACTGTTTCTTTCACTGACTTCTGTTCTTATTTCTGTTCTTCTCTACTGATTTACTCGTATTTAATTTGCTGTTCCTTTTCTACCTTCTTGAGAGGAACACATAAATCACAATATTAAGGTTTCTATTTTTGTCCATTAGAAGTATTTACACTTATAAACTTCCCACTACTCGCAGATTTAACTAAATCCCACAGGTTTAAAACTTAATATTGTCGACTCATGGGTTATTGTAAATGTTTATTGCTTACTCTGAAAATACTTGAATTTTTTAAGTAATCTTTTCATACTGCCTTCTTGCATGATTTTCCTCTAAGAAAAGTACATACTCTGAAGAACTTCAATCCTATGAAATGTAGTGATTTTTTTTCTGATCCAGCATATCGTCTACTTTGAAAACTGTTTTATGTATACTTACTCTTCAGTTGTTTGATGCAATATTTACTTATTTCACTTATGTCAATGGTTACGAATGTTATATTTTTCATCCTTAATGATTTATTTCCTACGTGTCCTAACATTTACATAGGCTCCAATGATTCTATCTTTTCCATGTTTTCTCTTCCTTTTGTTAGATTTGCCTTCTGTACTTTGAGTCTGTGTTATTAGACCATTTTTGTCTATGTTACTGCATGAGCAGCATACAAATTTAGAATTATTGTAACTTTCTGATGAATGGAAAATTTTATTTTGATGAAATGTCGATCTTTTCAATAGTTTTTGTCCTTAGTCCAAGTTGTATATAAATTTATTAAGCTACATCAGACTTCTACAGGACATAACTTATTGTCTATAACCTATCAAAGTAGTTGAGATTTTTCCAACTCGAAATTTTTTGTCTTTAGTTTTGAATACATATATCTATATGTAATATAATTACTGATATATTCAGTTTTAAATACACCATGTTAAAGTGTCCCACTTAAGTGTCCTACTTATCCTATTTGTTCTTTGTTCCTTTTAAACCCCCTCTTATTTAAAAAATTGTTTGGGGTGCCTGGGTGGCTCAGTTGGTTAAGCATCTGACTTGAGCTCAGGTCATGATCTCACAGTGAGTTCGAGCCCCGCGTTGGGCTCTGTGCTGGCAGCTCAGAGCCTGGAACCTGCTTCAGATTCTGTGTCTCCCTCTCTCTCTGCCCCTCCTCTGCTCACGCTCTGTCTCTCTCTGTCTCAAAAATAAATTAAAAAAAAAAAACATCAAAAAAGATTTTTAAAAAAATTTTTTTAGGTTTATTTATTTTGAAAAAGAGAGAGAGTGAGCACACATGTGCAAGCAGGTAAGGGGCAGAGAGGGAGAGAGTCCCAAGCAGGTTCCACGCTGTCAGCACAGAGCCCAACATGGGGCTTGATCCCACAAACCATAAGACTGTGACCTGAGCTGAAATCAAGATTTGGACACTAAACCAACTGAGCCACTCAGGCGGCCCTCTTATTTAGGATTTTTAAACCGTTCACTTTATTTTCTTCTATGACTTTTTACTTAATTATTTTAGTGGCTAACCTAAATATAACTATAGGTATCCTTGACTTATTAGATCTTATTTCAAACGAATACTTTCCCTACTGCCTTGACAACACAAGGAACTCACAACCTGAGCTATTTCCTGGCTCTGTGCACTTCTTTTCCTTTATGTGATTTCTCTACATTTTTTAAACCCCACAACATATCATTATTATTGTTTTAAACAGTGAATATTCTTTTCTTTTTACCTCGATGATAACATCTTTTCATAGTTCTTTTAGTGTGGTCACTCCAAGATGAATCTCTGTTCTTTGTTTATAAAGGACTTTATTTTCTTTATTCTCTGAAGGAATATAATTCTCAAGTGGGACTTATTTTATTCCCAAGTGTTTTAGGATAACATCTCTTTGTCTTGTACTGTTTCTGATAAAAACTTTGCTGTCTTATTATTTCACCCTTGAAGGAAACAGGACTTTTTATATGGTCCGCACAAGTGTGTGTGTGTGTGTGTGTGTGTGTGTGTGTGTGTGTGTGTGTCTTGTGTGTTATTTGAGGTATTTTGAAAGCTATGTGAATGTTGCTTCCTTCAATTCTCTGTTGCCTGTCTTTGAAGACTCTAATGACACAAATTTCCAGACTTCACTACGTTGTATCTGGCTCTTACAATCTTTTCTTTTTCATCTTTTGTATTCTTTGGACTTCAATCTAGGAATTTCTTGCTGAATCAACTTCTAGTTCACTAATCCTTGGTTTTATTGTGCCTAAATTACTATTTTAACTTTTATCAGTGTCTTAATTTGTTACTATATATGTTTTTAGAATTTATATTATTTAAGTAGATTGCAGTTCTCTGGGTAAATTCTCCATTTTTTTCTCTACTACTCAAACCCATTAATCATAGTTTTATTGAAGTTTTGTGCCTGGTAATTACAATAATCAAATCTCTTACAGGTGTTTTACTATTGTCTTTTTTTTTTTTTTTTTTAGTTTTCTTTTTTGTCTTTTTTTTTTTTTTTCCTTTTCTTTTTTGGTAATTTTGTTCTTTTTCCTTCTGTGACAACTTTTTTTTTTTTTAACTTGGCTTTGGAGGTAACAATCACTAGAGTGATAGTGAATAATATGATCTTCCAGCAAAAAGAATTTAGCATAATTGTCACGAGCCACTGAAGGGTGACCAGATCACCTTGATGTGGTGCAGGCTTTGTTAGCCCTATTCAGTTCCACGTTGTCTTTACGTTTCAACGTGGTACTTAGGTTTTTATGGTGCAGCTCTTACTGCCGACGTAGCCCTTTGAGATCTCAACTGAGGTGTTTTCCTGAGTCTCCATGGTGTGTGTGGTGTGTGTGTGGTATATGTGTGTGTGTGTGTGTGTGTGTGTGTGTGGTGTGTGTGCAGTGTGTGTGCATGCGTGTGTGGGTGGCACAGGCCGCAGGCAAAGCTGCCAGCACAATGGGAGGCTCGTGTCTCTGCAGTGCACTCTCCTCGAGGACCATTTCCTCTCGCGTTTTGGCTGCCTCGGTTTCCCGGAATGCGTTCTCCCCAACAAGACTGGCAGGACTCTACGACTGACGGTCTCCTTCGCCTTCATCCCCATCGCTGAGACTCACCGATGAACGTGGGGGGAAACAGAGGCACACGTGGGGTTCACCCTGATGCGACTTCGTCTGCTCTTCGGTCTTGTCTCCACAGAACTCGGCTGCTGTGATCGTTGCCAAACGAATTCCAACAGTTGCCGTGTTTTGCTTTCGTTTTCTATCCAGATCTGACATTTCCTTCCTTCTGGAGGATTTCTTTGATACCAGCTACTCCCTCCCAAACAGAAGCCAAAGTCCCAACTGTGGTTCTAAAGATATAAACCATAATAGTGTTTGCTTCCGATTTAATTCAAGTCTAGACATATTTGCCAATTTTGTTTTGTTATCAAAATTCCAAACTTCAGAGATACTCTGAGAAATGCTAAAACCGCCCATATATTGTCTTGTGGCTCCGGCCACATAGCAGAGCAATTTGTCACACGCACGACCTCCCTGAAGACAGAGCCTTGGCCCAATGAGGGAAGGTTAGCAGGAAGCCACAGGCAGAAACACAGTAACTTCGGCAAAACGCTGGAACGATCCCTGCATGGGCTGTCACATGAGGGAGAGCCTTTCTACACCCTGCATGGGCTTTAGGGTCCCCCACAGAGCCCACTGCCCACGCGTGGCACTTACACGTGTACATCAAGTTCAAGACGTGCAGTGATTTGAGACGAGAAAAGCGAACAGATGTGCCCGGCAAGGCGGCAAGTATGGACGCTCTTTCGTGTCTTACACAATTCCCTCACACTCACTGCCCTTTAAGTCTCTACATTGTTCTTTACTTCAAGAGAAAACAGAAAGCCTTTTTTGGCTTTCAGTGTTTAATTTTAATGGTGGAGTTTTTCACCATTGCCATCCTGAAGAAAGCTTTGGGAGAGTCTGGTACCACACCGACTAGAGCCTGGAGACCTTAGGCAGGGACCTTTGAAAAAGAGGGGAGGGGAGGGGAGGGGAGGGAGGACCTGGAGAGTCCTAAGGGCAGGTCATGAGACCATGTCCGGCCACGAAAAGGGCCTTAAGGGCCAAGGCAAGCATGCAGGGGCTTAAGTTAGACAACTTCCTCTCTGGACAATGCCAAAACACACAGGCACGCTTTCCCTAAAAGGAAGCAAAGGTAACGTCAGAGGGCAACCACTGCACTGAACAGGGAGAAGACCACAGAAACCAGGCAGAGAGACTGCACTGACACACGGACAGCCGAAGGCAGGCTGTGTGCAGAAGCTTAAGAGCGTTACTCCTAAGAGGGCCACCGGTACTGGGACGGGGCCTCCCCACCAGGCTCTGTGCAGGCCGTGGGGGCAAAAGGTGTGCAAGGGGTCAGGCCGAGTGTCAGCGGTCACCCTGGCATCACTACCCTACCCTACACCCCGACATCCTGGAGCTCTCCACCGGGCACCCACACGCTGTGCCAACACGTCTGTGACACAGGTAGACGGGAGTAATTTTGTGCTGGCACGCTCCTGCCAAGGACAACACCTCACCGCCTCATCACCATGCATCTCCCTCCCTTATCTCCTACCTGCCTTCCTCCTCCTCCTCCTCCTCCTCCTCCTCCTAGCCTTCTCTCCTTTTTATGATCCTCCTCCTGCCTCTCGTAGACCCACTTTTCAAAACCGCCAGCCGCAAAAGGAAGGGACAGGAGCAAAAAGCATCACCCTAGGGAGAGGGCGAGCACCAGAGAAGCAGGACGGAGGGAAAATGAGACCGTGTGTCAGCCCCTCACCCCTGCCAGGAATGCCTCAGCCACTACGGAAAACATTTGCACAGGGCTTTCCGGGACACGTCCAGCCACAGGAACCTCACTACCTCACAGTCCACTTACTCTGTTCTCGGTCAGCTAGAACCACGAGAAGAGCTTCTTCTCATGAGCTGTGCCCTGACTCGTGTTTTCTGACGGGGCAGAGGACCTTTCTGCCCGTAACTGGTTGTTCTCGTCTTTCCATTGGTCATACACTTCCCAGACGAGCATTTTTCTCGTTTTCACTGGAACCGACAGTCATGGCTGCTGAGAGACCCATGGCTTTGTGGTTCTTCGAGAGGCTGAAGGGATGTAAGCCCACGGAGAAACATGGGATCCTTTTGTCTCAAGTGCCAAGTGGGTTACCACTCAACTGCACTCATTCCAGAAACCCTTTTGTCTCAACTGACAAGTGTGGATAGCACTCAACTACACTCATTCCAGAAAACAGAGGCTGAGCCTTTGTAACTGACTCTGGGCGTTTCCAGAATTGCTGGCAGTTTTTCCAGAGTTTTCAGGACAGCACAACAGTGTCTCTGTTTCTCCCCCACTTGAAAAGCTATGAAACACTCAAGAGATCAAATGGACAGATGAATATAGAAAACATCGGAAGACAGTGATTGTTTATCCAGAATGAAGTGCCATCGTCGCATTAATTTTCCCAACTCAAGAGTCTGAGAGAAGTCAGGTTCTAATTTTCTCAGGGCTTCTGGTGCCCCATGATGTACGGTCAAATCCTCGGCAGGCGGTTCCCTTGATCCACAGGCACGACACCTTTGTTGAAACGTAGCTTTGACCACCCCATTACTGTGTGACTTCGGGCAAACGACGACTCACGACATTCAGTGTCCCATCTGTGAAACAGCGCTAAGCACAAATAAGTAAAATACATAGATATTATGAGATACTATTACATGTGAACTATTTTCCCCCACTAGACTGGGAGCTTCCTGAGGGAAGTAACTGGTGTCACTGTTCTGTGTGTCTCAGAGGGTGAGGAATCCTAAGACACAGACGTCAGCACTCACTCCAAGTCTGTTGGGACGAAAACAAGCAACACTGACTGCAATACCTCCTTTCGCTCCCTATGATTCTGTAGGTAAACAAGTTCCTGTAACCAGAACACAGCTCGTTAGGGCCAAATATTAGCACAAGGCTTGAAAGTTTTTTAATGTTTTAACAAGATCAGCGATCACTTTACGTTAAGGTATCAGAATTTTTATTTAAAAATACATCATTTTCAGCATGCCCGGGTGGCTCGGTCAGTTAGGTGTCTGACTCAGGGTTTTGGCTCCGTTCATCATCTCAGATTCTGTGAGTTCGAACTCACAGGTCAGGCTCTGTGTGGACAGCGTGGAACCTGCTTGGGATTCTCTCTCCTCTGTCTGCCCCTCCCCCACTCACTCTCTCTCTCTGCTTCTCAAAACAGGTAAACATTTAATAAAAATAAATTAAAAATAAAAGTAATTTTGTTAATGACATAAAAAGATATAACTTTAAGTAGACCCTCCCCAACACTTGCACAACACTACCTTCGAGGAATAGTATATTAAGGAAAAGAGTGACTACTCAGTATTTATTTGCTAAACAAAGGGAAATGCATCCTAGTAGCTTCAAAATAAAGAAAACATACAAATACCTCCTGTAATTTTTGATGATCTCTAATCATTTTTAAGGTTTATTCCTAATTTCTGGAGCTCATATGAAGAAAAACGACTGGAATGGATGTGTCACGCTAGCTGACTAATATGTCCTGAGGACCATCACATTTGGGGGACATTGCAATCTGACAAAGTTCTTGGACGCGGCAACCGCAAGAATCTTGATGACTGTACAGAAAGAGCTTGGTGAGTGAGTCATCATTAAGATAATTACAATGCTGCGAAGGGAATGGACCGTCGCCCTGCATCTTTCTGAAACAGAGTGCTGGAAATATAAACACAGAACATGCCTCTTTGAATCTTCACTACAGAGCCGGCTGAGCTCTCAAACGGCGCTCAGTAAGCACAGAGAAAGCACTCTGGGTCAGCTCTTTGCAGCCTGATAAAATGACCCGTTGTCAACAAAACGTCTGCCCCCCAACACCTAGAGCCCTGCCGATTCTGCTTCCGAGGAAGGCTTGAGAAATACGGAGAACCGCTCACAATAGACCCTTGTGGGCTGTCACCTGCCGACGTCTGTGACTGCGATTAAATGGGTGACCCCCTGCCCATTTGCAAGGAGAAAATACTTCCGGAGAGAGGATGCATCCGAATAGGAACTTCCTGGAAGAATCCAGGGTTGCCCCCAGCGTGGGAAGGAGGCACGAGGCAGCGGGAGGAGCAGAAGGCCTGGGACGAGAAAGCTGTTGCTGGGACAGGAAAACAGGAAAACAGGGAAGGTGACGGAGAAGCTAAGGGAAGTGAAACGGGAGAAGCAGGCGGGGCTGAAGTTCGGGAGCGCCGTGGAGGCCGGCCCGCAGGCGGGACACCGCTGATGGGGCAGTGAGGACACCCTGCAGTAGGACACCGGACGTGGCCAAAAGGGAGCCCGCCGCCGGGCCTCTGCAGGGCTGCACAGGTGGATTTTCTGAGCAGGGCGCTACGACTTTCGACTGTCGGATGAGGATCGCTTTGAAAGATTCGGAGGCGGAAGAGGGCGTCTTAGGGCCCTCTGTCCTCTTCGCCCGCGAATAAGGGAGAAGCGGCCGTGCACACGGACGCGTTGCGGATGCAGGAGGGCTGACGGGCGCAACTCCGCGTGGGCCGCTCGCGCCACGCGCGCCCGCGCCCAGCTGCCACAGGCTGGGGACCTGCCCCCGCCCACAGGCGCCAGCCGTAGCAGGAGGCGCCCCGACCGACCAGCCGCCGGCCCCGCGACCTGAGCAGGCAGCCCGGCCGGGCACCCGTCCTTCACGTGCCAATTCAGGCGGGACACGTGGCCCGCGCAGGTGCATCGGCGGGCACGCCCCTCCCCCCTTCCGCGCGCTCACCGGGTGTGCTCCCCGTGGCCGCCGCCTTCCTCCTTTCCCCAGGGGCGCGTCCTCCTCTGCGGGGTCGGGGACGGGGACGGGGCTGGGCCGTCGTGGAAGACGCACTCCGCGATCCCGACCCGTCGGCTCCCACGGGCGAGCCGCGCGTCAACAGGCCGGCTGTGAGCGGACAAACGGCCAGCTGTCGGCCATCCCGTCCCGTGCGCACGCTTCTGCTTCAAGGCAGGTGTTCTTAAACCAGACGACTGGGACGGCCTGCCCGGCGAGGACCCCCGAGGGCGAGGGCGTGGGCGTGACCCACGGGGGGGAGGGTTCAATCGAGGGAGGGCACCGAGCAGCACCCAGGGCCACGCGGTACAGACGTTCACTTACACGTCACCTGAGGACGAGGGTTTGAGTTTTACCGTAAGGAATTCTGACCGCTTGATGACACGAAGGCTCGTGTCCAGACTACGTATCCTCTCTTGAACAGAACTGAAAAAAACAGTGTGGCCGCCGCTTCACGATCACGAAACGCCACCTGCCGGGAGCGCTGGCATAGCCCCCAACCCCGGTAGGGCTGGGGCTGGGGGGGAGGGGGGGGTGGAGAGAGGCAGGGGTAGGGAGGTAGGAGAAATGCAAACCCGACGGTCAGGAAAACGGAGTTCTAGCCCCAAGATGATTGCTCAGAATCTGTGTGCTTGGACGAGCCCCTTCGTCTCAGTTTTTCATCTCTAAAACGAGAGTTCTAAAACCTGTTTGTTCCATCACCCACCCACTCCCGCCCCCCAGGATTCCTATCAGATCAGGCTGTTAAAAACCTGTAAAATGCAATTCAACTGAACAGCACTGTTATTCTATAGTCTCATATTTACTCTTAAGATGATTGAGAAAAGCTGGAATCGGTCCCCATACGTAAGAAGCTAACTCTGAGAAAAGCTGTAAGCAAGCAACACTAAAGGGTCCGTTTGCCGTCCATTGAGACTGAGAGATCCCAGAGATTTAATTCTCTGATACCGAAGTGAATTTGATTCTCGTCTTACAATACCACCAAACTGCTCCCGCCTACACTCACCACACTGCAATATCTAGAAAGCAGTATTTTTGATATTCACCATCGAACTTGAATCCCTATTACCTGGTGCCCTAAGGTAATAAAAGTGGCCGTGGGCTTTATCATGGGTCCAAAAAATAGGGGTTTGGCCGGGTAAACACTTATTACAAGCATAATAACTGACAGATGCTGTGTTGTACTACAAAGGCCACTCAGCTTGGAGACACAGCTTCTGGAACCAGCCCTTCTCAACAGTGAATCTACACATCAAGCCATCACGTGTTACGTAATTCGTTGGCCCTTAGTGTCCTTATCTATAAAGTGAAGATAAAAACTGATACTTGGCTAGACTGCGTGGGACACACAAAGTGATAACGTTTGTGTAAGTATTTGCAACACATAACAGCACAAGCAAATATAAGCTGACTGCAGTACTAGTATCTGTAATAACACAGGAAGCTGAGGCTCGGTACATCTCAGGGCACCGTGAGTCCCTTCCGTTCTGGAAGAGAATGAAACTAAACCTTCCCCAAGGACAGATGAAGACAAAAGGCCTTTCATTCACTTAGAGATCTTGCAAGAAAAAAATGAGGGCAGAGAATGGATGAAGGCACTGGTCATGCATGCTGGCCTCCTGTTGAAGTTATCTGGACCTCTTTTGTCCCCACCCCTAAATCTGAGGTAGAAAGGTTTCATTAAGTCTTTGGTTTAATATTAAAACAAACTTACTGTGAATAGCTTTTATCTTACAAAATATTAACTGTAGCACAGAATGTCACTCAGGACAAAGGATCAATATCACTCACGTATTTTGGTACATTAAGCTATGGTGAAAACGTAAATAAATAATACGGCTCAAAGTACATGAAGTCAATCTGAAAAACATCACTCCCAAAGAAACTGATCCAAAAGAAAGAAACACCAAAGCTAACGCTGGTGAACTCAGAGACACAGTGATGATGGCAATGGAGTAAATGCGGCAAGAAGGAACTGATACAAAGCTCTACTAGCATCGGCTTTCACATAGGGATGTTTACCTGTATCTGAGGGTTAGGGACCAGGATGTATCTTTTTAGCTATGTGCTGCACTTTATTTTTATTGGACACTGACATAACAGCACTTTTCCTTATTCTCCATGAACTCCAGATAAGCCATTAAAGGCATCAGTTCATGGTAACATAGGCTTCGAAGATAAGCATTTGGAATTTGTTTTAATTGCTTAGGTATCCAGATATCTAGAAATATCCACATTACTGCATATAGAGTTTAACCGGCATGTGATTAAGATGTGGTGGTTGACATGTCCTGGTATTAACCAACAGACCACATGCCCAGTGGCCAGGGCTCCCCAATATCCTTGAAAGATCCGAAAGGCTGACAGAATGAACAATGTGGACAGTGGAACCATTTTTCTTTTCAGAACCATTAATGTGATCCTATAATTAAACACGTTGAATCAACAGAGTCTTTACCAATTTCTATCATGAATAAGTATCACAGAAAATTTCTACTTAGCCAGATAGGTATTTATTTTGACAAACTTTGCTGGGGGCAAACATAAAGCTCTTTTAAATTTCAACAACAACACAAAGAAGGTTTGTGTAAATTAATGTTAGTGAAAACTCAGAAAAACGAATTCCTCATAAATCACAAGGTAAACGAAGCATTGGTAAGCAAACCAGTCAGCACAGACAAACGCAGGGGCGGTTAGAAACCTCCTTTGCTAGAACACAGCTCTGAGAATCGACAAATTCCCTGACTGACATTTTCTTTAGGCTGTATGCAGATGATATCAAAGTTACTGGTTGAGAAGTGAAAGAAATCACAAGTGCTCAGTTATTTGGTGATATGAGGTTAAAGACTGACAGATTTTTCAGTTCACATTTTTAAAATGATTATGTTCACACAAAAATCTGAAAGACAAGTTACAAAATAAGAATAAAAGGTTAACAACTACTAGGAGCAGACTAAAAGGAAAGTGAAAGTATCTCTGGTTTATCACTGATTTCAACTGTCTTGAAGATGCTATCAGTTAAAGTCTGGATATTTGTAGACATTCATTGTGGGCGAATCAATGTATAGGTTTCAATAGGCCAAATTATTCTAAGTGGATTATCTTTGCCAGGACACAAGTCAACGGTCCTGAAAGCATTTTCAATACTTTAATTCTTATTAATGTACCTTTTCCTGCAGTAAAGGAAGGAAGGAGGAAATTATAGAGAACTCCGCATTAGGACACAACAAATTTCATTTCCCTGTCATCCAACCCACTGTTGGCCAGGCAATGTCGGTGTTTGCAATGAAATAATCCAAAGTGAATTAGCCTGGACTCTTGGTTGTAAGTAACAGAAAATGACGCTATGAGATGATTTCATCAGCCGAGAGAGAGAGGGAGAACCAGACTCAACAGTAGTAAGAAAAAGGGACAACTAGAGTCAAAACCACAGCACAATGAGACCATTCCCGCTGCCACTGCTGATTATCACGGCCACAGACTGGACTCCACTGCAGAACAGCAGAGCCACAGACGGACTCCGTGGATGAATGTCAGAGCCACAAATGAACTCGGTAGCTGCAAGAGCCACAGACAGACTCCGTGGCTGAATATCGGAGCCACAGACAGACTCTGTGGCTGCGAGAGCCACAAACTGGACTCCGTGACTGTGATCCCCTAAAGCCAGGTGTTTTCTCTGCCAATACACTCACACATGGTCCCTCCTTTGAGACACCTAACCCTAAATAAAATGGAGATGAACGTAGGGAATTGGAAAGACCACACGCCCGACCTGTTTCTGCACAGCAACCTGGAAAACAAGTACCTGTGTGTTCAGTGTCTGTAGACTCACACAGTGTGGGGAGTTCTCCAGCTGCACGTTCACCTGCAGGGCAGCTACCCAAGCAAAGAGACCAATGTTCACAAAAACACACGTGAACTTAGGAAAGGTGTGTGAGAGGACGATGGGCTTTGGCATCAGAGTAAGTGTTAATTTTGGAATTTCAGCTCCCTATTTCCCAAATGTATAACCTCCAGCATATTTCCTGTCCTTTCTAAGGATCTACTAGCTTGTAATTCCCCTGAGGGCAAGATCTGTGTCTGACTTGTTTGGGTGGTATTTCCAGCCGGAGGACAAAGCCTGGCCACAAGCCAAAGTTCTAAAACACTTCTTGAATGAACAACAAGGACAAAGTCCACTACTGAATGCTGACAACAGCATATGTCATGTGTCCTAAACCCTTACACGTTTTATGTGTGTGATTATTTGACACGGATCGCACACCTACCCGACTAAGCTCTGTGAAATCAGGGTCAATGAGTCTAATTTCTGACTGTCTGTACTGTGCAGAGTATAGGCTCTGACACTTAGTAAGGGCTAAATAACAGGTGAGTGGCTGAAACCCTGGATATTTTTCTCACCTGCAAATGTGATACAGTATCCTATTTGGGGGTTTAATGAAAATATCTAAAGGTATTCTTCCAGAGTGAGTGATCACTGTTGTTGTTTCTTTTCTGGACAAAACAAACTCCAGAGTCACAGTTAATTATAAAATTCTAAACCATAATTGTCTAATTAGGCAACAGAAAATGGTGTGCCACTGTATTTATTCACCTATTTTGCTCTCATTCATTGATGTTCTCGCCTCCTTGTACCTGCTGAGAGCCCCTCCGGTCCAGGGAACGTGCTTCAGGTTTTATTTCATCAAAGTCAGCATCCTCCAATTTCCAACCCACAGAGCAGGTTCATTTCCTTGGAAAAAATTCGTAAATGAGGGCATGGCTATGTGATACTGGACTTTTGTTATTTCCAAGACCACAAGAGTCGTCTCATACCATGTAAGAAATGAACATATTAAAAATATTATAAATAAGACCCTCACCTCAGCTTCTTCGTCCTATATCCGTGTTTGCCGGCAAGACGCTGACAGTAATGCGTGCTTCTAACTGCCGAGCACACATGCTCAAATAAGAACATTTTATTTTGAAAAAGAAAAGTCATTTTGGTAAAAACTGATAAAATCAGGCCTCAGGAGCGACAATAAAATGCAACCCAGTGACAGATGGTTCTGGCACAACGGTGAGGGGCAGGTTTGCCGGATAATGCTTCCTAGGCACAGCTAAGAAACCCAAGTAAGGAGAACAAGGATAAGGTGCAGATAAAAACATATATTTGTGTATGCAACTAATATATACTTTTTTTTAAAGCATGAAAATTTCCGAAAAGAGGCACACATTAAATGTCAATACTGAAAAGGTTTAGTGAAAGACCAGTAAAAGGAACAAGGGATTTCATATGTGTACGTCATCATGACGTTTCGATACCACGTGGAATAGAGATAATCTTAAAAGCATGAGGTGGTGGGTCAGGAGCTGGGCATGTGACAGGGTCAGAAGCAACACGAAATCGGACTGCGGAACAGCAAGTCTGCTTCCTAGAGTAAAATGGAGAAACACCCTCTGAATTCTGTGGAAAATTCATTTTTAGCCCAGCGTGAAGGTCATGACTGAATTCCATCAAACCGTGCGACAGATCACAGACATTTAAAAATATCCAAAGATTTAACAGTTAATCTTCCAGGTACCCTTTCCGAGGGAGTTTTACAAAAGGCGCTCGTGGAAAGTAAAGCAAGAGGAAGGTACGGGATCCAGAAAAGAGGCCTCACGTGATGAAGGACGGCTAAAGAGGGTCCCAGGGTACCTGCCCTGCAGCAGGTGACAAGTGACCAGTCCAGACCGCAGCAGGAGGGAAGACAGGAGGAGGAGAAGGAGGAGGAAAACCAGGAGTTTAAAAAAGACAAGCCAGATGTGTGATGTGGTATGTTCTAGCGCTGTAAAAATTAGGGCTTGTGTGGAAAATCATCGCTTCTGGGAAAAGTGATGGAAGATAGATAATTATGTAAATAAAAGCTATAAGGCAATAATTAAATATGAGGAAAAATAATATGAGTAAAGAATACATCATCTATACTTTTGGCCTCCTCAGTGAAAACATACATATGTATTTACCTACACAGAATAATGTAAGAGCCTGCTACTGGTTTCACTAATTATACTGCAATTATGTTGGGAAAATAAAAGCAGGGAAATAAGGAGGAAATTATATAAGGAAGTTAAAGGAGAACCAGTAATCTCTACCAAAATTGAAACTTCTGAGGAGTTTCTAAAGATAAAGAATACCCAATGGGAAGAGGTTAGTCTCTTCAACAAATGGTGTTGGGAAAACTGGACAGCAACATGCAGAAGAATGAAACTGGACCACTTTCTTACACCATACATAAAAATAAATTCAAGCTGGATTAAAGACCTAAATGTGACACCTGAAACCATGAAAATCCTAGAGGAGAGCACAGACAGTAATTTCTCTGACTGTAGCAACTTCTTCCTAGGCACGTCTCCTAAGGCAAGGGAAACAAAAGCAATAATAAACTATTGGGACTACATCAAAATAAAAAGCTTCTGCACAGCAAAAGAAACAATCAACAAAACTAAAAGGCAACTTACAGGAGAAGATATTTGTAAATAATATATCTGATAAAGGGTTAGTATCTAAAATATATAAAGAACTTATGCAACTCAACACACAAAACCCGAATAATCCAATCAAAAATGGGAAGCAATGGACAGACATTTCTGCAAAGAAGACATCCAGATAGCCAAAAGACACATGAAAAGATGTTCAACATCACTCATCATCAAGAAAAGGCAAATCAAAACTACAATAATATATCACCACATACCTGTTGGAATGGCTAAAATCAACAACGTAATCAATAACAAGTGTTGGTAAAGATGTGGACAAAAAAAGAATCCTCATGCACTGTGGGTGTGAATGCAAACTGGTCCAGACACTGTGGAAAACAGTATGAACGTTCCTCAAAAAGTTAAAAATGGAACTAACCCTATGATCCAGTATTCCCACTACTGGGTATTTAGCCAAAGAATACAAAAGCACTAACTCAAAGGGATACATGCACCCTTATGTTAATAGTAGCATTATTTACAATAGTCAGATATGGAAATAGCCCAAGTGTCCACTGACTGATGAATGGACAAAGAAGATGTGATTTATACACACACACATACAATATATATACATACAGACACATACACACACACACACACACACACACACACACACACACAGTACTCAGCCATAAAAAAAGAATGAAATCTTGCCATTTGCAATGACATGGATGGAGCTAGAGAGTATTCTGCTAAGCGAAATTAGTCACAGCAAGACACATATGTGATTTCACTCATATGTGGAATTTAAGAAACAAAACAAATGAGTAGAGTGGATAAAAGAGGGAGAATGAGGCAAACCAACAAACAGACTTTTTACCATGGAGACCACAGTGATGGTCACTGAAGGGGAGGTGGGTAGGGAACGGGTGAAATTTGTTGTGATGAGCACCGGGTGATGTAATGAAGCGTAGAATCACTATGTTGTACACCTGAAACAAATATTACACTCTATGTTAACTGGAATTTAAATAAAAACTTAAACAAACAAAAAAGAATTCTACAGATATACCTTCCAGGGGCACCTGGGTGGCTCAGTCAGTTAAGCATCTACTTCGGCTCAGGTCACGATCTCACAGTTCGTGGGTTTGAGCCCCGTGTCAGGCTCTGTGCTGACAGCCCAGAGCCTAGAGCCTGCTTAAGATTCTGTGTCTCCCTCTCTCTCTGCTCCTCCCCCACCCTCACTCTGTCTCTCTCTCTCAAAACTAATAAAAAAAAAATTTTTTTTTAATTTTTTTTTTCAATGTTTATTTATTTTTGGGACAGAGAGAGACAGAGCATGAACGGGGGAGGGGCAGAGAGAGAGGGAGACACAGAATCGGAAACAGGCTCCAGGCTCTGAGCCATCAGCCCAGAGCCTGACGCGGGGCTCGAACTCACGGACCGCGAGATCGTGACCTGGCTGAAGTCGGACGCTTAACCAACTGTGCCACCCAGGCGCCCCTAAAAAAAAAAAATTTTTTTAAGATATACCATACAGAAATATGAATATAACTATCAGAAAAAAATAGATGGAAAAATCAAAAGTGACTGTCATTAGAGAGAGGAATTTGGAAGACAAGTGAGGGTGGCTGTGGAAAATCTGGTTTTGAGTATGAGGTTTATAGAGCTGTTTACTATTTCTATCTAAACAATATGGCATTATTACTTAGGACATAGTAACTATAAAAGATAAATGAAACAATAGGCTTGGGGTGCTGGTGGCTCAGTAGATTAAGCGTCCAACTCTTGATCTCGATTTAGGACATGATCTCAGGGTCGTGAGATTGAGCCCCACATTCAGCTCTGTGCTGACAGCATGAAGTCGGCTTGGGATTCTGTATCTTTCGCCCCCTCTTCTGTCAAAATGAAGGAAGGAAGGAAGGAAGGAAGGAAGGAAGGAAGGAAGGAAGGAAGGAAGGAAGGGGGGAGGGAGGGAGGGAGGGAGGGAAGGAAGGAGAGAGGGGGAAGGGAAGGGGGAAGGGGGAAGGGAAGGAAGAAGGAAGGAAGAAACAAACAAACAACAGGCTCCAGAAAGGCCAAAAAGAAATGCAATAAAATAAGAAAAGTCAAGATGCAATATTGGACATGAAGAGACAAAATTTATGCTTATAAATATGTATAATAATTTATATTTATAATACAAAGATGTATCTAGAAAATCTCTACGCCAGTCAAGTGAACAATTCTTTCACTTAATAAAAGCGTTCAGTAAGCAAATACAGGATAAGCATATAACACTGAGCAGCTTCCCTACAGACCCCCAGAGGGTATCGTGGTACGCGGGCTGCCTCTGCCACCCAACCCTCCCCCACTGCCTACAGACACCCCCAGTTCCATGGAGGGAAGCACTTCACCAGGAAATACAGTGTTTGTGGGAAATAATCCCAGGAGTCCAACTCCGTCTGTGGAAGTCGGAAGGACGTAAATCTTTCCCTCCCAACTCCTTGGAGTACAGAGGACACATATCCTGCCTCAGCTCCACCCCCTGGCCTCTCCAGGACTTTCACGTCCAGCTCACGACTCAAGTTCACACAGAACGACTGGACCGGATCTACTGCAGTGGCAGAGATCCTGGCTTGTGCTTGGCTGGTTCAGTGTCACCGTATTTCCTTTTTCTCAGCACTCTGGAAGTGCTTCACTATCCCCTACTGAAAAGCTTCCTGGTGCCTACTTGTGAGCCTCCCAATATCTTTGGAAAAAGTCTTTATTGCCTATTTTTGTCCAGAGAATGTTGTTGCTTACAACCTAGAATCCTAACTGATACGAGCACCTGGGGATAAACACAACGAGAAATTGTTACGAGGTATGTAGTAAAATGCCAAAGCCTTACTGAAGAAGATAAAGAAGGCTCAATAATAATAATAAATTACCAGAGAAATCGAATGTCCAAATATCTGTCTAAATTCAGTACAATTTTTGAATTCAGAAAATTTCTCAAAGACGGTTTACAGAACCTGACGTGATTCTCAAGTTCATCGGGAAATAAAATGCTCAAGAATGCACAGGATAACTTTCAAAAGGAAGGACGATGATAAAGCTATCGTATTGTTACAGGGAAACACAAGTCCATGGAAGTAAGTAAGGAGTCTGTAATCATAACCTTATTAATGAAGGTGGGAGAATTCCAAATCACTGGAAGAAACAGACAAGCAATATTTAGGAACTTCTATTACTTACTCGTACCAGAAAGGAAAGCAATTCTTAGAGATATACAGAGCCAATATAGGAAAATATTCTTCTACATGAAATGAAAAAGGACACAGTAAGTTAGATATAAAAATCAAAAGCCATAAGGAAGAAAAACTGGCATTAACTTTTGTAGGAGGAAAAGCACCAGTGTCAAAATTAAAGGATAAATGATCATTTGAAAATACTTAATATTCGATCAAAATTAACACCCGGAATATATATTAACCTTCTATATATTAAGAAAAAAACATATACCCAGAAATTAGATTATATGAACAAGATTTCCAAAAATAAATACAAAACACATGGAAGGAAGTATAAATATGATCAATACTGACAGAAGTGAGAAAATGCAAGTTAAAATGGCTCAAAATGCTTCTTTTTGTGTCCTCTACTTTGGAAACAATTAAAAACTTCAGACAAACAACAGTGGAAACATTGAAGAGAAAGAAGTACACAAAAGAATTGGAGGGGAAAGTCCGACTGTCATATCCAGGAGGGTATGTTGGCATGTTTCATGGAAAGTTTAAGTTATTTAATCAAGTAATTCAAATTCCAGTTTTCTATCATTCAGAAATTATCTTATATTTGCATATATAATAGCATTTACGAAACAATATTTTTAAAAATGAAAACCTGGAGGGTCACCTGGGGGGCTCAGTTAGTTCACTCTCCGACTTCAGCTCAGGTCATGATCTCAAACATCGTGAATTCAAGCCCCGTGTCGGGCTCTGTGCTGACAGCTCAGAGCCTGGAGCCTGCTTCAGATTCTGTGTCTCCCTCTCTCTCTGCCCCTGCCCTGCTCACACTCTGCCTTTCAAAAATAAATACATAAATAAATAAATAAAAAACATTTAAAAAACTGAAAACGTGGAAACAATTTAATATTCATTGACAGAGCACTGGTTTAAAAGATTGGTCCCACACTGGAACAGAACTGATTGGGAGAAAATGCATCCAGAATTTGGTGACGGGTTCAAGGCCAGAGGTCAGATTCCTGGAGAGACAGATGCAGGCCCCTGGTACTCAGGTTACACCCTGGATGAACAGAAGTGTCTGCTTCTCCTTGGCCGAATCAAGGGCTCTAGCCAGAGAGGATGGCAGAAACTCCATTTCCAGCACTGTGCCACCGTTTCTGCACCCCAACGGATGGGAGGAGTGTGTGTTGTTCATGGCCATGACTTCCCTCAAGCACCGGGCTGCAGAGAACTTCTCCCGCAAGCAGTCGGCTCTGCCGGGAAGCTGGCCTGCAAAGGATCAGCTTTGTGCAAGGGGCAAAAAGCCAAGAGTTATTTTCACAATTCTGTGATCTGGCAGTGAAACTACTCGCAGCCTGAAACCACCAAGAGTGAGATGATCTCCACCTTGTGAGTCCGTAAAGGTAGAGATCAGGGCTTTAGTGATTTTTCCCCAATGAGGCGGTGGTTACACATTTCCCAGCACAACACTGCTTTTATTTCTAGCTTCTCATTGTGAAACATTATATAAACATTTACAAGAATGAGGCAGAGCTATCTGTACCAAAAAGAAATAAATTTATGACAACAAGTCATTTCAAGGACATAACAATTCCATGAAGAACCATGTTTATAGAATAGGATCTTTGTGGAAAAGAAAAGCTTCTATGAATGTGCACATATATAAATATACAGAATAAAAGCTGCGGGAATTCACATAAAATAGCCAAGCAAGGTGGGCTGTGTGGATCACGGTGGGGTTGGGGTTTGCTTCTCTAAACATCTCTCTACACAGAATATATAACCTATGATAGAGACTACTTTCAAAATCTGTGATAAGATAATGTCAATATGCTTGTATAACATATTTAAATACTAAAGCTAAATAATAAGGAAATATTTGCCAAACATCCAATGTATTAATAGTTTCAATATGCAAAACTTTCTGATAAAGAATAAAATTAAGAAAGACAGCAATGAAAAAATTATACTAATACAGAGGAAGGGCACACAAAATAGTAATTTACCTTCATGGCAAATGATCATAAACAGAAAAAGAAGAAAATAAAAATAAAGTGTTCAAGCATTCAAAAGATTTCAAATTTAAATATTATTATTGTTGGACATAAAAACATATACTACAGGTACAGTTACATAGAAACTTGCCCATAGTGCCATTACAATAACTAATTGAGGGGCACATGGGTGATTCAGTCAGTTGAGCGTCCGACTTTGGCTCAGGTCATAATCTTACAGTTCATGAGTTCAAGCCCCACATCAGGCTCTGTGCTGACAGCTCAGAGCCTGGAGCCTGCTTTACATTCTGTGTCTCCTTCTCTCTCTGCCCCTCCCCCACTCATGCTCTTTCTCTCTCTCAAAAACAAAAACATTAAAAAAAATTTTAGAATATGGGGCGCCTGGATGGCTCAGTCAGTTTATGGGGCGCCTGGATGGCTCAGTCAGTTGAGGGGCTGACTTCACCTCAGGTCATGATCTCATGGTTCGTGGGTTCGAACCCCATGTCAGGCTCTGTGCTCGTCAGGTTCAGCTTTGAGCCTGGAGCCTGTTTCAGATTCTATGTCTCCCTCTCTCTCTGCCCCTAACCCACTCGCATTCTGTCTCTGTCTCTCTCAAAAATAAACATTAAAAAATTTTTTTTAATTTTAGAATAATTGATATATTTCCTAAAATAATGTTTTCAGTATGTATTGAGAGTCATTAATATCATTACAATTTTTAGCCAAGGTTTTACAGATTTCTGAATATACATTAAGGAAATAGTCACAGATTCAAAAAGCATTTTTGATTAAATATTGTCATTATAGTTTACTTAGACAACTGAAATAATGGATATTCAAAATATACAATAAAGGGCATTAAAAGCATCCTGTAAATCCCTCACTTATTAAGTTATATTTAGGGGTGCCTGGGTGGCTCAGTCAGTTGAGTGTCTGACTCTTGATTTCAGTTCAGGTCATGATCATGACCTCATACTTGTGAGATTCAGCTTTGCATCAGGCTCTGTGCTGACAGTGTGGAGCCTTCTTGGGATTCTCTCCCTCTCTTTCTCTCCCTCTCCCTCTCTCTATCTCTCCCACCCTCACTCCCTTTTTCCGCCCCTCACCCCCCCATACACACACTCTTTCGCTCTCTGTCAAACAAAAAACCTAAGTTATATTTATATTCATTTTATTTTTAAAAAGTTGAGACGAGGGGCTACCTGGCTGGCTCAGTTGGTAGCACGTGCAATACTTGATCTTGGGACTGTGAGTTTGAGCCCCACATTGGGTATAGAGATTACTTTTAAAACATGTGAAGATTATGGGGCGCCTGGGTGGCGCAGTCGGTTGAGCGTCCGACTTCAGCCAGGTCACGATCTCGGAGTTCGAGCCCCGCGTCAGGCTCTGGGCTGATGGCTCGGAGCCTGGAGCCTGTTTCCGATTCTGTGTCTCCCTCTCTCTCTGCCCCTCCCCCGTTCATGCTCTGTCTCTCTCTGTCCCAAAAATAAATAAACGTTGAAAAAAAAATTTTTTTTAAAAACATGTGAAGATTAGACTGGGCAATTTTTATTTGGCAGGGCACAATAAATGACAGCTACTGCTAGTTTTTTTAATGTTCAAAATAAAAAATAAAATTAAAAAGCGAGGTGTATAACGTGATATACTTGCCTTAACCCCTTCCCCTACTTTTTCCTTACCTAGCTTTCACTTATCATTCAGGATCAACCTGAATGTCACTTTCCTAGAGGAGCTTTGTCTGGCCTCTCTCCAGCCAAATCCGCTCTGTTATATGTTCACAGGACACACTGTTCTTCTTCCTTGCAATTATAGTTATCATTTATTATTTTCAAGTTATTTAATTGTAACTTTCACAACACAAAATATAAATACAAAAGGGGCTATTTGTCTTACATTTAATGTATGTCCAGCATCTAAAACTTGTGAATACTCCAGAATAGGTTAAGAAAATGAATACAAATGATTGATAGATTTAATGGTTGCTTGATTGATATTAAAAATAAAAAACAGGGGCACCTGAGTGGCTCAGTTGGTTGAGCGTCCAACTTCGGCTCAGGTCATGACTCGTGGTCTTCTGAGTTTGAGCCCCTCGTCGGGCTCTGTGCTGACAGCTCAGAGCCTGGAGCCTGCTTCTGATTCTGTGTCTCCCTCTCTCTCTGCCCCTCCCCCACTCATGCTCTGTCTCTCTCTGTCTCAGAAATAAACAGTAAAAAAAATTTTTTAGGGGCGCCTGGGTGGCGCAGTCGGTTAAGCGTCCGACTTCAGCCAGGTCACGATCTCGCGGTCCGTGAGTTCGAGCCCCGCGTCAGGCTCTGGGCTGATGGCTCGGAGCCTGGAGCCTGTTTCCGATTCTGTGTCTCCCTCTCTCTCTGCCCCTCCCCCGTTCATGCTCTGTCTCTCTCTGTCCCAAAAAAATAAATAAACGTTGAAAAAAAAAAAAAATTTAAAAAAAAAAAATTTTTTTAAATAAAAAACAAAAGAAAATTTTCCAAAATGGTACTAGTGAGTTATTTAAACGTTGAGATTATATACATTTTTGTAGTCACATCTAAGTCTTTATGTACTTATTTTACTAGTTTTATAAAGTGATTTTTTATCAACTATATAATCAGAAAATCAATTATTATTTTGAAAATTGTGGCAACAGGAGTTAATAATTTAACAGAAAAATAAATAATGGAAAAAATAATTTAGGGGAATTTTCCAAATCATTACTAGCTAAAGTAGAAACTGAATCGAAAACTGAAGGAATTTATCCAAAATAATCTGAATGCACATAAATCTAAACATAATCCTTCCATTTCAGTACATATTGTTAAAAGTAAAAATTTTATCTATAATGTAGCTTTTAAGTGAAAATACAAGTTATATTTTTGACACAGGAATCAATCATCTGGTTTCCATTCCTGGTTTTGCCACTAATTTTTGGTCAACAGTAAATTTACCTCTCAGAGCCCAAGTATTTGTAATCTGTGAGAATACTGGATTGTAGTTTTCTATCTTTAGTATCTTAGCTTTTCCCAACTTTCCAGATTCACAGAAGGGATGGCCTGAGTTCAGGAACAGACCTTGGACGATCCCCTTTATAGATTCTCCAATCGTCCACGTGCGTGCTTGTAATGGCGGCAGGTGGGGGGAGAGTAAAGATGAAGTTCATGTGACTCATCGGGGCTCATTAAAGGACTAAACATGACAGGACCTGACATTCCCAGGTTCCCACCAAGTATACAGGCTGACAAATCAGACAACTTATGATTATAGTCTCCGTAAGTGAGTAGGTACAGCTTTGAACTTGAGATATAACAGACAGCAGCGGCTTTGTGACTTCACGGACTTCAATTACTTTCAGGGAGGCTGGCAATCCAAAAGAAAGACAAATCCTGACTTAAACAGATACAATGTCTCCATGTTGTTTCTCTGTTGTCTCTCTGTTGACTGCTAGAGCAGTCTAGCTTCGTCATAAGGCAGATGGAATTATGTGCAGTATGATGTTCTAAAGCAGCAATACTAAAAATGGCCTATGTTTCCGATTCTGTGTCTCCCTCTCTCTCTGCCCCTCCCCCGTTCATGCTCTGTCTCTCTCTGTCCCAAAAATAAATAAACGTTGAAAAAAAAAATTAAAAAAAAAAAAAAACGGCCTTAAATTTCCCAGATGAGCACACAGGTAATTTCTGAAAAGAAATCCACTTTCGCACACCACACAGTTGACTCCGTTCACATTTTGCTTCATGTTTACTTTTCTCAAAAGAAAACCTCTACAGCTTACTGAAGATAATCACAACCCAACTAAAGTAAAACCTTAGCTTATCGACTGACCTGAAGGATCACCCACAGACCCTCACTGTCTGGCAAACACATCCCTGTTTTCTATTCTTGAAGATCACTTTAGCTAATTTGCAGCTTCTCCTGCAACTCTGCTCATACAATCAGGATTATCCTCTACTCTCTATCATCAGATTTCTAAAATAACTCTTAAAATGTTTTTAAAAATATTACACTCAGCAGTCAGTTACAGTAGGAAGATCACTGGTAATTGAAACATTAATGGATCTCGAGTTTTTAATTTCTAAAATAAACCTATTTTGGGGGGAAAAACTGACCAGCACAAGAAAGCCTAAATACCTACTAACGAAAAGAATCCATTTTAAAGCTAGTTTAGAAAAGACCACATGTGACTGACGAAGTACAGAAGGATCCCTGGAGAACTCGTGAAGATCTGTGAAATGGAATACCAGGTAAATGTTTTTACTGAAATTTGGTAATAATGAAAAACATTGTTTTTGTTTGTTTGTTTGTTTGTTTTTAAGTTAAGGCGCCATCATATCCCCAGTGTATTCTGAAGTCAAGAACTTAACAAGAAGGATGACCAGGTTGCAGATTTTTCCACCAGCTTACCACACAGCTAAAGGGACAAGAATAATCGTCAGTGTGATATTGTTCAGTAACATCATTCCTTTTACAGACAGGAAGGCCATATCTCCAGGCCTTCGGGTAGAAATCCTTCGTCTTCTTCCTCAGGTAGGAAAAGATAGGGTCCTAGTTTTTATTTGTTATTTCCTTTACTACTTTTTCCCTGTGACTATCTAATGTTTTAGAAGATATGTATATTTATTGGTCACTGTTGATGGATTAGAAATATCAATTAAATTGAAATACTCTACATACTCATTATTAAAAATTAATGTCCACAGTAAAATATACTGTTCTTAATTTCATATTTATAAAAATATGAGTAATCAACTTATTTTTAAATAAAGCAGTGGCCACTTTGAAAATCTCTTCTAAGTAAGTAATTCTAGTCACCTGGTGACATATTCTTACTGACGAGAGTGCATGTGATTAAAAGCGTAGATTTAAATACCGGTGAGACTGTCTTCCATTCAGTCCTGTTTTCTCCCCTTCAGGCCAGTTCTCAGTGTCTGTCAGTTTCTGCATACCCATTCATTTCCATTAAACCCCTGGCCTCCCATTGAATAAATGTGTTTATATAGATGTTATTCCAGAGTCTCTTGGAACATAATTTGTTCCCTAAGAGTAATGGGTATTATGATTTGAATGTCTGTGCCCTCCCCCAATCCATATGTTGGGATTTCAACCCCCCAGTGTGGCAGTATTACAAAGTGAGGCCGTTGAGAGACACACAGCTGGCGCTCTTTCTGACCTGAGGATACACGGAGAATGCAGCCGTTTGCAACTTGGAAGATGGTCTTAACTAGAACCTGACCCTGCTGGCCGGCATCAAGACTTCAGATTTCCAAACCCCAGGATTCTGAAAACTAAATGCCTGCTGTGGATAAACTACCCAGTTTATGGTATTTGGGGACGGCAGACTGAGCTAAGACAGTAATAAGCCTTACAAGTATTATTGCCCCTATTAATAGAGCTAACGTTTGTTGAACATTTGTTAAATATCAGGCTCTATGCTAAGTGCTTTATGTGCAATTACTCTTTTAATCTCCTTTACAACTCTACAAAATAGGACCTATTATTATCCCACATTACAGATAAGAAATGGATCTTAGGTCACACAGCGGCCAAGTCATAGCACAGAGACTCAAACTAATCCCGGAAGACCATGTGAAACCACCCCCAGGTACTGGGACTCTAACCACTGCTTTCTCCCTTTCCTGTTTCAGCAAAGGGATACGGGCTTCTGTTTGTTTGTTTTACCTGTATTTTTTAACTTCTGTTTCCTTCAGAAAGGGACCTCATTTTGCCTAAGGGAGGACCTGAATTACAAAAAGGTTAGCATCATATGAGAGACTGTAAGTCATTTCACTAAATGTGCATTCAGTCCACAGATCTTATGACTCATATATATCCACACACAGAAGGACTGTGACACAACTGTGACATCTCTGTTTCCCTGGAAATAAATTTTTTTTTTCAACGTTTATTTATTTTTTTTGGGACAGAGAGAGACAGAGCATGAACGGGGGAGGGGCAGAGAGAGAGGGAGACACAGAATGGGAAACAGGCTCCAGGCTCTGAGCCATCAGCCCAGAGCCCGACGCGGGGCTCGAACCCACAGACCGCGAGATCATGACCTGGCTGAAGTCGGACACTTAACCGACTGCGCCACCCAGGCGCCCCAACCCTGGAAATAAACTGAAACCCAGAAGGCACAGAGAAGAGCATTATGTCTTAGTTTTGTTAGCTCCTCCCAGAAAGAATCTGAATGAAAAAGAATTCTCTACCATAGGGAGAATAGCAGAACAGTAGCAGAAAATATTTACGATCTATTTTCTTTTTCCAATTTCACCCAAAAAATCAACCTGTGCAACACATGTACCCTGGTGTTGGTCCACTTGTACCAACTTGTACTGGTTTGTGGGGCAAATGCAGCAGATTCACACAAACTTACGACACAGAACGAACTGCAGGAAGAAAAGGAAACTGACAGAGGAAACAGATGTTTTTTTTTAAAGAGTATTTCACCGCCCTATTCTTATATGCTTTTAATAAGAATGCTAGCTATAATTAGGATCTCCCCTATCAAGAAATCATAGTTTACAACAGAGGCTGGCACAACTCTTCCTTAAAAAGAGAGATAATACATATTTTAGGCTTTGAAGGCTAACTGGTTTCTATCACAACTGTTCCATTCTGCCATTTTATCACAACAGTAGCCACAGACTTAAACAAATGGGAATGACGGTATTCCGATAAAACCACACTAAAACAAAACAAAACAAAAACTAGCAACCAGGCTGTTGGCCACAGTTTGAAATCCCTGGTCTAGAAGATAGAGATTCAGAAATACAAATGCTTCTTATACAATGACCTGAAACCGTTATATAATGGAATCTTAAAAGATCACACTAGAAAGCTTGTCAAAATGATCTGAGGAAGTATGTGCTAATATTCTTCCTGTTATTTATGGGTAAAAACACCATAAAACAAACAATGCACTTGATAGCTTGAGACAGTAAGATCCAATCAAGAACGAGATGTTTTTATCCGTGTCAAGACAATACAGTCGGTGAGCCTGAGCTCTGTGGCAGCGTAAGCAAAATTCCTTGAAAAACCATATCCACATGGAAAGATATTAAGTGAATTTGAGACCGTTTCAGAATCTTGAATGTGTGATGATCATGGAGAATCTCCAAGCTCTTCACTGAGATCCTTGCAGACACACGTCCCATATCCACTCTAGCTATTCCTTGTTCCAACTTTTAAGGAAGTTTGTTTGTTTTCACAGGATGAGAGAGAATGGGAAAGGGGCAGAGAGAGAGGGAAAGAGAGAGAGAGAGAGAGAAAATATCAAGCGTGCTTCACACCCAGTGTGGACCCCAATGTGGGGCTCAATCTCACAACCGTGACATCAAGACCAGAACCGAAATCAAGAGTTAGATGCTCAACCAAATAAGCCACCCAGGCTCCCCTTACAGAAGACTTGAAAAGTAGTGTGCAGTTCATGTGCAATGCATACACAGCTATACATACACATAAGACATAAGAAAGCTCACAGTCACTGCCCGGTTACCCAGAGATAAAAACTGGGCAGGACTTACAATGACTTTATAAAGAAGATGATTGGAAACTCCGCTTTTCCTCATGTTTCCTGTACATTGTGAATTACACCATCACTTATGCAACCACATTAGCTAGAAATATCTTATCTTCTCCCACTCTCCACCTCCAAGCCTGGACAATCCTATAGATTCTATCTCAATACCAATTCTAAAGCATGACCCTACTCTGTACCCCCACTTGTACTACACACACACACACACACACACACACACACACACGGAAGTAACTACATGAAGTGATGGATGTGTTAACTAACCTTGTTTAGATAATCACTCCACAATGTATACACGTGCTAAATCATCATGCTGTATACCTTAGACTTAACGTGATGTTACAGGCCAATTATATACTAATAAAGCTGGAAAAAATTATGCCTCAATCAACCTGGGGGGGGGAATCTATTTCATCCTTTACATCATTACCAGAATTATTTTTTGAACTCAAAACTTACGTCTTCCCTGCTTTAAGTCCTGCAATGGATAAGCTCTGCACATAGGATAAACTCTGAATTTTTAGGCAAGGCATACAAGCTCCCCATGATCCATCCCTGGTCTGAAAGGCAATAAATACACCATTTCCACCTCTTCCGGCAATCCAGCCTTCCTCCCCGGCTGCAGCTGTGGGCACATGACCCAAACTGGGCTGTCACAAAACTTCGACCATCCACGTGGCTTGGCAAAGAAGATGGCATATGACCCAAAGAGGTTCCTCAGATTTATCTCCTAGATATTTCTACCCCAGCCAGGAAAGTAGCAGAGAAAGAAGAAACGGTACAGGGGAGAGTAGAAACGAGAAGTGGAGGGCGTCCCCATGTTCAGATCCCTGACTACAGTCGTCCCTGAAGCCACCCTCCACCCACACTCCCTCTTCTGTTCTTCCATCCAGTGACGGGGGCGGTGAACTTCCTGTTTTTGCTTAAGCTGCCACACTAGAGAACTGTCACTTGTGAATAAACAATTGTGACGACTGCAACTGCCACTTCTCACCCTCACGCTGGCTTCAGTCCTCTGTCACCTTTTCGAGGACCTGCTTCATGCCCGTAAATGCAATATTATCCCTGGACTCCTCTTTAAACTATCTGAGGCCAGAGGCAACCGCCTAGCATCCTCTTTTTCCTTCAAGAATTTCATCCTCATCCTGTTTGCCTTCCTGAATCCCACCAGGTGGCCTGTCAAGAGCTTGAGGACTTGACGGTGGGAGCCCTGACAGGTGCAGACAGCACCAGACAGATAAAACTTGTTGGACAAAGCAGCTCCTGGCGGGACGGCCGCTTCTAAAACAAGTAAAAGGTTGTCCAATGAGAGTCTCCTGGAAAGGAAAAAAGGTTTACATTTATGAAAACTGACTCGTAAAAGCCCCAAAGCACGGGCAGTAAATACTCATTAGCACTTGGTGATACTGACGAAATACTCCAGGCAGAAGGCCTGAATGTTTGCTCCGAGTCCTTGGGCAAACCAACGAGCCTTGCTCAGTTTCAGCTTTCCTTTTCTGTTACTGGGTATTAACGCCTCATCTGGCTAATGGGTGTGTGAAGATGAAACACTTAATGAACAGGTAAAAGCTGAAGACTGGATACAATTTTATCAATACGAGAATCCTGTGAACATAATACCTTAAACCAAAGGAGTGAGTCCCAGGTAACAGACCGTCAGACGCTGACACAGGCTAGTGGGACCAGGAACTCTTCTCCCCGTGTCTTCTCCGGTCACACTAAACAGGGGCAACATTGTCTGTTCACCTACCTATCCACACCGCCCCAAGTTAAACTAGTATGACCTTCGAAATAATTTAACTTTTCGAAGACAACAGGAAAAAATATCATTCTTGGTTTTCAAGGTCTGGATTCAGTAAGTAATATAAATATACCACTTGGTGAAAACATGGCAATGTCACTCATACTGCTAGGAATTTAAGTAAGTGGGGAAAAAGTCTATTTGGGACACTTTTTAATTTTTTTTTTTTTTTTTTTTTTTTTTTTTGCTGATACTGCAGGATTCAAGATAATTAGCTTTATAAAACAACATAGCAAGAGCTCCCAATTTCAGCATTGTGACAGGCCCATTGATAAGAGCTGCTCAGGCAGAAACCAAATTGGGGAGAATGACAGTTTATTATTCTAGTTCTCCTGAAGTGAAGGAAATATCCTTAGAAAGTTGAATCCATCCATCCTCTTTTTTTTTTTTTTTTTTTTTTTTTTTTAAATTTTTTTTTTTCAACGTTTATTTATTTTTGGGACAGAGAGAGACAGAGCATGAACGGGGGAGGGTCAGAGAGAGAGGGAGACACAGAATCGGAAACAGGCTCCAGGCTCTGAGCCATCAGCCCAGAGCCTGACGCGGGGCTCGAACTCACGGACCGCGAGATCGTGACCTGGCTGAAGTCGGACGCTTAACCGACTGCGCCACCCAGGCGCCCCCATCCATCCTCTTTTAAGCAGAGGTCATTAGTCTTTTTCCCTTATTAAAATAAGCATAAAGCGAACATTCATAAATTGATTCTCTCTATTCGGCTGTGGTCTGCAACTCACCTTCCATACATTCTAGCAGACATTTTCTGAGTCAGAATCTCCTGGCAACACTTTCAGAATGTAGCTCTGACCTTATGATTGTAAAAAATAAAAATACAAATAAAATAAAATAAAATAAAATAAAATAAAATAAAATAAAATAAAATAAAATAAAATAAAATAAAATAAAATAAAATAAAATAAAATAAAATAAAATAAAATAAAATAAATAAAAATAAAAAAATAAAAACAGCTTCAACCTGGTAAAAAAATGGAAAATGTAGTTACTGTCTGCCTATGAATGTAAGAGAATGGCAATGGCCCTTTTTTGCCACTAATTTCTAAGATTTGCAGATTTCATGGAAGAGTAAGTAGCCATTCAGTGCAAATGTAAAGCCACATAATCAACAGTCTCATTTCTTGCTACTTCCGTGCATTCCTGTGGTAGTGAGCACCTGTAGTCCACAAGGCACTGAGGTGGAAATGGACAGAAGACACCACAGCACTACATTCAAAGACCCATCACACTCACGACGGGAAAAGGCGCTACGCTTCCTTGTCCTGAGCCTGACTTCTCATTAGGTGTCTGACCTTGGGTAAGACGCTTTTCTTGGGTCATCTGTTCATCTAGCACTCGCTTTACTGTAGGCTGCCCATTGGCCAGAAACAAGGCAGACTGGGGAAGGGTTGAGCCTTCGTGGAGCTGATGTCAGGGTGGGTCAGACCTACAGTGAAGAACTGAACCCAGAGATAAATACACATACAGACCATGCAGAGTGTAACAAGAACTTGATGGGAGAGAATATTTAAGACTCTGGAACCCGGCTGAGGTTGCAAGGCCCCGAAGGCTTCCCTGAGGAAGTGCAAGCTAATCTGGTAGCCCGACGAAGACAGAGCCAAACGGAGAATGAAGCGGGTTTGAGGCGCACGAGGTTGATGTGGCTGTAGCACAAGGACCCGCAGGAAGAAGGGTAAGGGCGGGAACTGAAGAGCTGCCTGCAGCCCACAGCCCGGAAAGCCGCATGGACGTGTCGAGATTGTGGGATTTACCCTAAATGACATGAAACATCGCTGAAGGATGCTAAGCAACTGAATGACACGATCAAATGTGTGTTTTTAAAGGTCACTTGGGCTGAGGTGGAGTGAGTGGGCTGGCAGAAAACGAGGCAGCAGCTACAAGCCACAGTCGAGACGTCCACACGGAGAGGCGGGCAAGACTCCCACGACCGCGGCACTGAACGACAGGAAAAGGCACGACGTGCCCTGCAGCCCAACGCCACTTACACACCGGTGGCCCGACTGGCACACACATGAATCAACGGCTGTAGATTAACCCCCTTCCGAGGGTTGCTCTTGAAAGGCTGTGCAGGAACAGGATCAACGGGTGGGTTGCCAGGGCCTATGTAGCTGGGTGAAACAGAAGGAGGGCCTCATACGGACCAGGGGTGACAGCGGGCTGGGACCCGCTGAGTGTGAGCAGTCCTGGATCGGAGTTCCAGTCCGGGCATGCTCTTAGGGAGCAGCATTTGAGATGAATCTTAGTGGAGTAAGTAGGGTTTAAACAGAAAGGAAGGAAAGTGTTACTTCAGACACAAAGCAAATATTTGCCAACTACAGAGAATGTTTGAGCAGAGGGGCTCAGTTTAGTTTGGCTGGAATGTAATTATAAAACAAAGCAAGAGGAGGAGAAAGACTGTAAAAATAGGTCGGGTCTAGATACTGTTAACTTTGCGTGCCCTAAGGAGGTGAACTTCTCTTTAGTAAAAAATTTTGCAAGACTGATTTTAAGCAGGAAAGAGATGGGAAATAGGAGCATTTGGTAGATTTAAAAACCATGTAGAACAGATGGAGTGGGGCAAAGAAGGTGGAGGAACCTGAGCAGAGAGAGCAGGGTACACAGGGCACACACAGTGGTACGGACTTAAGCAGACAGAAATCTACCCAGAAGTCCAGGATAAAAGACCGTGAGGACTCTACTATGCACTTCTGGGAAGAAAGGTCAGAGTCAGAAGTGAGAGTGTGGGCTGAGGTCATGGGCCTCACCGGGAAGAGCATGGGAAGTGCAGCAAGGAAGAGGATGATGTGGAAGAACTCCGGAAATTACAGACAATCCAGTAAACCGAGGTCTGTTTATCAGAAAAGAAATTTAAAACAAGTAGCTAGAAATTCTATTTTATTATTTATTTAATGTTTATTTTTGAGAAAGAGAGAGAGAGACACAGCACAAGCAGGGGAGGGGCAGAGAGAGACAGGGAGACGCAGAATCAGAAGCAGGCTCCAGGCTCTGAGCTGTCAGCACAGAGCCCTACGCGGGGCTCGAACCCATGAACCGCAAGATCATGACCTGAGCCAAAGTCGGATGCTTAATCTACTGAGCCACCCAGGCGTCCTACAAATTCAATTTTAAACCCCTTCACTCTAGAGCACTAGCCGAATGTGCAGGCAGGTGTATTAAGGAGGAAATGGGGATACAAGATCAGAGTCACTGACCCGGAGATGGACCAGACAGATGTGAGAGGGACCAAGCGGCCAGACCTTCGGAAAAACAACCCAGCTGGGCAGGAACCAGCGCTGATACAATGCGCTGCACAATTCTCATCAGTGTCTCCATGTAATAGGTATTATTTTAGCGCCTGGTAAGTACAGGACGATACCAGGAGCTGGGGATACAGCCGTGGAGAACAGAACACAGTCCCTATTCTTGTCAGTCTTTCAGTGGGAGGTTTTTACATTCAGTATTAACAGAGCAATCACTAAGTGCAGATGACTGGGAATGGGCTGATGAGAAAGACGTACCCCTTGCTGTGTGGTGGGTCCAAGGAGAGGGTCAGAGACACCCAGAACAAGGAGATTCCACAGGGGCTACTGGACCTGGCTCTTGAGGAACGACTAGGAGTCCACCAGAGTGCGTCCATACGAACTATCAGCCCCATGACTTCTGATCTCCAGTGTGGACGGCCAAGTCAACAACACACAGGAAAGGGGTGCTTCTCTGGGGATAGTCTGAACTACTCGGCAAGATGGGAAAAGTCCAGCTTGGTCATCCCGTCCATCTGTGTGCTCCTCGCCCCAACTTCAGGGCTTCGTTTGAAATGTGTCCTTTTATTTCCCTCTAGACAGAAGAACCCAAGTATTCCTTGGGCATATTGGTCCTCTGGGCTGTGGTGTGTGTGCCAAACAAAATGCACAGTTTCTAACACGTTATGACTAATTCAGGCAAACGTATTCTCTAAAGAGAAGTCTTCACGTCACTGTGTCTACAAGGTGGATTTGGTAAACAGGTTAAAACAAAGATTCTCTGTCCATGAGATTTTTCAACAATATTAGAAAGGGGACTCTCTTTGGCAAAAGGGCTTTCACTTTCACCAACACCAGTGAATATAAATAATAAGCAAAATATTTTCATTTAGATTCCCAGTGTTCAATATTAATATACTCGAAGGGATTTAAAATTTAGCTGAGAGTAAAACCAACACCCAACATGTTGAAAGTTCATTATTATTCCCCAAATTAAGTGGTTTGGTTTTCAGAGCATGCACTGTGCCTAAGAAAACAGGCATTTTATTTTCTGTTTAATTGTCTGCTGTTTCCTGTCGATCAGTGTCAGTAGTTTGTCAAAAAATAGTGAAGGATGCCCTGATTTGGTATCCATGCAAACAGGATTCAATTATCTCCAATGAGTTTGCAAAACTTGCATAAGTCATTAATTTAAAAAACACGAGAATTAACACAGGGGGACTTGGAGCTGATGTCAAAGACATTTTAAAATTACTCCCATTTAAACTTTGATTATTAACACTGAGAAAATGCCTAGTACAGCCAATTTTTACTACTACAAACAATAACTTACATAATAAAAACACAACTGGCCAACTCCATTATCTTAGCTCTAGCGTAATTTCATCTAAAAGTTAACAGTTCTTTAGGTTAAAATATGACTATTTTGGACAGCCAATATGACCCAAACGAACTCTGCCAGCAGAGTATACATCAATGATCTCACAAAGGGCTTAATTCCCTCATATTGTGTATGTGAACACAGATAGAGGCTCCCTCTCCACATGCATGGGGAAATTTCTTCCAGCAAATGGTAAGTTTTAGTTGCACCTTACCCAGAACTCACACAATGATTTATTTTAAGCTGTCGAATATTTTTTTAATTATTCATTTGATAGTGCCTAATTGATCATCCATTAAATGCAAGGTCCTATAAAAGGCAGAGAGTATTAAAACATCCAGTCAGCAGTCCATGGACTGGATAAGCTCATAATGTAGTAAAACAAATTTTATTTTGATTGACAATAATACAATCACTATAGCGAATAGATCATTTATGATAGGCGAGCCTCTATGTGAAGTGCTTTATTTATTTTATAGATGGGATAAATCATCACATTTACTGCACACTTTCTTTCCTCCCTTTTTCTCATTAACCCCCTTACATCAGGGTCCCTGCCCTACACTCCCCTAAAAACGCTCCTGTCTGTATGAACAAGAACCTCCACTTTGCCAAATGCACTGGTCAACTGTCAAAACCTAGCGGCAGCAAATGACACAGCTGGGAACACCCTCCGTCGTGAAAATGCTTTCTTCGCGATCCTCCTGACTTTTCTGCCATCCTCTGGCTGAGTCTCCTTGACCTCTCTGACTACTCGACTTTCAGATGATGCGGGTATCAGCTCGGAGACGCTCTCTTTGCTCTCTTCCTATATCCACTGTCTTAATTTTACTGATTCTTATAGCTTTACACACTACGCACACACACACACACGCGTTCGTGCTGATGACTCTCAAAGGCTTAACTCCACTCCCGACCACCAGACTTGCACACCACGTTTGTATGTAACACACCCCCTTTCACGTCTAACAGAACCCTCAAACTGACGTCCGCACCAAGCGTCCCACCACCCCCCTCCAAGAAGCCCTCCCAAGGGTTTCTCCACTCTCAGCGAGGGACAACCTGACCCTTTTCTCTGCTCAGATGAATACCTTGGAAACACCCTTGGCCCCAGCACTTCTCTCAAACTTCACATCCAATCTGTGAGCACTCTGGGCCTGTAACACCGCCTCTAACATCCGAACCACTGTTACCTCATCTGCTTCTACACACCTGCTCTGGAACAGCATCAAGTTCCCCCAGGATTCCCGTGATCTCACTCCACTTCCGTGTCCAGTCCCTACCTGCTACGTTCTGTCTCCACATCAGTCACAAAAGTTAACAGTTGTCCTTTTAAAATTCAGTCAAATGATGTTGCTCATCTACTTGAAAGCACCAAATGGCTCCGGAGTTTATTCCGTTAAAGTCGAAGAGCTAACAAGAGTTCAGCTTCTGCAGCTCACCAAGCTCCAGCCTTCTCCAACCTTCTCCAACCTGGTATCAGGTGCACCCGACCCACGCTCGTGGCCAGGCTCCCTCCACTCCTTCCTGCCTCCGGCCCTCTGCTCAACGTCGGGCTGGGCCAGGGTCAAAGATAAAGAAGGCCAGCACAACTTAAAGCAAAAGGGCATATTTCAATCAGTGGCGTCCTGTACTGTGGCCGTAGGAAAGGTGTCCTGAATGAGCTGACCTCAACTTGGACGTGCAGAGGTGGCTGGACATTTGAAAAGGAGAATGAGGGGAAAGGGGGAGAGCTGAGTAGGCCTCAGCAGAAAAATTACAGGGAAGTGAAAAGTTACAAAAAGCAAGAAGGACAGGTTGGCCCACATGAAAGCCATCTGGGTTTGCTAAGTGGCACTTACTGAAGTTAGGCTCGTGTGTCCCATGGAGACTGGGAGACGCGCCCAATCTTCAGGTGTTGATGGGAACAGCAGGCAACTGTTGTAGTAGCCTTGAGTTTTCCCAGGCAGGCACTTCATCCTTGAGGCTGTTAGAAACTATGTTCAGTGTTTCCCTCAAGCTTTTAGAGGTCAAGGTTGAGGCCTCGTCAAAAGGGGGCTCCGTGGAGCCTGGCTACCTCACTTGAGTCAGGGCGAGAATCTGGCCGCCCGACGGGTCTTTTCCAGGGACGGCTGTTGGTCACTGCTGAGGCAGGACACTTACAGACACTCTGCCCCCCGCGCCCATACCTGGACCTCTCTCAAGGATGGGGAGATCCCCTCCTTATCTTCCAGCCACTTGGAGGTCAAGGTCCTGCATTTTCAGGTGTGGACTGTGTGTTTGTGTTTGGTTGTTCCAAGAAGGAGGGTCGGTCCGGTTCCTACTAGCGCCCCTTGTCTGCAAGTGGGAGTTCTGTTCCTTGTTCTGGAGTTTCTTCCACCTGCCACACACACAGCCGCTCCCGCCGTCTTTCCGCTGGCCGTGTGCCTGTGTGTTTCCATCCTCTGGTGCTTCACTTCTCTGTGTCTGCGTATTGAAAACCTGGGTTCTTGCGGTCCATGTGAAGCAGTCTCCTAGTTCTCTCCTCCAATTTCACAATCCTTCCTTCGTAACTGAAATGTTTTAAACCTCGCTGATGTGTGTGAAAGTACACTCAACCATTTTTTCAAGCCACTTTCTGCTTCCTCTGGGCACCCTCTGTGCTTTCACATTTTGGTTTCTCCCTAGTTTTGACTTGATTTTTACTTCATGGTTCCCTTTCATCTCCAATACTGGCTTAGTAGTTAGACCACAGCCTCATTTTTCTTTTTTAGTTGTTGTATTAGGGTTTACAGTAGACATCGTTGGTTTATCACTATTCAACTTTTTAAAGAAATTACTGCCTTGTTCACAATATAGGCAACATTTCCTATTTCCATCTCCCACTGTTTTTCTTGTGTTGCCACATCATTTATTTTTATACGTTAAAATACCGCATTATTTTGTGACTATTTACACTTTGAACAATAACATGTCGTTTAGAGTCATTAGAGGTAGGGAAGATGTCTTTTATAAGCTTTTGAACCATCTTTGGAAGCTCCAAGTATCTGGTACCATATTCCTTCTGCCTGAAGACCGCCCTTTTAACAAGTCCAGTATGCAAGTTTGCTGACCATTCTATCATTTATTTTTTTGTCTCAGAAACTATTTCACCTCTATTCCTAAATAACTGATAGACTTGATTTTTAGAAGTTTTATATTTAAAGAAAAGTTGTAAAACTACTACAAGGAGTCCCTACATATCCTACAGTTTCTCCTAAGTAACATCTTGCATTGGGGTGGTGTATCTGCTTCAGCTAATGAACCAGCACTGACGTGACGTTATTAGACAAAGTCCACAGTTTGCTCCTATTTTCTTGGTTTTTATCCAAAGCTCTTCTCTGTTCCAGGATTCATTCCAAAACACCACACTGCATGTAGTTGTTTTGTTTCCTTAGGCTCCTCTTGGTTCTGATGGTTTTTCAGATTTTTGTTTTTGATGACCTTGAAAGTTTCTACAAGTACTGGTCCTTTTTTTTCTATAGGAAATGAAAACACTTTTCTTTGAGCATACACATACTACAAACACACACCTCACACACACACACACACACATATACATGTTATGAAGAAATTAGTTCCGATATTTGAATATGAGAAGGAATGTTCTTATTCGATTGAAACAAGCAGAAAATTATTCATCGTATGGTTGGTAGAACACACATTAGAGTAAAAAAGATAATATATGTTGGGGGATATAAATTTTCTTTAATAATGCAATCAGAGAAATTGAGAGTTATGCCTTTCAGCGTTCCTTACATAATCACTACTACTATATGCCAAGCTCTATATAAAGGATGCTAAACAATGTTTACCATTTAGTCATGGTATCTGCTCTCAAGTCATTTATATATAATCTACAAGGGGAGACATACATAAACAAGTAAGTGTAGCAGAGCATGGTGACTCCAAATTAGAAATTAAATAAAAATACAGTGACAACTCACTGAAGGAAGTAACCAACTTTATTTAAGATGGAACAATCAAAGAGATTAGTTATACTTAAGGTGTTGAATGATAAGTAGCAGGTCATTAGGCAAAAAGTAGATGAGAATTCAATGCAGAAGATGCAGCTTGTACAGAGCGAAGCACAATGTGTTTGGGGAATCCTGGGTGCTTGGCTGGAACCATATTAATGAGTTTGGATTTTAACCTGTAGGCATTAGGAGGTACTGGGGTATTGGTCTCAGGAGGGAATTGCATAATTGATCTGCTATTCAGGAAGTCCACTTACAGAAGAGGATTAGGAAGTGAAAGATACCAGAAAGGAGAGCTCCTGGGAGTCATGTGCCCTATTCCAAGGAAAAGATGCAAAAAAGTCTCAACGAGAGCCCGTGAAGACAAGTGAATTGCACAAGTGAAGACACACATGAAAGTTCCCGAGAAGGTGGAAATGACAGGACTCAGCACTGTTTTATGTGATGCTGGAAATCATCTAAGATAATGCTGCCTCAAGCAGAACCCTTGGAGGCTCTAGTGATCAACAAAGGGGGTGGAGAGGTAACAGGGGAGGGACAGATGCAAGAAAGATAATAATGAGTCTGCTTTTTGATACGTGAAACACTCAGCTCATGCGGGGCTGACTCCATAGGAATCGGAAGAGTAGGTGCAAAATCTGAATGAAACATGGCGTGTTGAACCTTCACACGAGAAACGTACTTCACTCCCTTCTCGGATGTGCTCACACTCTCTTCCTTAGCTCAGTTTACTGAGCATCAGCAGTGGGCAGCTGGTGCCTGAATGCAGTCCGAATGCTGTTGGATGGTCAGAGGAGGAAGACACAACAGCACAGAGGGAAGTTATTTCTTAAATTTTTTTCAGGTGTTTATTTCTTTTTGAGAAACAGAGACAGAGAGCAAGTTGGGGAGGGGCACGGACAGAGAGGGAGACAGAGAATCTGAAGCAGGCTCCAGGCTCTGAGCTGTCAGCACAGAGCCCGATGCGGGGCTTGAACTCACAAACCATAAGATCACGACCTGAGCCAAAGTCGGACGCTTCGCCGACTGAGCCACCCGGGCGCCCCGGAGAAGACATTTTCACAGTACTGTTTTCCCTTCCAAGTTGGAGAAGGAAAATGACAGCTACCCTCTATTCATTCATTTCTCCTACTTTCATCCAGCAGTGACGCGGAAGCTGTAAGGAGCAGGGATTAGGGACCCGGTGCCAGACGGATGTTCTAGATGAACGTTCGGCAGTGCGCTACAGCCATGGAAGCTGGGGCTTCAGACCATCTGCTCCTGTCCCAGGCAGGAAGCGGGTACGCAACCTGCAGGCCTGGGTGGACAGGTCTCTCGACCGAAGCGTCCCTTTTCAATGTCAGTCTGTGGTGGTTGTGACCTCAACTTCCGGCCAGCATCCCCCTGCCACAAATCTGATTCCCGACCCCTGCTCTGTCCCGGTCTTTCCGTTCCTGCAAATTCCCAATGTTTTGCTTTCTGCTTTCTCTGTGTGCCGTCCTTCCTTGATTCGGCCCCAAGGTTTGTGCATGCTCACCCACGCCCACGACCTTGACCTGTCCTTCAATGCTCAGGGACTGTCGGAAGGGACAGGTGCCCTCGGAACCAGCTCCTCACTCAGCCCCACCCCTCATGCCCGCCGCGGTGCCTGCCGTTACAGAGGCCAACATCAAGGGGCAGGAAAGAGGAGGGATGTGGATGCAACAGTGTTGCCGGCTGGAGCCACAGTTCCCTCTGGAAGACTTTCCAATGTTACTTCTCACGTCCCCCATGGAAGTACTCAGGCCCACTTCTCTAACATGAAGTTGTGGAGAAAACGCAATCTGATGCTGCCTCTGAAAGGAATTATCTGTAGAGGTCAGGGCATGAGTTGAGAGAAACTGGACTGCCCCCTCCCCGGCAATACCAGGGGGATACTTTCCGAGTTACATTGATAAAACTGGAGACAAAATGCAGAAAGTCATGAAACCCACAGGTCTGATTCGGTACAGGAACGTCACGAGAATCACCCATGGGTGTACATTACGTTACATTACGTTACTAGTTAAGTTATACCTTACCTGCTGAATGCACACGCAATGCAGGATATTAGCTGCCACTCAAACGCTGTTCACTCTCTGTCCGCCACGTGCAGCTTTTCCTGAAGTATCTGGTTTTCCTGGAGTTCCTCTTCCCTCATTTCACTCCCAGTTATACACCAGATGCAACGGTTAATCAACATTTGGTAAGTCATATGCGTTTTCAAAAACATACATAATTCACATGCAGGTGTTACGAAGTGTTGAGGCACTGAATATTTTTAGCAGCAGCATATGATTTTTAAAGCATGCTCTTATCTAAAAAATAGATTCTCACATAATTTGTCAGAATCATCAGAGTAAACATTACTACTCCCATCCTGAATGAAGATACAAAGGCACGTAACAGCTCACGCCAATGGTTACAAGCATTCCACAGTTCACGCGAAATTACGTACCCTGGCACTATTCCACTTTCCTGTATCATTTTTCTGCACTTCCTTTCCTATGTTTCATCACTACCACACAGTATATCCACCTTGCCTTATTTTTGGGTATCTCCCCACACACATGGGAGCGTCACATAAGCTCCACCCGTACGGAGATTTCGCTGCTTTGTTTCCTTTGTGTTTGCTGATTCAAGAGTAATGCTTGGCACAGAGTGGGCACACAACACACATTTACTGGATGAATTAACAGGAAAATTGAAAGAGAACTTATCATTAGTAATAACGGACACACGAAATGGTGGACAAAAGGCTTGAAAACTGAAGCTCGCATCTACGGAGCACTTAACACCAAGCACTGTGCGCGCACACAACCATGATCTGACAGAGTTTATCACAGCAGGGAAGGGGAAACTCCGCTCCCCACTGAGACTCTGTGCGTCTCAGTCCCAAGTCCACACTCGCTACCTCCGTGCCCTCAGAAAAGTCACAGAATCTTTCTGAGTTTCAATTCTCACATTGCAAGACAGGGCTGGTAAAAGCATGACCTAAAAACTTGTGTAAGGACAAAACGCTGCAAATCTGTCGTAAAAGCTCAGTTAAATGATGCTAAGTTAGGGCATGGTAATTCTTACCACAACCCAACGTGCTACGGGGAATGTGCAGTGCAGCGCAAGTTAGGAAACTCGCTGCACCCTGTGGGGCAAACTCTAACCTCAGATCACCCTGACACCACAGCTCGCGTTGCCAACCTCACCAATACACAGCCACTGGGAAAACAACTTTTAAATCAGAACAAAGTATCTTCTGTGATCACAGCAAGAAGCACATTCTATTCCACTAACATCTTACTTAAAAGTTATACATAATTTACTCCATTTTTAAACTGATGTTTTGTGTGTTGGAAAGAATTTGAGTTTCATAAGCGCAGAAGTGATCGTAATACAGTATATTCAAGAACATGGTTTAGAGTCTGTCATTGCACAGCGCCTGTGTGGCAGCAAATAGTTATTGAAATAAGTTGGCCTCCTACTGGAACTTAAAACTAGCTGTATTAAACAGAAATTTCCATTGAAATGTATTTTCTATTTAGGGTTTCACCAGTGTGTAATCTGTGCTCACACAACAGGAATTTAGATCTTAGGTGAGTTTTAAAAGGACATACCAGACACAGAGAACATAGTGCAATACATCAGTTGCACACGTGTGGACCGTGATTTGGGTTAATTCTCTAATTTTACTCCCTGCCCTTTGTCTCACCTTCCTCTGCCCTCTCTCTTTCTCTCTTTCACTCTTTAGCTTGTCAGTTTGTGAACACACAGATATAGAAACTTGGGAATCTGTATGCGAACGACTGTTGACAATACTTATCCTCAGAGTTTCTTTGTAACAATGATGGATAAGGAATCATTGTCAAATAAATGCAATACAGGACATACTTATGTGTGGACGCAGACACACTCATGGAGGTTTGCGGGAAAAGAAGGAAAGAAAAGGACAGGGAGAAAGAGAGAGAGGGTTGGGGAGAGAGGGAGGGAGAGAAGGAGGGAGGGAGAGAAGGAGGGAGGGAGGGAGGGAGGGAGGGAGGGAGGGAGGGAGGAAGAAAGAAAAGAAAGGGAGAGAAAGAGAGAGAGAGAGAGAGAGAAAGAGAAGTCTAGAAAGCCAGGACAGTAGAGCTGCTAGGGCTGAATTCTCTGGGGGAAGACATTTGTTGGGCATGTTTTCTGGAAGTCTGTAGCCTAGCTGCCCGGAATAAATATACTTGGCTATTCTCTTTTCCTTTCCCCATAATAGGGTCAGTGGGGTGAGCTCTTATTTATAGAGGAAAACGGTTCCAGGAAATTGGGTAGGTGGTTACAGGGCAGTCTGTTTGTGACCTGAGTCAAAGGTTTCACACTATCCTCTTGAACAGAGAGAGAGAGAGAGAGATTTCTTGCATTATTTCTTCCTACCTATATCCTCCTAACAAAAATTTGATGTTTCTTTTCCCTTGATCTATATTCTGATTTGAATCAAATGTTGATTCATGTTTTTATAAATTCAAGCAATTCTCATATGTGCTTTTTTAAAGGAATGTTTATGTAGCTGATTTGCACGTGTTACTAATCATCACAATAAATTAACTGCCAGAAACCACTCATATATAATACATGCCAGGAAAGCAAAACGTTTTTTGAATGAAATAAAATCTAAACAATCAGAAACACTTTAATAGTGGCTTATGTCACAATGGAAGACTGTGTGAGTGTGTTTACACACACTGCTCACATACACATATACGTACACATATACTTAGGCACATACACACATAATATAGACATAGGTGTGTACATGTGTTCATCCAAAGCCCTGAGACTATGATCATCTGTTGACTGAATTCATCACGCATGCTGTTGTACCTCTAATTCTAAAATCTCAACATAACTGAGATACAATAAACAAGACGGTAAACAAGAGTGGGATGGCACTAAATGCCCGTGCACGGCATTCTAGAAAGATCTGGTTCCACTCTGAGCCAGTATCGCATATAGGTAATCTGTAGGTGGAAAATTCAATCCCAGAAAGAAACATGAAATTTGACATAAGAAAGAAATGAAAACGATGCTCTTATCACTGGTATATTTACAAATCTATTTATGTATAAATGTAACATATGAGACATATTACACATGCCTGACATGCTGTTTTCATTCAATAATTCTACTCAGAGGAGGATTTCACAGCAGGAGCACAGTACTGTGAGTCAGATGAGGCTCCAGTCCCACTTTAACACGGTTAATTACATAACTTTGGGCGATTTATTTAATCTATCCGATGTCTTGTTTTATCTTCCGGAAAATGATACTAATAATGCCAGCCTCACAGAATCACTTTAGAAGAGAAATATTGTATATAAACAATTACTATCTGGTCACAAAGTGTCCCTTCCACCATCAGTATCATCATGATAATCATTACCACCATCACCATCCCTATTAGAGAGATTTTTTTTTTTTACTTGTAAATTTTTTTTAGATTAGGTAGAGTCAGAAATCAGCTAAAGATGAAGAATACCAAAACTGAGCCACCGAACGAGGGCATTACTAGGAATCAAGATTAAGCTGCCATGCCAGAGGCAGAAACATGCGGAGATTGGAACATAATTAAGGCAAGGAGGTAAGTAAAGGAAGACGAGAAATATGGATGAACAGTGCCAGAGAACACAAAGAGCAAAGAAAGAGGGGAGTCCACAGAGAGCAGACAGAGGGCTCTGGGGTCAGAAGGGCTTACATGTCGCAAGCCCAAGTCTTCAGGAACTATACTTCTCTTTTCCTTGGTTCAGGCACGTATCTCCAAGTTCTCTGCTTTCTCAACAGCTAAGTAATTTTTTGGACTTGGGAATATGAATTTACAGGAAGAGCTGAAAAGTTATTTCTAGGAGATGGAAGTGTACTGTAATGAGTGAATGCAACTTACTCAGTAGTGTTCTAATAGTTACATTACAATGGTCATATGTAAACTCTAATTTCTAGTACTTAAGCTTTGTATGTCAAAGAGAAGTGTTCATTTAATTAATACATATATATATATATATATACACATATACATATACATAAACATATACATATACATATATATAAGAAAATGCCTCACTTCTCACTGGTGTATTCACATTGGTCAATTTATATGCAAATCTAACATCTGAAACTTGCATAACTTTATATGTATGATATCACGCATAAAATATTCCTTGAAAAGAACTCTACAGCCCATCTTTCCACTGACAACATGGAGTAGAGCAGGTAGTTCCTCGTGAACACAAAGATACTGGTAGGGTTCCTACTCCCAAACACCAAATCCTTTGGTGCTAAAGTATTTAGATAGTTCTAAGCTGGCCGAAAAATGGTCACAGCTTCCTTTTGAGTTAATCCGTAGGACCCTATTTCTATCATGTTTTCATTATAAAAAATTAACACTGGAGGGGTGCATGAGTGGCTCAGTTGGTTAAGCTTCTGACTTTGACTCGGGTCATGATCTCACAGTCATGTCAGCTGTGCTGACAGCTCAGAGCCTGGGGCCTGCTTCGGATTCTGGGTCTCCCTCTCTCTGCCTCTCCCCCACTCACTCTCTGTCTCTCAAAAAATAAAGGTTAAAATAAACACATACATACATATGTACCTTAACACTGGGCCAGGCACTTTACTGGTATATGATAAAGGAAGAAATGAATCCCCAACATCAGAGGAAGACACAATTCAGCCAAGCAAAGAATTTTTCCTTTTTCTGTCCATCTCTCCTTTAAAAGTGTAAATGGTACAAAGTTGTTTTTGTCTACTACTTGTACCTTCCTTGTGAAGCATATTTAATGGAAGATGAGACTGACTGGAAAAGGCGATCCACTCAACACCCATCAACACTGATTAGCCTGCTTAATTGGCACCTTCCTTCCCACGGAGAGTATTAAGTCTCATACAAAATGACTTATTATTTTCATTAAATACAGGTGATTATGTCTATAAACAGGCTTCCTCTCTGTTAATAAAAGGATATCAGAACTCCCAAGAACTCAAGGCCGCTACTTTTATTAAATGGAACTGACTGCAGTGATCTATTTATAGATGTATCCATGATTATAAATTGTTTAAAAGCTTTGTTCAAATCACAAAACCATGAAAATAAGTCATCTCAAGATTCACTTATACCTTGGAAAAAAATAAACATGCTGAAGACTGTACAATATTTGGAATGAAAATAATCACAAGGAATCATCTGCCTCTTACTCAACCAGAAAAATATTTTTAAAATTTTTTTTTTAACGTTTATTCATTTTTGAGAAACAGAGAGAAACAGAACATGAGCGGGGAAGGGGCAGAGAGAGGGAGACACAGACTCTGAAACAGGCTCCAGACTCCGAGCTGTCAGCATGGAGCCCGACACGGGGCTTGAACCCACAGACTGTGAGATCCTGACCTGAGCTGAAGTCAGACGCTCAACCGACTGAGCCACCCAGGCACCCCGAAAAATATTTTTTTAACTCAAAAAATATTGAGCAATAGCATCCTGATATCATATTCCTTTCTCAACGGAATACTACACCACGTTGAACTTCTGTTAATTTTACAGAAAGATAGGCTGATGTGAAAAGACACTCGGGTGCTCGCATTGAGAGGAGATGAAGTTGCAATGACTTCTTGATAGTGAACTGGCACCCTCTTTCACAGTATTAAAAGGTATCATATATAGGAAAACAACATGCTTTGAATGATGGCGTTCCTCTTGTGAAACCACCAAAATAACATGAAGTAATGGATACGATTATATTTTCCACGTCTTTGCTTTGAAATTTGAAAATCCCGGGGCCCCTGGGTGGCTCAGTCGGTTAGGCATCCGGCTTCGGCTCAGGTCATGATCTCGCGGTCCGGGAGTTCAAGCCCCGCGTCAGGCTCTGTGCTGACAGCTCAGAGCCTGGAGCCTGTTTCAGATTCTGTGTCTCCCTCTCTCTGACCCTCCCCCGTTCATGCTGTGTCTCTCCCTGTCTCAAAAATAAATAAACGTTAAAAAAAACTTTTTTAAAGAAATTTGAAAATCCCAAGTCATAAATGACTTGTAAACAATTAATCTGGAAATCTGTTCAGCTCCCACAGCACACACAAAAGAAATGTACCTTGTTTTGAAAGCAAAACATATTCTGAGGTTGGACAAAAGTCTAACCCCGTAAGCAGCCTCATGCATCACTGTGGGAAGCGTTACTCAGGGATGCATCACACAAATACATTGTTATCAAAACAGTGTTTATGAGATCTCCTTCGGCCTGGGTGTTCGTGTGCACAGGTTATTAAAAAGTCCAAGTGTCCAGCGGGCAAGTGGCTTAGTGAGCTGTGTCTGTTTTGCACGCTCCACAAATCACAGCAAGTCCACAAAGAAGTCAAGTGCTCACACCTGCACCCTGGGCCACGGCACAACAGACATGCTCTGGCTGGAGGCTCCCGTTTAGGCGACTGAATGACAAAGGTGGAGTTTACACAGTATGGAGACTGAACGGCCCTTTCCACAAAGGCTGAAACGCGTCACCCTCTCCCAGAGTCCAGGCGACAGCACGAGGAACTTGCGCTCAGCAGCCTTGTGACAGAGTCTGCAGACGGACGGACACCTGTCCTCGTCAAGCGGCCTGGCAGCGAGCCTGCAGACTCACACACTCCCTGAGAGTATTTTGATGAAGGTCGCAAATATTTAGCTATCATTCGTTTAGAGGTTAGTGGTATTCGCCTTTATTCATCTGGGGGAAATGATGAGCTGAATGGTACCTTAGTCAAGAGTTTCCTTCTTGTGCAATGTTGAAAAATGACCAAGTCGAATAAGAGCAAAGAATCTGGCTACAGCGAGGAGATGGCAGAAAACTTAACCTGATTAAGTTCATCTAGATTCATCTGAGATTAATCTAAAACCTTAATGTGGGGCGAAATTCTGGGGTATTTATTCAACAGTATTGAAGGCTTCTGGGCTCAGCCTCTGGCTTTTCCCTGGAGGCCCAGAGGACAGCTGTGAATTACTGCTTCACCATTCACCTCCTTCAAGTACAGGGCTCTTGTGATGGTATTTGAAATCCCACCAAAAACATGAGCGTGCCCGCTAGTTGGGATAGCTCTAAGAAAAAACCAGTGATGTGAATGTTACAGAAAGAGCACAGGACTGAAATCCACAGTTACCTCAACTCACATGCCTACAAGCAAAAAGTAGATCCTCACAGAATTCCTACAGCAATGGTTCCAAACCATGCCACCACGTCGGGATCACCCAGAACACGCATGGAAACTAGCAATGTTCAGTCACCCTCCTCCCAGCAATTCTGCCCCAGGTAGCCTGGGGTTAGAACCACAGGAGCTAACACACCAGGAAAGCTCCCTATAGGAGAGGGCACTGGCTCTGAGCTTCCCTGGGCACCGCCCAGGGGAACAGGTTCTCGACCTTACAGAAATGGCGCGCACCTCAATGCCCTCAGCCTCCATTCTGCTTTCTGCCTTCTCGCTTTTTGTTCAGAATACCTGAGAAATGTGGAATCCCATACAGTTTTGATCTTCCCTCATGATAACGTGCAATGATTTATGTACCTCAACAGTCTTCCCGAAAGAGAGCCAATAGATTTTCTCATTGTTCTCTGCAATATCTGAATCTCTAAGTACCGAGTGGCAACTTTGCAACACTGAGTGGTAACGTTAGAGGCAAAATACCCTGCTTTTCTCTGATGCATGATCTCAGCGTTTACATGCACCCACGTGGATGATTACACCTATTTCAGGTGGTCTGTCTTCATTTCTTAAGGTTTCCTTCTATAAACCTGGTACGCATGCTTCATTAAAATACCCTCTGCTACAATGATTTGCTATAAAATCCTATACTTTATCTCTGGGCTGAGTGGTTGACGGAAGAAGGCTCCAATCATTGGAGGGACCTCTGCTCACCACTAAGAAATATCTGAAGAAGGCAGAGACATCGGATTTACTGTGAGAATTTTCTCTGGTAGGATACAAGAGTAGGACTGCCAAGGAATTTTTCCTATCAGCATAACTACAGGAAATTGTATTGTCAGAATAGGTCTTATCCACTGGGAAATAAACTCTCAGAATGTTCACATACAGCCTAAACGAGAGGGCATTTCTATGTGTGTGGACATTATGGGGAGTGCTATGTTTTCCAGGCATAGTGACTCTATTTTTATTAAAGGAATATCTAATGTTATCTTTGATAAAAAAAAATCCTTCAGCATAAATGTAGTAACTGCCTTAAAATATTTGCTAATTCCAGTATCTGGGCTATCTCAAAGTTTTGATCCTTTGTCTTTCCTCTGGAGAAAATATGTTTTCTTATTCATACGACAAGGCATTGTGAATTAGACCACGGACATAGTGAATTTTTATTGTACAAAACTCTAATTTTTTTTATGTTTCCCCAAAGAGGGCTATTAATTCTTAAGCGGGCAGTTGATGGGGCTGACCGATAGCTGCACAAGCCGGTAGCCCTGTGGTGGACTCAGACTGCCCACCAGCTCTTATGGCCTCACTCAGCCGCTCCCTCCACAGCAGGTGCACAGTTCAAGATGCTGCGTAGAACTTGGGGCGTTCCGCTCTGGTGACATCCTTCCCGGGGCTGACCCCTAACATTTCTGTGACCATGGTTGCCTCAACACTTACTCTCGGGTTCCCCGAGTCAAGAAAACTAGAGGTTTCTCTGGGCGTTTCAGATGGTCACCTTGGCGCTAAGCGGAGTGTGCCCTCAGACTAGTGGCCGCGAAAGAAGTAAACTCACTTAGCATTTCTCTCTTTCAGATGCCAACTGCACTTGTTTCTGTCTGCATGTGTGGACTGTCCTGTGGCTCTGGGTAGTTTTCTTTTTTCCCACATTTTTAAAAACTGAGATATAAATGATTTATAACATGGTACTAATTGTAGCCATACGTCATGATTTGACGCACGTGTGCTCTGCAAAGTGATAGCTACAGGAAGTCAACAGGTGTCCCCACTCATAGCCACAACTTTTTCTTCCTCGTGATGAAAACTTACTCTCTTAACAATTTTTAAACATACAATATTTCCCCCCCCCACTCCCAGATTTTACGGTAGTTTTCTGTGAGAAGTTTGGTTCCAATGGAGCTACCTTACCGTTTCTGGAAGCTTATAGTAAGGGTGTTGCTGGGCCAATTAATTGGCTAGCGAGAGGAGAGTCCAAGCATATAAAGAACTGAATTGGACCGAAATGAAATAAATGGAGTTTCAGCAGTCATACATCTCATTTGAGATCTTTTCAAAAGTTTCCCCACAAGAACTCTTGGGCAGTTTTTCTGGGATTAATATTATCATGAATATAAAACAAGCAATGGGATTTGGGACACTGTTACGGAGTAAAACTAATGATAAAATTCTTAGCCAACACTGACCCTGTTAATAAGATGTATTCTTGTTTTTACCTTGGCATGCTTGTATACCAGGTTCACTTAAACCCTAGAAAGAAAAGGGCACCATCAGGCAGCTATTATGAGGTAAGAACACAACCATCATTATACTAGCAGGATTATTAATATACTATTAATACAATATTCTTAATATAGTCCTTATATTATAAGGATTCTGAGTCACTTGTATCTGAAATGGACACTTTCCTGTTTGCCTTATAAGTAAGGTAAATTATCTTTTAACTTAATGTTATACAAATCTTATGACCTTACTCTTCAAAAAGAAAGCTAGAATCTTTCAAGAATTAAAAGAAAAGCAGATATGTCTGCCCTATCAATAAATCCCATTGTCAGTATCTTCCTTAACACAATACTATTTTTTTTAAATTATACCCACAGAAAATACAGAAAATAAAATAAAACATTACTTAAAATGGATAGGAAACCAAAAAGAATTCTTAAAACTATTAGGATTTTTATCTGGCCTTTGGGGCTATCTAACAGGCTCGACCAAACACTGAGCTAGCATCTTTTCCCGCTGCTGTTTTCTTCCTTAGGAATGTTCTAGTTACTTATTTTTGAGTGAAAATATTTCCCACAAGGGAAATGCCTGCACACTTAGACCACTGATGAGGACCAGCTTGTCCGGTCCTCGAATATAAAGTCCCTCAGCTGCTTTCTGCCAGAAACTTCACCCAGTCCTTGCCAAACAACAAAATTACAAGACCATCAGCTCATAAGGAAGTTAGCAATTCTGGACTCTTTAGATAATAGAAGAGATGTTGTGGAACAACATTTCTTGGAACATGACTTCCTTTGGGACATCAATGGCTTGCATTATATCCGGCGTGTGGTAGGAACAGCACTTTGGTCCCCCACAGTACGAGACCTTCTCATTCATGGAGAAAGAGTCCAAGTGCATTCACAGTCAGTTAGTGACCTAAGAGCCCCATGAATTGTGAGACCATGGTAACAACGTCCAGATACAAGGATGCATTTGATGGTTTTCGCTGTATTCACTCGCTGCAAGGTATACAGTTAATCAAAAGTATGTTCTGGAACAAGAAAATTACAAGTCAGGTCTTGAGCACTGTAAAGATTTTTCGGGTAAAAGGGAAAGAGAAACAAACATTATTCTCTACTTGTTGTTCATTTATAGGAATAAATAAAGGCCAAAAAAAAAAAAAAAAGAAATCCCAGAGTACAAAACTGATTACTAAGAGAACTCTAAATGTACAAGTAGAGGCTACACGGTCAAGAAGAAAACATCGATGAATATTCTATGCTAAGAGTTTTTTCTTTTAAGAAAGTAACAGCAGTATAAACTTGAGCCTTGAGATTGAGTTGTGAATGTCCTGTCTTTGGTTCTGTGTCAGTGAAGAAGGGTTATGCTCTAGTAACAAGTGACCCCAATATGTCAGCAGCTGACAGCGAAGGTTTATTTCTGGCATCTATTACGTGTCTATACTGTGCTGGCTCTAACTCTGTTCCACGTGATTTCTCCACGGAGCCCTGGCTGATGGGGCAGGTTCTATTTTGAACATTGCTAATTCTCACAACAGGGCAGAATGGGGAATCACATGCTGGGTCTTAGAGCTTCTGCTTAGAAATGACAGATGTTGGGGCGCTTGGGTGGCGCAGTCGGTTAAGCGTCCGACTTCAGCCAGGTCACGATCTCGCGGTCTGTGAGTTCGAGCCCTGCGTCAGGCTCTGGGCTGATAGCTCGGAGCCTGGAGCCTGTTTCCGATTCTGTGTCTCCCTCTCTCTCTGCCCCTCCCCCGTTCATGCTCTGTCTCTCTCTGTCCCAAAAATAAATAAAAACGTTGGAAAAAAAATTAAAAAAAAAAATGACAGATGTTATTTCTGCCTAGATGTCATTGGCCCAAGCGTGTCACGTGGTCATGCCTGAGAGCCACAGGTGGGAAAGGACATTCTCCGTCACTGAGGAGCACCTCCAGGAGAAACCGTGAATATGGATGAATATAAAATAGGCCACGTATATCTAGTAGCCTGTAATTTAAGATCCTTTTGCTATGATGCAGTGTATCATTTTTAGGAAAAAAAGAACTAAAGATACCAATATTGAGGATTGTTGTGAAGATAAACTATGATGAGTAGTAACTGTCTGGAATAGGAACTGAGGCTCACAGATTACAATAATGTTTTATTATTATTCTCTTCCACTTACCTATATTATGACCACATATTATCTGACAGACTTGGTTATAAAAACTCAGACAGAGGCAGCCTAAGACTAATTAGACTGTGTGGCTGGCAGACAGCACTGTTGTGAATTCAGTACCAAATCCAATGAAAATGCACATTTTTGACAATTAGACCCTGTGAAAAAAATTTGCCTCAATATTTGTCCCTCGGAATGAAGCTTTTGGAGAGGAGGTTTATTTATTCACTGATTGATTCAATTTATTTATTGAGAAATAATTCATTCCCTGATGGGGAGAATTATGGAAAAGAATTGCGAAATTTAAGATAATCGTTATGGGAAGTTATTGTGATCATTCCTAAGGGTTGAATTTGATCACCATTGGCCTCAAGAAAAGGGTTCCCAAAAAAGCCTACGGCAGTGGGAAGCAGTCCCGTAGAGCCCATGTTCCTCCAATTCCCTCCAAGTTTAACTAAGGGTCCAGTTATTGAACAAGCACCAGGAAACACGGCCTCCAACATTCAGGAATTCACATGACGTGGCCTGTGTTTGCCATCGCTGTTTCATCACTAAACGGAACGTTCTGCTAGATGCCCTGACAGTGGGTGCTAACTAGACTGAGTGTGCCTGGTTCACAATGACAGAGGACCCTGAAAGTAACACTGATGACTGTTCAAAACATAACTTTCTGGCAACCTGTAACTGAACAAAATTCCACATTTCACTTTGTTAGGAGATGCGAGACACCGGCTACAGCTCTCTCTCCATCACCTTTTCCTGACTCTGTGGAAGACAGTCCATGAAATTTACACTGGAATGGCCAATCGTTCACTAAATAGGGAGGAGTCTCTTGTGTCAACTACCTATGGCTACAGGACAGAATGTGTTTGAAGTAGCCGAGGAAAAATCGTATACCCAAGGGGTTTTAATTATAAATGAGCTACATAGCAATCCTGGACACATCAATTACTTGATGCCATAGTCATAACCTACGTTTCCATCGTGTATGGATTACTGAGTGAGAAAACATTTATGTGTCCCTTCATATATCAAGATTCACTAGTGCATCTGACCAGTCACAGAGCGTGTGCAAACTTCTAATCTTTCAGGTCCACGTCTCGAAGCTACTTATTCAGAAAACACACACACATATGCACACACACACACACACACACACACACACACACACCATAAACAAAACGATCTTTCAGAAACACCACATCTACAAAGGAGACAATCTTCCCTTTGGAATTTTCAGCTATACCCTGCTATGTGTGTGTGGGTACGAATATATGTGTGGTGTGTATACATGTTTATTTACTTTTACTACCTGTAAGCTCATTGAAGACAGGAACTGTGTTTCTACGGGCACCAAGCTTGGCCCCCTGCATTTGTAAAGAAAAGCTTCATGAACTCTTATGGCTCAAAACTAGAAAACCTGGTTCTTTCCTTCCAGGGACAGGTGAATATTTTTTTTTTAAGTTTACTTATTTGAGAGAGAGAGAGAGAGAGAGAGAGAAAGAAAGAGAGAGAGAGAGAGAGAGAGAGAAAGAAAGAGAGAGAGAGAGAGAGAGAACACAGCTGACAGGGAGGAGGGACAGAGAGAAAGAGGGAGAGAGAATCCCAAGCAGGCTCAGTGCTGTTAGTGCAGAGCGCAACATGGGGCTCGATCCCACAAACCTCAAGATTGTGACCTGAGCCAAAACCATGAGTGGGACACATAACTAACTGACTGAGCCACTTGGGTGCACTAAAATAACATTCTACAACAAATTTAGAAACATAAGATAGCTCATGGCAACAGTTATATCTACTCAAGATCAATTATGAGCTGATGCTACAAACAGTATCTTAGTTTATTAATATTTCGTAGCTGAGATCTGTGTTCTATTTTTCACTCAACCACTAATAATGTGAAAGACCCCAGAAAAGTCATCCTACTGTAAATAAAAGGGAGCATGCCTATGGTATGCAAGCCAGCTAGATTCTATTAAGTCCATGTGCATTGATTTGTTTAAACCTCACAACAACCACGATATATCCCACTTTTTATTTTCACTATCTCAATATGGAAACTGAGGTCAACCTAAGTTAAGTAACCTGCTCAAGGTCATAGAGCCAGGCTACGTCAGAACTCACAGAGAGGCAGTCAGGCGTCAGACACCGTGCCCCTAATCACTACGATGTGCACCCTCAGTGAACTTAGCATTTTCATTTATCATGAGGATCCAGAAGGTCTCTTTCAGCTCTAAAAAGTATGTAACTTCAGAATAATCACTGTAAACATGATGAGTAATCTACTTCTTAATTCATTTGCAAACGAGACTCAATGACTAGCACAAACCCAAACTCAAGGATAAGCATGACCTTCAGGATAAATAATCCACCAAAAAGCAAAAAGTCCTCAACAATACAGCATAGTCATAAAACGCATATCCTTTCCATTTTCTACTATACTGGGGAAAAAAGGTCATGTCTCATATGGTCTAGCACAAGACAGGATTACTGAAAATATAGGGAATAATCTAGACTTCTGGGGAACTGCATAATTCTAATATATGGTGATTCAATTATCTAATTAAGATTATTTCCACTTTTACTAATAGAATCAAATATAGGCAAGAGAGTAAGTTGTGCTAAATGCACACAATAACAGATTTTGATAGAGGAGAAAAATGAACTCAGGACCCAATGCTAGGAAACATTTTGTTCTTACAAACTCTCAACTTCAGTAGAAATGACTGCTGTGAAAGTCCTTGAAGAACGCTTTCAATAACTGTGCACTGTAATTTGCAAATTCAGCTGTGAGTGTGAACTATTAGCCTAATAAATACCGTGAATGCGGTTTTTCCAGTGTTTTCCACCCCTGTCCACCTTTCCTGTTTAACTACATCCAAGTTGGTTCACCAATCTAGCTCCTTCCTATACTGTTATGAAAACTTCACCTTCTGGCTCCATTCTGAGGGATATGTCTTTTCTAGAACTGCCAGAACGAATTTACAAAACTAGGGCCACCCTCAAAAAGTAGGAATTCACCCCTTGATGGTAAAAGCTTAACAACTGCGACTTGGCAAAACGGAATGTATGTTCTTCATTACAGTCCACTTACTAATCTTTTTCATGAAAACTACTGTCAGAATTGCTTTTTATGGCTCCAAACTATAAAGACGTTTACGGAACTAAACGCTTTCACTGTAACTCAAAAGTCAGTACACAGGCAACACTTCTAGTGGCCACCGAGTTGCACTCAGAATTCTCCCCAAGTTACTCCCAAGGAGCCCGATTCCACCCGGCTTCCCCAGGGTCTCAGCCAAGCATATGCCATGGGAGCACCCTCTACTAGCCCAGACACATGTGAGCGGAAAGCTCCTTTTTAGACTAACCAGAGAAAATCAGTTAAGTTTAAAAAACAAATTAACTGGGGCACCTGGGTGGCTCAGTCAGTGAGCATCCGGCTTTGGCTCAGGTCGTGATCTCACAGTTCATGAGTTCGAGCCCCGCGTCGGGCTCTGTGCTGACAGCTCACAGCCTGGATCCTGCTTCGGATTCTGTGTCTCCCTCTCTCTCTGCTCCTCCCCCGCTCACACTCTGTCTCCCTCTCAAAAGTGAATAAACATCAAAACAAAATTTAAAAAAAACAGATTAAAAAAATTAATAAATTAACTAGAAACTTCGAGAATAAATAAAAAGCATAAGCGACATGACGTTTCAAAATCAGAGCATCCAAATTAAAATTAAGGAGCTTCCTGGGCTCAAGGACTCTTGCTTAACAACGTCTCAAATAAGGCACAGCTAACGGGTTGACACTGTCCGAGGTCGGTGAGCATCTGCACCCCTCCACATCCCACTTGCCGGACTTCTCTGCAGGTGTGGGCTTGCGATATCTTCCAAAAGTCCCTCACTGGGTCTCTAAGCTCCTCACACTCAACTTCTGCCGCTTCTTCCCATCATCCCTGTCATTCCAGTCAAACTGAACCACCCGCAATCCTCTGAAAGCTTCTTCAGGATCCTATACACAAAGTGTTTTCCCCACTTCCCCTGAATAATAGGTAAACATCTTCTCCCAAGCACAGCCACTCCCATTTGCCATTCTGCCTCAGTTTACACACTCTTCTGGTCTTTGAGGATTCATGCCTCACCCTCTACTGACTCTTCAAGGATCACATTCTGGACACACAGGCACACACCCCAAACACAGGCCCCACGTAGCCCTGTCGTCCGACGCCTTGCGCTTGTTCCTATTTTAGCAGCGACCACAGAGATGAATTCAGATTGTCCCCCCACAAGAACACGGTGCCAATCTTCAGTAGGGATCCAGGAAAGGCGGCAAAATAGCTCAGGTAAGTGCATTACATGAAGGAGGGGAGGAAAATCCAAAAGTAAAAAAAGGTGCTCTCTCCTGTTACAATAAACAGACAAGGAACCCATCATGGCAAATAGAGATCTGTGTGAATACACTGGGTCCACAGAGGCAATCCAGGGTGCTGGCTTGGCCTGAGGTCAGCTGACCTGCAGCCTCAACTGCAAATGTGACCTTGACTCCCTTTGCCAGGGAATGGAACAGATTCACAGGTTCAGGTATGAGGATGTGAAGATCTTCGGGATATGAACATCATCTTTTTCTGACTCTCACAATCACCACTGGAGCACTAATAAAAAAAATATTGTCATCAATTACCCACCAGGTTCTGCGGAAGCTTGTTGTTTGTTTTTTTAACGATGTTCGTTACTGTCTGATTGACTAAAGGGAATTTTCTTTATTTAGCACCACAATAGCTTAGAGTGAACGGATGTGCTGTTGGACTCTCACTTTACAGCTTACACTCATCTTTTATTTTGTAGCCTGTGTTCAATAATTAATGAAGATGAAGCGATTAGTGACGAAGGGGAGTGTATGGCACCACTGTCCCCCAGAAGCTGGCAGGGAACCCACCCCATTACTCCCTCCACATCTCCTCTGCCCAAAGCCCAAGACTGAAAGGAGAGAAGGTTTAAACAATGAGGAGCCTGCAGTAACCAGTAACCACACTTAACCGCACACTTCTATGACCTCTGCGATTTCAGAAAATGAAGGGGACAGTGTTTGCCTGGACTTTTGTAAGGGGTGATCTTCAGTCTAGAAAAAGGGATCATGGGTGCCTGGGTGGCTCAATCAGTCGAGCTTCCGGCTTCGGCTCAGGTCACGATCTCACGGTCTGTGGGTTCGAGCCCTACGTCGGGCTCTGTGTCGACAGCTCAGAGCCTGGAGCCTGTTTCAGATTCTGTGTCTCCCTCTCTCTGACCCTCCCCCCACTCATGCTCTGTCTCTCTGTCAAAAATAAACATTAATTAAAAAAAAAAAAAGATCAAATTGAGCCTATTAAGCTTAATACTGCGTATTAATTTTTAAGCAGCATATATAATAGCAAAGACGTTTTTAACCTAGGGTACCACTCATAGTTAGCTATTTCTAAGACTTATCTTCATTTGCGTTTGCCCAACTGCAGTAGACAGATGGGTGTAATTCCGGCAACAGCCTCCTGGGACTCGGTCCGCATCCCTGTCATCACAGGCATCACAGGGCATCTTCTGTCAGCTTCCCCACCTCTTCCCAGATAACCTTTCACTGACCTCCATTTACTCAAGTCACCATTACCTACAGCTCTCCATTTCTTCCAAAGAACATAAACGCAGAGGCCCACAGGTCCTGGAAGCTCATAGCTATTGGCTGAATCTCTGGTGCGCCTTCCACTTACTCTGCTCTGTTCACATCAGTTCTTTCTTTACCGGCTAACATCAGCTGACTTGTATTTCTAAGTAGACAATCAAACACAAAGGCAAAAAGGAAGAGAGTTATTATTTCTATGAACACCAAGGAGGCTGCTATGGAATGGTTCAATGAAGAGAAGACACTAAAAACTTGCTGGTAAATTTTACCTGGGTGAAAGAAATGTTAAAATTGGAGAAAAAGTAACTGAAAATAACACGGTATTCTTCTCTAAGATTACATAGGTAGGGAAACTGTCGAACATACATTTTAACTGGAATTAATACAAAACCAACAATGCTGATTACCAAAGAATACGTACTGTTTTAAAAAGCCGGATCTCTGCACTAAAGAATTAGCACATTTACATGCAGGTAAATACATTAGGGTAAGTAGCTTCATGGCCTCTGGGGGACTCAGTCTGTTAAGCTTCCGACTTCCGCTCAGGTCACGATCTCAAGGTTGTTGAGTTCAGTTTGTGAATTTGAACCCCGCGTCCAACTCTGTGCTGACAGCTCAGAGCGTGGAGCCTGCTTCAGATTCTCTGTCTCTCTCTCTCTCTGTCTCTGTGCCCCTCCCCCACTCGTGCTCTTTCTCACAAACATTAAAAAAAGATAAGCAGCTTTTAACTATATATATGTACGTACGTATGTATGTACATATATATATAGTTAAAAGCTACTTATCTTTTTCACATATATATATATATGTACATATATATACACACATGTATATGCATATATGAAGACCTTTTCTTTAATAACTTTTTTATACATATTCCTTTTTTTAAGTTTGTTTATTTCACTTATTTTGAGAGAGACAGAAACAGCATGAGTAGAGGCATGTGGGGGGTGGGGGGGGGGGAACCAGAGAGAGAAAGAATCCCAAGTAGGCTCCATGCTCAGCATGAGGCCCAAAGCAGGACTTAATCCCCCAACTGGGAGGTTGTGACCAGACATGAAACAAAGAGTCAGATGCTTAACCGGCTGAGCCACCCAGGCACCCCTCTTTAACAAGGTTCTGGATTAACAGGCTAATTCCTGGCTCCAATAAAAGGAGCAGTCTATGTTAGACTTACATATAGATATAATGGAAGTCCATAGCTCCCCAGGACTCCACATTTCCTACATTCCCAATGATCCCATCTTGTGCTACAGCACATCAGACACCATCTTTTTTCCCAATGTATCAGAAAAATGACAAATGTATGCATATATGTCAAGGACTTGTGTTCTAATCGTGGGTAGGATATGTTACTTGTAAGTAGTATTATTGACTCTCCTTTCCTGAGGAAGGATTAGCACTAACTTCATTTTATTTTCTTGTAGAGAATAATGTTTTTATTTTTTAAATTTTTTTATTTTTAAATTTACATCCAAATTAGTTAGCATAATGTGCAACAATGATTTTAGGAGGAGATTCCTTAATGCCCCTTACCCATTTAGCCCATCCCCCCCTTCCACACCCCCTCCAGCAACCCTCTGTTTGTTCTCCATATCTAAGAGTCTCTTAAGTTTTGTCCCCCTCCCTGTTTTTATATTATTTTTGCTTCCCTTCCCTTATGTTTATCTGTTTTGTATCTGCAAGTCCTCATATGAGCGAAGTCATATGATATTTGTCTTTCTCTAATTTCGCTTAGCATAATACCCTCCAGTTCCATCCACGTAGTTGCAAATGGCAAGATTTCATTCTTTTTGATTGCTGAATAATACTCAAATAATACTCAAATACTCAAATAGATAGACAGATAGATACACCACATCTTCTTTATGCATTCATCCATCGATGGACATTTGGACACTTTCCATACTTTGGCTATTGTTGATAGTGCTGCTAGAAACATAGGGGTGCATGTGTCCCTTCGAAGCAGCATACCTGTATCCCTTGGATAAATACCTAGTAGTGCAATTGCTGGGTCGTAGAGTAGCTCTATCTTTAATTTGTTGAGGAAACTCCATCCTGTTTTCCAGAGTGGCTGCACCAGAGCACTAACTTCATTTTTGTCTCAACGTGACCTCTGACTTCATTGAAAATAGGGTAACTCTTTTCCTCTGAGGGTAAATACTGCAGAAAGAATTTAAGATCTTAGTGAATTATTATAAGCAGCATTTGTAGCCAAATTTCTAAAAAGAAGGGCGAATGTTTTTCCATGTGTAGCCTTTGTTCTTTCTGTTACAATTGCTAGAAATAGTCACCATCACAATGAGACATAATTGGATGATTATGCTTTCCAGATTTATTAAAACCCTCCCCAGCTTGTCTTAAAGATCAATGTGGTCTGCAAAATACAAATTTCAAGCCATCGTTTTAAATGTCAAGCTGCCAGTTTTCCCAAGCGAGCTGAATGATTAGTTATACTAGATGCCAGATACGAGATTTTCCTCTCCAGAAACCACTCCACAGCTTACTCTGTAGGACACAAGAATGCTCTCTCCTGGGAGCACACCGCAAGCCTAAAAGCTGAAGGCTGGATCTATTTTTCCTGAGGAGCATGTAGGAAAGCCAAAGCTCTTTTCCTTTTCCCCAAGTCCTCTCCAAATTCTGAGACACAAAATAGAAAAACAAAACCACAGGGGAAAAAAAAACTTTGATTACGCTTGTCATGTTCCCATGACTTTGGTATGATCTATACAGTGTTTTTTTGGTGCGGACATCACACTAAAAACATTCTGAGGGACATAATATGAAATGTTAAAGATAATAATAGCAAAGGGTGAAAAGTTCTGACGAAAGAACTTTCTGGAGAATGCAACGTAAACGGCAAAGGCGAAAACAGGAATCCCGTATGTGAGCAGCAGTGTCCACAGGTCCATGAGCTACTCCAAGTGTTCCCTGAACTGCATAAGGCTGTTCTGCGATAGGAGAGGAAGGGAAGGTGGTGCAGGAAGGTGTCCACCTGCTTTGGGGCAGAAGGAAAGGAGGTCATTTTCTGCAGAAGAACTTCATCCACTGGGCCATGGAACACGTACAACGCACCGGGCACAGTGACGGGTGCTGAGGAATCGTACTCACGTCCCAAAGCTGTCACAACCAGCATCACCAACTGAGGGGCTGACGTGACAGACATGTATTTTCCCACAGTTCTGGAGGCCAAGAGTCCAAGATCAAGATGCTGACAGGGGTCCTCCAGGGCCCCTGGGGAAGGACGTGTCCAGGGCCACCGTGGAAGGACGTGACCCAGGGCCACCATGGAAGGACATGTCCCGGGACCCCGTGGGAGGATGTGTTCCAGGACAGTCCCGGGCTTACACATGGCCCTCTGGCTGCATCTCCAGGACGTCGCTCCGTGTGCGCACCTGTGCTGTGTCCTTGTGTCCCTATCTCCTCTTCTTGGAAAGACATTGATCAGACTGCATCAGAGCCCATGCTCTGAGCCTGGTGCCACCTTCCTCATGCCTTCAGGGGCTCCGTCTACAGCAGACTCCCTTCTGAAGTTCCAGGGGTCAGGGCTTCAACACGGGGCTCTGGTGGTGTGAGGGCATGAGCCAGCCCACAATGGGGGTGAAACACACCAAAGTCCTATTCGCACCCTCAAATCACAGGAAGGAGGGCTTCAGTTCTAGCTATAACCTGTATGAGGACAGTAGTGTAAAATGGACTACATGAGTAAGGAGCCCATAGAGATGTTTGTTAAACAAAAACAAAAGTGTGTCAAACGGAATTACTCCGAAACTGATAATCTGTGTTAGCTGTCTTCTTCTTCTTCTACGACGGGTGTCAAGGTCTGTTGCCCCAAAACTGACAGAGGCTGGAATGCCCTGGTGGACCCACAGTGGCCATGTGTGCAAATTCCAGCAGGTGGAATTTACAGGTCATGTTAGAGATGACCTGATGAGAAGAGCCATGGTATTGCTTACTGGAAACGCCATGCTTTCTTTACCTCTTCCGTGTGAGGTACGTTGACAAACGCTGATGAGCTCTAAGATTCAAGTCCAGGGCAAATAATCCGAGCACTAGACAACTCCCTCACCAAAGTATTCATGTGCCTCTGAAAATGCTTTTCATTTAGAATGGTCTTCCCAAGGTGATCACCTCAGATCGATGATGACAGAAACATTTCATTGATTTGGATGGGACCTGATGGATTCCTCAGAAGTTCAATCTTTTAAACGAATAAATACACAGATACACCAGTCTAGAGATCACTGTTATTAAAATAACTGCCGTTTCCTCATTTACACGGACCTTACGTGATGTGTTATCCTGGTGCTTTTGTTTGAACAGATTCAGATCTTCAGTTCTCTCCTTCCCGCAGTTCACCTACGATTCATTCTCGTGCACCCCATGGGGGCATTCGGCAAGTAAGTGTGACCTCTGCCATCATACTTTCTCTGCCCGCCTCCCATCCAGGAGAGACAAGTGGGAGGTGGGAAGAAGCTTCCAGGACTGGCTGGAGGCGGGCTCATGGCTCAGCTTTGCCACTTGTTCCCTGTGGACCGCTGGGCTCAGTCTCCGTTTTCCTTTGTGAGGTGGGGGAGCCGACACCGCACACATTTACTGTGACCACTGAACGACCCTGGACTTCGGAACGTGCCTCGTGCGACCCCATGCAAGAGAAAGGTGAGGCATTCTGACCGCCTTGCAGGTCAAGGCCGGGTAAACAGCACGTCTGAAACCTCCCGATTTGGTGATCTGGTCTTCACATTGACAGTTAACCCTTATTAACAAAACCTGATAAAATGCAGGGAAGGAGCGCCTATTAAAAAAGGTTGAGAAATCGCGACTGCTTACTTCTTACCCAGGATAAACACTAGCGGAAACTGTAAAATCTTTGTTCTTCCCCTTCTAGAAGACCCCTCCTAAACGGAACCAGGGTATATTCCTGTTCATCCATGCACAGACACACACACACACACACACACACACACACACACACACACACACATACACACACCCCTCCGTGGGATCCAAAGAGCTGGCTCTCCCACAGTCAGCGGGCAGGGCCGACCTGGCACCGAGGTGAGGACACACGTGGCATCTCACTCCTTTCCCCACACACACAACGTTCAAGCAGACATTCACAATGTGTATCGAGGTGCCATGAATAAACCATGTATGCCCTTTACTTCCTGTGTCTTTCTTACGATTCATTAAATGGGAAAGCCAAACACTGTGGCCAGCCGCGGCTACGCGCAAGGCCTCCCTCGCGACAAGTGGCATGCAGCCTAGTGCTCTGCCAAATGTGTCATTTATACATATGCACCAGGACCAGGGTCAGCTGCACATAATAAATGACGTCTTAAATGAGCTAATGTGTATTGACTGCCTTTGGGAAGCATCGCCAAGCCGTTCTTCATTAAGTGCTCTTCCCCTGAGCGGTGTGGCCAAAAGGGGGCTGAACAAAACCGATCTCTTACGTAACCTGCCTCATTCTGATGGAGGTTGGCAACATGTCACACAGGGTACCTGGCAAGTTCCCAAGCCGTCTGCCTTGTTCACTAACAGCCAGATTTGTATGATGTTATCTGCTGACACCACCCCCTAAATCAGATACCTTCAGGAAATTACGTACGTCGAGCACAAAATTCCAAGCAACCTTCCTGCTGCAATCTTTGACCGTTTTGACTGTTTTAATATGAACGCTAACGATACAATCATTTGGCTTATAAAACTCATTCACACTATCACCGAGTGATTTGCCCTATTATCCTGATATGACCTGCTGATTAGAGACGAGAGGACCTCCAACACCGTACGAAGCGTCAAGCCCAGCCGTGGAGGCACAATCACTACCACCGTAGGCAACGTTCATAACAGCGCTCCACACAGTCTGGAAGACTCTTGAGCATTCGGAAGACAGTTGAGTAACGGCGGCCTCAGACGGGCCGGCTGTGTGTCTGGCTGGTGAGAAACACACTTAGCGAGCTCCAGTCAGCTGCCCTTCATGTCCAGGGCTGAAGAGAATATTCCAGGCCTCAGCCCCCAATATTACCATCACTTATTTACTTAAGAATCTCTTTAGTGCATGCGAACTTCCTTACATACCATCAATTTTCTGGTAACCACAAATAAGTACTCATATACTACAGGGTATTAAGGAAATCATTACTTTTGAGGGTGGGCGAAGCATTAAGAATGTGTTATCATAGGGGGAACCTGGGTGACTCAGTCAGTCGGTTGAGCATCCGACTTTACCACAGGTCATGATCTCACGATTCATGAGTCCGAGCCCCGTGTCAGGCTCTGTGCTGACAGCTCGGAGCCTGGAGCCTGCTTCAGGTTCTGTGTTTCCCTCTCTCTCTCTGCCCCTCCCCTGCTTGCACTCTGTCTACCTCTCTCAAAATAAAAAAACACGTAACTTTTTTTTTTTAAAGAACGTGTTATCATAGATAAAATAGAAATTATCCAAAAGTGCATTAATCCCAAACTTCCATGTACATACTACTCACAAACAGTATAATGATAATAATATGTAATGACAGTGATATTTCTGGATACTCAACTTTATAGTGTAGAATACATTCATTCTTCATTATAGGTGTGAAATAAAGCAAATGCTACCTTAGAAAATAGACTCTATTATTTCCATAAATATGAGTTTTTGAAACTCTTTCAATTTCTTATGACTCCTCAAAATATTCCAAAAGATACACAATTGTACAGAAATATTTGTATGGGTGTTTGGCCATTTATTGGCTTTCCCACTCATTTTCTAACAGATGTTTGAGAATAAAGGAATGTGATAGTGATTAAAATATTAACTCCAGCCAATATTTGTTGAACATTTCCTTTGTGCCATGAACTACTCTAATGGCTTGATTATATTAATTCACCTAAATGTTATATGTAAGGTATTTAAACTTCCTAAGAATTTATTGAAACACGTAAAGTAAGAGGACTGCTCAGATAACCTCTTCACGGCCTCCTAGATTCAATGTTCTATTGTTCTAAATACGTTTGTATTCACATGTGCACATACATGCTTGTGTGTGTGTGTGTGTGTGTGTGTGTGTGTGTGTGTCAAATTAATTACTGGTTTAGTTACAGTTTTCAAACATTTGAAATGTAAGAAAGTTGATGCTTCGAACTACTCTCTACAAAAAAAAAAAAAAAAACCTTACCAATATCTTTAGGAGAGATGGAAGGAGGAGCTCCTTGAAGGACTACAGTCTCGAGAGAAGACGAAACACGTACACTCCTGTAATTAATACCCACACACGCAGGTATGTTGTCACAAGCACACTATTGTCACTACTACTGAAGCCATGTGGATGTAAAAGTGAACACAGCCCCCAATCTGGGACACGTGTGTCCTGTTGAGGGAAATGTATGCTATCTGAGATTTCTGTTTTCCAACACTGCCGCTACTCACGTCTCTTGTTAGCAACTTCCACCTGGGTTTCCTAAAGTGAATTTAGGGTTTGGCTGGAATCCTTAAGGTCAACCATTGTCTTGATAACTCGAGTATTTATGTTAATGATACTTTGGCACTGCTGACTTCCTCGATCCCAATGAGGACCCATACGCCTTACTCCCTGGGTCAACAGGACGACATCTAGGACCTCACCATCCAATCATGTTGTGCGACTTGTAAGGTCTACAAGCCTGTTGTCAGCGTTTCATACCATGGCGCCCTCAATATCCACCTCCTGTATAACCCCTTACCCACTCACCTGGCACAACAGGGATTCCTGCGCTTATACATGTGCGTCTCCACTGGACATTCCCTGCTGTGCGTGACTGCCAGTTCCTAAGTGCCTACTAGGTATTTTCACCGGGATAAGCCATGGCCCTTTCAGGTATTTAAAAGTTAACTCTTCTGCATGTTGCTGTCCAGTTCTCCCAGCACCATTTGTTAAAGAGACTGTCTTTTTTCCATTGGATGTTCTTTCCTGCTTTGTCAAAGATTAGTTGGCCATACATTTGTGGGTTTAGTTCTGGGGTTTCTATTCTATTCCATTGGTCTATGTGTCTGTTTTTGTGCCAATACCATGCTGTCTTGATGATGACAGCTTTGTAGTAGAGGCTAAAGTCTGGGATTGTGATGCCTCCTGCTTTGGTCTTCTTCTTCAAAATTACTTTGGCTATTCGGGGCCTTTTGTGGTTCCATATGAATTTTAGGATTGCTTGTTCTAGTTTCGAGAAGAAAAGACCACTTTCTCACACCATTCACAAAAATAAACTCAAAATGGATAAAGGACCTGAATGTGAGACAGGAAACCATCAAAACCCTAGAGGAGAAAGCAGGAAAAGACCTCTCTGACCTCAGCCGTAGCAATTTCTTACTCGACACATCCCCAAAGGCAAGGGAATTAAAAGCAAAAATGAACTACTGGGACCTTATGAAGATAAAAAGCTTCTGCACAGCAAAGGAAACAATCAACAAAACTAAACGGCAACCAACGGAATGGGAAAAGATATTTGCAAATGACATATCGGACATAGGGCTAATATCCAAAATCTGTAAAGAGCTCACCAAACTCCACACCCGAAAAACAAATAATCCAATGAAGAAATGGGCAGAAAACATGAATAGACACTTCTCTAAAGAAGACATCCGGATGCCCAACAGGCACATGAAAAGATGCTCAACGTCGCTCCACATCAGGGAAATACAAATCAAAACCACACTCAGATATCACCTCACGCCAGTCAGAGTGGCCAAAATGAACAGATCAGGAGACTATAGATGCTGGAGAGGATGTGGAGAAACGGGAACCCTCTTGCACTGTTGGTGGGAATGCAAATTGGTGCAGCCACTCTGGAAAACAGTGTGGAGGTTCCTCAGAAAATTAAAATAGACCTACCCAAGACCCAGCAATAGCACTGCTAGGAATTTACCCAAGGGATACAGGAGTACTGATGCATAGGGGCACTTGTACCCCAATGTTTATAGCAGCACTCTCAACAATAGCCAAATTGTGGAAAGAGCCTAAATGTCCATCAACTGGTGAATGGATAAAGAAATTGTGGTTTATATACACAACGGAGTACTACGTGGCAATGAGAAAGAATGAAATATGGCCCTTTGTAGCAACGTGGATGGAACTGGAGAGTGTGATGTTAAGTGAAATAAGCCAGACAGAGAAAGACAGATACCATATGTTTTCACTCTTATGTGGATCCTGAGAAACTTAACAGAAACCCATGGGGGAGGGGAAGGAAAAAAAAAAAAAGAGGTTAGAGTGGGAGAGAGCCAAAGCATAAGAGATTCTTAAAAACTGAGAACAAACTGAGGGTTGATGGGGGGGTGGGGGAGAGAGGAAAGTGTGTGATGGGCATTGAGGAGGGCACCTTTTGGGATGAGCACTGGGTGTTGTATGGAAACCAATTTGACAATAAATTTCATATATTAAAAAAATAAATAAATACAAATAAAAGTTAACTCACCCCCCCTCCAAATCAGAAGCTTTATTTCAAAACTCTCCATTTAAGTGTCTTACGTCTTTACCAGCCACCTTGGAATATTCTGATAGCTCTTGTTCCGCGGGTTCACTGCCTCCTTCGTGACAACCCTGGCGTCTTTACCGCTGGCTGGGCTGGAGCACCGCTGTCTGAGTTCAATATCACTCTGTCTGACTGATGTCATTAACATTCTGACTGGTCTCTGGTCGCACCCTCTGCAATCTATTCGGCACTCTGTTGCCAGTTTAATCTTCTTAATATACTTTTCTACTGCAGAAAACCTTCAGCGACCTTCTCCTCGCGCCAGACTGATTCACTCCCTTCTCTTCATCATATCGTGCACTCTGTGCGTATCTATGTCAAGGGTGACACCTTTTCACTCTCCTGAAATGCCCTTTCCTCTTCTCCTCCTTCTGCACTTATCTGGTTCCTCAACCGAGGTCCCTTTCCTACAGGAGACTTGCCACATTCCTCTCAGACCTCACCGAACTTTCTTTTCTTTAATCTACTGCTGGTGTCGGTACGATGCACGCGCTCCATGTGTCTTACACCCATGAGAGCAGAGGCTGAAGGGTTCTCATGTCTGTTAGTACCCACTACTGAATGTCAGAGCTGGGGTGAAAACAAGCAGTTTGATTTCATGATTCCATAGAACGTGCTTATTTAATATTCAGTGAATTCCTTTGGGGCTCAAGGATATATTAACTTGTGTTATGGACTGAATTCTGTCTCCCCAAAACCCTCGTGACGAAGGTGGAATCCCAGGACCTGAGTATAAGATGATTTAGAGAGAGGGCCTTTAAAAAGGTAATGAAGGTGACATGACATCATGAGGCTGGGCCCTAATCCAACCTGACCAACATCAAGAGACGAGGACACAGACAACATACACAGCCTGAGGGGCCACCATGTGAGGACCCAGGGGAAGGTGACCATCTGCAAGACAAGGACAGAGGCCAAAGAACCAAACCAACCCTGTATACACCTTCATCTCAGAATCCTGGGGAAGGGAAATGCTGGTCTTAATGCCACTTCGTCTACACTACCTGTTCTAGAAACCACAGCACACTAATGCACTCTGTGTAATTATTTCTATTTGGTATTTATCTGAGGGTCTACGAAACCATTTCCCATTTTCTGTTACAATCCACTCAAATGTTAACATAAATATACATAAATGTCAATATAACATATTGTTGCCAATCAAACACTGAAGAAAAGTAAATAACCTCTAATTTGGTGGGCACATACCATGCTTTTCAAAGAATAACTAAATTCAGGTAAATTTTACATCCCAATGACCCTGAAAATGAGCATCTAAAGGGAAACAGAAACCTATCTGCCATTTTGATTCCACGTCATGAAATTCTGCTTGGTATTGTATTTAATTCCGTTCCCCTTAGAAGCAACAATGAAGTTACTTTGGTCCTTTACACTGCTTTGAATGTAAATGCCCCTCAGCTGCCACGAACACTTAGCAAAAATCTAATACTCCTCTCCTGGGATTATTCAAAATCTAGACTAGACTGATGGTCCACTTTCTTTCTCAAATAAAGAGTGATTTTCCCAGTCACTGTATAGATTTAAATGTGCAGAGATATTTTGTTTTCTTCCCAAGGCTATAACTACTGCTCTGAGGATTTGTATAAATACCCAAAACGTCAAGTCTAATTTTAGCAGAGGCACAATATACCCACTACTGGGGCTGACACCCAGGCTGACCCATTCTCAGGATAAGCAACTGTGAATTAGTCATTTTAAATCTAAGGTCTTAAAATCCGTTGGACTTCATCTTTTCTCTACAAAAGTTAGTTATTATCTTTTAAAATGGGAAATTTAGCCATTTTTATGATTGTAAATATAAATTTAAAACTACGCTCCTAAAATGAGCTTCACTTTGATGAGAATGTAAAAAACACCGAATGTAAAGTTAGCCCCGCTTTGGTCTATTTACGGACCTGCGTTTTCATCTCCAGTCTTACAGAAAGAAGCTTACAAGGATTCCAAAGTGTCACAGGTTGGATTTCCTGGGAACAAAATCCCCGAGACAGAACTTGTGTGCAGGAAGCTGTCTGGATGGGACCTTCTGGAGCAGCCAAGAAAGCAGGACACAGCAGAGGCAGGAGCTGAGCGGAGCTGTGGCCCCAGCAGTGGCCTTCCTGGAATCTTTGGAAATGTCTAGAGCTGGGAAGGCCTTGCTCTTACAAACTGGGGAAGAAGAGCAGGGCCTGCACCTCCACGTGGTTCAGACACTGGATGGTGGCACCTGGAGAGCAGGGCACGACCCTGGGAGCGGCGACTCCCTTCAGCAGAAGGCAGTCCTGGGGACGGGCTCTACTGAGACCTGTCACCTGCCTGCATCTCCAGCAACTGAGAGAGAACGAATACCTAGGCCTGAAGCTGGTGAGGCATGGTGCAGACAGACCACAGGGTCCACTACAGAAGGACAGGACTTCAACACGCTGGCCAAGTGTTTGCAGGCCAGTAATTCTAACATTTATCAGACTCAATTTCATTCATTCATTCATTCATTCATTCATTCATTCATTCGAAAGAGAGCACACACAGCAGAGAGGGAAAATCCCAAGCAGGCTCTACTCTCAGCACAGAGCCCGGCATGGGGCTTGAACACACAAACTGTGACATCATGACCTGAGCCGAAACCATGAGTCAGATACTTAAGTGACTGAGCCACCCAGGTGCCCCTCCATTTCTCTCTTTCTAACTGGGACAATTAATACCTTTCAGGCTTTCTCAAAATGATTTTTTAAAGCCAGTATCAATGCAAATTCTTTGGGGCATAAAGAATCAGAGCCAAAATGTATCTTAGAAATAACCCAAGTCCAAGTGTCTATTATAGCGAAAGAAGTGAAGCCTAATACAGAGACATATACTACTGTGTACCTGACACAATTCTAGCATTTCTCGTTTATGACCTCATTTAACTGTCACTATGACCTATGACACAAAAGACAAGGAGAGGTCATGTGACTTGACTGCAGTCATACAGTTGGGGACAGGGGGCAACACTGATGATCTCTTGCCCCAGGGGCTGTGCTTTCAACCACTATTACATAGCTTCTGGTGACACCGAAGGCCATGAACTCAGTCGTCGGGACTGCAGCTTCCTGCCATGTGGTTCATTTCACCTATCCTGGCGGCCACATGGCCTGTACAGCAGAGACAGCAAACTGACAATCAGGGGGCAGAACTCACCCAACAGGTTCATTTGATCATTTGTGCTTTTTTTGTATCTTCACAAACCTGTTTTAGTCTGTCCAGGAGTTTGCAATGTACTTTGACTCATCAGGTGTTAGGTTTAGAATCTCACCAAGAAGTCTGGCACCTATAACTTTACACCACATATAAAATGATGTCATGCACAGGCATTCCCAGCCTGATCTATTCAGGCCCCTGAGTTTGCACTCAGCCATGGTTATCCACAGGTAGGTGATGATGGTGATGGCAACGATGGTGATGATGATGGTGGTGGTGGTGGTTATGGATGATGGGGATGGTGACGATAAGAAGGAGGAGGAAGAAGATGGTGATGAGGAGGACAGTGGTGATAATGACAGCGATGGTGGTGGATAGATAGGAGGTGATGGATGATGGTGGTGGTGGTGATGATGATGGTAATGGTGATGATGATGGTGATGATGAGGAGGAGGAGGATGGTGATGACAGTGATGGTGGTGGATAGATAGATGGTGATGGATGATGATGGTGGTGGTGATGGTGATGGGAGGACAAGAAATAGTACGAGGAGGAAGAGATGGAGATGAGGAAGAAAGAGACAAGGAAAGGATATAAAAGGAGGAGGGAGAAGGGAAGGCAGGGAATAAGTTATTGCTTACAATAATATGAATAGTCAGCACCTATTACGGCATAAGCTCTTTTATGTTCTATTTATCTTCTCTGAGAAACCTCACCTGATACACAATTTCACAGGAGTGCCACTATTCTTTTCCAGATAGATATAAACTGCTTAAATGAATCCACACCCCACACCAGACTGTTTTGATGGGAGCAAAATGTCTGCAGACTAATACCAATAGATACAGGGTAGGGGGTGCAGAAAGGGGGAGGGGAGCAGAGGCATTTTACAAATAATAAGATACACATATTTTCATTCCATATTTAAGAATATGGAGAAATGCCTATGAAGATCAAAGACACATGACTGATTATTTTTTTCAGATAATTACTTGTAACAGGCAGAGATTTTTCCAGGAAAACAGGAACTGAGGCACTGAGAAAAGCACACTGCACCTACTTTCTCACAGGCATCAAGTTTCAGGTTGCACACAGAAATAAAAGTATACATTTCCAGTCATGGAATAAATGCCCAAAGAGGCTCAACAGATGGTGTAATTAGCACATTATGAAGAGATCCAAGTCTCAGGTGATCAGGGAGGGCTCCCTGGAGGAAAAATCTAAACTAATAATTGAATAAATATTAACCATTGATTGGTTAAATAAAGGGGAGAGGGTATGTCAGGGACCAGGAATAGCCCATAAAGTCATAAAGGAATGTTTCAAGTACAACCAGTCCATTCAGATATACATCTATTTGCAAGTGCTGACAGGAAGGCAGGGAATGGTGGGAGCTGCCAGGAGCCACCGTGTCCACTGAGTACTCATGGGAAGGAAGCCCACACAAAGAAGACAACTGAGAGACAGGGAGACATCCCTGAAGGTCCCACTGCTGACCCTGTAACAGCCGTGCCTGCATCCAGCATTCACTGTTAGAGACTCTTTATTTCCAGGATCTATACATTCACTTTTGGCTTAAACTACTAACTGGCAGTGGTACTTACAACCAAAAGAACCTTGACCCATCACAGTGATTTTTCTCTTGCCCTTGATTTAAAGCACTTCTAGATAAATAGACATTAAATTTTTTTTTTTTTTTTTAAAAACTAGAGCTAGGGGTGCCTGGGTGGTTCAGTCGGTTGAACGACCAACTTCGGCTCAGGTCATGATCTCACGGTTTGAGAGTTTGAGCCCCGCGTCAGGCTCTGTGCTGACAGCTCAGAGCCCAGAACCTGCTTCGAATTCTGTGTCTCCCTCTCTGTACCTCCCCTGCTCATGCTCTGTCTCTCCGTCTCAGAAATAAATAAACGTTAAAAAAAATTCAAAGCAGTTCTAGAAACCTATGTCTTATTCTATGTAGCCTTCACTTATGGCCCAGAACACACCCTGCACACAGCATTGTGCATCCTGTACGACACGTACGTGCACCCCATAACACGCATGCACGCACGTGCACACACGCACGACACACAATCCCCATCCTGTGCAACTTGTACATGCACCCCATAACACAATATGGACACACACACATACGCACACACACACGACACACAATCCCCATCCTATGCAACACGTACATGCACCCCATAACACGCATGCACGCACGTGCACACACGCACACACACACGACACACAATCCCCATCCTGTGCAACTTGTACATGCACCCCATAACACGCATGCACGCACACGCACACACACACACACACACACACACAACCCCATCCTGTACGACACGTACATGCACCCCATAACACACATGCACACACACACACATGTGCACACACACACACACACACACAATCCCCGGAAGAACTACAATATAAGAATCAGTCACACAGACTATGATTAAAGCTGAACTTAAAAGGGCACAAAGAAAAGGAGGAAAAGGAACTCAAAGAAAAATGGCAGGGGAAAAAACTCTATGACTATCTCACCCGTGACATGGTAAATGTAGCCTGGTTCGTGAGCTTTGTTGCTGTTGTCATTATTTTCAATCTGTCAAAATGTGGCCGCTTACACTCAGTCCTCACTACTGAAGCTAATTACGTGATTTACATGTTTTATTCTCTGATGCACCTCTTGTGTAATGTTTCAAATGATGGTCTATTTCACAACATGAAAGTTGACTGTTCTACGAGCCCAGACCAAAACATGAAAATAGTTTCAACTGTCTGTTTATCTGTCCAGTCAAATATGTGATAAGGTCTTCATGTGGGCCAAGAGCAAGAACAATTACACATTAACTTCTTAAATCAATCAATGAAAAATTTCTACCCAGCTGATTTCAATTGGGGCAGACTAGGAAAATACAGTGTATTCACGTTATTTTTAAAAGTGGCACCAGAAGGGTCCCTGGCTGGCTCAGCTGGCAGAGCGTGGGCCTCTTCATCTTGGGGTTGTAGTTCGAGCCCCATGTTGTGTGGAGATTGCTTAAAAATTAAAAACTTCTGAAAAAAAAGTAGCACCTGAAACTAACACTATGTTGTTAACTATACTGGAATAAAAGAAAAAGTAATTAAAATTTTTTAAATAAATAAGTAAAAGATCACCGTACCAGGAAATTCTCAATTACCCTAACCTCATGTTTTCATTAAAAATACTTAGAATTCTGTACTTTTACCAAAAAAAAAAAAAAAAAAGGGACAGTACACCAGAAACACTATAGATTCAAACAGGTTACAACTCTCTGAACAAACTCTGCGTAAGACATTTTCTCCTTTAGGCTACCCCAAAATCAAATGACACAAAGTTTGTAGAATCCATAAAGTGACAACAAAAATGGACATTTGCTTTTCTGTCTTTAAGCTGTGACAAAAGCGACCAGCAGAAACCCATTATCATCCGTGCTTTCATCACTGCCGAACGCTGAGCTCTTCCACTGCGCCAGGCATTACGCCAAATACCTTTGCAAAGAGGAGCTAAGAAGAGTCAGGTGCAATCGTTGTATCATTATTTCACTTTGGGCATGACAAAACTCAGGTTTAAGTAAGTTCAATCATCTACAGAAGACAACACAGCTAGTTAAGTGGCAGGGTCAAGTTCCAGACCCAAGTTTTTCACCATCGCATCACACTTCCAAGTCTGGGCTGAAAACAAGGGATGCGGCATCTACGTCTGAGAACGTTCCTCTCGAAGTAATTCAGAGAATTTGATTTAAAGCATGAAGGACGACCAACCTTTGGTAGCCTGTTAACAACCCGTGCATAGGCTATCCAGGCAGGGGGCCCCACAAAGCAGAGAGCTGGCATAGGACATTCCCCGCCATCTTGGTCACCCCGTCCAGCACAAGCTGGCAGCGGTCCAGACCAAGAGCTACCGTGTGGAACTTTCCTCTTTAAGACATAAAGACATGCCACCCCTCCCCTCCCACATGCCTACAAAGAGGTAAAACAGACACTACATATCCAGGATCCTTGCTTAAAGCATTTGACCTCAAAGAACTCAGAACATTAGAAAGTGTTCTACTGTATTAGTTAGCTGTGGATACAATACTGCTATGTAACAAAGGGATCAACACAAAACTCAGTGATACGACAAAATGCATCTATTACCACATTTACAGAGACCACAGACGGGGGGTGAGCTATTTGTCTGACTTCCCAGGCCCGTTCACCAGCCCTGACTGGAGAGAAAGCAACTATTTGGGCACGTTCTCTTTACCGAAGAGGTCAGATGCTACTGAAGACAAACAGGAACACGTGACACCTTATTATGTCAAAGCTCAGAATTTGCACCCTGTCAATTATAGCCACGCTCTCCTGGACAGAAAAGTCCGTGGTCATGCCTAAAACAAATCAACGGGGCAGAAAATGTGTTTGCCCCACAGATGATAGAATGGGGAATACAAGGTGACCAACAATCCAAGTTACCACATCCAGTCATTTGAAAACTAGATAAAAGCAGTTTCTGAGTCACTGTCTCCTTTGTTGATTCTCTATCTTCACTGATGCTAATCTCAGAGCTGGAATCCCTTTCACCTGTCCTTCCCCTGGTAAGTCCCTGTTTCTCTTCTTCTAGAACCCGCTCAAAGTCAGCTGGTAAGCCCCTGGTTCTCCCCTGCGAGATCATGCTCAAACATCACCTGCTAAATTCCTGGTCCTCCTCTGTGAGATCATGTCACCTGCTAAGTTCCTGGTCCTCCTCTACAAGATCGTGCTCACACATCACCCCACTTCACAAGCCTTTCCTAAACCCACCGTGTCAACCACATGTGGACGCCAACACCGTGACTTGCCATTAAGGAGACGCACCCAGATGCACAGTTTAAGTATTTTAGGTAGGTTTTCTTTTTTTCTTTCCTTTTCTGTTTTTCTTTTTATTCTTTCTCCCTCCCCCACCTCCTCCCTCTCCCCCTCCTCTCCTCCTTCCCTTCCTCCACCCTCCTCCTTCCCTTCCTCCCCCCTCCTCCATCCCTTCCTCCCCCCTCCTCCATCCCCTTCCTCTGTCTTCCTACTCCCCTTCGTCTCCCCTCCTTCTCCCCTTCCTTTCCGGTCCTTCTACCCTCCTTCTTCCCTTCCTCTTTCTTCCTTCTTCCCTTCCTCTCCCCTCCTCCATCCTCTTCTTCTCCTCTTCCCCCTTCCTCCCCACTCCTTCTCCCGTTGTTCCCCCTCCTTCTCCCCTCCTTCTCCCCTTCCTCTCTCCTTCTTTCCTTCCTCCCCTCCTCTCTCCCTTTCCTCTCCTCCTCCTTCTCCTCTTCCTCTCCTCCTCCTTCTCCCCTTCCTCTCCTCCTCCTTTCCCTTCCTCTCTTCTCCTTCCCCTTCCTCTCCCCTCCTTCCCCGTCCTCTCTCATTCTTTCCTTCCTCCCCTCCTCTCTCCCTTTCCTCTCCTCCTCCTTCCCTTCCTCTCCCCTCCTCCATCCCCTTCCTCTTCTTTCTCCCTTTCCTCCCCTCTCCTTCTCCCCTTCTTCCTCCTCCTTCTTCCCTACTTCTCCCCTTCCTCTTTCCTTCCTCCCTCCTCTCTCCCTTTCCTCTCCTCCTCCTTCCCCTTCCTCTCCCCTCTTTCCCTTTCCTCTCTCCTTCTTTCCTTCCTCCCCCTTCCCTTCCTCTCCTCCTCCTTCTCCCCTTTCTGTCCTCCTCTTTCTCCCCTTCCTCTCCTCCTCCTTCCCCTTCCTCTCCCCTCCTTCCCCTTCCTCTCCTCCCTTTCTCCCTTTTGTTCTTTCTTTACTAATAACCTTGAAACAGACGTCACTACTAGTATTTCTCACTATATTTCTGGTTCTCTTCATTCGGGGCACATGATACAACTACTACGATTAATTCTCTATTCCTGGCATTTAACCATGATCACGTGATTTGTGTCGCCCGAAGAAATGTGTGCAAAGTGAGTGCCTCTTTCTGGCAGACACCTTTCAGAGCCAGTGAACCACCCCATCTTCCCATGCAGCAGTGGTGGGGCTTCCCTGGGCTCAAGGTCCCCAGACAAGGACGACAAGGAGCAGGAAACCCCGGGGACCTGTGGCATATAGGATGCATGACTAGAAAACATGACTGCTATCTCACGACATTAAGACACGGGATCGTCACCGCAGCATAACCTCGGCTATCCTGCGTGACAGTCATTATCAGAGTCCTATTCCTATCAGAAGTTCCCAAGGCATCACGACATAATGTCATTTCCACGGGGGCACAGTGGACTACTGTAACACTGGTGCTCGTACAGCACTGTGAGCATACAAAATAGTTTGAAATGCAGCAGTGAGCAAAGGTTTGAGGAAAACTATTTCAATTTTTAAAATTATCACATTTAATAATCACTAACATACAAAAATGGTCCCAAAAAATTAACACCCCCAAATTAAATTTTAAGTGACTTAATTGTTAGAAACATCACATGAACATTTTGGTAAAATGTTTTCAGATAACTAATTTTAAATAGATGTTTTTTTATGCCAGCTGAGTTTAGGTGAAAGGATTTATTATCTCCATTTCTTGTCACTTACTGTCCCTATGCTCCGTGTAAGAAGCAGATACCCCGTTTTTATAATGAGCTAACTGACTTCCCCTCAGCAATTCATTTATGGCAAGACAGTAAATAAGTCCAGGGTGATATCTATTTGGAAATGGTTTGGAGCTGGTAATCCCTGGATTCACTATAAAATATACTGATTATTCCAAATAATACAAAGTGCAGGCTAATAAACAGTTAAACATATATTAATGTCTTCAACATTGAGCTGCCACTTGTTTAAACAGAATGCCTATGGATTTCAGCTTCTGTATAATCATGTCCCCCTCTCTCTCTCTCTCTCTCTCTCTCTATATATATATATATATATATAAGAACTCATACACAATGTCCATATATATATACATATATATATGATATACATATATGATACACACACACACACATATATGGACATTGTATATGAGTCCGTCCTTACAGAATATCAGTAGCAGTAAAAGGTACCATGTTTTGAATGAAATGCATGATGGGAAGAAAAAAATCTCAAGGATTCAATCCAATATTTGGAGGCTGGATGCAATATCATATAAACTACAAAGGTTTCAAAAGCCAAAATGCTCTAACGTATCCTCAAGGTTACAGGAGCTTAATTTGCAGGACTGGGCGCATCGCGCTGATACGCAGTGATTTTCAGTGACTCTCTTTCAAAGCAGCATCTGCAGGTATCCGCCCTGAGGCATAACCACAACTTCGTACATGGGGAAGTTCGTAGTATGGGGATGTGCCAGTCTTTAATCGGCACCGAGAACCGCTTTGGCTTCAAAAGTGGGAAATCAAGGAAGTAACACTGAGAACTCATAAATAGGGTATCTGCTTCTGGCTCTTACTGAGAGAGAATGCGTATAAAGCCACTTATCTAGCTGCATTACCAGAGACGCTACGGAACCACACGGCACTCTACTAGGCACATCGGAGGTGTCTCCACAGATCCAGGAAGACCTTCAAGTGCTAGTTGTCTGCACTTGCGTGTTTCTTCCCAGTACACTTGGGGTGACAGACACACACCTGACTGACTCCCCGACGTCTTCCTCCCCAAGGCCAAAGGGCTGAATCATCTCGCGAGTGACTCAAGTTCTCGGGAAGTGTTTGATAATATCTGATTTAAAGTACTTAGAACACAGTCTGCCAAATGAGGATCGTTACCATTCTTAGCTGGCGCTTCCTGATTGAAGTGTGGTCATAATAGCTTGCTTTAAATATAATGGCTACCTAAAGTACAGTAATTTAATCTAAATACAGACATGCTTACCTACAGGTTATAAAACTCCCTTATGAGGACCTGAGGTGTCTGTCAAAATATTTGGTTCTGGCAAAACGCGGGTTTCTTAGCTCATTCTGTACCTGACGTGACTGACTCCTAGGTCTTCTTCGTTCACTCAACAATAGCTAATAAGTATTTTTTAAGTGACCTACCTGGCTGAATCAAAATTTCCAGAGAAACAGAACCAAGAGGAGAACAAAAGACAAACAGAAAGAGACGTGTTGTCAGGGACTGGTCTGCGCGATCACGGGGGCTGAGGAGTCCCTGGCCTGCTGTCTGCAAGCTGGAGGCCCAGGAAGGAAGTGGCTGGGGAGGCTCCAGTTCAAGATGGCTGGCCTGAGAGTTGGTGGCTGATGGTGCAAGCCTGACCTGAGCCCGAAGGACCCCCAGGAGCACCGATACCTAAGGGCAGGAGACGAATGCTCCAGTTCAAGCAGAGAGCAAATCTACCCCTCCTCCCTCTCTCTGTTCCATGCAGACCCTCAACAGAACAGATGATGCCCACCGGTTCACTCAGTCTCGATTCGAACGCTCAGGTCGTCTGGAAACACCCTCACACACAGGCCCAGAGGCCATGTTTTACGATCTGCCTGCATATCCTTTGGCCCACTCTTGTTGTTGACAGAAAACTTTCACACTGGTCCAACGGAACTGGCCAAAGTCCCTTCCACCCCACTCACCTCTCTGTTTCCTCACCCGCTCCTTCTTCGCACACAGCCCAAGCCCTCTCACTGTCTGAGAACTCATCAGGCGAGCTCGCCATGGAGTCTCTGTCCGTATTCATCTCTCCAGCATGACCGTACCACTTATGGAACCAACTATCAATTACTTTATGCCTGTATTCACACATCATCTTCTCTTTAATATCTGAAACCAGATTTCCAATTACAGCCTCCCCGAGACCACCTTCTTGTACTTCTTAATGCATCTATTATTTTGTAACGTATGACAAGTAAATTATATAAACTTGTCTGTCTCCCTCCTACAACGAAAAGCTCTGAAGCCGAGGAAATTTCTGTCTGCTCCGGGAACCACCATACGTACAGGAAACAGAAAAATTTCTGCACACAAACATTTGAAGAAGTCAGGAATGCTTTTGGTGCGTGCTCTACTTGTGAATATTTTGCCCTTAAGTGGTTTTTTAAAAAATCATTGTAGGGGCGCCTGGGTGGCTCAGTCAGTTAAGCGTCCAACTTCGGCTCAGGTCATGATCTCACTGTTCTTGAGTTCGAGCCCTGCGTCGGGCTCTGTGCTGACAGCTCAGCCTGCTTCGGGTTCTGTGTCTCCCTCTCTCTCTCTGCCCCTCCCCTGCTCACACTCTGTCTCTCTCACACAAATAAACATTAAAAAATAAATAAATAAATAAATAAATAAATAAGATCATTGTAAACACCTCTTTAATGCAAAAAGAAAAATAGGTGTGTAATCATATATAACTACTAGTCAAAGAAATATTCAAAATAGATTTTTGCATTCATTAATTTCTTTTTTTTTTTTTAATTTTTTTTTCAACGTTTATTTACTTTTGGGACAGAGAGAAACAGAGCATGAACGGGGGAGGGGCAGAGAGAGAGGGAGACACAGAATCGGAAACAGGCTCCAGGCTCTGAGCCATCAGCCCAGAGCCCGACGCGGGGCTCGAACTCCCGGACCGCGAGATCGTGACCTGGCTGAAGTCGGACGCTTAACCGACTGCGCCACCCAGGCGCCCCTGCATTCATTAATTTCTAAAAGAACAGAAATACGATGATGTAAACTCTCTCAAGTGAGTCGGTGTAAGCATCGCCCACGCATTACTGAAGGGGACAGAGCTTGACTTGGGGACAAGCTGGATTCAAACAAACCCAGGCTCTTGGAGAGCCAGCCCAGAGTGGGGTTTTCTGAAATGTCCCATCTGGACTATCCAATGCCAGAGCTACGGGCACATGCGATCACGGAATACCTGAAATGTGACCAGGATGGCTGCGGACCGGGATTTTTAATTTCCTTTCATTTATATTCACATTTTAGCAGTCACATGTGCCTAACGGCTACTCCACTAGGCCGCTCAGACTTAGATACAGGATTTTAGACATTTTTTAAGTTCTCTGATATTCAACTTTACCATACACAAAACGAGACTGAAGCACATTGTTGTAAGTACTAACAGGAATTAAAACTACTAAGTGGTCATATCACACGTCTCAACACACGGTGGGTGCGCGCATATAGACGCTCTAGTCGTTGCTCATATATCCTGGTTCTTATGACCTTCTCCTGAAATCCTGGAGCTTGTATCCTGGTTCCTTAGTTGTGACTTGGCGGCCTTTGGGAGGCCCCCAGCGGGAGCTTCCACCCCGTGGTGAAGACCACTGTACCCCAGTTTTCCCTGCTTTGTATGTTGGAGCTGATGGTTCCATCTCGCCCTGGGCAAAGAGTATACAGGAAGTTCTTTAAAAAGAAAGAAGTTCGCTAAGTATTGGGATATGACTTCAAGAAGAGTGGTTTATTTATCACAAGCATCCCCAAGAAGTTTGTTGGCTGCTGTTCTCAGGCAATTCCAGCTCCTTGGGTGGTGTTCTTGCCCCGACTGCTGGTTTCTCCCTCTGCCTTCTGCTTTAGCCAAGAGGGTGTATCCCGTTCCACTCCTGTGGTATTTATTGTAAAAACGGTAGGTCCACACGCTTTACAAAGTCATACATGTTCATGCAGAACTACTAATTTTGTGAATGCTAAGGTGTATTCCCATTTCTTTTTTCTTTTTTTTTTTTAATGTTTTATTCATTTTTGAGATAAAGAGACACAGCACGAGCAGGGCAGGGGAAGAGAGAGTGGGAGACGCAGAATCTGAAACAGGCTCAGGCTCTGAGCCGTCAGCACAGAGACCAAGGCGAGGCTCGAACCTATGAACCGCGAGATCTTGACCTGAGCCGAAGTCAGACGCTCAACCAACTGAGCCCCCCAGGCGCCCAGGGGCGTTCCCATTTCTATCCTGATTTTGGGTCACAGTTGGGTGAAGATAATTAAAATACCTATAAACAGATTTTGATTCTGAGAAAGCCATTTAATGTCATTTAAATGAATCTGTAGTGTCCCTTAGGAAAACATTAAGGGTTTTTTTGTTGTTTGTTTTAAGCAAAGGTAATGGTTTGAGAATGTCTTCCTAAGACCAGTTTGAAAACATTTTTGAAAATTCAACAACTTTTTCCTACAATTATACACACACACATTTTTTTTTCCATCTCATAATTCACAAGTGACAATTTGGACTGGTAGAAGCTTGATGGCACAGTGTCAAGCCCCATTTAAATAACAGTCACAGAAAAAATGTCCAAAACAATTCATTTAAAAGAAAAATGACATTCTTTTTTGCCAGATTTGTTTAACAAGCGTCTGCCTTTAAATCTATCCTCTGACCCTACTTGTCCTTTTTACATCTAGATGCTCATTTTTGTACACTTGAATTTTTTCTTTTGTTTTTACATGGGAGCTATTTCTGCAGTCTAGCCAACGAGAGACAGCTGAGTTAAGACACACACAACACACACTGGACTATGCAACTGTGACTTCTACCCTTCGATCCTGTGGGGTCTCTGCCCAACCAGAGTCCTCCTCTGAATGAGAGACAGGACAGGCAGACACACAGGTGCCCCTACAAACGTGTTTACAGCACGAATACAGAATAGTGCCTGGCTCTTAGTATGCAACAAAAGAAGGAAGTGATAATTAATGATGCTAATAAAATGTTACTGAATGGATACACACATTCTGACCTCCCGGCCACAGCTGACCAATTAACGACTTCGGTTGTACTCACCGACCTGGATACCCTGCAGGTCCTGATCTCAGTGTCGCAGCTGGGGCAACTATTTGATAGCACATACAATCAAAAGGGAAGTTAGCTCCGGGACAGAGAGTAAGAAAAGAGAGGGTACTAAGTGAGAGGCCAGTTCTGGCTCTCAGCATGTTTCGCTGGGCCCCGGGCTAGCTCAGGTGGGATCCTGTGCCTACAAACAGAAGACCCGACAGACGTCACCTCTGTGAGTCGGCAACCAAAAGCACCCGCCTATACAACACGGCACCGTCCCTGACGATCCCCTTCCTGCCCTCCTCTCTCCAGCCCTCCATTTGTCCTCGCCCTGCCTTGCGGAGTTCATGCTTTATTTAGCCTCTAAATTCTAGCGTGATCTGAAACTGTGAGACATTCTGAACCGTGTGGAATCGTTAACTAGGCAGGATAAAAGCTGCTGTAAGTGAACCACAAGGTGAATTTACTAAAATGTGCTACCGTTCAACTAAATGTATTAGTGCAACCTCCACTTAGTAAAGGGAGCCTGGCTAGCTGTTCCTCAGACCTCTCCTCTGATCTGGGGGCACGTAGCTGGACCACAGTTAGCACCCTCTCGTGTACGAAGAAGAAATCCTGTGAATGAATGCCGGGAACGCAAGCAGAACTGATGTGTGTCCCCGGCTGGGGCGGCCTAGAAACCCCCCCAGTATCCCCTTCTCCAAGCTCCTTCCTCTCTGAGAGGGAGGAAAATGTACTCCCTTGCACGTGACATGCTGAAGCTAACAGGCTTGGCTGCAAAATAGGGAGAACCTGAATTCTGGCACCAAGTGGAGGATAACCCCCGCCCGTCAAGATCCCCACCTCTGACTTCACGTGAGTGAGCGACACGTGGGATTCTGGAGTTCACCCGTTACCTCGCCAATGCTGTTCGAGAACGCACACGGAAGGTGGCTTTACTGTTGGTCCTGACACTGGAGAGGAAAAGTGGTGACCCAGGAGAGAAGTCGGGGCTCAACCCGGAGAGGAAAGCCAGGGGCGCCCTGCATCCTACAGGATGCGGAGGCCCAGCATCGGAGCCAAGCCCCCAAGCCCGGGATCATGGGCACCCACAGACGGGAGACGGGGAAGCGGGGAGAGCGCACCGGAGCCTGAACAGCAGGAGGGGGACTCGCCATGCCTGTCACCACCTGACACGGAACGGATTCTCCCAGGGCAAAGCAATGCTACTTCGTGGGAACAGCATGTCCTGCTTAGGGAACAGCAATTAGCAACAGAAGGCCCTGCCCAAGCCAAGGGGCCCTGATGGTGTTTACTCAGGTTCAAACCTGCAGCAGGAGTGATCGAAAAATGAGTCCCGCAAAGCACTTTGGAGATTTCACACACAACACTGCCAGGCTAAGCCTGAGAAGCAGGAAACGCAAGACAGGCGTGAAGAAGAAAGGCCCCAGTGTGCTTACGCCCAACCACTCCCCCCCCAACAGGTCATCCCCATCATCCGTTTCCATAGCAACTGTCCATTCCCACGAGCTCCACAGACGGTGTTAAGTTAATGTCTAAACACTTAAAGAAAAAGTTTGCCACGGATACAGGGAGCGGACAAGTTACCAGAACATTCTGCAGGAACTCGGCCCTTCTCTGTGCATTCTAACCACACAGAAGTACTGACACACTGCAGTCCTTACCGGGCGTTCCTGCCCGGACGAAGCAGGTGACAGTCACAAGTTAGCCACAAAACGCTGCTGCCAGATCAGGTTCCAGAGCTCTCTACCGTGAGGACACAAGAGCCAATGCCGTCCGTGGTAAACACAACCAACTTGGACTACCCTCCTGGCTGCTTTCCCCTGAGCCAACCACAGATCACGTACTTTGGTGTAGGAAAACCTTATTATTTATGGTAATCGGCATTAAATGCTTACCCTTTTTACCAAATTACCATGCGGGCTAGTCTCAGAAGCACATGTTACTAACTAGCCTGGGTCACTCTGGCAAAGTGTGTTGGGGTACAACACTAAATCTGTTTTGTCAGGACACTTAGGTTTCCCTCTTTATTTTTTTTTGTCGTCCACACTGAACTTAGAAAATTGAGTGGGAATCCTTCCCGAGCCCCAGGAAACTGGGCATTTTTAAATAAGCCTTAACTAAGTATAATTAATTTAAATTTCATCCAAGTGTGAACAGCATTTAGTCAAATATGTAAATCTGCCCACGAGACAGAGACAGCAGGTGGGAATGTTGCACCTCAGGCTTCCAAAAATGATCAATCCCAGAGATGCACAAATCACTATCTCTGATAATCAGGCATCAAGCAGTGTAATTAAGTAGCTGGTTTTAACTCAAAATGTTACACTTCAGACTCTCGGCATCAATAAAGTGCAGAATGCACGCTGAGAATCACACTGGAGGGAAAATGCGGAGGCACGTACTTGAGGAAAATTCCAGGCTGGCAAGGGAGAGCTCCGTTTTCTGGGCAGAGTACGTCCCGATGCGGCATCACGGGACTATGCAAACAGGGTCCCAAGCAGCAGGAAGGAGGGCGACGTGGAGGAGGGACAGTGAGCTCAAAGACCAGGATGGGTTCTTCTTCCGTATCGGGAAGGGACTCGGGATACGGTAACTCAAGACATAACCCTCTGAATGCACTTTTCTCCAGCATTGACTGAGAAGTGCTTCTAAACCAGGTGTTGCCCTGCCTGCTAGGGGACAGGGGCAAGACGCTCGCGGGGACGCGTACTTGTGCTCCAGGTGTGGGGTACAACAACAAATACAGGTTTGACAAAATAGGTTCGTGTTCTAGGGGACTCGCAGGAAAGAGGGCCACGGCCTCTTAGGGGGATCAGGGAAGTGTAATGAAGGAAATGACTGTGCAGCGGCCCCCAGATACTGGACTGTAAGAGCCCCTGCTACATGCAGCAGACAGACCCGTTCTTCCCAGATCCTTGGAGTTTGAAATGAGATGCGCAGACACCCAGAGCCGCTGGGCGCCGAGCTCCAAGCGAGCCGGATGGTGACAAGCACTCGCTCCGTGGCCGGACTCTCCCCAGAGTCCTCCACACCGTCAAGGCCCTCCCCTTGGGCTCTGCCCTTGGCCAGTGCGGTTCAGGTTCAACAACAACTCTGCCGGGTCACTAGCAAAGTCCCCCGACCTTGACACTGGATCAAATCCCTCATCTATCTCCTGGGAATCCTATCCCCGTAGCCTGACTTCAGCAAGACACCTGCGGAGTCAGCTTAGCAACAACGCCCCAGCCTTCGAGCTTCCTCTTGGTAACCTCCATCCACTGACCCCACCTGGCGCCGTGGCTAAAACCTCACTTGTCTTGGCCGTGTTTGGAGTTGACCCTGGTCTCTCTCCTGCTGCAAAGCCCCACTGTCACCCCCGGGACTCACTGCCATCTTTAACTAGGGCCGTGGGTAAAATTTTTACCATGAATACATACATATTCTTTTTTCTTTAACAAGGGACACATCGTGAATTCCTGATGCTGAGAGTCTGAATGGCTGAACTGGTTCCTAAACTATAGGATATTTGTTTTGTTTTTTGTTTTGTGTTGTGTCACTGCTACACTTAGATACCTGAGATAGTCCATTGGTGTTAAATAAGTTCCAATGTGAATTTGAAATAGCAGCCAAAAACAAAGAAAAAAGAAAAAAGAGCAACCAATTTGTATCTGAAATAACAAACAGATCTTAATTCATGCCAATGTTTAAAACAATACTCCTGGGGGCGCCTGGGTGGCTCAGTCGGTTAAGCGGCCGGCTTCGGCTCAGGTCATGATCTCGCGGTCTGTGAGTTCAAGCCCCGCGTCGGGCTCTGTGCTGACAGCTCGGAGCCTGGAGCCTGTTTCGGATTCTGTGTCTCCCTCTCTCTGACCCTCCCCCGTTCATGCTCTGTCTCTCTCTGTCTCAAAAATAAATAAACGTTAAATTTTTTTTTTTTTAAAACAATACTTCTGTTTCAAAACCACAAAATACTTTAGGAAATTAAAGGATACCTAGGTGGTTCAGTCGGTTAAGTGTCTGACTTCAGCTCAGGTCATAAACTCATAGTTCATGAGTTAGAGCCCAACCTCAGGCTCTGTGCTGACAGCTCGGAGCCTGGAGCCTGCGTCAGATTCTGTGTCTCCTTCTCTCTCTCTGCCCCTCTGCTGCTCACTCTCTCTCTCTCTCCCTCTCTCCCAATAATAAGTAATCATTAAAAAAAAATGAAAAATTTACATTAGGAGAGTAGGGGCATTTTTTTAAAGTTTATTTATTGAGAGAGAGAGAGAGAGAGAAAGAGCATGAACAGGGGATGGGCAGAGACAGAGGAACAGAGAGAGAATCCCAAGCAGACTCTATACCACCAGCACAAATCCTGATGCAGGGCTTGAACCCACGAACCCTGAGATCATGACCTGAGCTGACACCAAGCGTCAAGAGTTGGGCACTTAACCAACCGAGCCACCCAGGTGCCCCGGAAAGTAGGGGCATTTTGACAAAGACCTTCATTAAAATATTAAGGGAGTTGATGCTTCCTTCAGGAAGACATAACACAGCCACTGAAGGCTTCAAAATAGGAAAATGCTCTGATGGGTACCAAACTTTAGAGAAGATAATTTGTTGTGTGGTTTAGTTCACACAGAAGAGCACGAGTTAGAAGACTGGCCAGGGGTGACAGTGATCCACGTGGCATGGTGTGTCTGTGACAGTGATTCACATGTATGGGGTGTCTGTGACAGTGGTCCACGTATGGTGTGCAGGAGGTTGTGTGCATTTCTGCAGATTCTGTAGTGTGAAAGCACTGGGGAAACACTATTCACATTAATCCTACGCACACGGCACCCTTACCAATGGGCACAACCTTCTCAATTATATGAGACAGCGCAGAGAATGTGAAATAGAGTGGTAGCCATGGTATTTCAAGGAGAGAAAAGATATGACCGATTTCAGTAAGAGAGGATTACTGAAGTACTGAGAGTGGGCAAAGTGACATCCAGATTTTAAATCCAAGTATCTTGGAGAATGACAGCAACAGTCCTAACAAAAACAGAAGTCAGAAACAGCTCAATCGAAATTTGGGATAAAAACTGAAGTTTAGAATGATGCTGAGACCTCTTTCAGGTAAGTCTGAGATGTGTGCACAACATCCCAATGATGATACTCAACAGAGATCTTACATCTGAAAGGCACTCGAGTGAAGATGATATTTGCAGCCACACACACACACACACACACACACACACATGAGATTACAGAAGACACAGAAGTCGTAAAGAACATGTTAGAGAATGCTTACACTCAATCCTAAATATACGATGACGAGAGAGAGAAGACCACACAGAAACAGAAGAACACAGAAGTCAAGGCAGAGAGAGTTCCGAGGAGACGGTGGGGGCCAAGAATGATCAACGACAGCGAAAGAACAGTAAGGGAGAAAATGCAGGAACAACATGGGGATTAAAGGAGAAATCGCCAATCACCATCAGGTGTAGGGACTGTCAAAGTATTTGTGGCCAAAAGAAGGAAGAGAGTATAGAAACTTGTGAAGTTGCTGAGAAAAAGATACTGGTTTTGAGTTAAAGATGTGTAGACAGGTGCACAGGTGTATGAGATGAGGAGAGACAGACAAAGAGAGAAAGATGCAAGAACGTAGGGGAAAGTGACGGAGCGCGAGGTCTGGGGGGAGACACAGAGGGCGGGCCAAGGGCCGAGGCCAAGGGACGGCACCTGGTGCAGAAGAGGGACGAGCCCTGAGGAGACGGAAACGAGGGAGCGGGCGTCCATGAGAGCCCAGCAATGCTGAAACACCGCCCAGTGGGTGAGGACATGTGCGGAGCACCCAGCCCGTCTACACCTTTTCAGTGAAGTAGGGGGAAAGAGACCTGCCACAGTCGAGGGGCTCGGGGTCACGGAAGAGGACAAACAGGGCACACTCCCAGGGGTGGGTCATGACCTTTCACCGTCACAAAGAAAACTGGGGGCAAGTCCATTTAAAACTTTCTCATCTGCTTCTGGGACCTTAGTGCGCAAGGATGCAGACTCTAGGGATGCATCTGGAATCGCACGTATTTGCAGATGTTTCTGATTTGGCTTTTGTGTTTAGGTGTAACCGACACGAGGGCCTAGCTCCGATGAGATCCCTAGCATACACACATCCCCACACCCGGGGTCCAATCAAACAACTATGCTCCTTGATACCAAAGCACTTTTTTATGTCACAAACACAGGCACCTCTGTGACTTCATGACGTCACGTGCATTAGTGGCATTTACGTACAAATACAGAACATAAATGTGTCAACAGTCATGCTCCACAATCATTATATTAACATCTTATGTGGCCAGATTCTGAGCTGCCTGAGGACAGAAAAATGCTGCTTTCTAAAACAATCTAGTGGACAAGAGAAACTGGGGGAGGGGTGGGTAAGGGGCCCGATTCGGAATCATCTGAGATATGCCTTTAGGACCCCTGACCTCTCCTGCAGCAGAAACAGTCAGAGGAAGGCTCTGAAAATACAGGACAGGAAATCACCGACAGGCGACTTGAAGGGAATAGAGAATTTAGGACCCGAAATGCACCTTTATCACAGAAGTCTCAAAGCTGGCCTATTTAAAGGACGTGTGCATATTAATCGGAGAAGTCTTCACATGTTAAGAAATAAAATGAAGAAACTGAATGAAGGAATCTGTCCATCAACTGTCAAACATAATACTGAACGTACTTAACATTTTCCAACTTGGTGTGAAATTTCTCTGTGACTTCTTCAGAACTACTCCAAATGGGTACGGAAGGATAACGCTCCATGTGTGCAGTGAAATGAAGAGAGATTTTTAAGGAAAAATTATGCCCTCGTTTTCCATTATGGGCAGGCACTTTAGAATGATGAAAACTTTCACTAAACCAGAAGCATATGAATTACAGCCACAATGTCTGTAATAATTTCATTTCGGCGGCTGATACAACTCTTGGGCTTGGACTTAGCATAAAGCAAGTCCCTGGATGAATTAGGAAGGAACAGTTTAAGGGTGTGTGTGTAAAACTTATTAATGCACTCACTGTGTTGTCTTTTTCCCCTTGAATCTTGCAGGGACAGAATATAATAAATTTAATCAAAAAGCTCAGTGAATTTATAAAAGGACAGACAACGTTAAATTTGGGATAACTGCATCTTTTCAATTATCTACAGTTCATTTTAAGCCCCACACTCAATAGCTTATTTGAAGATATTATCTTAAAGAACCTAGTCAAAAATATCCTTTCTTTTTTGTTTTGTTTTTTAATTTTAAATCTGGCATCCATTCTAGCAACTCTGACTCCTAATACTTCTATTCAGGAAAGATGCTTTCCTTTCTATTATTATACGAACTTTTGCTCTTTAATCGTATAATGTATGGATTCCAATCCCTGCATCACTGCCAAACAAGAAAAATGCATAGGGTTTACATCTAGTGAAACAAAAACAAATCAAAGGGAAATCTCAGCATAAACCTTAAATGAGTGTTTTGTACTTTTGGGGTTTTGTTTTTAAATTTGATTCTCTCTCTTTCTTGGTTTAAATAGCAATCTACATTTAATTAGAAGATAGAATCCTGTCTTTTTCCTACCAATTCCTATCATAATTCTTGAAGTTTAGCATCCACTCTCTGACAGTCAACAATAAATGTGTTTATAATGATTAAAGGAAAATAAAACCACCGTAAGAAAGAAATGATAAGAGAAGGGCCAATGTGAAAATACAAAGAATTTTAGAAATGAAACACAGACAGTCAACTAAAGTAAAAAGGCAACCAATGCGTTACACCATTGATTAGACATCGCTAATCTCGTATCCGTGTTTTAGACTTTAAAATCTCCTCTTGTTAGCTTTCAGTTTTGAGGTGACCTTTAAAACTCAAATTAAATACACAGAAGCAAGGGAAACAACGACCCTCCCAGACGCTTCCCTGGTGCCAGGGGCTGACACGGGCGCTCGCTCGCTCCATACGAGCCTACCACCGGCACGCGGTGTAGACGCAGTGTCGTGCACAGAAGCCCGAGGCTGGAAACCTCCAGACGCTAACACTTCTCGTGGGCACGGGGGCCCCTTGTCCGCTCTGGCCCTGGGCTCCCGGGGCTTCGGGCGGGATGCCGACCTCCCCACCCCGGGTGTATGTTCCCAGCCTGCACCTGCCTTGGCAGCTCAAGAGAGACCTCCTCACCTGTCCGTGATCACGGCCACCGGAGCGCCAGACTCTGCCCTCGTCTCTTCTTTCCCCTCCCACTCCAGCCGCCTCCCTGAACAGCCTGCAACATCTACTTTTCTTTCCCCTCCTTCAGTTTCCTATGTCCAGTCGCCGAACCCTGGTGTCTCTGAGTCCTCAGTGGAACTTCCTTCCCAACACTTCTCTCTACCCGTCCGGTCCAGGACCGCCGTAGCAGACAGGATCCTAATGCAAAGTCCGCGATGCTGACAGCGCTCGCCAGATGTGACGGAGACATGAAGCGGGCAAAGGCAGTGTGAGCGGTGGGCTTTCTCGACGCAGGGCTGGCTGCCACAGCCCTCTGCGCTTCGTACCCACCGCGGCGTCCGAGAAGCGCAACGAAGGCACGCCGGTCAGCAAGCTGTGCGCGTGCCGCTCTGTCCAGGCCCGGTAGGAGGCGCTCTGATGTGACGGAGGCCGGGGGAGGCCAGGGTCCTGCTCGCAGGGACGGAGAGCCTCGAGGAGTGAGAGCGAGCCCGAAAACCCACATCAAGAGCGACGTGCGTGCCCGCGCGGTGGCGGCGACGACAGAGAAGCGCGGGCCGTGGCCGGCGTGTGCCAGGGCCGGTCGGCGCGGGCGGAAGCTTTGCGGGGGCTGGAAGGTGGAACAGAACCGGGTGGGGCCGAGAGGGCGGGAGAACCCCGCAGGCCAGAAGCGGCTCCCGTAGGCCGTCTCCCAGAGCTCCCCTGACACGGTCCTGTCACCATCTGGGCGACGCCTACTTTCCAGCCCTCACCCCCGCCCCCCCCATCTTTCAAAACCCCAACCACACCAGATGACCTCAAAACCTAACACCACAAACGCAGTGACGTTAGGGCCCTCGCGGTCTCCCTCCATTCCCAACAAGAGGCACGGCCCCAGAACACAGAGGCTAAGTCTCGCTAAGTCTGTGACTCATCCGCCTGACCCAACAGCTGGAAGCACTCATACCAGCCGGCCCGGCAGGTATGCAAACCTTCAAACAGACAAGTATTTGAAAGGAGGGCTGTCCTTGGAAGAGGACAGACTTGTGTATGCCCGAGTGCGTTCGACGCGCTTTACCGCGCACGTGACCAACCCGAAGCCACCGCAGGGCACCCCGAACCCCATGTTTCCGCGGAGCGGTGCTCGGCTCTCCCCCCAGGAGCCTCAGCCGTCTGGTGAGGCCCCAATATTATGCTCCTTCTGACCACACTAGCACGCAACCTTATGTGTCCACAGACCACCATCCAGGCCGGGAGACGTGCCAGCAACTTGCGTGATCAGCCAAAGAAAAATGGCCAGCAAAGCCAGAATTCTGAACTGGATCGGCACAGAAAAGAACCCAGCTGCCCTCTCTGTCCCCCAAACACGAGCAGGCCGTGAGCGTGGGGCAGAGGGGGGGAGACAGTTACTTCGGGGGGATTGGGAGATAATGGCGGGGCTCCGTTCCTGCTCTTACTGCTTCTCAGCTCTCAGAAACGCAAGGCGTTCTGGAAAAGAGTCCATTTCCTGGGTCCAAAACATTGGGTCCTGGAGGCCACACCTCTTAGCAGCCTGCCTTCCCCCAGTGAGAATGACGGGTCCATGGCTTTCTGGGAGTCACAAAAGTGGCTCTCGGGTAACGAACGCAGGACAAAAATCCCAACCGTCAGCAGCCATGAACCAGATCCGCAGAGAGCTGCAGGGGAGGGGACGGTCTGATCCTACATCGGGGGGAAGCAAAGAGGGGAGGAAGCAGAGAGGAGAAAACAGTGTTTTGTCTCCTAAAGCACATCCGTGAATGGAACTGGATTGCTACTAACAAGAAAACTAAGATCTTCTGGAAGAATTTCAGGGTCCTTGTTAAGACGACAGTCCGAGCTGGCGCCCTGAAGCGAAGGGTGGTTGTATGCGCGGGCACTGAACCTCCCATCTGCTCCCTGTGGCTGGAGAGATGCCGTTCTTAACACACGCCCACCAGGCAGGGCTCCCCGGAAGCAAAGACTGCCTCCTCGTCACCCGGGCAAAACACAGATGAAAATAACAAGCCTAGAGACACAGGAAGTCACACAAGGCAGGGTCACTTTACCTGTAAATATTTTACCTTCAACGTACCCAACACCTTCAAAATCACTACGGCCTGGGCCGTACGCACGGAGCAAGTCGCATCCCAGACACTGGTGTCCAGGGAAACACCAACAGCAAATTACGTGCACGGGCTTCTTTGCAGCGAGGCACCCTCTCGCAAATGACACGGTAAACAAAATCGCCTCTGCTGGGGCGAATCCTGTTTCCTCGGGAATATATGTACGGCATTCAGGAGAATTCAATTTTGTTAGAATGGGAAAGAAATAAACCTCAAGCAGTTGCCAAGATCCTTCCGTTATATGAAATGACACCTTTAAAATTATTCTTTTCCAGAAGAGCAGCCCCAGTCTTTAAAACTTACCCAGGTTTCTCTTGTAGAAGCTGATTGTATTTTAAATATGCCTCTCATTCCCCTTGAGTTCTCAGCTGTCTCTGAAATGCTGTTTTTAACACTATTTGAAGTAGCTTATAACTGGTCTAAATAAAAAGCAATAATTCATAGGATTAGCCACACATGGGGTAAATTATTTCAGGGGTAAGTACGTGTACTGTGTGATGTGTGTGGTGTGTGTATGTACATGTGTGTATATAGTTTGTGTGTGTGTGTTGTGTATGTGTATGTAATGTGCACGTGTGTGTACAGGTGTGTGTGTATGTGAGTAGTATATGCTGGGCAGCGTGTAGCACGCACGTTTGTACTATTATCAGAAGTTAAGTCATTATTAAAAGTTTAGAAATATGCTTATGTTAAGCTTTCATTCAGAGAGGTGGTCTCAACTCATGATCCTTCTGCATTGTGGGGTCACAGACACATTCAAGGATCAGATGACAGCCAGACCCCCTCCACGAACACATAAAACAAGCAAACAACTATATACATGACAAAGGTACTTCCTGGACCCACGAGTGCCATCTTCGGACTGTAGGAAGAACATTTCCCTTGACACCTTTCTTTTCAAAGGGCTCCTTCATAATTACTACCCTGAGTCACAAAAATTCCTCAGGAGAGGACTTCAGAGATTACCTAATCTGGTTTACCTAAAGCCTGGAGAGGTGAGGCGATTTTCCCAAGGACATTCTGCTGGGAAGGACCAAGGCTGGGACCAGGGCAAGACTCCCGGCCATTTGTCCAAAGCTCTTTCAATTAAGGGAGGCACTTGCATTCCAAGAACACATTGCTACCATGGAGCAAGTGACTAATAAAGAAAACACACAAACCACTAAAGCAGAGTTAAAACTACAAACACCCTGGCTGCTCTAAGAGCCGTCCTTGGGAGGAGTCGCTTCCCCTGCGATTACACCCACACCAACATAAATAAAGTCCCGCTTCTTGCTTTACTGCACCAATCCTGTAGGGCTCACCTGAGCACAGAGCTCCCGTTAGCTTCAAAGGTACTTTTTACTTCTTGGTTCAGCTCCGCGGGGATATTAAACAAGACAAGATGCAGCCCAATGCCTTGGAGATGAACAATGGAAACAAATTACTATACGCTATTTAGTCGAATAATAAGAAAAATGTGTTCCATCCCTACACGCTACTAAATTTCTCTGACAATCTCCCTTAATCTTCCGACACTTGGGTCTCATTCTTTCACAATATTGTTTCTATCACAACAATGAAATGTGGGTTATTTCATCTCAGGGAAACTCGGATACGATTTGTTAAGCGGTAATTGTGTTACCTACACTATTGATTTGGGCACTGGTCCCACAAGGGGCTTGGCCGGTTGGGTTTACTCAATCTGTGCTGCCCGACATCACCTTCACAGGAACAATGCAGGGAAAGGCTTCCACTTGTTTCAAAGCAAAGTGAAGTACAAATATTTCTTAGAAAGCTAACGTTCCTCAACCAGGACTAGCTACAGGACTACAGGTTACTCAGCCGATACACACAGATCAGTTTCAAGCACAGGCAATTTTTAATAAAGAATGGTGGGTCAAAGACAAAGTAAGACTCATTAATAATCAAATGATGCTTAGCCTCTTTTCCATACCATCAAATTAGATCAGATGACAAATAAAACATCTTTAGCTATCTTCCAAAACTGGGAAAACAACTGGAACAAGTGAAATCTAGATACGGGGGATCTGAAATTTTATTTTTTTTAAGTTTTTATTTAAACTCTTAGCACACAGGGTAATATTAGTTTCAGGTGTACAATATGGTGATTCGACACATCCACACGTCACGCAGTGCTGGTCACAACACGGAACAATCACCCAGGGATCTTGTCCAAAATCAGATTCCGATTTGGTGGACATTCCACATTTCTAACAAGCCCCCTGGGATCACTGACCACGCTGTGAGTACAAGGGCTTAAGACAGTTGTTGGTTAAGATAATCAAGGATGAAAACTTGTTTTTATGAGCACTAATGCTTACCAACCACCTACTACGTGCCAGGAACTCTACCTATAGAAAGTTCAACAGTCACAAAACCCACCTGAGGAAAGATGTCACTGCTCCCATTCTAGAGATAATAAAAAATAAGGTTAACAAAGAAAATACACAATATGAATAAGGTAAAAAGGTACAAATGGGTAGAACTGGGGCCTGAATTTAGGGTTATTTGGCTCCAAATGTTTTCATTAGTCTAATTATTTTCATTAATTTAAATAAATTTAAATAAATATGAATGGAATATCTACACAGGCAAGACATTAGGTATGGAGGAAGCAGAACAGTATAGAAAACAAAGAGTCTGAACTAATGGACCTTATGTTCTAGCAGTCAAGACTAAACCAACAAGCTCTGTAGTTAGGTACGTAACTATGATTTGTTACATCCTGTGAAATAAAGTTCAAGGTGTTCAGAAAGATTATAGAAAGAAAGACTGACTTAATCTGGGTTACAGTAAAAAAAAAAAAAGAGAGAAAAGAAAAGAAAAGAAAAGAAAAGAAAAGAAAAGAAAAGAAAAGAAAAGAAAAGAAAAGAAAAGAAAAGAAAAAGAAAATGCTTCCCCAAAGAAATGCCTTTTGACTTGAGTTCCGACACATGAGTGAAAGTTAACTAGGTGATTGGAGGTGTGGTCAGCACGCAGGCAGCAGAAAGGGTCAACCCAACCAGATGAACACAGTGTAAAAAATCCCAGGAGAGAAAACCACCAGCATGGTTAGAGACAGAGGGTGTGAAATGGGACCAGTGAGAAAGGCCCCACCCAGATCATGTGTACTTTTTTGTTAATGGTGGTCTTCACCTGCAGATGAAGGGAAGCCTAGGACAGTGCTAAATAGAGATCAAATACAATCAGGCTCACACTCTTCCTTTCTTTCCAAATGTGCATTTTTGAGGGACACCTGGGTGGCTCAGTCAGTTAAGCATCTCACCGCGGTTCAGGTCATGATCATGTCATACTTCGTGACTTCAAGCCCCACGTCAGGCTCTGTGCTGACAGCTCAGAGCCTGGAGCCTGCTTTGGTTTCTGTGTCTCCTTCTCTCTGTCCCTCCCCACCTGCTCTGTCTCTCAAAAATAAACGAAAACATTCAAAACAAAACAAAAAAGATGTATGAGCCTTCGGCTACATGCATTTTGGTGCACAACTCACTGCTGAGTCAATACCTACATATGGGATTGCTACTTCCGCACATACGTAAATCGAGCTGATGACACTCGCAAAGAGTCTTCCAGCGTGCTGCCACAGTTCACAATTTTACCATCAATGCACGGTAATGTCCGTTGTTCCACATGCGCTCCAACACAGGGTTTTGGTCCTTTTAAATATCTTATTCATTCTGGTGAGTGAGTGAGTGAGTGATGTTACCACATCGTTGTTTTAGTATTTCCCTAATAAGAGGATATTTTCACATTTGTTGGTCTCCTGCACGTAATCTTTTATGAAATGTTCCAGATTTTCTATTATATTTACCGCCTTTGATTTACGGCAGTATATGTGCACAAGTAAACATACTGGAGAAACAAGTTCTTTACCACATATATGTATTGCCCACGGAGTCTCCCATCCTCTAAGTTTTTTTCTCTCTTAACGATACCGTTACAGGAAGAGTCTTAATTTTAATAGATTCCAATTTGTAAACCACTTTTTCTATGGCTCCTCCCTTTCATGGCTGTTTAAGAAGTCATGGCCTAGGGGCTCCTGGGTGGCTCAGTCAGTTAAGCGTCCAATTTCAGCTCAGGTCATGATCTTGCAGTCCGTGAGTTCAAGCCTCACGTCGGGCTCTGTGCTGACCGCTCAGAGCCTGGAGCCTGTTTTAGATTCTGTGTCTCCCTCTCTCTCTGACCCTCCCCCATTCATGCTCTGTCTCTCTCTGTCTCAAAAATACATAAACGTTAAAAAAAAAAAATTAAAAAAAAAGAAGTCATGGCCTAATCTAAGGTCATGAAGTTTTTTTTGCATAATCTTCCAGAATATTTGTTACTCTAACCTTTACATTTAGGTCCATAATCTCACCTGAAATTAATTTTCGTTTTTACTGTAAAGTTGAGGCAGAAGTAATTTTTTTCCATATGAATATACACTCGGCTCAATACAATTCATTTAACAGTTTGTGATGCTTTTCAACTTCCTCCATGCACAAACATACCATTTAGGTTTAATGGTTTATTTTATGTCAATCTCTATAGTTCTCAGTTTACTAAATTGGTTATCATCTCCTGTGCACTCTTAAATGACTCTGGTGACAGAGCACTTCCTTGTCCCACCCAAATCTCAGGAAGAAAGCTTTCAATACTTATCAAATCCATATATTGCTTTTTCTGAGTTTTTAAAATTATGAGTACAGATGTTTATAAATCCTTTTTAACTTTAATCTTCAGAAGATCATATATTTTTCCTCTTTTTTCTGTTATGATGAACGACACTGACTAAATTTCAAATGTGAAAAAGTAACACAAAATATTCCATCCCTGGAGCAAACATCATGGCTTGTTATATAATATCCCCTGTAAACATGATCAATATGTCCCCAACAAATGAACACATATCTATTCTCTTATATAGTCCCATTTCCTTGCTTTTGGGCTAGCTCTGTGACTTGACCTGTTGTTGACCACTGCAATAGCAGAGCCAGGGTGTGAATTCTGACTTGAAGCCCCTCCAGGAGTCACTCTCTTTCGGGGAAGCCCGCTGACATGAAGAACTCACGTAGACCTTGTGAGGCCAGACCCTGAGGAAGCCCAGGTAAACAATGTGGAGAGGCCACAGGCCCCACCAATACCCATTGTGTCAGCCCCCCCAGCACAGACATTAGACAGGAGAGTGGAGAAGCCTTCACACGGCCCTCGTCAGAGCCCCCATCTGACTACACTTGTAGGAAAGACCCCAAGAAAACACCCGCCACATGCATCTATCCAACACAGAGACCTGTGGGAGATAATAATAAACTATTGTCATAGGGGTTGTTGTTGTCCTTCTTCTAAAGCAACAGGTACGTGGAACAATTGGTATTTGATCTGCTAATTTTCCACTTAGGATTTCTGTGTCAATTTCCATGAGATAGAAGGGTATGGAATTTTCTTTCTTGTGATGCTCCTGTAAAGTTTTGGTTGGTATCGTATTTTATAAAGTGAGTAGATATGTATTTCATCTGAAAGAGTTTGTGTATTATCAGTGATAAAGACTCATTAAGAGTTTGAAATTCACCAGTGAAGGCATCTCAGCACAGAGAGTTATTTGTATATTTCAGTAAAATAATCTCATTAACAGATTACAGTATATTTTAGGTTTTTGTTTCTTCTGATGTTTATTTGATCTATATTTTCCTATTTAATGACCAAAATGTGTTCAAAATAATTTTATTCTATATTTATTTCCCATTTCTCTTCTCTTCCTGTTTTTCAGGGGCAAGTGGAGGAAGCAAAGAGGAGGTTGTAAGTGAAAATATACATTGATTATTTCACTTTCAACTTTCCTGTGTCAGTGTACTTAAGATGTGCTTCTTATAAGCAGCACAGAGTTGGACTATAATTTTTAAAATCTGGCTGCCAATATTGATGTTTTATGAGGAATATTTAGTTAATTCACATTTAGTATCATCACCACTTTGTTTGGATTCACATCTCCCACTTTGTTATTAATTTCCCATTTGTCCTCGCTACTCTCATTTTTTTTTTGTCCTTCCTTGATTTCTTTTAGGTGATAAAGAAATACAATTACAACACCATAAGTGCTATCGTTATTACATTTTCCACACTCCCTTCCTTTAGATTTTTAAATATTTTTACTGTATCTTCCACTTTTAAGTAGTTTCTCTAAAGTTTTTTTTAATAATTTTTTTTCAATATATGAAGTTTATTGTCAAATTGGTTTCCATACAACACCCAGTGCTCATCCCAAAAGGTGCCCTCCTCAATACCCATCACCCACCCTCCCCTCCCTCCCACCCCCATCAAACCTCAGTTTGTTCTCAGTTTTTAAGAGTCTCTTATGCTTTCGCTCTCTCCCACTCTAACCTTTTTTTTTTCCTTCCCCTCCCCCATGGGTTTCTGTTAAGTTTCTCAGGATCCACATAAGAGTGAAAACATGGTATCTGTCTTTCTCTGTATGGCTTATTTCACTTAGCATCACACTCTCCAGTTCCAACCATGTTGCTACAAAGGGCCATATTTCATTCTTTCTCATTGCCACGTAGTACTCCGTTGTGTATATAAACCACAATTTCTTTATCCATTCATCAGTTGATGGACATTTAGGCTCTTTCCACAATTTGGCTATTGTTGAGAGTGCTGCTATAAACATTGGGGTACAAGTGCCCCTATGCATCAGTACTCCTGTATCCCTTGGGTAAAGTCCTAGCAGTGCTATTGCTGGGTCTTGGGTAGGTCTATTTTAATTTTCTGAGGAACCTCCACACTGTTTTCCAGAGTGGCTGCACCAATTTGCATTCCCACCAACAGTGCAAGAGGGTTCCCGTTTCTTCACATCCTCTTCAGCATCTAGTCTCCTGATTTGTTCATTTTGGCCACTCTGACTGGCATGAGGTGATATCTGAGTGTGGTTTTGATTTGTATTTCCCTGATGTGGAGCGACGTTGAGCATCTTTTCATGTGCCTGCTGGCCATCTGGATGTCTTCTTTAGAGAAGTGTCTATTCATGTTTTCTGCCCATTTCTTCACTGGATTATTTGTTTTTCAGGCGTGGAGTTTGGTGAGCTCTTTATAGATTTTGGATACTAGCCCTTTGTCTGATATGTCATTTGCAAATATCTTTTCCCATTCCGTTGGTTGCTGTTTAGTTTTGTTGGTTGTTTCCTTTGCTGTGCAGAAGCTTTTTATCTTCATAAGGTCCCAGTAGTTCATTTTTGCTTTTAATTCCCTTGCCTTTGAGGATGTGTCAAGTAAGAGACTGCTACAGCTGAGGTCAGAGAGGTCTTTTCCTGCTTTCTTCTCTAGGGTTTTGATGGTTTCCTGTCTCACATTCAGGTCCTTTATCCATTTTGAGTTCATTTTTGTGAATGGTGTGAGAAAGTGGTCTAGTTTCAACTTTCTGCATGTTGCTGTCCAGTTCTCCCAGCACCATTTGTTAAAGAGACTGTCTTTCTTCCATTGGATGTTCTTTCCTGCTTTGTCAAAGATTAGTTGGCCATACGTTTGTGGGTCTAGTTCTGGGGTTTCTATTCTATTCCATTGGTCTGTGTGTCTGTTTTTGTGCCAATACCATGCTGTCTTGATGATGACAGCTTTGTAGCAGAGGCTGAAGTCTGGGATTGTGATGCCTCCTGCTTTGGTCTTCTTCTTCAAAATTACTTTGGCTACTCGGGGCCTTCTGTGGTTCCATATGAATTTTAGGATTGCTTGTTCTAGTTTCGAGAAGAATGCTGGTGCAATTTTGATTGGGATTGCATTGAATGTGTAGATAGCTTTGGGTAGTATTGACATTTTGACAATATTTATTCTTCCAATCCATGAGCACGGAATGTTTTTCCATTTCTTTATGTCTTCTTCAATTTCCTTCATAAGCTTTCTATAGTTTTCAGCACACAGATCTTTTACATCTTTGGTTAGATTTATTCCTAGGTATTTTATGCTTCTTGGTGCAATTGTGAATGGGATCAGTTTCTTTATTTGTCTTTCTGTTGCTTCATTATTAGTGTATAAGAATGCAACTGATTTCTGTACATTGATTTTGTATCCTGCAACTTTGCTAAATTCATGTATCAGTTCTAGCAGACTTCTGGTGGAGTCTATCGGATTTTCCATGTATAATATCATGTCATCTGCAAAAAGTGAAAACTTCATCTTTGCCAATTTGGATGCCTTTGATTTCCTTTTGTTGTCTGATTGCTGATGCTAGAACTTCCAACACTATGTTAAACAACTTGATAAGAGTGGACATCCCTGTCGTGTTCCTGATCTCAGGGAAAAAGCTCTGTTTTTCCCCATTGAGGATGATGTTAGCTGTGGGCTTTTCATAAATGGCTTTTATGATCTTTAAGTACGTTCCTTCTATCCCGACTTTCTCGAGGGTTTTTATTCAGAAAGTTTGAATTTTGTCAAAGGCCTTTTCTGCATCGATTGACAGGATATGGTTCTTCTCTTTTCTTTTATTAATGTGATGTATCACATTGATTGATTTGCGAATGTTGAACCAGCCCTGCAACCCAGGAATGAATCCCACTTGATCATGGTGAATAATTCTTTTTATATGCTATTGAATTCGATTTGCTAGTCTCTTATTGAGAATTTTTGCATTCATGTTCATCAGGGATATTGTCCTGTAGTTCTCTTTTTTTACTGGGTCTCTGTCTGGTTTAGGAATCAAAGTAATACTGGCTTCATAGAATGAGTCTGGAAGTTTTCCTTCCCTTTCTGTTTTTTGGAATAGCTTGAGAAGGATAGGTACTACCTCTGCTTTAAACGTCTGGTAGAACCCCCTGAGAAGACATCTGGTCCTGGACTCTTATTTGTTGGGAGATTTTTGATGACTGATTCAATTTCTTCGCTGGTTATGGGTCTTTTCAAGCTTTCTATTTCCTCCTGATTGAGTTTTGGAAGCGTGTGGGTGTTTAGGAATTTGTCCATTTCTTCCAGGTTGTCCAGTTAACTTGTTGGCATATAATTTTTCATAGTATTCCCTGATAATTGTTTGTATCTCTGAGGGATTGGTTGTAATAATTCCATTTTCATTCATGATTTTATCTATTTGGGTCATCTCCCTTTTCTTTTTGAGAAGCCTGGCTAAAGTTTTATCAATTTTGTTTATTTTTTCAAAAAACCAACTCTTGATTTCGTTGATCCGCTCTCCAGATTCTATATTGTCTATTTCTGCTCTGATCTTTATTATTTCTCTTCTTCTGCTGGGTTTAGGCTGCCTTTGCTGTTCTGCTTCTATTTCCTTTAGGTGTGCTGTTAGATTTTATATTTGGGATTTTTCTTGTTTCTTGAGATAGGCCTGGATTGCAATGTATTCTCCTCTCAGGACTGCCTTTGCTGCATCCCAAAGCATTTGGATTGTTGTATTTTCATTTTCATTTGTTTACATATATTTTTAAATTTCTTCTCTAATTGCCTGGTTGATCCATTCCTTCCTCAGTAGGGTGTTCTTTAACCTCCATGCTTTTGGAGGTTTTCCAGACTTTTTCCTGTGGTTGATTTCAAGCTTCATAGCATTGTGGTCTGAAAGTATGCATGGTATAATTTCAATTCTTGTAAACTTATGAAGGGCTGTTTTGTGACCCAGTATGTGATCTGTCTTGGAGAATGTTCCATGTGCACTCGAGAAGAAAGTATATTCTGTTGCTTTGGGATGCAGAGTTCTAAATATATCTGTCAAGTCCATCTGATCCAATGTATCATTCAGGGCCCTTGTTTCTTTATTGACCGTGTGTCTAGATGATCTATCCATTTCTGTAAGTGGTTAAAGTCCCCTGCAATTACCACATTCTTATCAATAAGGTTGCTTATGTTTGTGAGTTAATTGTTTTATATATTTGGGGGCTCCTGTATTCGGCGCATAGACATTTATAATTGTTAGCTCTTCCTGATGGATAGACCCTGTGATTATTATATAATGCCCTTCTTCATCTCTTGTTACAGCCTTTAATTTAAAGTCTAGTTTGTCTGATACAAGTATGGCTACTCCAGCTTTCTTTTGACTTCTAGTAGCATGATAAATAGTTCTACATCCCCTCACTCTCAATCTGAAGGTGTCCTCAGGTCTAAAATGAGTCAATTGTAGACAGCAAATAGATGGGTCCTGTTTTGTTATCCATTCTGACACCCTATGTCTGTTGGTTGGCTCATTTAGTCCATTTACATTCAGTGTTATTATAGAAAGGCATGGGCTTAGAGTCATTGTGATGTCCGTAGATTTCATGCTTGTAGCGATGTCTCTGGTACTTTGTCTCACAGGATCTCCCTTAGGATCTCTTGTAGGGCTGGTTTAGTGGTGACGAATTCCTTCAGGTTTTGTTTGCTTGGGAAGACCTTTATCTCTCCTTATATTCTAAATGATAGACTTGCTGGATAAAGGATTCTCGGCTGCATATTTTTTCTGTTCATCACATGGAAGATCTCCTGCCATTCCTTTCTGGCCTGCCAAGTTTCAGTAGAGAGATTAGTCACGAGTCTTATAGGTCTCCCTTTATATGTTAGAGCACGTTTATCTCTAGCTGCTTTCAGAATTTTCTCTTTATCCTTGTATTTTGCCAGTTTCACTGTGATATGTCGTGCAGAATATCGATTCAAGTTACGTCTGAAGGGAGTTCTCTGTGCCTCTTGGATTTCAATGCCTTTTTCCTTCCCCAGTTCAGGGACGTTCTCAGCTATTATTTCTTCAAGTACACCTTCAGCACCTTTCCCTGTCTCTTCCTCCTCTGGAATACCAATTATGCGTAGATTATTTCTCTTTAGTGCATCACTTAGTTCTCTAATTTTCCCCTCATACTCCTGGATTTTTTTATCTTTTTCTCAGCTTCTTTTTCCATAATTTTATCTTCTAGTTCACCTATTCTCTCCTCTGCCTCTTCAATCCGAGCCGTAGTTGTCTCCATTTTATTTTGCAGTTCATTGATAGCATTTTTTAGCTCCTCCTGGCTGTTCCTTAGTCCCTTGATCTCTGTAGCAAGAGATTCTCTGCTGTCCTTTATACTGTTTTCAAGCCCAGCGATTAATTTTATGACTATTATTCTAAATTCACTTTCTGTTATATTGTTTAAATCATTTTTGATCAGTTCGTTAGCTGTTGTTATTTTTGGGACACTTTTCTGAGGGGAATTCTTCTGTTTGGTCATTTTGGAGAGTCCCTGGAGTGGTGCGGGACTGTGGGGTACTTCCCCTGTGCTGTCTTGAATAACTTGCGCTGGTGGGCGGGGCTGCAGTCAGACCTGATGTCTGTCCCCAGCCCACTGCTGGGGCCACAGTCAGACTGGTGTGTGCCTTCTCTTCCCCTCTCCTAGGGGCGGGATTAACCGTGGCGTGGCGTGGCGTGGCGTGGCCCGTCTGGGCTACTTGCACACTGCCAGGCTTGTGGTGCTGGGGATCTGGTGTATTAGCTAGGGTGAATCGGCCAGCTGCACGGGGGGTGGGAGGGGCAGGCTCAGCTCGCTTTTTCTTCGGAGATCCGCTTTGGGAGGGGCCCTGCGGCACCAGGAGGGAGTCAGACCCACCGGAGGGATGGATACACAGAAGCACAGCGTTGGGTATTTGCGCGGAGCAAGCAAGTTCCCTGGCAGGAACCGGTTCCCTTTGGGATTTTGGCTGGGGGATGGTCGAGGGAGATGGCGCTGGCGAGCGCCTTTGTTCCCCCGCCAAGCTGCGCTCTGTCATCCAGGGCTCCACAACTCTCCCTCCTGTTGTCCTCCAGCCCTCCTGCTCTCTGAGCAGAGCTGTTAACTTATAACCTTCTGGATGTTAAGTCCTGCTTGCTGTCGGAACACACTCCGTCCGGTCCCTCCGCTTTTGCCAGCCAGACTCGGGGGCTGGCGAGCCACCCCTCCGCCCCGGCTCCCTCCCGCCAGTCCGTGGAGCGCGCACCGCCTCGCCGCCCTTCCTACCCTCTTCCGTGGGCCTCTCGTCCGCGCTTGGCTCCGGCGACTCCGTTCTGCTAGTCCTCTGGCGGTTTTCTGGGTTATTTAGGCAGGTGTAGGTGGAATCTAAGTGATCAGCAGGACGCCGGTGAGCCCAGCGTCCTCCTACCCCGCCATCTTCCCAGGATCCTCTGTAAAGATTTTAATGCGCACTGATGACTCATGAGAGATACTAGAATTAGAATCCATCACGTCCCAATCGAGATCGGTGCTATCTTCCTGTTTACCTTTAATACTTGAACTGCCTTTTAACCTATGCTTGTGCCATTGTTTGCGTATGATTTCATTCTACACACATACATTTCAAACCAGCAAACAGTATTTTTGTTTTTATGGCTGACATTTAAATTCACACATGTATATATTTTTACTAAAATCTTTATCTCTCATACAAAAATCTTTATCTCAGATTTTGGGATATCCACCTGCCTCATAAGCTGCCCTCAGTATTTCTTCCACTTTCAAGGAGTTATCTCAGTTTTTCCTTAAATGTCCTTGTTTTATTTTTTATATTTTAATTTATTTTCAGAAGCTCTAGAGCCAGACCAGCAGTTATTTTATGTCAGGAAGCTGAACATATCATCCCCATGTAGTTTCCATCATTTCTGGAGAAACACACGAGAACATTATTGTTTTGTTGATGGTCACACGCCCCCTCCCATTTTTTGATTTAAATTGATTTTCTTTCAGTCTTTGGCTGAATTCCAGCAGTTTGACCATAATGTGCACAGTGTAGTTCTCTGTATTCATCCTTCTTGGTGTTCATAGTTTCTTGAATCTGTGATGCAATCTGCTTCCTAAGTTGTGAAAAAGCGTCAGTCACTGTCTCTTCAAATAGTGCCCTGATGCGTCTTCTGTATCTTCTCCATCTGGAACTCTCACTGAATATTTTTTAGATCCTCTACTGTGTACCATATGTCTCATAATCTTCTGTGTGTTTTCTATCCTTTTCTCTCTTCATTTTCCAATCTGTTATTTTCTATGGATTTATCTCCCATTTCAGGAATTTTCTATTCTGTTCTGTCTTACTTGCTTTTTAGCCAAAATTTTGATCTCAAATTTCAGTTGTCTTATTTTCAGTTCTAGAATTTCCATCTGGTTCTATTTTTACGGATCTCTGTTGTAAAAATCTTCTTATTTCTTTACAAATGTTTATCACAGTTATTTATAAAGTCTCCCTCTGCTAACTACAATATCTGAATCACTTGTGGTTCTTATTCTATGGTCTTTTCCCCCTATTTTAGGGTTTGCTCATTTTGTTCTGTTTTAATCAGGAATTGAGTCTTGGACATAGTGTATCAAAGTGTGCAGAGGCTCTAAATGAGGCTATTGTCCTCTAGAGATTACTTACATTTCTTCTGGAAGATCACTGATTAGAAATAAATGAATGAAATTACACTCTAAGTACATTTAATTTCATTTATAAGTAGTATGTGTCCCTATAAGAAAAATATAAAAATACTCCACTGGTTGTGAAAATCTTCACAACTTTCCATCCATGAATTTGAAGTCTGATATTTATTTAATTCTGATATTTAATTTTAATGGTTTTCGTACTAAAAAATCTCCCCACAAAATATGAAATGACACAGAATAAGTATACTCAGCTTGTACACAGCTGCTAAATATGATTGTACACACTATCTTTCATTTCCAAAATTAATTGAGAAAGGAGTGAATTAAGCAGGAAGAGATAAATTCTAAGATAAAATTGCCTGGTTAGAAAAAGACCAGAAAATATCCAGGGCCATAAAACAGAGTCACCAGGATTATCTGCTCTACTGCAACAGATTTTATTTGCATCTCTACTAAAAATAAAAAAAGGATGCATTTACACCTTCCTTCCCTACAATGTCTGGCACCTTTAGTTATAATGAACAGTGGGATGACCCAAAGACATTCACCTAGAAAATTCTCAGGTGGTCTTCACCCATGTATGGTATTGAAAAATCCCCATCACCCAATATATCCCCTTATTTCTGACTTTCATAGAGTTTCTCTGAGTGGTAGATGGTCAAAACTTTGAAGGGATAAATGAGGTCAGAAAAGTAGAAGCAGATAGCAATCTCCCATTTTTCCCTCATTTCTATGACTGGAAGTATATAACAGACTACCATGCCTGTGTATTCCTATCATCACATTTTCAACAACGTCTAACGGTCTTCTAAAAATATTTTCATTATTGGAACTAAAGAAAATTTAACCGTTAACACATAAAACATGCCCATAAAGTACTGACAAGAAAGGCAGAATAAAGAAGTCACAAAGTAACGGTCGATACATTAATGTATGAATCCACTTTCTACTATGCCAGATGTCAAGTCAGAGCAAAACAGGGGATGGGGAAGAAGAGCACAATGTCTCAGTAGAGCATCTACCCATTTTGCAGAATTCTCCAGGGACATCTTTCAATCCCCGTTTTGTGTGGACAGCATCTGTGTTATCTGACACACTGACTTCTGCTTTACATAAACTAAACATCTCCGAAATCTTAAAAAAGATAAAGAAAAAGAAAGAATAAGTCTGTCTATGCAGAAAGAAAGAATACAGCAACTTGCCATTTTTCTCCAAGAAGTTTTCCTCTTCTTCTCTTCCTACCCCTCTCTCCCTCACACGCCCCATTTCTTCTGCAATTTTCCCAAGCGTTCAAATTTACACTCATGAAGATACCTACAAATTCACGGACTACTGAATATTTGGTAATTTTGAAATATTTGGAGCGCAGCAGACATTTTTTGTAAGGGTATGTTTAAAAATATCCACTTCACACACATTCTGTGTTTTCCTATTTTTCAAGGTTTTGATATTTTACCAGTCAAGATTCATGAACTGTTATGCAAAAAACAGAACTATTATGAAAATAATGCTTCATTCCCATAGTCCTTGAAAGCCTTACCTAACATCCTATTTCCGGATCACCATCTTTCTTCTATCCAGCAACCCTTTAACGTGGGAATGAAATCTTGGTCTTACCGTTGGGAAATATCTCACTTTTCATAATGTGGAGCTGAAAGGGAATTTGAAGAGTTTCTATCCCAATTACCTCACTTCTATAGTTGAATTTTTTTTTCTATTTAATAGTATGCAAGACACAATTGTTGTAGTTCAGACGAGCAAACTAATGCGATAGTTTAATTTCTCAACTTGTGGTCCCCAGGAATTCAATCAGTCAGCTAGGTGTTTCTGTGAAATATTTTATATGGCTTATCTGGGGCTTCCCTGAAGAAGAAGAAATTCCGCCCATGGACGGCAGCTTGAACTTGTGTCCAGGGACAGCATGTCTTCCTGACAGCCCGCACCATGGATTTGAGACATGCCTACTGGCCCCAAGAATCACGCGAGCCAACGCCTTGCAATAAATCTCTCCCTACATATCTCCTGTTGTTCTGTTTCTCTGACTGAACCCTACCGACACAACTAACAAAGTAAAAAACAATCGGGGGCATGGGTTTGCACTCAGATACTGCAAACATAGAAATAAATCCCAACCCCCTAAAATTCTCTCCCAATCTTCAAGCTAGTGTTAAAATTACATCAAAGGACTTACCACGAGCAAGACTTCAGCTTCAACACAACAGAGGATACATACACAAGCTTGAAAGTTTGTAAGCTGTATCAACAAACAGGGGAGGGACTGTCATAAAGAGCCCAGCATTCTAAGGACAAGTGGAGAACAATATGTCCAGATATAAAGTTACCGCAGAGCCCAGAACAAACTGGGCTCATCACTGCTACTGCAGAGTATTTGATGATTTTAGTCAGAAGTACCTTAAGTTAATGTATTCTCGAGTATTTTTACATGAACATGGTTTTTTTATGTGTGTTTGTTGCCAGAACATATCTGTGTCCCTATTCAGGGCTAATTGTTAATTTTTCAATTAGTTAACAACATCAAGAATATGGGGAGATAAATTCTAGTCCCTGAAACCGTTCATATACCTAAGGCATTGACCCAATGGTGCATAGAATGTATTGCTCATCTCCTCTTTTCACTTGAATTTTTCAAAAGGTTTATGCCTGGAAGACAACTTTTTGCATTCTCTTTGATTAGCGAGGTTGATGAAAATTTAACTGGCAAATAGAGGTTCCAGTTCAACCTACCGACTAATTAAGCAATATTCTCTTCTTTAAAGCAGAGAGATACTACCATCATCCAACAAAAACCCAGAACTTGAATACCACAGTTCCTATAAAATACCAATGGCACAGAGTCACCTAACACAGACAATCTGTGGCACTTTTCACTGCAAAGGCTCAATCAACAGTATACAGAATTCCAAAAAATAAATCTCTAAGGCAGAAATCTTGGAAGGGATGTATGCATCAACTCATTTAGTAAACACCCAGTGCTTACTCAGTGCTACACATGGTGTTGAGTCCAGCAGGCAGGACGTTACGTACTGGAGATGAACACATACGAATCAGGCAGCAGCATATACCCGTAACTAACTCCAAAAAGCATACGAAACACGAGAACACATCAGGTGACCCAGCAAAGGTGTGAAGGAGCCAACCAGCAAGGCCCTGGGGTGAAAAGGACCCGGGCTCAGGGAAGTGAAAAGATCAGCATGACAGGGGCCCTGACAGCTTGATACAGCTAGTCCCCAATTACCTCTATTGGAAGCAGAGCTGTGACTAGTATCTTTAGAAGCCTGTCACCATGTAATAATTTCCTTGTATCCACTCCTGAAAGGGGGGATCGCTGGGTCAAAGGTAGTATTTTTGTGTTTTTTGTTTTTAACACAATCCCCAGCTTCCTGAGGGGAAGGTTAGCTGCATACTCAAGGGCAGCAACTATTAATACCGGATGGATTTTGTACACATCTGATTCCACGCTGAAGATAAAAACTTCATCCCCAAAAGGTCATGGGTAATAGAAAACAGTCCTTAAGTCCTTCCGCATTATTTTCTGGACGGAGAGCCAGCTTACATGTGTAACATCTGAAATGGTAATAAACTCATTTCATCGCAGTCCCTGAACGAGGTCCCTCAGCACCCATCAATCAGGTGTTGTGGTTATTCCGCATTCTGCTTAAACATTTTCAGAAAATGCCACGTAGATACCACATGTGGCTACTTAAATGTTCACTTTTCTGTTCTGTGTCTTCTTCTCACAGATACTATTAATTTTCTTGTTAAGGTTCTATTTTCTAACCTTCATTTCATTGAATGTTTGGATCGTTGGTAGGAAAACCCCTGTGAGGACTATGTCCCTCCAAACTGCTACGTGGAAACCTAACCCCTCGTGGGATGGTTTTAGGAGGTGGGGCCTCTGCGAGGCAACCGGGTCAGAAGGGCACAGCCCTAATGAATGGGGCTGGCGTTCTCTTAAAGAGAGCAGAGAGCTCTCTCACCTTCAGTCACAGGAGGACACAATGAGACAAGAGCCATCTCTGAAGCAGGAACCAGGTCTATGCAGACACTGAACCTGCCGCCACGTTGAGCTTAGACTCCCCAGGCTCCAGAGCTGTGAGACATAAATCTCTGGTGTTTAGAAGCCCCCCAACCCGGGGTGTCCCAGGACTGCAGCCCAAGGGGGGACAGAACTGCAGACGGGAGACAGCTCTCACAGCCCATCTCCAGACCAGCAGCTGGAGACTCTTCTAATTCCCCGAGTGCCACACCACAACACCTGAGGCAGGAACTCCGGACTTGGGGCTCAGGGATCTGGGTCTTAACTAGTCCTCATGTGGGAGACGGTGATGGAAGCTAAAATCAGACAACCGCTGGCTGGTAACATTACCAGGTAGGAAAGGCGATCTCAGGTTCAGCACAAGGGCACCTGCTTGGAATTCAAACCACTTCCTAGCTGTGTGACACTCGAAGACCATATTAACCTCTCTGAACCCTCCTATTAAACAGAAAGAATATCTGCAATTAATGAATTAATGTAGGGGCGCCTGGGTGGCTCAGTCGGTTGAGCGTCCGACTTCGGCTCAGGTCATGACCTCACGGTTGGTGGGTTCAAGCCCCGCGTAGGGCTCTGTGCTGACTGCTCAGAGCCTGGAGCCTGCTTTGATTCTCTGTCACCCTCTCTCTGTCCCTCCCCTGCTCACGCTCTGTCTCTCTCTCTCTAAAATGAATATTAAAAGAAATTAAAACATGAATTACCGTACGCAGGGCAGGAAGCACTGTGCCTAGTGCCCAGGAAGGACTTTCCAGCACAGGTAGCACCCACGACGACGACTCCAATGACAGACTTGCAAACAAGGAAGAAATGCTGTGCTGTGTTTTGGGTCCTCAAGCTGTCCTCGCCCAGTATTTGATTTCCAGTACCTTAGGCCCCTCATTTTGTCTATCAAGCTTTTTTTTTTTTTAAAGATTTATTTATTTATTTTTGAGAGAGACAGAAAGCACGAGTGGGGGGAGGGAAGAGAGGCAAACTCAAGCAGGCTCCGTACTCTCTGTGTGGAGCCCGACGCGGGGCTCCAACTCAGGAACAGTGAGATCATGACCTGAGCCGAAGTCGGACACTTGACCAACTGAGCCACCGGGGTGCCCCCTCAACCTTCTTATCTGATGCACCAAGTACTGACTCAGGGTCATGGAAAAGAGCACAACTTCTGCGGCCAAACTAGAAATCTCTGTTCCACTTAGGGTTTCCAGACTTAGCAAATCAAAATACAGGATACGCAGCTAAACCTGACTTTCAGACAGACAGTTAACATTTCAAATCTAATTATATCCAACTGAATATCTGGAACATATTTCTATAAACAATACTGTTACTTATGTGAAATTCGAATTTACCTGGGTGTTCTGTATTTGATCAAGTGCCCTACCTACAGGACTTGTGAGTGTATACGATTAGCGAGTTCTTAACCTCTCCGCATCAGTTTCTTCACCTGTACCAAGTAAGTAATAATAGTACCTGCAGCACAGGGTTGCTGTGAAGAACATGAAGTATGTACATATTATGCAAATATATATGTGCACGTGTGTGTGCGCACAGGAAACACAGGACAGTCTTGTAAATAGTAAATACCAACCTAGGATATTATCATTAATTCTTTATAAAACATAAGAGGCTTTCATTTCAATTCATGACAAGTGCTCTAATTTATCGTTTGGGAAAGAATACTGGTGGGTGCGGGAACAACTTGCCCCTTAGTGATACCAGGAGATGTTTTGAAAATACAGAATCCTGTTGAAGTAGAATTCATTAGCATATAAATGTGTCTTTCCACAAGAGAACAAGAACACAGACTTTAACTGCTACATATAAAAACTTTTCCACATTTATTTCAGGAGCTTACCATTACTTATGCAAAATAACCAAAGCTTTTATTCATCTCCTCTGGAATGTTCTTTGAATTCTAATGAGTTTCACAATCAGCTTTATATGGGATAACCGGTACCAGGTACATTCTGGTTTTCATAGGGAAGGAAACAACTCAAAAGATTTTCAGGTGTGCAGAGTTTACGTTCTTTTCACGCATTCACTCTAAGAGACGGAAACCCCCTGCTGTGTTGTTACGTCAGGTAGTAATTTTTATATTACATGGACTGAAGCTGGGAATCGACTGGTGGTTTCATTTTTATTTCTCTTATTTTTCCAGGCAGAAAAATCTGTCACTAAAATCCTTTTTATGTGTTAAAGATCTGGCAAAAATGGAAACATATAAATGTAAAAAAAATACCATGCTAGAAATAGGGATGCCTATTATTTAGCAATATTTTAATAAATTATTATGTAGTTTGTTTGAAATACTGTATCTTTTAGGAAATAATTACACAAGGAAGAATATATCACATATTAGCTGAAATCTTATCTGCATGTGACGTCCATAAGATACATGCTTTCTGTGTTTTGCTTCCACCAGAAGAAATACAAAAAACTACCGTATTCTAAGTACTTACTTCCTAGGTGTAGGGTATATTTTTGGTGACACACATTGCTCAACAAGAGTAAAATGAACAACAATGATGAAAACCCACAACGTTTTCTTAAAAGAGTAAGAGTGTATGTCTGGCCACTATTTCTCCACTGTCTAAATGTTGAGCCAGCTGGAAACGAGTGTTTAAGCTAAGGTCTGACTTCAACACTTCGCACCACTTTCTCCCACTATGTCTTTCTACCTCCCTAGCGCTGGCGTAGTGGTTCAAACATTTACAAAGCTGCTTTGAAAAATCTTATGAAAAAAGGTGGATCCGCCGTTACCTTAACATTTGTTTAAAGGGTTTTCTGTCCAGACCAGCCTCGGTCATGTCCCTCAGTGTCCCCAACACGGCAACTCTAGACCAGCCTCAATCAGGTCCCTCAGTGTCCCAACACAGAAAGAGGCACACAAGCAGAGCTTGCATCCAGGACCCCGGCTTTCCCCAGCCCTCACCTCCAGCCCATGCTCCAGTCACACTAACAGGCTGAGAGTCCATCGAACCCCCTGTCCCTTGAAGCCGTTTTGCAGGCTGTTACTGCTGTGTGAACCTTTACCTTCCTCCCCGTGTCACCCTCTCCCTGCTTCAGGTCTCCTAGCTGCTCAGACTTCGCCTGGCTTCTCTCGAGTCACAGGAAGTCACTCTGGGTCGCCAAGCCTAGCAGCCACCTGTCAGGGCTCTCAGCACGGGTATACATCTCCACATCGCCGGTTTTCCTGCTTGCTTGTGTCACTATCCCAGCCTTGTGGGCCGGGGACTGCCTTCTTCACTGCTGGATCAGAGGACAAGTCTGGGGTTCAGCATGTAATGGGTTCTCCATACTGGGTCAACAGACACATGATTTCCCCAGGGACAGACTGGGAAGCTAGAATAAGAAACTACTGCATTATTCAAGAACTATAAAATGAGGGTTATTCCTGAAGGTCAGGGTGTAACAGAACCGGATGTAAAGTATGTTCCTCTCATTTTTCTTTGTTCAGAATCATTTCCAATTATGGCTGCGGTTCTCTAGTGCTTGTCAATGTTACACTTCAAAAAAAAAAAAAAAAGATTTTATTTTCAAGTAATCTTTATACCCAACACGGGGCTCATACACACAACTCTGAGATCTGGAGTCTCACGCTCTTTCGGTTGAGCCATGCAGCCCCCCGCCCCATCAATGTCACACTTCTTGAAACATCTTGTCTTCATGTGTTGTCTCTGTACCCTCACCTCTGATGTACTGTCTCACCCACTGCAGTCTGGCTTCTATGTCCCCAGTCTACTGAGTGTGACTTGTAACATGTCAACATGAATCTTTACATTATGCCAGCAACATGCCCACCAAGTGAAATAACTCTCTCTAGGTTCCACGGGTACCATACTTTCCTAACATCTACACGGCAAGGACAAAGCCCCGTAACATTCGATTCTGAAAGCGAGAGGGGACGCATTTCATGAGTTCTTACAACCAGAAGGATTTAAAGACTGGAATTTTTTTAAAAAATGAGTGGGCTTACTTCTGGGAGAGCCCGGAGGACCACAGGAAGCTGAGTCCTCTCCCGCACAAAGAACGACAAAGAGCCCTCAGAAGTAGTGCAGAAGCAGCAGCTGGAAAAATACCTGGGGCACACAGGAGGGCGAGTTGTTTACTCTCCTCAGGACTTGTCCCTACAGGCAGGGATCACAGGAACCGAGCAGCTGGCAGCCACCATTCCCCTCCTCCGCCCCCAGCATAAACACATGGACACCTGTGGGAACTAGCAGAGCCCCGACACGCACCACCTACCTAGCTCGCGCAAGCTCCCCCCAGCCTGCACCTCAGTGCATCTGCCCTTTCCAGTCACCCCTGCCAGAGTCCCAGCACTGTAGAGGCAATGATCCTAGGGCACCCGTGCACACCCGGACAACATCACACATCCTGACCGATGCGCAGTGTGGAGGGGGGACCCTGCAGTGCCCCCAGGGACACCTTGGTAATGATGGACACCCCACCTTGGCTGGGGACCTAACACTGCAGACAAGTGAAGGACAAAGCAGCCAGGGCACAGCAGGGCAAAGAGAACACACTTGGAGACACTCCCAGGTTCTGGGGACCAGGGTACCCTGCACCGCAGGACACCACAGGACCTCTTCTTGATAAGGATATTACTTCTAAGAACAAGAGAAGTACCTGACTTTCCTAACACGCACAGACACACAGAGTTAGACAAAGTGAGGAGACAGAGGAATATGTCCCAAATGAAAGAACGTGCCGAAACCACGACAAAAGATCAAAACAAAAACAGATGTAAATAATATGCCTGATAGAGAATTTAAAGCAATGATGATAAAGACACTCACTGGACATGAGAAGAGAGTGCAAGAAATAGTGAGACCCTTAACTAAGAAATAAAAAAATAACTAGAGATGAAGAACACAATAAATACAATTAAAAATGCATTAGAGGGGCACCTCGGTGGCTCGGTCAGTAAGGGCTCCAACTCTTTTTTTTTTTTTTTTTTAATGTTTTTATTTATTTTTGAGACAGAGAGAGACAGAGCATGCGCAGGAGAGGGACAGAGAGAGAGAGGGAGACACAGAATCCGAAGCAGTCTCCAGGCTCTGAAATCAAGAGCTGGGATATGGGGCACCTGGGTGGCTCAGTCGGTTGGGCATCTGACTTCAGCTCAGGTCATGATCTCATGGTCTGTGAGTTCAAGCCCCGCATGAGGCTCTGTGCTGACAGCTCAGAGCCTGGAGCTTGCTTCGGATTCTGTGTCTCCCTCTCTCTGCCCCTAGGCCCTGCTTGCACTCTGTCTCTCAAAAATAAATAAATAAATAAATAAATAAACAAACAAACAAACATTAAAAGATTTTTTAAAAAAGAAGACTACAAAGGTAAGAAACATAAAAGCAGTAAAAATGAGTATATCCACAAAAATCAGGGAAGGGATTCACAAAATAAGAGGATATAAAATATGACACCATATCCCTAAAGTGGGATGGAAAGGAGTAAAGAATGGGTTCAAACTTAAGTGACCATCAACCTAATATATACTGCTACATATAGAAGATGTTATATACAAACCTAATGGTAACCACAACTCAAAACCCAGTAATACACAGAAAAACAATAAAGAAAAAGAAATCCAAGTATACCATCTAAGAAATTGAGTGAATGAGAGCAAGAGAAGGATCAGAGAAAAACTACAAAAACAACTAAATACCAATAAATACGTATCTATCAACAACTATTTTCACTGTAAATGGACTAAATGCTCCAATCACAAAACACAGGTGACAAAATAGATACAAGAACAAGACCCATCTATATGCTACCTACGAGGACTCATTTCAGATCTAAAGACACCTGCAGATTGAAAATGTGGGAACAGGGAAACATCTGTAATGCAAATGGGTATCAAAAGAAAGCCACAGCAGCAATACTTATACTAGACAAAACAGACTTTAAAACAAGGACTGTGACAAAAGACAATGGAGGATACTGTGTTGAACAATCCAACAAGAAGATATAACTATTGTACATATTTATGCACAACATGAGAGCATTCAAGACATAAAACACTAACAAATATAGGGGCGCCTGGGTGGCTCAGTCGGTTAAGCGTCTGACTTCGGCTCAGGTCATGATCTCACAGTTCGTGAGTTCAAGCCCCGCGTCAGGCTCTGTGCTGACAGCTCAGAGCCTGGAGCCTGCTTCACATTCTGTGTCTCCCTCTCTCTCTGCCCCTTCCCTGCTCATGCTGTGTCTCTCTCTGTCTCAAAAATAAACATTAAAAAAAAACACTAACAAATATAAAGGAATTAATCGATAATAATACAGTAATAGCAGGGAATTTTAACACCCCACTTATATCAATACAGATTATCCAAGCAGAGGATCAACAAGGAAACAATAGCTTTGAATGACACACTGGATCAGATGTATTTAGCAGATATATTCAGAACATTCCAACCTAAAACAACAGAATACACATTCTTTTCAAGGGAACATGGAATATTCTCCAGAATCAATTACTTATCAGGCCACAAAACAAGTCTCAACAAATTCATAAAGATAAAAGTCATACCATCCATCCTTTCTGACAATACTATGAAACTAGAAGTCAACCACAAGAAAAAAAATCTAGAAAGAGCACACACTTATGAAAATTAAATAACATGCTATTAAATAATGACTGGAAAGGCTCCTGGGTGGCTCAGCCAGTTAAGCATCATCAACTGCTGATTTTAGCTCAGGTCAAGTTCTCACAGATCATGAGACTGAGCCCTGCATCAGACTCTGAGCTGAGTGTGGAGTCTGCTCAGGATTCTCTCTCTCCCTCTCTCTCTCTGTCCTTCTCCTGTGCTTATGCTCATGTGCTCTCTCACCTTCAAAATAACTATACTTTAAAAAAAAGTTTAAAAAAAGCAACAATGAATGAATCAACAGAGAAATCAAAGATGTAATAAAAAATTACAGGGACAGGAATAAAAATGAAAACACAACAGTCCAAAATCTTTTGGGATACAGCAAAGTGTTTCTAAGAGGGGAGTTTCTAGCAATACCAGTCTACCTCAAAAAGCAAGAAAAAAATCTCAATAAACTAACTTTATACCTAAAAGGGCTAAAAAAAAGAACAAACAAAACCAAAACCAACAGAAGAAAGAAAATGATAATGATTAGAGCAGAAATAAATTATATAGTAACTAAAAAATAAATACATAGATCAGCGAAACCAGGAGCGTGTTCTTTGAAGAGATCAACAAAATTAACAAACCTCTATCCAGACTCAGAGAGAGAGAGAGAGAGAGAGAGAGAGAGAGAGAGATCAAATGTTAGAAATGAAAGAGGAGAAATAAAAACACCACAGAAATACAAATGATTGTAAGACATTATTATAAAAAACTGTATGCCAACAAACTGGACACCCTAGAAGAAATGGAAAAATTCCTACAAATATATAAACTACCAAAACTGAAACAGGAGAAACAGAAAATTTGAACACCAAATTACTCCCCAAAACCAATGCCCAGGGCCAGATGGCTTCACAGGTGAATTCTATCAAACAATGAAAGAAGAGTTAATACCTATTCTTCTCAAACTAATCGAAAAAACAGAAAAGGAAGGAAAACTTCCAAATTCATTCTATGTAGCCAGCATTACCCTCATACCAAAACCAGAAAAAGATACTACAACAAAAGAGAGAGAGAGAGAGAGAGAGAGAGGGAGAGAGAGAGAGAGAGGTAAAGAAATATAGTCCAATATATCTCATGGACAAAGATGCAAAAATTCTCAACAAAATATTAGCAAACTAAATCCAACAATACATTTAAAAAATTATTCACCAAGATCAAGTGGGATTTATTGCCAGGACACAAGAGTGGTTCAATTTTCACAAATCAATCGACATGATACATGACATCAATAAGCGTAAGGATAAAAACCATATGATCATTTCAGTAGATGTAAAAAAAAAAAAAAAATTGGGTAAAGTACAACATCCATTCATGATTAAAAATCCCTCAACAAAGTAGGTTTAAAGGGGACATACCTCAACATTTCTTTGTCAGGACAAAGAGAAGGATGCCCACTCTTACCACTTTTATTATTCAACACAGTACTGGAAGTCCTAGCCAGAGATATCAGACAATAACAACGACAACAAAAAATTAAAGGCATCCAAATTGGTAAGGAAGAAACAAAATTTTCACTACTTGCAGATGACATAATACTATATAAAAAACCCTGAAGACTCCACCCAAAAAAAAAAAAAAAACAGTAGCATTGATAAATGAATTCAGTAAGGACATGGGATACAAAATCAATATACAGAAATCCATTGCTTTTTTGTACAATGAAGCAGCAGAAATACAAATTAAGGAAACAATCTCATTTACAACTGTACCAAAAAAATAAAATACCTAGGAAGAAATTTAACCAAAGGGGTGAAAAATCTGTACTAAAAACCTATAAAACATTGATGAAAGAAAGTAAAGACAACACAAAGAAATGGAAAGACATTCCATGTTCATGGATTTGGAGAAAAAATACTGTTAAAATATCCATACTACCCAAAGCAATATGCACATTTAATGCAATCTCTATCAAAATACCAACAGCATTGTTCACAGATCCAAAAGAAGCAATCCTAAAATTTGTATGGAACCAAAGCAAGCTTGAAAAAGGAAAAGAGAACTGCAGGTATCACAATTCCAGACTTCAAGTTACATTACGAAGCTGTAGTAACCATAACAATATGGTACTGGCATAAAAGCAGACACATTATCAATGTAACAGAATATAAAACACAGAAATAAACCCACAACCATATGGTTAATCTTTCATAATGCAGGAAAGAATATACAACGGGAAAAAGACGGTCTCTTCAACAAATGGTATTGGGAAAACTGGACAGCTACATGCAAAAGAATAAAATTGGACCACTTTCTTACACCATACACGAAAATAAACTCAAAATGGATCAAAGACCTAAATGTGAGATGTGAAACCATAACAATCCTAGGACAGACCACAGGCAGTTATTTCTCTGACACTGGTCATAGCAACATCTTTCTTGGTATGTCTCTCGAGGCAAGGGAAACAAAAGCAAAAAGAAACTACTGGGGCTACATCAAAATAAAAACCTTCTGTACAATGAAGGAACAATTAGCAAAACTAAAAGGTAAACCACTGAATGGGAGAAGATATTAGCAAATGACATATCTGATAAAGGATTATTATCTAATCTACATGAAGAATTTATACAACACCCAAAATGCAAACGATCCAATTAAAAAATGGGCATAAGAGACAGACATTTCTCCAATGAAGACATACAGAGGGCCAAGAGACACATGAAAAGATACTAAACACTGATCATCGGGGAAATGTAAATCAAAACCAAAGTGAGGTATCACTTCACACCTGTAGGAAAGGATAAAATAAAAAACCCAAGAAAGAACAAGTGTTGGTGAGGATGTGGAGAAAAAGGAGCCCTTTTTCAGTGCTGGTGGGAATGCAAACTGGTACAGCCACTGCAGAAAACAGTGCGGAGGTTCCTCAAAAAATTAAAAATAGGACTACCCTACAATCCAGCAATCGCACTCTGGGTACTCACCCAAAGACTACGAAAACACTAATTTGAAGGGACAGATGCACCCCTATGTTTACCACAGCATTATGTACAACAGCCAAACTATGGAAGCAGTTCAAGTGTCCATCCACAGATGATGGATAGAGAAGTTGTGCAATCGAATATTATTCAGCCATAAAAAAGAAAAATCTTGCCATCTGCAACAACACAGATGGAGCTAGAGACCACAGTACTAAGCAAAATCAGTCACAGAAAGACAAATACCATATGATTCCAATCATATGTGGAATTTAAGAAACAAAGTAAACAAACAAAGGCAGAAAAAAAAGAGAGAGAGAGAGAGAGAAACCAAAAAACAGACTCTGAACTATAGAGAACAAAAACACATGATCAGCAGAGGGGACATGGGAGGGGAGATTGGTGCAACAGGTGAAGGGGATTAAAAGTCCACTTTTCTTGATGAGCCCTAATATATGGAACTGTTGAACCATTCTATTGTACACGTGAAACTAATGTAACACTGTACACATGGAGATTGGAAGGAAAAAAGAAAAAAAAGACAAGAAGTAACAGGTGCTAGCAAGGACACAGAAAAAAGGCAGGCCTTGTACAATGCTGGTGGGACGGTAAACTGATGCAGCCATTATGGAAGACGGTACAAGCTTCTCAAAAAGTAAAACCAGACAGAACATATGGTCTAGTAATTCCAATTCTGGGTGTTTACACGATGTAAATGAAAATACTGGTTTGAAAATATATATGCACCCCTATATTCACTGCAGCATTATTTACAATGGCCAAGATAAGGAAGCAACCTAAGTGTCCAGTGAGAGATAAATGGATAAAGAAGATGTGGAATTTATACACAATGGAGTATTACTCGCCATAAAAAAGAATGAAATCTTGCCATTTGCAACAATCTAGAGAGTTGCACCTACAGAGTATTATACCGAGTGAAATAAGTCAGAGAACAAAAAGTACCATACAATTCTACTGATAGGTGGAATCCTAAAAAAACAAATGAACAAACCAACAAAAACAAAACCATTTGTCAATACAGAAAACAAATTGGAAGTTGCCAGAGGAAATAAAAGAGGATATGGGTGAAAGAGGTGAAGGAGATTAACAGGTACAAACTTTGAGCTTTAAAATAAATAAATCATGAGGTTAAAAAGTACACAGCACAGGGAATACAAACAGTAATTTCGTACAGTGACAGATAATAACTACACCTATCGTTGTGAGTGTTTTGTAATGTATGTAAATGTTGACTTCACTGTGTCATACAACTGAAACTAATATAGTATGTCACCTGTAATCCAATTAAAATTTTTAAATAAGTAAAATATAAATATCTTTGTTGAAATGTATTTTGTTTTCTACAAAAAGCAAACATTCCATCTACTGAGGGGCCAATTTTTTTAGCTGTTTTCTCCCATGAGCCAAATGAAACTGTATTGATCATCTAATTCTACTTATTACTCAAAATATTTATATGGAGCTGAACAGAAAGAAAAATCCAGAGCAGGGATGTCCAACAGAATTATAACATGAGCCATGTACGCATCGCCCACATCATTTGACATTCTCTGGTAGCCATATCTAAAAAGTAAAAGAAACATGAAAATAATTTTAATAATATACTTTACTGAACGCAAAATATCCAAAATATTATCAATTTATAATTTTCATGATAAAATTATTATTTTGTTTTGTGAATACAAAAAACTGCCAATGATGAATTTTATACTTTTATTTCATAAGAAGTCTTCAATATCCAGTGTGTATTTTACATTTACAGATTTTGGGTTGTTTTTATTATTATTTTCAAGTTAGTTAACATGCAGTGTAGTCTTGGCTTGAAGAGTGGAACCCAGGGATTCATTTATTACATATGACACCCAGTGCTCATCCTGAAAAGTGCCCTCCTTCATGCCCATCAACCATTTAACCCACCCCCACTGCCTCCTCCAGCAACCCTGTTTGTTCTCCATATTCAAGAGTCTCTTATGGCTTTCCTCCCCCTCTGTTTTTATCTTATTTTTCCTTCCCTGCTCCTAAGTCCATCTGTTGTGTTTCTCAAATTCCACACACGAGTAAAATCATATGGTATCTGTCTTCCTGACTGACTTATTTCACTTAGCATAATACCCTCCAGTTCCATCCATGTTGTTGCAAATAGCAAGATTTCATTCTTCTTCATCACTAATGGTCCACTTTGATGGACATTTGGACTCTTTCCATGATTTGGCTATTGTTGAAAGTGCTGCTATAAACACTGGGGTGCATGTGCCCCTTCAAATCAGAATTTTTGTATCCTATGGATCAGTGCCTTGTAGTATAATTACTGACTCTTAGGGTAGTTCTACTTTTAATATTTTGAGGAACCTCCATACTATTTTCCAGACTGTCTGCACCAGCTCGCATTCCCACCAACAGTGTAAAAGGGTTCCTCTTTCTCCACATCCTAGTCAACATCTGTTGTTGCCTGAGTTGTTAATATTAGTCATTCTGACAGGTGTGAGGTGGTATCTCATTGTGGTTTTTATTTGTATTACCCTGATGATGAGTGATGTTGAGTATCTTTTCATTGGTCTGTAGGCCACTTTTCTTAGGAAAAGTGTCCATTCATGGCTTCTGCCCATTTCTTCACTGGATTATTTGGGGGGGGGGGTGGTGGTGAGTCTGCTAAGTTGTTTATAGATTTTGGATACTAACCCTTTATCTGATATGTCACTCGCAAATATCTTCTCCCATTCTGTCTGTTGCCTTTTAGTTGACTGTGTGCCTTGGGGGGCAGAAGCTTTGTATCTTGATGAGGACCCAATACTCCTTTTTGCTTTTACTTCCCTTGTCTCTGAAGACATATCAAGTAAGAAGCTGCTGCAGCAGAGGTCAAAGATGGATTTTGTAGGATTTTGATGGTTTCCTGTCTCACATTTAAGTCTTTCATCCATTTTGAGTTTATTTTTGTGAATGGTGTAAGAAAGTAGTCCATGTTCATTTTTCTGCATGTCGCTGTCCAGTTTTCCCAGAACCACCTGCTGAAGAGACTGGCTTTATTCCATTGGATATTCTTTCCTGCTTTGTCAAAGCTTAGTTGGTCATATGTGTGTGGGTCCAGTTCTGGCTTCTCTATTCCGTTCCATTGGTCTGTGTGTCTATCTTTGGGTCAATACCATACTGTCTTGATAATTACAGCTTTGTAACAGAGGTAAAGTCTGGGATTGTGATGCCTCCAGCTTTGGTTTTCTTTTTCAACATTACTTTGGCTATTCGGAGTCTTTTGTGGTTCCATACAAATTTTAGGATTGTTTGTTCTAGCTCTACATTCACAGAATTCCTTAATTCAGAAAAGCCACCTGTCAATTGCTCAATAGTCACAAGTGGCTATTAGCTACCAAAATTTATAGTCCAGCTTTACAATGACAGAACTGAATAATAATTATTGAACAGAGAAATGGAATGTGGGATATCAAAATCATATCTGTATTCATTCTACTAGGCTATACAGAAAACAAACTTGACTATACATTTTAACAGTGTACCCCACAACGTTTTACTGCTCTGGTGGCAGCATGTAAGCGGGCTCTTAATACATTCTGATAATAAAAGCTTTTCACTGTTAGACCCCTCTTCCTCCTAACTTCTGTCGTGTTTTATTCCATCCTCTGTAGACTGGGGCCAAGTATCCCACTGGTCATCATTCCCTCTTCCCTTCAGGCTAAATTTGTTCCTTTTATATGAAGACAGCGAAATAAGGTCCATAAATTACATCAATTGTAAATCAAAGAGACGGATCCAGTGAAAGTGACTTTTCCTCATATATAATGAGCTAACCACAGAGCTATTTTCATGGATAAAGAAATGTTCACTGTTTATACCTAAGGACTTTTAGAGATGAGAACATAAATGTCAAAAAGCATGTCTACAAAACGTTTTAGGTTGGAGGCATCCAGGTGGCTCAGTCGGTTAAGCATGTGACTCTTGATTTTGGCTCAGGTCAGGTCACAATCTCACGGTTCATGGGATCAAGCCCTATGGTGGGCTCTGTGCTGTCAGCATGGAACCTGCTTGGGATTCTCTTTCTCTCTGTCCCTCCCCCCATACATCCCTCCCTCCTTCTCTCTCTCTCTCCCCCCCATCCCTCCCTCCCTCCCTCTCAAAATGAACATTTTAAAAATGCTCTAATTTCAGGAAACTCTGCATCACTGCTCTCCTTCTTCACACTTCTCTTCCTGTGGCTACTGTCCTGCTGATCTCTCTCTAGTCCTCAATAGTTACAGCCCCAGCTGTTAATTACAGTGAAAAGTCTAAAGCTTAGAGTATTTCTGCCACGTGTGTACCGAGGAGGGTACCTCCTTGCCTAAAATTCATATGTAATGACAACCAATAGGATCTGCCACCCAACATGGGACAGTCCCTGTGTGTCTCAAGGGAAGGGAGGAAGGCAGGGAGGAAGGTGGGAAGGAAGGGAGGAAGGAGGGAGGAAAGGAAGGAAGAGAGGAGGGGAGGAAGGTAGGAGAGAAGGAAGGGAGGGGAGGAGAGGAGGGAGGGAGAAGGAAAGGACAAGCATGGTCCCAAAGTTCCATCCTTTCAGTCCGCGTATCCCACACCAAGAAGCAGCACAGAAGCGTCAGAGCTCAGCCTCTGACGTCACACTTGTGTAGCTGTGAATCCGTGGTGCTTACCTCTCCTTATATTAGACGTTCGCCCTGACTGCTCCACGCCTCATCTCCCCACGAGAGAAACTGAGAAGGCAGGGCGCTCTCTTCAGAGCACTGTGGGGAAGACTTAACAAGAGACCACGTGCCAGGCACTCACAACTGCCGGCACGAGGCCGATGCCTGGCTTGTGGCCGTCGCCGTGGTCACCTGGAGGGCCTGTCTTCCCCGGAGGACGGTGCAGCTCTCCGTGCCTGGCCTGTGGCCATCGCCGTGGTCACCTGGAGGGCCTGTCTTCCCCGGAGGACGGTGCAGCTCTCCGGGCCTGGCCTGTGGCCATCGCCGTGGTCACCTGGAGGGCCTGTCTTCCCCGGAGGACGGTGCAGCTCTCCGGGCCTGGCCTGTGGCCATCCCGTGGTCACCTAGAGGGCCTGTCTTCCCCAGAGGACGGTGCAGCTCTCCGGGCCTGGCCTGTGGCCATCGCCGTGGTCACCTGGAGGGCCTGTCTTCCCCGGAGGACGGTGCAGCTCTCCGGGCCTGGCCTGTGGCCATCCCGTGGTCACCTAGAGGGCCTGTCTTCCCCGGAGGACAGTGCAGCTCTCCGGGCCTGGCCTGTGGCCGTCGCCGTGGTCACCTGGAGGGCCTGTCTTCCCCGGAGGACGGTGCAGCTCTCCGGGCCTGGCCTGTGGCCGTCGCCGTGGTCACCTGGAGGGCCTGTCTTCCCCGGAGGACGGTGCAGCTCTCCGGGCCTGGCCTGTGGCCATCCCGTGGTCACCTAGAGGGCCTGTCTTCCCCGGAGGACGGTGCAGCTCTCCGGGCCTGGCCTGTGGCCGTCGCCGTGGTCACCTGGAGGGCCTGTCTTCCCCGGAGGACGGTGCAGCTCTCCGGGCCTGGCCTGTGGCTGTCGCCGTGGTCACCTGGAGGGCCTGTCTTCCCCGGAGGACGGTGCAGCTCTCCGGGCCTGGCCTGTGGCCATCCCGTGGTCACCTAGAGGGCCTGTCTTCCCCAGAGGACGGTGCAGCTCTCCGGGCCTGGCCTGTGGCCATCGCCGTGGTCACCTGGAGGGCCTGTCTTCCCCGGAGGACGGTGCAGCTCTCCGGGCCTCCTGGCTGTGAATGGGAGCCCACACATTTCACAGCACGCACGGCCGGCAGTGTGCTTCTATCTGCTGCACTTCCAGCAGACAACAAGACGTCTGGGCAGAGGGAACAGCACCAGTGAGCACGAGAAAAAGATGTACTTTAAGGGCGTTTCTGTCCAGCAGCTACGAGAAGAGACAGACTCCTCTGTGTGAGTGGAACGAGGTCAAGGTGCACACAGGCTAGGGGACACACGGCGTCTCCTCGAGGGGGGGCAGGATCGCGGCGAGGGCCGGTCTCTGGCATCAGATGCCGTTCACCTTCTTCACGTTCCAGCCACCAAAGGGCTGCGATTCTATTGCCGCTGCTTCTCTCCAGCCTCTCCTCTTACCCTGATCTGCTTCCCTGAAACCCACTTTGGGTGATTTGGCTCCAGAAGGAGGCTATTCTGCTTGTGATGCTTCAGACGTTCTTTTGGAACGGTGAGAGCAACATTCTCGCTCCAGAACAAGAAGTGACATCTCGCAAAAGGGGCCAGGCGGGCGCACGTGAGCATTGCCGCACCGGGACCAGGGACGCCATCCTGAGTGTCAACCTCCACGGTGCTCTTTCTGTCTGGCAGTTTTCAGAAAGCACCTACCTTACTTTCTCATTATTAGCAGCTGAGAGAAACTTCCAACGTCCTCCTATCATTGCTTTCCCTCATCTGAGTTTCAATCAACAAGAGGAACAGAGAGAAGAGAATCGTGGGCCTCATGTGAGCACTTTCCCATGTCAGCCATCGTGCTAGTGGGCACGGAAACACAAAGACACAGGTCTGCCTGGACACTGAGAGTTCAGAAGAGGACACCAGCACATACATCAATACGGCACAATGAAACATAGTGAGCGTCACAAAAAGGTTCATAGAAAGTAGTGACACAGCACGGGGTAGAAGACATTCTGTATCTGGGAAGAAGGTGGGGGTTGGTAACTGTGCCCTCCTGAAAAAGAACCCAGACGTTACTCTTGGGGGTTGTGAAATCAAGGATGGGTTCTCTTGTTACGAAGAGAAAATTTGCTTGCTGACCTAGGATAACTGAGAATATTTTTTAACACAGAACCAACTCAACCATCTGAAAATTTCAAAAATTAAAACGTAAAAGTGATACGGCTTCACATAATAGGCATACATGCATACATGCTTACATGTACACCAACCGAAAACAATCCACACCAAAAATTACTTGAGATTTTCTATGTTATGAATGTCATAATGGATCTACGACATGGTGAGAATTCAAACAGGAAATCAGATGAAGAATGAAGTCTTAGGCGGAGGGCTGGGACGGCAGGGACGCAGACCTCACCATGCAAGTTTTCTGTGCAGCACAGCGGTGAGTAAATGGGCTTCAATCAAGTGCCCACAATTTGCAAAGGCCTGCAAACCTGAGTGAGGCACAAAGATAGGAATAATTAGGCTAGGAGGAATTGGGGAAAGAAAATTGTCCATCATCAAGCCTGGGAAACACGTGAAGCAGGAGGATTTATTTTTTCTTCGCCTGAGACTTTAATGTTATACCCTGCGTAGATCACTTTTACAGGTTCCGAATGAGGAAGCGTCCACCTTCTGACTGCAGAGGCTGTGGCTGCTAAATGTACACATTCATATGAACAACACACACATGCACACACACACACATACCCCAGAGGGGAATGCAGATGAAATGGGCGGAAAGACTTTGCTCCTGCGATTCTGGGGCAATGCTCAGGGCATCACTTAGGAGAAGCAGCGGGGCCGGGTGGCCCAACTGATGCACCTCATATGGTTCCCCCAGCAGCTCCTACAGAAGCCTCTCTCGCCTGTGTAGACCAACCATGGATGTGGGCCTACTAACAGGAGGAAACGAAGAGCAGAGCACTGACTGACCCCGAAATCTGTTTTCCACTATCCGTTTGCCTGGCCTTCATGACTTTGATCTCTCCGTAGCCTCTTTTATAAAACACTCTCAAGGCCGTTCTTCATAAAGTTGTGTGTCTGCACACACACACACAGGCACTTTAAAGACACCGGACGCACGCAAGAAACCCCCATAAAATAACCTGTGTGCAGAGAGAATGAACTCAAACAGCACCTTGTCCCTTGGGTTTCATCCTGCTCACAGGACCAAGTCACTGAGGAAGAAACCCTCAATGTCCTGCACATCAATTTCTGGGTCACATTTCCGAAGAGCCAAACTTCAGAGCATCTTCTCGGAAGGCGCAGACAACCGTCTGGTGTTGGGGAACTGCTGCTCTCCCTCAGGTACGTGCCAAACCGTGGCCGATGTCAAAGTGGCAGGGCTGGGGCTGCTCCCAGGGGGGGAGGGGTGGCGAGGGGCTGCTGTGCTGGGAGACAGGAAGAACCGAGGCTGCCGTCTACTCACGTCCCGGGTTATGGGAGAAGGAGGCAGGACATGAGAGCAGCCACCGTACAAAGGCAGCAAGCTCCGTGTCCTGCCTTCTCCATCCCCCCCGACTCCAGTTTGCAGGGACTCCAAGGGAAGAATAAACGAGTGAACTATTGTTTATCGCGGCAATCCTTAGGATGCATAAAACTATTTCTGAATTGCTCCCATTCACCAAATGAGCAGAGCCTTCTGGGGATGTACAGAGTGGTTTCGTTCAATGGGTTTTTAGAAGACCTAAAGGTATTGGAGAAGTTCCAGCGACTATTAATATCACGTCTCTTTCTGTGGTTCACAATAGTTACTTCTTGATGAATCCCTGATTACTGGTGGCCCATGAAGCCATCACAGATACGTGCTCCCGTCTGCCTTGCCCCCGAAGACTTTTACAATCACCCCATTTGCTCTTTGACCATTCATGCCATAGTCTGCACAGTGAGGAGGAGGTCATCCGACCATCAAGCCCGGGTTAGGCCTTCCACGCGGACACGTTTATGTAAACGCTGGTTTCTAGAGTTTTGTACCTGGAGGAACAGATGGTGGAAGACAAGCCAGAAAGAAATGGGCTGCAAACGCAGGCGGGGTCAGATCAGGTCGGCTCCCGGACACCACGACAGGCGACTCCTGGATCTTCCACACTCTCTGTTCCCACGTATGCCGTCACGTGTTCCACACCCAAGCGCAGAGGAAGGATGCCAGCTAGAACCAAGGGAGGCAGGCAGACTCAGGCAGCAGCCTGGACCACGACCAACACAGGGAGGAGTAGCGTGTGACAGGTTCCCCTTCCCGTCACCGTCACCACCAGCCCGGCGAGCACGCTTGTCGCTATGGCTCACGGACACCTTTTTCTTTTCAGATCACATTCTCTTTATGGTCACGTGAAGTTAAATGTTCAATGCTAGTTCTCATAATGTCATCACAAATTATTTCACTGATGAATGTCAGCATTTGAACTGTGAATTCAATTGTATTGATCTCTGTTATGAAACTGAATGCTTTAAAAATGAACCATCAGAGCAGAAACAGAACTGTAACAGTTTATACCCATTCCTAAGCCATTTACTCATTTGATCACCTAATATCCACTGCATGTCTCCAGTGGGTATGGCATGATCGAGGCCTTCAGGGCACAAAGATGCGTCATACAAGGCTCCTGTCCTCAAGGAACTAGGACCGGGAACTGCCCGGTATGGAGGGGCAGGTGCCCAAGTCAGGAAGTTTAATATCAACCTGAGCTTAACACGCCCTCCAAGAGATTCAAGCCAGCCTCTTCAGAAGGCCACTGACAACAATGTTTTATCACGATGGCATCAAATCTGGTATCCAGCAGTTCATAAATGTCTAGACATTATGGAATTCCTATAGGAAATAAACGCAGAGCCAGAACGCCCAGGCTATGAAAGGTCAGGAAACACACACTTCACAAAGTATTTTTTTCAGACACATCTGCAAACATTTGCCAAAAGTGATATATTAAAGTATATACTTTTATCTATTCACAGATTTTAACTGTGTGGCTTCTTGGCCTAGAAAATCCAACCGAACTGTTACTGTAATTTACTTACACAGCTGTGAACAAGAGCTAATTTTTAAAAAAGCTTCAGTGGGACAGACTTTAACGGTCTGCATGGACTGAGCTGAGCAGGGACGCTCAAAGCCAAGTCCTTCTTGAGGGGGCACCACCAGCCTTGACTAAGAGGCCTCTCTCTCTGAGGGTGACTCTGCAGAAGGTTGGGCCACGGCCAAACCTGACTGCAAATGAGCTCTCTTACCTCCTTCCCTTGTCCAAACATAACTGTTTCTGAAGTGTTATAAATGCTCTCACTGGAAAACCCCCAAATTTCAGCCTAACACACCAAATGTTAATGTTTTGCTCACTTGATGGACCCGTGTGAGCGTTTCTCATTTGCAGACAGCTCTTCCCACATGGTGGCTCCCCCACTTCCCAGAACCACCAGGGTCTGCCACAAGAGTTGGCTGGAGAGCGAGCGACGCGACAGAAGCGCACGGAACGTTCATGTGGTTCACCCTGAAAGGTGCCACACCTCGCTTCTGGGCAACTTCCAGCAGCTGGAACATGGCGTAAGGCCACAGCTAACGGCAAGGGAGGCTCAACAAAGGAATGTGATTGTAAGGGAAGGACTGTAAGAAGAGGAGACAGGCTTGTGACCAATGAACAGCTTCAGCCACACAAAGGACCACACACCCTCCTCTAAAAATAACCTCTGGTAATCATTTATAGTTTCTCAGCCATCACAAAGAATGCGATCTCAGGGCCCCTGGGTGGCCCAGTCAGTTAAGCATCTGACTTTGCCTCTGGTCATGGTTCGTGGGTTCTAGTCCCATGTTGGGCTCTGCGCTGAGAGCATGGAGCCTGCTTGGGATCCCCTCTCTCTGCCTCTCCCCCAACTAGCTTTTGTACGTCCAAGTGTGCACGTGCTCTCTCTCTCAAAAGTAAATAAATAAACTTAAAAAAAAAAAAAAAAAAAAGGATGAGATCTTCCCATTTGCAACAACATGGATAGACCAAGAGGGCATTATGCTAAGTGCACTAAGTCAGACAAAGACACACACTGTGTGATTTCACTTATATGTGGAATCTGAAAAACAAAACCCAACACATAAAACAAAACAAAGACTCAGATACAGGAAACAAACTGGTGGTTATGACAAGGGGGAGGGGGTGGAAAGATGGGTTAAATAGATGAAGAGGAATTAAGAGGTACAAACCTACAGTTATAAAATAAGTAAGTCAGGGGCACCTGGGTGGCTTGGTCGGTTGAGTGTCCAACTTCAGCTCAGGTCACAATCTCACAGTTCGTGAGTTCGAGCCCACATCAGGCTCTGTGCTGACAGCTCACAGCCTGCAGCCTGCCTCGGATTCTGTGTCTCCCTCTCTCTGTGCCCCTCCCCAGCTTGCTCTCTCTCTCTTTCTCTCAAAAATAAATAAAACATTAAAGCAAAATAAGTCATGGAGATGAAAAGTACAGTACAAGGAACATAGTCAATAATATACTACTAACTTTATACGGTAACAGTGGTAACTAGATTTACCAAGGAATCAGTGCATAATGTATGAAAATATCAAATCCCTGTGATCCATACCTGAAACTAACAGGATATTGTACATCAGTTACACCTCATAAAAAAAAAAAATTTACACCTGATATGTTAAGTTAGACTAGTTTCCCATTTAAATGCAATAAAATCATGTTTATATTTAGTGTACAGAGATAATTACTTGCATAAGGGGAAAACAAGAATTCTTTTGGATAGCAACAACTTTATTTTGCTTAATTATTTTGATTGTAGCGTTGAAGGACAATATGTGTATATCTGGAAGGCCTGTATGTTTTTAAAAAACACAGCTGGTCGTCTGACACTGGAGTTTACCACTGTGAATGTACCACTGTGACAGGTACTACAGTCTGGCTCTCCTGTCCCCATTCCCAATCACCTCTTCCTTGCTGTCCTTTGTAGCAGACCCTGAAAAGGTAACAACTGACCATCCCAGGATCATCGGAGGCTGAAGACTGCAAAGTGGCCCATCCATGATGGATTAGAGTTCAGAGAAAGACTGCTTTCCTGACACGGGAACCACTCTCCCCTCTACTCTTCCATTTCCTCTTTGAACTTCCAGAAAGACAGTGTCTATACCGGCACTGCCATTGTGTCACCAAGAGGGAGGAGGCACAGAGCTGCAGAGAATTCAGCCCTGTTACTCTCAGGCCACTGAGGCAAGGCCAGCAGCCGTCCACATCTACACTGTGCTTCATGTGAGAAAACCGAAGCCCCTGTGGCCATTTAAACCCAAGTATGTCGTCTACTGCTAACAGTCACACTACTCACTTCAATAAGCACCGATAGCCACTTTGGAGCCACATCTCCTTGGAGACCCAGGGAACCTCCGTGAAACCCAATACTCTCACCTTTAAAATGGACATAAAAATATCTACATCACAGAACTGCTAACATTATATAAAGTGAACATGTTTAAAAAAGGAGAAAGGGCTATTTTAGTACTTTTTTATTTTTAGCACTGTTATCATGTTCAGTACATGAAGAGTGCCCCCAGCATGCATCTTGTTTACTGAAACTTTAATGATAAAAAATAAGCAAGGAATGTTAATTCCTTTTTATTCTATATTCTAAAATTTAGATAACGAAACAGACCATCTCACCCTCCTATATAGGTGACTATTAAACTTGAACTTGTGTGACAAGTATTCCTTCTATCACTGCATCGTGGTATGAAATATTAAAGATGTGCTGTCTTCTTTTTATTTTTTGCTTTAAGAGAAAGGACTCAGATGTGATTATGGAGATTTAAAAGAGGTAAATTTCACTTAATATTTACTTGTCTTTAAATAAAATTGGAGAGAAAACCCAGATGACCTGGGGTATGGCAATGACTTTTATTCAATACAACACCACCAAACCTGTGATCCACAAAATAAATAATTGATAAAATGGACTTCATTAAAATTATAAACTTCTGCTCTGAGAAAGACAATGTCAAGAGAATGAGAAGATAAGCTAGAGACCGGGAAAAGAATTTGCAGAACGCACATCTGAAAAAGGACTCTTTGCAAAATATACCAAGAACTCTTGAAATTCAACAATAAGAAAACAACCCAATAAACACTGGGCCGAAGACCTTAACAGACGCCTCACCAAAGAAGACCCACAGATGACAAAGAAGCATATGAAAAGATGCTCCACGTCTTATGTCATCAGGGAAATGGAAATAAAAACAACAATCAGATGCCACCACACACCTATGAGGACAACCAAAATCCACAACACTGACAATACACACACCAGTGAGGATGTGGAGCAATGCAACTCTCACTGCCGATGGGAATGAGAATGGTACCAACACTCTGGAAGACAATGTGGCAATTTCTTACGAAACCAAAGATGCCCTTACCATCTGGTTCAATCATCACACTTCTCGGTATTCACCCAACAGACCTGAAAACATATTTTCACACAAAAACCTGTACACAAATGATTACGGCAGCTTTACTCGTGATCGCCAAACCTTGAAAGCAACCAAGAAGTCCTTCAGTAAATGAGTGATACATCCATTTAGTGGAGTATTATTCTACACTAAAAAGAGAGGGGCTACAAAGCCCTAAAAAGGCATGGAAGAGGCTTAAAAGCATATTATCAAGAGAATGAAGCCAATCTGAAAAGGCTACATACTGTATGGTTCCAGCTAAGTGACATTACAGAGAAAGCGAAACTATGGAGACACAGATCTCCTGACGAAGGTCAGTGACTGCCAGTGTGGAACAGGGGAATGAACAGGTGGAGCACAGAAGACTTTTAGGGCAGAAGTACTCCATGGGACACCATAACGATGGATACATGTCACTTACATGCTTGTCCAAACCCACAGAATGTACAACACCAAGAATGAGCCTTACAGTAACCTATGACATTTCAATGTGTATACATCAACTGTAATAGACATATTGCTCTAGTGGGGGATGTTGACAATGGGCAAGTCTACGCATGTGTGGGAGAGGTGGCATATTGTCAATCTCTGTACCTGCCCCTCAATTTTGCTGTGAATCTAAAACCGCTCTAAAAAATTGTGTTAAAAAATAAGAGTATCTTTTTGCTGTTGTTACTTTTTTTCAACCAGAACTGGAACTTGCCCAATTAATTTGGAAAATCAATTCTTATCTGATCACAAGTCTAAAATAATTTGGCACTGCTAAAGGCTTGACAACTAAAGAAACATTGGGGACTTTATTCCCATGCGTTCTGGGGATAATTGTTTCCTAGCTATAATTCTCAAATGGCTAATTGCTTAAGAAAAAAATATGGTCAAGGGAGAACGTTATCCAAGGTTTTAGGAGAGAAAAGGGACCAAATATTGGTGAACGTCAGAGGTGGTAAGGAGCTGGAGGAGAAGAAATGAACACAAATTTAACATTAATCTTTTATATTTTTCAAGATTGCTTCTATACTTGGTAAAATCTGAATATTAAAGATATAATCCTTGTTAATTAGTTTTTTAATACTTCCAAGGGCTCAGCCATACTATCTTTGCCTTAGGGTATAATTCAATCAGAAATTTGCACAGCAGCTTATCGCTGTCCACATGACAATTCCTTCCATTATTCTGACTCTTCTAACAACCACTCAAATAATTAGTATTTTCTTTTAATGATTATGATTCATAAGGGGTGTGTGAGTGCGTGTGTGTGCTTATTACCATCCCAAGTAGAGCTCAGAGAAATATTCAGAATTTAGCATGCACCACAACTCCGACCATTCTGTTGCCTGAATCCTGGCATCCTGAACATTCATGTCCTAGGTCTACTTTCGATGGCCAACATCTATAACCTGCACCCTTTCACTCAGTTGATACCCACCTAGCGTCAACGAGAGGCCATGTGACTCAGCACAGGACAAGGGGATCTTGCGCCTGCCCTCGTGAATCTAACATGTAGCCTCAAATGAAAAACAGTTCCCCAAACATACCATCCTCTTCTCCAATCACTTAGAGATAGGACACTCGCCCTTCATCGGAGAGAGAGTGAATGGGCTTTTAAAAGATAAAGCAGCTTTAGAAATGCTAAGGGTTAAAGCCTCCCTTCCAACCTCAAAGGTTCTATTATCTCTCTCTGCATAAAGAGGATTAAGCCACCCCTCGCCCTTCCTAGCACCTGTCTTCACACCACCACACACACATAAAACACAGGAACTGTTAAGATCAAGGACTTGAGAGTCACAAACTCTTGAATCTTGCTGTGAGAGCTTGAACACCTTATTTAACACTTTGAGTCTCAATTTTTATTATGAAACTGGAACAATAATAGTATCTATTTCACAGGGGTCTCAGAAAACCTGTAAAAGCTACCTAAGGTCACCTGACTTGAGAATACCACAAACTAGAAACTTTAGATCAAGACAAACATAACCCTTAAACCTGACCATACCATTTGGCTAATTGATGGCTTGGCATAAGAAAAAGGGAAAATACAATGAGAACAGAAGAAGAGGGAAAATTAAAAATAAATTTTACAAAATGGAATGGTGGACTGCATGAATTGACTAAGATACACAAGGACAGTGAGGAGTCTTGCTGAGATGTAATCGGATACTATCAAAACCACCACCACAGACGATGTTGACACTATTCACTGTTCTCCCCGGATCCAATGGTCAGTGGTGGCTCGGAAGGTGAAGAAAGTGTGTCGTCACCGAAAAGGACAGAGTTCTCATACATGCTGTTTATATGAAGTTTACTGGCACCCTTTGTTCATGGCCACACGGACCCATCTCCACTCAAACTTTCATTCCCAACTAAAATGATTCCTTTGGTAGGAACAGCAATTTCTTCTGCCAGTAAAAATAGAAAACAAGGAAGACGACAGGAAAAGACAACTCAGAGCATTTTTAAAAACTTAACTCCGCACAATTGTAGGGAGCCAAGGTATCATCATCATTAGCTTCGTCAGCAGTAAAAGAGAGACATGTGTGCTGAAAACTTTTACACACTGTGTTCTCTTGGACTGAGTGGAAGATTACCCTAATAGCTGAGTATTGGGATTTTTTTAAAGATGGAAACCCATAAAGAGGTGCTTGCTGGACATTTCAAATTTTGATTTAACATAGTTTTCAAATTTCCCGGAATACTAAAGCCTTCAATACACGGTCATTCCAAAAACAGCAGAATGTCATTAAAATGCCTGGAGTTAAAGACAAAGCTTCCACTGTGGAGACAAAAGAAAAAGAAATGGATTAAATATGAAGGTACACAAGAGGGTCAGCAACTGGTCTTTTCATAGAAAACAAAACAACTGGTAAAACTGAGAGACTGTTTACTTTTTTATGCTTTAAATGTCACTACTCTACTGTGTACAAGTATAAAAGTAAGCAAATGAGCTGGGCATCCTTAGGTATGATTTATGGGGCTCTGGAAAAGCTATTCTGTAAATATATATATACGCCTAGCCTATATATCTCATGCCTAGCCTAGTCTTTTCTGAGGTGTCAATTCCTTTTAAAATACAGACACCTCCGAAGAGTAAGTTATCTTAAGAAACTTGGAGCCCTTCACTTATAATAGACATGAGTTTAATGTGTGGCTTCGTCTCTAAACCACTAGCCAAGAGGGGATGTAGTTGAGGAAGAAGGAAGAAAAAGGAATTCTGGGGCAGACTCCAGAACCTCAATCGGAAAAGGGCCGTGCAAGGTCATTAAACACCTGGACGGGGAATACTGGGAAGAGAAGAAAAAAGAAAGACAAAAGCAGAGGAGAATGAGAAACATGACCCCCAGGCTGCCAGTATTTCCATTTCATCCCACGTGGCACATCCACACCATGTGAGAAAGGAAGTTTCCCATCCTTTTGGTTAGAACACAGCACAGATGGGCAGAGTTGATCCACAGCAGCTCAGTGGCAATGGACGAGCCAAATGGTAAACAGGACTCTAATCTACAAAGGCCGTTACATAGTTAAACCAAATTCTGAGCCACATTCTTTCTCCTGTAGTCTGGAACCTTGTGGCTTACAGGACGTATTCTGGGACGTAAGATCTGCTGTGATTTCATTGTTACCACGTGGACTGGAGGATCTTAATACATGGTACCAGGCACCAGAAATAGAGAATGGGTGCATTCAAGAGTGAAGGTAAGATCCTGGCTTCAGAGGGTACAGAAATACAAGTAAGCTCCCATCTTCCAGAACAAATCCATTCTTCCCAGGATCAAGAGAATTAAAACTCTCTCTTCATCTACCAAATTTACCAATGAGGAAACCAAAGCATAGAAAAGTGATAGGACTTGCTTAAGGTAAGACTCCTAGACGAAGGCAGGGCAGAGGTCAACATCTACTGCCCCAGTCAAGTGTTCACATGTTGACTTTTCTCAGAAGGCTTCTAGGAAAGGAGCCAGAAGAAATCTTTGGCAGAACACCTCTGCAGAACTTAGTTCTATCTAGTATCAAACAAAGAAAGCTTAATTCTCTCTTGATATATTTTCAAGTATTTGAATCAGTCACTGAATTTCTTAAAATATAAAATATTTACCCTCCTGCAGATAACAAGACTAGCTCATCAGAGTTTGTAACCAGTGACACACTATCCAAGAGAAAAGGAAAAAAAATAAAAAGGCAAGGAGTAAAATCACAGTGAAGTTAGAAGACAGAACCCAGAGTCCAAGAATAATATGAAACTTACACGTCTTGAGAAAGCATATTTTAATGGAAGGGGCTAAGGATGTTGAGTCCAGAGACAAATCTTAATGCCAATTCAATATAATCAATGTGAAAGACCTGCCTTAGTCTCTCTCTCATAAAGACTTCTCTTCTTATAAAATAATAAGAGTCCTAATTTGTTTGTGTATATACATTCCTCTGAGTGATGGAGGAAAAATGACCTGATAGGCAAGTCTGTCCACCGACCAGCACCTGAACTGGCTTCCAAGGGCTGGCACTAAAAGAAAACCAGAAGACAAGTCTAAGTCCGAGGCCATGAGCCAAACTCCAGGAAGGCCAAGTATCAACACCAGAGGGCCAAAAACAGAATGACAGCTAGATTCCCAGTGTTAAGCCAAGGTTTGTAGTCACAGAAAGACTCATAGGAAATGCAGGATGAGGGAAATGCGAAAAGAATCCAAGGAAATTACCTAGGAGTTTCTATAACTTTCTTTTTCTGGCGGTGGGTGAGTTTTCTGCAGCTAAGGAGGGAATAATATATATACGCATATTATACATTATATTATATTACGTAATATATTATTACATTATATTTTATATTCTGAACTTCTATTTTATATATTATATAATAAACATCTAACATATTGTCATAGCAACTGTACTTCATGTCATAATTTATCAAAAATGGATATGCTATATTAGCTGATACATTCCAATTAAACATTACCACACTGGACAGGATTATTAGGTTATCAATACAGGTGCAGGAAGGACAAGAAAGAAAGGTCACTACCTGTCAGTAAGCAGATGTAAACCAAGAAAAATCCTAACACATAGGGTCAACTTACCACATCTCTTCCTTCCATTAAATTATCTAAATGCCAAACTCCGCATGAGAATTAATTTTCAGAGAGGAGCTAATACGACTGTGCACAACATTAAGTGGGGACACAAATAGCAACGTTTATGGAAAAGGTGAGAGAAACGTCATTTGCAGGATTCCCCAGAGACTCTCCCCTTGAAGACTACTGCTAAGTGCTGATGATCCCCCCCACAAAGATCTCCACTTTTCGTGACACAAGGATGTGAAAGACAGATGCCCTATTCCCAGAGACCAATATAAGAAAGAGACATAAATCAGGTATCATAACATTTTTTATCTTTGTTATCATGAAATTAATAATACAGTTATAGGATTTTGGTAAAGAAACCTTTAAGGCAAATTTACCTCTAATAGTTCCTTGGGTGTCCGTGGCATCTAAAAGTTGTTATGAGTACAATATATATTTGAAGTAAGCAACTACTCAGTTAACAAATATTTTTTGGTCATTCTGTGTATGTGGCAATGTCCCAGACAATGAGGTAGAGACAGGGATAAATACATTTCCAACACATTGAATCAATTTAACCAATTTCCTAGTCCATTTGGGCTACTATAACAAAATACCATAGACAAAGTGGCTTAAAAAAGAACTTTGGGGGTGCCTGGGTGACTCAGTAGGTTGAGTGTCCAACTCTTGATTTTGGCTCAGGTCACCACCTCATGGTTTATGGGACTGAGCCCCACATCAGGCTCTGTGTTGAGAGTGTGGGGCATGCTTGGGATTCATATTCTCTCCCTCTCTCTTTCTCTCTCTCTATCCCCTTACTTCTCTCTCTCTCTCTCCCTGCCTCTTTCTTTCTCGCTCTCTCAAAAGAAATAAACTTAAAAAAAGAGACAGCAATTTATTTCTCACAATTCTAGAGTCTAGGAAACATAAAATCAAGGCACCGGCAGGTTCAGTGTCTGGTGAGGGATGGGTTTCCAGTTGTAGAAACACAGCCGTGTTTATGCTGTGTCCTCACACGGCACAGCCGGCAAGGGTACCCTCTGAGGCCTCCTTTAGAAGGACAGTAATCCCATCCATAGGGGCCCTGCCCTTCATGACCTGATCACCTCCCGAATACCTAATACCGTCACCTCGGGGGTTACGATGTCAACATAGGAATTTGGGGGTTGGGGAGACACACGTATTCAGACCATAGTAGCAACAGTCCCTACAAACACATATTTAAAGCATAAATACAAAGAAATTCTTAAGTCTACTAGAAAAATTAAGTAAAAATTTATAATTCAGCTTTTACATTTAGATGACTTAACGTAACTTTGGAATCATTTTTGGCTAAAAATAAGTGAATTACAGTTTTCAGCTTTATTTATTACACAGTCACTGAAATGATTTATTCTTTTTTTTTTCATTTTTTTTTATATATATGAAATTTATTGACAAATTGGTTTCCATACAACACCCAGTGCTCATCCCAAAAGGTGCCCTCCTCAATACCCATCACCCACCCTCCCCTCCCTCCCACCCCCCTGAAATGATTTATTCTTTAAAAAAGATATTTGGTGGCACTAAAGTATTAATCATCTCTAGGCCAGTCAGTCATATGCTTTGATGATTAAAAAGCATCTGCACACATGCAAAGAAATCTGTCCATTGGCTATGGAAGAGCACTACAGCAAAGTAACACATTTTCCTCCAACAGGTATTTTTTTTTCAATTGGGAAAACAATTAAATTCATATAGTGATTTTCTCACAACCCGCTCAAATACCTCATGGCTCAATAATTTAGACACTGTGAGCATGTTAACAACACGGGATGCCCTTAGACGTGTGAGGTGTGAATTCACTCCTCCAGGACACCACCTCCTACCTGTGTGGTCTAAAGACCAAGGGGGCTCAGTGGGGTGAATCACCCTCATTCATTATTAACGTACCAATTCATGTATTGTTCACAACTATCTCGGATATGGGCTATAGACACAACACAAGCACGTCGCAATCACAGCACACTGTCTGGAGACGAGGACACAAGAGGGAGGCGTACTCACTAAGTTCCACGTGAAGGTTCCCACAAAGCACTGTCCTTCGGTGTGGCAGCCAGGCAGGTGCGCTCCTCACATGTCCCTTCCAAAGGGGACCCGGCACAGGGGAGCAGTGTCCCGAGCGTCTCCAAACACAGCCCCTTCAAGATCTACCGTAGCACTGGGCCCCACGCCACACTCCCCACGGCAGCGCCCGGCAAACGCCTGTCCGACCTGGCGACGCTCTGGTCATTTCTGCTCAGAGTCCACTCCTGCGCGGCCAATCCCGGGCCAGAGCTGGCGGAGGCTCCCCCGGGCTCTTCCTCCCTGCCTCCCCCTCCCCAGCCTCCATGCACAGAGGGCACTCAGCATCAGGGTCCCGCCTGCGTCCTGCACAAGCAGTATCTCCAGGGACCCACTTGTACTTCAGACTCCATCCTTAACACGCCCGTCTCACTCAGCGTATGACGGTGGGACCCGAAACGTCTTGTGTCTGTAACGGCACCCCCGAACTCAAGCAGCCTAGAATCAAGTGCCATCTAGACCGGTACGGTTCATGTCATGCTGCGTTTGCTAGGACACGGTTTCCCATTCTCATAGTGGACGACTGTGAATAATCAGGTGGACAAGAGCTTTATAATTTTCATGGGAAGGAAAGGAGCCTATTTATCTCTTCAACATTCTGGGGTCTATCATGCTATCATACTCTCTATTTTACAATCCACTGGAAGTGCTCAAGGCAAGATAAATGTTAAAGTATTTTTCAAGAAAAATAAACTATTGATAGTGGCTACCAGCATCTCTCACACATACCAGCCCTGTAACTTTAGCAAATATTCTTACCTCTTGGAGTTTTCTCATAGACAAAATTAACAATTGAGCACAGCAATTGGATATGCGTTCACTGCATGGTACCAAAGTATGAATGTGAGAACTATACTTATAATAAACATTAGGTAACTAGAATTACCAATGAAGTTAGTCATTTTCCTTCACTGACGAAAATGCCGGCATAAACTTTGACAGGTTTTTACAAACTGTGCAAGAAAACGCTCTCCATAGGCAAGGAAATATATAAAAAAAATCCAAACATCCAAAATTATTTTGCAGGTTTCCAGCATTTCTATTAATTTACCTACATGTCTATGCACAAGCACATGAAGCGAGGTGATTTTACAGCTTGCACCATAGATAACATCAGCTATTTACAAAATCTGTCACAGATAAACGGGTAAATATAAATTGCTTCCCATGTTTTTCCACTGGCTTCTGATTATATTACAAACTCAAAAAAAAAAAAAAAAGAACTATTTAAACATTCCCTATTGATGGATACTTAGGTAATTTCCAACTTTCCCTGTTAGGAGAACTGCTGCGATAAACATTTGGGGGAGGGGGCAAAATATGTAATTTTTTTAGAGAGAGGGAGTAAGAAAATTCATTCTTTATTTTGATAAAAAAAATTCTTGATTACTTTCTAAACATTAGATCCAATCAATATTTGAAAGTTAATATTCACTTGTGTTCTTGTTTCAACTGAAAGTTACCAAGTTATTGTTTTAAGTTTTGAGCTATTACAATAAGCTATTACAATTCTCATACCTTTCACTATAAGTAGGCTTGAGAAACTTGTAAGTTTCTGTGAAGAGTTACAGTCACAGCCTGTTTTTTCTTGTTGGGTTGTTTATATGTCTCTTACTGATTTAAGGAAACCCTCTATACGACTAATCATAAATCATCATCTTTTCTACAAGATAGGACTTGTTTTTGTTTTTGTTTACTTCAAGTTATCTGTCCTCCTAACAAAGTGTTTAAAATTATATTTACAATCATTATTTTGTAAGTATATCTCTTTATGGCTCTCAGTTTTGTAACCTACTGAAAAAGGCCTCTCATACCCAAATACTGTGGAAAATATCCTTACAGTGATTTATTGAATTAGTTTTTAAATTGGTATGCCTTTTTTAATATCGCACAAATCAGAAATCTGTTTCATTCTAATAGATCAGCATTTGCCCCTGAAAATAAATTCCTTTTCCATTGCTTTGAAATTGTGTTCTCTCTTAAAACATGTCAGGCAACTTACTGCACTGGGTATGACTCAAGAGGCTTTAATCTGTTCCCACTGTTATTGTGTAGTCTATTTTGTTACTGCCCTTCTATTTTTATTCTTTTGATTTTGCAACATGCCTCAGTACCTGACCATTGTTGTTTTTGTCTTTTGTTTTACTTTGCTATCCTCTCACGTTTTCTCCTCTACATGACGTAGAGATTTAGTATGACCGGGATTGCATTCAATATAGGGAATAATTTAGGAGCAACAGATAATAACATTGAATATTTTCACTGATTAATCTGTTTGTATAACCTTTACTAAAAAATTTAAATGTCTTCTACTCTTTCTGTAGGATTTTTTTTTTATGTTTATTCTTAGGAATGTGATATTTTTGGTTGCTATGGTAAACGGTAATTTTGTCATATAGATCTCAACTAATTACTCCTACCAATGGAATGAAAAAACTATTGATTTTTTTGTTGATACTATTTCCATCAAAATTAATTTCTAAATTAATTCTCATAAATTATTGTCTATGTTTTGTAGGTTTTTAAGATCATATGTGGAAATAAGTTAGTTTATCTTTCCTTTTCAAATATTTATAATTCTTATTTATTTTTCTTGATCTATTACAATAGCTAGACCTCCATTATAAAGTTAGACAACAGCGGTGCCAGTTGGATACTGTTTTGTTCTTAACATTATTGAGCATGCATCCAATATGTAGACATCACACATAACACCAGTGGCAGAGTTGTATATTTACAAGAGATGGGCTATTTCCACCCTTCACAACTTAAGAATAGTTTGGGGTTTGGGGAGCCTGTGTTGCTCAGTCAGTTAAGCGTCCGACTTCGGCTCAGGTCATGATCTCACAGTTCTTGGGTTCAAGACCTGCATCGGGCTCTGGGCTGACAGCTCAGAGCCTGGAGGCTGGTTCAGATTCTGTATCTCCTTCTCTCTCTATCCTGCCTCCATTCATGCGTGCTCGCTCGCTCTCTCTTTCAAAAATAAAATAAGAATTAAAAAAAAAGGATAGTTTGGGGTTTGATTTTTCAATTGTTTTTTGAGCATATGTGTGTTCATGTGGATTTTCTTTTTAATTTAATGCAACAAATCATATTAACAGATCTCTTAATGCTGAACCATCTCTGCATTCATCTGATAAAACATAATTAGTTATGACTCATTAATATTTAAAGCACTACACATACCAAATACAACTTGCCAACCTTTTACTTAACACTATGGATCTACACTCATGCCTGAGTCTGGCCTATAGTTCTTTATCCTTGTCTAAACCCTTAAATAGTATTTTTAGGCTCCATGCACTCTAAAAATGCTCCAGCAGGCCTCTTAAATTTTGGCAAGTTTGATTTTTACTCTAGTAATTATGGCATTCTTGGTAATTAACCAAGTTAACAGTTCAGTTGGTTGCCAAACCGGCAAAGCACAATCAAGACTATCTTAAGATAAAGTCGGTACTAAAATTTGCCCAAGTGTTTCAATCTTTCATAACTCAAAAGAAACTTCAATACTTTTCAAAGAATCTTATACACAAAAAGTCTAAATGGAAGACAGATGGATGGCACACTTAAATTAGGATAATTTATGAGGAGTTAATTTGTAAAGGACTTACTAGAAGGTTCAGAGTAGGGGGTGGAGGGATCACTCGGGACAGTTAAGGACCCCCAGGTCTCCTAGCAAAGGACCATTTCCTGCCTCCAGGTTTCAAAGAATCAGGGATGGGAAGGTTACAGGGACTAAGAAAAAGAAAGCCATGTGGAGCCGGCCGCCGAGAGAGGCCTGTGTGTTCACAGTCAGCCTCGGAGAAGCCGTCTAACAGCCACAGGAGTCAGCTCCCGGGAGGGACCTTAGACTGGAAAAGAGTAGAGTACATATGGATGGGCAAAGAAGGTCCTCAGCACATCTTCCCAAGGAAATCAGAGCCATCTGTGTTTTGTTCTTCAATGTATTCCTACCGACCGACTAGCATGGGAAATATTCAGTAAGCATTTGCTGAATCAATACACAAACAAATAAGTCCTAAGAAACATCCAGTGGACAACTGGCTAAAATAAAAAGTTTACAAATGCATTCCCATCTGCAAATATTTTCCATTTACATTTCATATAATTACCTAAATCTAATTTGCTAAAAGATTGATATTAAAATGTCCAATCCACTATATTCTTTGTACCTAAGTAAATATAAATTAATAAAAAAAAATTTTAAACTGATACATCGGGAGTTTTCTTACCAGATCTCTAATGAACTAAACCTCTCCTTACAAAGTCTCCCTGTTCCCTAGGGCACATTCCTCAGTAACAGCTGGTGGGCAGTCGCACTTCTGCCTCCAGGGCTAAGCCTGAATTCCCCAAGAGTCCGATTTGTGCTTGTAAGTCCTGTAGTGCTAGAAGGTTAAGTCTCTGATCTAATTTAAATGTATGTGAAAGGGGATACACAACACAAAAGAGCTGTTGTTCATATGAAAATTAAGCTGAATGGTGGGGAAACACCGTGAAATCAAGTAACAAGTAGTTGTGATGAGTTGGGTGTAGAGAAATAACACAAATCCAGATGTTTCTGCATAAATATTGATTTTCACATGTTGTTTTTAAAGTTTTTTTGTTCCATTGTACATAAATTTAAAGTGAAGGTCATTGATGGTACAGTCAGCGTATAATTTATTCCAGAAAGGTGATACCAAAATTACCTCACTGAGTAAGAATTTCTAATCCTACCAATTAAGAACTCTTCGACCAAACCTGCACTTTCATATAAAGTGCATCAGGAAGGCGTTACCTGACATGAAATCCCATGGCATGAATGTGTTCATGACATCCACGTCCTATCCACGTTAAGTCATCCATACGTATTTACTAAGGACCTATTATGTTCATATCATGTTATTAGCAGTGAGTACATGGCCATGAAAAAGTAAACAGATCCTTCCTCCTCTCTAAAATTTACTTGCTAATGGGAAAGGAGAGATGAAATTATGTGTGTACGTGAATACACACATACATATGTGTATACCACGCCTGTATAAACAAGCAATGAAAGCAAGGAATCACAAATATGTGAAACATTATGTAGTAAGGGCAATGGAGGTGGGAGCTCTTTTAGTGAAGGCCTGTCAGAGAAGGTGACATTTGAGCACAGACTTCATCACAGAGAAGGATCCAGCAAGAGGCAGGAAGGGAGCCAAATACAACCAAGTTTTATCCGTTTGGAGGCCATGAGTGGCATTCGAAAAAGAAACATCAGTGTAATTGTTGGAGAAGTAAATGAAGTACGCCAAAGATGCCCGATGGGGCCAAAAGAAACTCTGGTCTCTAGCTTACAGACCCTTCCTCCGGTGTCTTCTTCCTTTGTTTGCTGTGTGGGCAAAAACCCCCACCGATGTGGAAGCTGACAACTATAAATTACCCTCCCCCCTTGCATTCAGGGCTCAGATCTTTGGGGAAACGGTCTCCTCTGGGCCCACCGATGTTAAGTAAATCTCCGATCCACCAAGATCTCCGAGTGCCACTTAGTTTATTCGCCAACGTTCCAGCCTGGTTCCGTAACATACTTGCAAGGACAAAACCCTGATTACTGCAGGTGGAGAGCAGAGAGTAAGGAAGTGGAAAGAGTGATAAATGAGCACGGTCATGAGAGGAACATGGAATGAACACCCTCATTCTACCAACCACTCAGGTGACTGGCCTGGCAAGATATGAATGATGGGGAATCCTAAAACAGTTCTGGAGGCAGGAAGAACTTTTAGACCAGGAAGTGCCAGCAAGAATGTATGATCACAAATTTGTAAACGCTGCTCCTACCACATCCCTTCTCATTTGTTTCTCTTTTGATTTCCTTAAAGGCGTCAGGTGAGAGAAGGCCAGGTCTCACATAAACTGAGAAGGGAGAGGGAGTAACACTGCTCCATCTTAGAGTAAAGGTTGAATTCGCGAACCCCAATGGTCTACTTTCTATGTAAGGGCCTCAAACTATGCATGCCAGTCAACGTGGTGTCACCGGGCTCAAACAGTACGTTCCATGGGTACACAGTTCCCGTCACAGTAGGGATGGCAATGATGTCTATTCAAAACACAGAGTTAAAAAGCGATTCTGCTTTGTGTCACTCTGAGAAAGTGGTCCCACAGGCTCATTCTACCACATTCCCCTGGAAGATACAACCCAAGCAGGAGAAATCACTATAGTGAGATTGACGGCGTAAACTAAAAAGGCCTTCGATGGTACCGAACACCAAGCCACAGATCACCCGTATATACTATTAGCTATAAATATTTTCTTAAGTGGCATAAGCCAATCAATACTCTCTGTTTCTATTCCTTGAAACAGGGAATAGAATAGTTTTCATTCTGGTTCATGGTACGCCCTCACGTCACCTTGCTCTTTCCCGGAGGCAGAAGCCCCGCACTCCTGGATGAGAAGAAAGGGCCAGAGAGAGTCCTGAGCACACCTGACTTGCCTGTTGCGGTGACGGCACTTTACTGGGAGGATGGAAGAAGATTTAGAAATGAAAGCCATCCTTCACACCCAAGACATCAATTCTAAGGATTATGTGTTGTTTTTTGTTTTGTTTTTTTACTATGTGATACCAGGAGTAAAATTAGGACCAATTAGTGGTAACTAAGTAATATAATCATAAGAAAGAGATCCCACGATATACAAATGTCTGCAAAGGAATGCATCAGTTTCGTAAGATCGCGAGTTTTCTCTCCTTGAGGATTGGCTGGTTTTCCAGGATTTATAGAAGAGATAGGGATTTCTTCCCGTGAAGAGTTTATAAAACTCTTGGACAAAATAGGATCATAAGATTAACTATAATGAAAACGACAACAGCACCTTTTTCCTACTCGAATACGGCTCAACTAGGAACCACTCGAAGTCTTCTTTCTACTGTCTCAGAATTTTGCAACGGAAAAGGTCTTTAAAGACTCCACTGACAAATGTCATTTAGTTTTGGTTATGCTTTACTTGACATAATCTAGAATAAAAGTAAGTCATGCCTACACATGTGGTTAGTCTCCACAGTCTTGTCTTCTTCAATGAAGACAAACTTCACTGCATCTATTTAAAAACACAAGATCCATTCGAAATCCAGTTTAGAAAGCTCAGTGAGATTAGATAATATATATATAGGCAAAAAAAAAGTTCCTGGGTTTTCAAGCATAAGAAATCATGAATGCCTCTGAGAAAAAATGAAAATAATGGCACAAACATGTTAATGGTGTCTAAATAATGTCCCAGCAGTGACAGGTAATAAAGGCAATTTACGAGTAAACCATTTCCTCCAAATATTAAATATGCTGGATTGACTAAAACAACAAATAGCTCTGCCAAGCTTTCAGAAGTTCCTTTGTTCTAAAACCAGCTCACACAAGATGGCTAGTTCAGCACACGGGCGATGTTATTAATAATAGACATCAGATTATTCTCAGAAGAGTGGGAACAAAACATCGCAGTGCACCTCTTTATTGGTCAGAGAAGCTCAAAATCATAAATGTGACCATGTCAGGCACAGAATCACATGATGTGATTCCAGAATAAAGGAGCATTTGGAGCCGTTTATCTGGAGGAAACCACAGGGCATCGTGAAAAGGCCACAGGCTTCAGAGACAGGCATGAGCCTGAATGCTGGCCACATCAGTGCATGACAGTTTGGGTTCCCTGAAAAGCAGACTCTAAAATAGGAACAGGAGTGCAAACAGCTTCTCCGGCAGGTACAGGAAACACTGGTGATACAGCGAAGAAGGAGAAATGGAGGAGGAATAGGGGATACCAGATAAAAGAGCGAATTACTAAAGCAGCCTGCGTAGTGGGTGGCCAGAGACTAATCCGTAAGAAAAGCTCTGGGTGATGGCACCAAACATGTACCTCGGATTATCCTACACAGGAAGGAGGATGCTGGAGCCTTTCATGAGAGCCCCCTGGGCGCTCCGAACTGACATCTTGTGCTTGGAGTAAGCAGTCTATAAAACACGCATGCAGATATCTGTGGTTGGAAATAGAGATCACAATGACAGTCCCCAGCGTTAAGGGGAGCATCCTTCTAGGGCAGCCTCATTTACTGAATTCTCCATTCCTGACAGAAATGATAGGACTGTAAACTCAAACAGGAAGAAACTGAACTTTTGAACAAATAACCAGCAAAGAAATTGAATCAGTAATCAAAAATCTCCCAAAAAACAAGAGTCCTGGGTCAGGTGGCTTCCCAGGGGAATTCTATCAGACATATAAAGAAAAGTTAACACGTACTCTTCTCAAATTGTTCCAAAAAAAGCAGAAATGGAAGGAAAGCTTCTAAGTTCATCCTACTAGGCCAGAAGAATCTCGATTCCGAAACCAGACAAAGACCCCAGTAAAAAAGAGAATTATAGCCAATAGCCATGGTGAACCTGGATGCAAAAATTCTCAACAAGATACTACCAAGCCGAATTCAACAGTACATCAAAAGAATTATTCACCATGATCAAGTGGAGTTTATTCCTGGCCTGCGGGCTGGTTCAATATTCACAAATCAATCAACATGATACACATTAATACAAGAAAGAATAAAAACCGTGTGATCCCGTCAATAGATGCAGAAAAAGCATTTGACAAAATACAGTATCCATTCTTGATAAAAATCCTCCACAAAGTAGGGATAGAGGGAACACATGAACATCATAAAGGCCATATATGAAAAGACCTACAGCTAATATCATCCTTCATAGGGAAAATCTGAGAGCCCTTCCTGTACAGTCAGGAATAAGACAAGGATGCCCACTGTCACCATTACTATTTAATATAATCCTGGAAACCTTAGCATCAGCAATCAGACAACAAGAAGAAATAAAGGGTATACAAATCAGTAAGGAAGAAGTCAAACTTTCACTATTTGCAGATGACATGATACTCCATGTAGAAAACCCCAAAACACTTCACCAAAAAGTTGCTAGAACTAATACATGAATTCAGCAAAGTTGCAGGATATAAAATCAATGTACAGAACTTTGTTGCCTTTGTATACACCAATAATAAAGCACCAGAAAAAGAAATCAAGGAATTGATCCCATTTGCAAGTGCACCAAAAACAATAACATACCTAAGAATGAACCTAACTAAAGAGGTAAAAGAACTGTACTCTGAAAACTATAAAACACTTATGAAAGAAGTTGAAGAGGACTCAAAGAAATGGAAAAGCATTCCACGTTCATGGACCAGAAGAACAAATATTGTTAAAAAGTCTATACTACCCAAATCATCCACACATGTAGTGCAATCACTATCAAAATACCACCAGCATTCTTCACAGAGCTACAACAAACCACCCTTAAAACTGTATGGAACCACAAAAGAGCCCAACTAGCCAAAACAATCCTAAACAAGAAAAACAAAACTAGAAACATCATAATTCCAGATTTCAAGCTATATTATAAAGCTGTAGTCATCAAGACAGTATGGTACTGGCACAAAAACAGACACATGGATCAATGGAACAGAACAGAAAACCCAGAAATGAACCTACAACTATATGGTTAACTCAGAAAAAGCAGGAAAGAACATCCAATGGAAAAAAGACACTCTCTTCAAACGAATGATGCTGGGAAAACTGGACATGCAAGAGAATGAAACTGGACCACTTTCTTACACCATACACAAGAAATAAATTCCAAATGCATTAAAGACCTACATGTGAGACAGGAAACCATCAAAAGCCTAGAGAAGAACACAGGCAGCAACCTCTCTGACCTCAGCCAGAGCAATTTCTTACTAGAAACATTGCTAAAGGCAAGGGAAACAGATGCAAACATGAACTATTGGGACCTCATCAAGATAAAACCTTCTGCACAGTGAAGGAAATAATCAACAAAACTAAAAGGCAGCCTATGGAATGGGAGAAGCTATTTGCAAATGATGTATCTGATGAAAGGTTATAGTACCCAAAATCTATAAAGAACTTATCAAACTCAACACCCAAAAAGACAAACAATGCAGTTAAGAACTGGGCAGAAGAGGGGCACCCGGGTGCCTAACTGGTTAAGCATCTGACTCTTGATTTCGGTTCAGGTCATGATCTCACAGTTCGTGAGTTCGAGGCCCACATCAGGCTGTGTGCTGACAGCGTGGAGCCTGCTTGGGATTCTCTCTCTCCCTCTCTCTCTGCCCCCCCCCAAAATAAATACATAAACTTAGAAAATTTATTAAAAAAAAGAAATGTGCAGAAGACATGAACAGACACTTTTCCAAAGACATCCAGATGGCAAACAGACACATGCTCAACATCACTCATCATTAGGGAATTGCAAATAAAAACCACAATGGGATACCACCTCACACGTGTCAGAAGAGCTAACATTAGCAACTCAGGAAACAAAAGATGTTGGCAAGGGTACAGAGAAAGGAGAACTCTCTCACACTGTTGGTGAGAATGCAAAGTGGTACAGCCACCCTGGAAAACAGTATGAAGGTTCCTACCCTATGACCCAGCAACAGCACTAGTAGGAATTTATCCAAAGAATATAGGAGTGCTGATTCACAGGTGCACATGCACCCCAATGTTTATAGCAACATTATCAACAATAGCCAAACTATGGAGTTTGTCCATAGACAAACTGTCCTTCAACTGATGGACAAAGAAGATGTGGTATATACAAAATGAAATATTAGCCATCAAAAAAATGCAATCTTGCCATTTTCAATGATATAGATGGCGCTGGATAGTATTTTGGTAAGTCAAATAAGTTAATCAGTGAAAGACATATATCATGATTTCACTCATATGTGGAATTTAAGAAAAAAAGCAGATGAATATATGGGAAGGGGGCGGGGAGACAGGGAAACAAACCACAAAAGACTTAACAATAGAAAACAAAAAATAAATAAATAAAAATAATAATAAAAATAACAAAGAGGTTAGAGAGGGAGGGAGCCAAACCATAAGAGACTCTTAAAAACTGAGAACAAACTGAGGGTTGATGTGGGGTGGGAGGAAGAGGAGGATGGGTGATGGGTACTGAGGAGGGCACCTGTTGGAATGAGCACTGGGTGTTGTATGGAAACCAGTTTGACAATAAATTTCACATTAAAAAAAAAAATAGAGAACTGAGGGTTGATAGAGGGAGGTGGATGGGGGATGGGCTAAATGGGTGGACATTAATTAAGGAGGACACCTGTTGTGATGAGCCCTTGGGGTTGTAAGTGATAAATCACTAAATTCTATTTCTGAAACCAATCTTGCACTGTACATTAACTAAAATATAAATTAAAATAGAAAAAAAGAAATGATAGGCTCTTCCTCTGTCATTACTGTGATAATGTAGACACGCAGACGAAACACCCCACACAGTAAGGGTCACCCACTCCCCTGGCCTTGCCACCAACGCCCTCCCCACAAGCCGTCCAGATGCTACCATGCACCACCACCCTGCACACTTTCTCAACCCATGAGACCAGCCCCAGATTAAATCACCATTTATCATTTTCCACGAGCAATACACAAATAACTTCAAATCAAAAAATAAAAATACACCAAGTTCTATTAAATAAAACATTGGGTAGGGGTCTTTTGTACACTAATTATAAGGTATTTGCATTTATTCCTATAAAATTGTTCATTTTCATTAATTAATGTAGCCTTTCATATCATGCATATCAGATCAAATTATTTTTTTTATCTGTCCATTTGAGAGTTTCTTTTCCTCAAATTTTCTATTACTCCTATTTCTCTAATAAGATGACTAATCAGTTAGGTAACTCAGAAATGTACTGCATGTTCTAGTTTTCAAAAAACTACTAGTTGCTATCAAAATGAATCAAGTCCCCATCACTATCTCCTCACCAGTGCTATGGGTTTTTTCTCGTGGACATCACTACCTGTACACCAACATGGGGCCATGAAGAAATATGACAATACTAAAATGTGGACATCATCAAAGTGGGAAAAAGCTGGAAGACAGTATGAACCCTAGTCCCACTAGGAGGGTGATTTTTAGCTTTGGACAATTTTCAGAAAGACAGCTTAGTCGACTTCCATACTTCAGAGAAATCACGTAAGTGTTGAATAAAATTAACTTACACTTTTTGATTTATCATGAAAACTTCATTGCTTTATCCTATACTGTAAGTATTTTCAATGTTAGCTATGGGATTTTAAAATATTGTCGTGTATGAGAAATAGAAATATAGAATTGAATAATATCACTATTATTGGTATGAATAGTATTTTAAGAGGAAAAAAGAAGAATTCTGAAGAGGGAATCAGTAGGGTCAACACAGCAACTGAAAGTTGCATTAAAGCACCGAATAGTAAGTGTTTCGATTCTTAGCAAGAGAGATCACATCTGTAAGGAAAAACACAGATACACCTTCAAGCTCTCTTTGGCTCCCTAGTATCTTGCAGCATCCAAAATTCACAAACATTAGTCACACTAAGTAACAAGAGAGTACATGTCAACAGATGGCTTGGCCTTCCACTCTCTTGAATCCTAACATATTTACCTTTAAGGATGTTAAGTAACAAGTAATTAAACAAGAATAGCTTAACGTCTTGTCAGTTGCTCTCACGGAGAGTTTACAGTCCTAATTAGGACTCTTGTCCATTAACTTTGCTAAATTAAAGCCTATTACCTATCAGTGCTCAGCGTGGGTGAGTCATGAGGGCTCCCTGACAAATCCTACCAACAAATCGGGTCCATTACAAAGAGATGGCACCAAATCAGGAAGTCAGTTGGCAGGAAAAGCACAGATTCAGCAGAAAATAGGTTGGGAGAAAAACTGCGCCAAGAGTTTTAAATAGGAGCTTTTTATTAGCGCCAGCATTTTAAGTTTTGTCAAAGATCCAAGAATATATTCTGAGGATTACTGCCCCTTTACTTCATGAACATATGTGAGGAAATACATATAAATTTATCTCTGAAGGTTTAACTTAAGCCACTTTAAATCTATTCCTTTCCACGGAGAAGCATTATTAATTGAAGGAGGTGGAAAACAATTAGAAACAAAGTGATCCAGTGACATGGGGAGTGGACTTATGATACTAATCATTTATTTTGAATTATTTTTTGGAAAAACATTTTTAAAATGTAGATTCTTAATCCCAAATTAAATATATTTTTATTATAACCACATAAAAATCCTAGAATACTTTCTACCAAAAAATATATTTATCTCAAGATATATTCACAAAATGTGTCAAAGGTTATCTACATCCTAAATTGGAATACTCCCAAATTCCCTCCCAAAATTCCTATAGGACTTTATACTCCAAAGATTATTTGTGATAAGGCTCATTTCCATATACTTTTGCCAGATTTGGATATGACTTTTTTTCTCCAGTGCAATGGGTAAAATATGCCATGCCATTGTTATTTGTTAGCTCTTTCTTAAATTCCCAACAGTCATTCTTATCAATTAATCTCTTTATTTATTCAAGAAGCACTTTGGGGAATCAACTTTCAAACACAGCAGTTATTTCAAAGACATGTCTTATAATGGCAGGCAGTGAATAAATTATTACTGAATAAATATACAAAAGACGTATGTTTTCCTTTGTAATGCTAAGGTGTTCACTTACATTTGATAACCCTGAGAAAAAGAATCCAACTTTCTACATGTTAAAATAACGATAATTTAGGAGGTGGGGGTGCCTGGGTGCCTTAGTCGGTTGGGGGTCTAACTCTTGATTTTGGCTCAGGTCATGATCTCCTAATTTGTAGGATTGAGTCCTGCATCAGACTCTGTGCTGACAATGCAGAGCCTGCTTGGGATTCTCTCCTCTCTCTCTCTCTCTCTCAAAATAAATAAACTTAAGCAAATAAATAAAATCACAAGATAAAAAAAAAACTTTAGTTACCATGCAGTATTAAAAATAAAGCTGAACCTACTTCCTTCTTTAATAGAACACAATATCTTTTGGTGAACTGCATCATGTTTCACTGACTACTAAGGCAATATTAGTAATTAATTACGAACATTAACTATGTTACTGATTAATTATCAGCTAATTACTGATTAATTAGTAATATGAGCTCAATGCTAACATAAATCCAGATCTCGATCGTACTTCCGGACAAGTTAACACAGAATGGTGTATAATCCTGTAAGCATGCACACTCTATTACAAATACATGGTCATATACATAGTTAGTAAAAATTAAGTGAACGGGCATTACTGGTAATGGCTTCCTCTGTAGTCCTCTAATCTTTAATGTTCCTAAGAGGTATACTTAGAAATTTCTTTCCTTTTTTTTCCCCACTCAATTTCACTATCTCTGTTTCAATCCACCAAATGCCAACATGCTATTTTCCAAGGTAGATCTAACACTTCCTTACAAAGTCTTCTCTACTCATGGGCTTTAAGTGGACCTTACTCTTCTTTGAATCCCTTCATCTTTTAACCACTATTGTTCTCATCACAAAATCTGTAACAGACACATATATACATCTGTCAATCACTCATATGTAAACTCATTTAAGAACAAAGACAGTCTTGGGGCGCCTGGGTGGCTCAGTCAGTTGGGCATCCGACTTCGGCCCAGGTCATGATCCCACCGTTCAAGGGTTCGTGCCCCGCATCAGGCTCTGTGCTGACAGCCCAGAGCCTGAAGCCTATTTCCAGTTCTGTGTCTCCCTCTCACTCTGCCCCTCCCCTGCTTGCACTCTGTCTCCCAAAATAAATAAACATTAAAAAAAAAAAAAAGTGGGGCGCCTGGGTGGCTCAGTCGGTTAAGCGTCCGACTTCGGCTCAGGTCATGATCTCACGGTCCGTGAGTTCGAGCCCCACGTCGGGCTCTGTGCTGACAGCTCAGAGCCTGGAGCCTGCTTCAGATTCTGTGTCTCCCTCTCTCTCTGACCCTCCCCCGTTCATGCTCTCTGTCTCAAAAATAAATAAAACATTAAAAAAAAAAAAAAGAACAAAGATGGTCTTATTCTATGTATAAGTTCCATAAAGTCAAGAAATAAGTTCTATGTGTGTTTTAATCATTGTAGAATCACCTCAGCATTTAGCATGCCTCCAGATCCTTCTAACTTCCCAGAAATTCCTGAGTTACATTTTTTGAAAGTCCCTTTCAGTATTTAGCACAACAACTAAACTACTAGGTGGGCAAAAATGTGTACTTAAGCAGGTGGTCCTCTAACAGGGAGGTAAACTATAACCCAGTGGGAACCACATTGTGTGGTTTCAGTATGTGTGATTAATAACGCCACTGAAGATTCTCTTTATTCCTAGTGCTTATATTGCCTCATTTTGGAATCCATAACTTCAAGTTTTTTGAACTTGGTTCAGGGTTGCTAATAGCAAACAAACAAAAAGCCCAAAGAACATACTCATTCTGGGGACTAAATCATGAAACCATATCACAAGGAGAATCTGCTTCTGTGCCATGAATGCAGGTGCAGTCCTGGTTCGATAAAAGCTCACAGCATCAGATTAAAGCAGATCACTAGCTCTTAGATGTGATATGCGGAGAATCTTTATTCCTGAACATGTGCAGCTTAAAAATGTTCCATAGTTTGAGTTTGACCTTCAAGTTAAATGTCTTCCTACTTTATGATGCAGGTACAGTTCTGAGCTCCCAGCTTCTTACAGTATTTGTTTAGCTGAAAGCAATTCATATCGAAAGAATGTGTTAATACTACATTAAGATATAGTTGGAATGCATTGATTTGAGTGCCCAGTATTATTCATTTAAGAAACATTTACATATCGTCTATTCTAGGTGCTGGCTGGTAAAGAAAATACAACAGCAAGGAAAAAGACACAAAGCGGGTGAGCTCATGACTTGCTTTTGCACCTGTCAGGGAATGGTCTCTTGTAAGAATAGAAGACCTGGAATCCAGAGCTGAAGCAAGCTGGTGGCACACTGTGAGCAGATCCATCAGGGGAAGGTCATATGATAAGACGGCCCTGGAGACCAATCTGCAGGGCAGGAAGGAAGGGAGAAAATCATAGAGACAGAATGAATAGGGTGGGGTAAGCGCAGGAAAGAAGGAAAGAAGGAAGGAAGGAAGGAAGGAAGGAAGGAAGGAAGGAAGGAAGGAAGGAAGGGAGGGAGGGAGGGAGGGAGGGAGGAAACCAGAGAGAGAGTAAGAATAGGGTGGGGTAAGGGCAAAAGAAACCAGACAGTAAGAGACAAGAGCCATGTGATGACTGATGAAGAAGTGGGACTGGCAAGAACGTGACACAGTAAGGCCACCACTGCAGGAAGAGTGCAACAGGTGATGGGGAGGAGAGTGGGAGACGAAAAGACCAGAGCACAAACGGGACCCAGACCTCATAAGGGGTACATGGCTGGTGAGGATCTTTATTTCATTCTAAGTGATATACGAAGCCACTGGAAGATTCCAAACTGAAAAGCAGTATGTGCTAAGTTACAACTTCAAAGATCTCTCATACTTCTGTGTGGAGTATGTTCTGGGCTAGGGCAAAGACAGAAGCAAGGGGATAATTTTAGAAGATCATTAGAATTCCCAGGTTGAGAGATGAAGGTGGCTCAGTCAGAGGTGGCAGTAATGGGGGTGGTTAGAAGTGGTGAGATGCTGGGGCACCCGGGTGGCTCAGTCGGTTAAGCATCCAACTTCGGCTCAGGTCATGATCTCACGGTTCATGAGTTCGAGCCCCGTGTCGGCCTCTGTGCTGACAGCTCAGAGCCTGGAGCCTGCTTCAGATTCTGTGTCTCCTTCTCTCTCTGCCCCTCCCCTGCTTGTGCTCTGTCTCTATCAAAAATAAATAAATATTTAAAAAAATTTCTTTTTAAAACAAACAGAAGTGGTGAGATGCTGGGGCACCTGGGTGTCTCGGTCAATTGAGCATCCAACTGTTGATTTTGGCTTGACCCCATGTCAGGCTCTACAGTGACAGCTCAGAGCTTGGAACCTGCTTCCAATCTTGTGTCTCCCTCTCTCTCTGCCCCTCCCCTGCTTGTGTTCTATCTCTGTCTCTCAAAAATAAACATTAAAATTGTTTTTTTAAACAAAGAAATGGTAAGACGCTGAATGTATTCAATTTTTTTTTTCTTGATGGTTTGAGTTTGGAGTGTGAATGAAAAACCCAAGTCAAGAACAGCTAAAAGGGTTGTGACTTGAGCCACTGCTAGAATGAGCCAGATGTTACTTAGGGAAGAGGTGAGGGAAGAAGGGTGTAGGGCCAGAATTAGGAGTAGATGAAAGTCATCAGCCTCGCCATGGTAGGGCCATCTTTGAATGTGGATAAGATCTCTTGGGAAGTGAGAGCAGACAGAGAAGACAGGATGTCCAAGGACTGGGTGTTGGACTATTACAGTATTTAGAGGCTGGCAAGATAAAAGAAGGGAGAAGAAAAGACAGAGTGGCCAATGAGAAGAGGAAAAAATCAGTTAATGAAAATGAGTCAACAACCGATCAACTTTGTAAAATGCTATGGATGACTTGAGTAAGACAAGGATGGATTATTGGTGATTGGATTCAATAAGATGCAGGTCATTAAGAATTACAAAAAAAAAAGACAGTTGCACAGAATGATGGAGAGAAAAGGCTCTTTGGTATGGATTCAAAAGATAAATGAGGGGGCACCTGGGTGGCTCAGTTAGTTAAGCATGCGGCTTCAGCTCAGGTCGTGATCTCACCGTTTGTGAGTTCAAGCCCCACATCGGGCTCTGTGCTGACAGCTCAGAGCCTGGAACCTGCGCTGGATTGTCTCCCTCTCTCTCTGCCCCTCCCCCACTCACGCTCTCTCTCAAAAGTAAATAAACATTTAAAAAAAATTTTTAAGATAAAAGAGAAGATAATACGGATATAGTAAGTACTGGCAGATTTGCAGTTTTGTAAAAACAAAAAAAAGGGGGAGGCAGAGAACTTAAGTAGCAGTAGTTCAACTAGTTATGTGGTCAACAGATTTTGTTTTAATCTCTCTCAGATATAAGAATATATTTATACAATGATGCACATGATCCAATTCAGGGAAAATGATAATGCAGAAAAGACAGAAAACAATTTCACGATCAAAGTCCTTGAGTAAGCAAGACTCTGGGACCCAATGCTCATTTCAAAGGACACAGCATAAACTTAAGAACAAATAACCCACCCATTAAAATGGAAGAAAGATGGGGCCTCGTCTGGGTGGCTCAGTCGGTTAAGCGTCCGACTTCAGCTCAGGTCACGATCTCGCGGTCCGGGAGTTCGAGCCCCACGTCGGGCTCTGGGCTGACAGCTCAGAGCCTGGAGCCTGTTTCCGATTCTGTGTCTCCCCCTCTCTGTGACCCTCCCCATTCATGTTCTGTCTGTCTCAAAAATAAACAGACATTTAAAAAAATTTTAATGCAAGAAAGAGTATATAGTTTTGGATATAAGTACATCAGATTTAGAGAATTAGCAGATCTGGAGTACAGGCTCCTATGCCTTTCCTCCCTTAAGAATCCCTTAAGAATCCCACCTGGCTCTCTAGATTCAGCTACACGCCATGCTCTCTTCAACTCCTCCACCAGATATTTTCTGTGCAAACAAGAACTGGTTTCTGTTACATGCAACTATTAATCCGATGTATACTGGCAAGCATTAGCTGTACTTGCCTAAAAGCCAGGGCAAATATCTAGGCCCTAAAAGGAATTCTATCATAAATTAATAAAGCATAGTTATGTGTTTTTCGTTTTGGGTTTTTTAGTTTTCTTAATCCAATTAACTGGATATTCTTTTCAGCTAGATAATTTCCTAGCACAGTCTGTGTATAAACGTCTCTAAAGCTACAGGATTCCAAGGACATCAGGTGGCACATTCACAAGTGTAACCATCACCGTCAGGTATGGAATGAGAGACTGCAGTAGCTAGGTCAAGAAAGAAACATTATTTCCTTCTGATGAGCTGTATCGTATACACCCCTCCTAGAGATCATACAAGGAAAAGCACCCGGGGCAGAAATGTTAACTATTACTGTGTAAGATAATATTCCACAGAGGACTCCTGAAAACGGTATCACTTCTAGTTTAAAACTGAGAAATGGGGGGAACTTAAATCTGATTCAAAACCGCAGCTGAAACATCAAGAGGAATAATAACAATTTCTTAAGACTGATCTCCAGTGGGTCCACAATACCGTTTCCTATACATGGAAGTGTAACTGGCTCACAGACCACACGTCTTGTACTGTTCAGGACAATCCAAAAACCCTAAGTTTTATCCCATCTCCCCATTCTTCCCCTGACACATCAAAAATTAAAAGAGTCTAAACATTGCTGTACAAGTTATGTCAAACTATATCTCCAGAGACCCTCTGCAAACCAGAAGGACACAGAATTTCTATCATATTTGGACTTTCAATGTGTTTTCACGTAAAGATACATTTTATTAGGGAGTCTGGGTGGTTCAGTCGGTTGACTGTCCCACTTCAGCTCAGGTCATGATGTCACGGTTAGTGATTTCGAGCCCCACGTCAGGCTCTGTGCTGACATGTCAAGCCTTCCTGGGATTCTCTCTCCCCCCTCTCTCTGCCCCTCCCCCACTTGTGCACGTGCATGCACTCTCTCTCTCTCAAAAATATACTTTTTTTTAAAAAAAGAGACACATTTTATTTAAAAGCGCATAGGCACACATCTACTCCCGTACTCAACAGTGGTGCTGTCATCTGTCCACAGTAGACAGAAGTCACTGGTCTTCAGTCCTAGTTTTTTAAAACCATCTCCAACGAGAATCTGTTTTCACGCTTCTCCTAAAGGACGATGCTGGCTTTTTTGTTCTCATCGTTTAAAAATGCTTTCCACTGATCCGCCAATCAATTCTTAGGTCGCTATCTAATTACAAAAATGCTTCTTCCCACACAAAGGATATCTTCACTTGAAGTGTAGTAAGAGAATATTAACTTGACTTTGATGATTTTCTTTCATCCTTTCTGAGCACAATTCCTGACACAAAACGACAGAGGTGGCCCGAGCACGTAACTGGATGGCAGCGTGGGTGCAGTCCTCCACCCGTGACTCTCCCATCGCTAGTGCTTTGGGGACAACCAGTTCTGTGCCAAAGATTATCCCTCTCAGAGCAGCATCTGACAGTCCAAAAGGAAGACATTCCTTTCTCCATCCCATTCTCCCCCATTAAAGTTCTGCTTTCAAATGACTCTTCAAAACCAAAGTAGTAATTGGCCATCCTACCTAAGTAATAAGTCCTTTTCCTGGGCCAGGCACCCCTCTAAGTATTTCCCAGGAACCATCTCCTTTAAGAGTTGAACGGAGGTGTCCTAAGCAGACTAGTTCTCTGATAGGATCCTACCTCTGCCTTTCCTCCCTTAGGAATCCCCACACGGGTCCTGTCCTCCGGCATTCAGGGAAATACCATGATCTCTTCAATGCTCTTCCACTAAAGAGCTTGCATTTTGTATGCAAAGCAGAATTGGTTTCTGTTATTTGCAACCACTAATCCTATGCATACAGGCGATCCTTAGTTGGGGTTACCAAAGAATAGTGGCAACTATCCCACCCCGAGAGGAATTCTTTCATAAATTAAAAATTAAGCATAAATAAACTTAAAACCACCCATGAGCAAGGTATTATCATTCCCAGTTTACACACAAGGACTCTGTGTTCTATCCAGTTCACGAAACTGAATGCAGGGTAAAAACACTCTGCGGTGGTGTTTTCAATGTGCAGTATTTCTAATGCTATTGGTAGATTTAAAAGTTCTGGAAATAAAGATGCCACATGCATGCATATGCTCGGCTTTTTCTCATTTAAAACAAACAAGACTTAAAAATAAAATTTTCTGCTAAGACTACTTCTTTACAGAAATGGCAATTTGGGCATTTCTCTGAACCATTCCTAAGAAAAAAAAAACACTGCTTCCATTTTTTGTTAATTTTCCAAACTTTTGTGGCCAAACGGTCTCCGAGTGTTGAAGCACCGCAACGCACGTTCAGATCCAGCTGCCCTTGCAACGCTCTTCCCGCACAAGGTTTATGAAGTTTGCAAATAGGCTGACATAAAGCGAAAACTGACTTTCTACGAGGCACTTCTCTTTCAACAAGGTCACCTTTCTTTAAATTCTCTGATGATGAAGCCTAGGCAAGCTCTGCCTGGACAGGCCCACTCGAACGGCAGACCCGACAGGATGCCGTAAAATGCAGCCTGGCAGGGTTGCCCCATCGTCTCTCAGTTCTGGGCACCTACCTGACCCCCTACCCGCCACACCCCGTGCCTACCTGCCAGACACCCTCACAGAGAAAACCCACAAGGAAGCAGGTAGGGAGGAAACCACTATGGTCCCTGATCATTCGATCTCTTTTGTATTAACCTAAGCCAGAACTTATTTTCTACTCCTCTGCTAAAACCTTTATCAGCAAAACAGTGCCTACGTTCCTCGTGTACGTTTGGTTCTGGCCACGGCTGATCTGATTTCAGCTATTCCCACGACACAGCCTCGTTCTGACTGCAAAAATCTGGAAGATTAAATTATTATTTTCTCTGAAGTTACATCTGCTCGGCACAAAACAGAATCAGCTACTTCCCATGATCAGTTTACACAAATAATTTAAATAAACAAGACCTAAATATGGGTATTTTGTGTGCGTAGCTTTCTCCATGATTCTCTAAATTGAAATGTTGTGTGACACAGAATCAATTAAACCACAAGGGCTCACTTCTCCCCTCTGGGTGTGCTAACCTGAGCAGGGAGCTGTGTAGGTGAACACAAAACCAGCCACCGTGGGCATGAACCTCCGGGACGACAAACTGCTGAGTCATGTTCGCAGTCATGTGGTCGGGTGGACCGGGATTCTCAGGGCGCAGATACAGGGGGAGAAGGCTCTCCGTACTTCATTAAATATCACACGCTTGAAGCGGTTCAAAAGGAGAAACAGAGAAGGAGAGACCTTTTCTAAAACTGCAATGTAACAATGAAAGACTCGTTGTTAAGGCAACAGTCAACAAACAGAGATCATGGGTAGCAATGATCTTGCCTTAGACAGACAGCTTAGATGCTGAATTAAAAAAGAATTCAGCTTGGATACTTTCAGGGCAGTAAACGGATCTGGAATTAAAAAGATTTCTTAATGCTAGACTTACGAGTTTCCAAAAAGTTACTCGTTATCTTCATTCGCGGCTTTTCAGAGTCACATCATCATGTCAGGGTTAAATGCTTGTGTAGTGACTGCTTATTCTCTAGGAAGGCATGTTTGTTATTTTTCCCCTTTCCCTAGGTAAGGGTTCCATAAAACGAAACGTATGAAATCATTATACCTCAAAGGTCTAAATAACTGGAGGCAGAGTTTGTTTGGTTCTGTGACTTGGTGGTAGAAAGAAGACCTTTAAGAAATAGTCCTTCTTTTAATGTAAAAATATATATACACAAATTTTTATTTTTGTATTTTAACATAATTATCAAGTTGACTAACATATAGTGGGTACAGTGGGCTCTTGGTTTTGGGGGGTAGATTCCCGTGGTTCATCACTTCCATACAACACCCAGTGCTTGTCCCAACAAGTGCTCTCCTCAATGCCCATCCACCACTTTTCCCCCTCCCCCACCCCCATCTACCCTCACTGTGTTCTCTGTATTTAAGAGTCTCTTAAGGTTTGCCTCCCTCCCTCTCTGTGTGTAACTATTTTTTCCTCTTCCCCTCAGTCTTCTGAGTCTTGCACATATGAGTGAAAACATAAGAAACAGTCCTTTAATAGATGCCTGCATTTAATTTTATGATAAACCACCTTACAAAGTCGGAATCATCTAAAATGGATGTGTAATTAAAAACAGTCAATTTGGGGGCGCCTGGGTGGCGCAGTCGGTTAAGCGTCCGACTTCAGCCAGGTCACGATCTCGCGGTCCGTGAGTTCGAGCCCCGCGTCGGGCTCTGGGCTGATGGCTCAGAGCCTGGAGCCTGTTTCCGGTTCTGTGTCTCCCTCTCTCTCTGCCCCTCCCCCGTTCATGCTCTGTCTCTCTCTGTCCCAAAAATAAATAAACGCTGAAAAAAAAAAAATTTAAAAAAAAAACAGTCAATTTGTATCTTGCTAATATTTGCAACATCCCCTTAATCGTCAGAACAGTCTTCCCCTCTCATAAAGTCCCTTTCCTCCTCTCTACATCCTTTCCCTACACATACGCAGAGCTCCCCCCCACTTTTGAATTAAGTAAAATCAGCTTCATCTCCTTAATCCCATCACAAAATCTTTTATTTAAGAACCCCTGCTTTCTTAAGTGAACCACTATTAAAACTGACCAGCAATATTACCGCATAAACTGAATTTGAGAGGGGAGTGGGGTAATGTTTTATGCCGGTTTTCAGTTGCTCCTGAGAGCATGTGGGCAGACCTGTGTGTGAAGGCCACTGAACAGAGACACCAAGCACCCCGACCTGATCAGAACGACTGTGCGCAATCACCCATCTCCCGCGACATCTATATGTGTCTCTGTATCACAGTTAGGCAAGGGAAAATCCACTCTGTTAGGCTCTAACTGTAAATCAGCGTCAGGAGCTAAGTGGCCACAAATGTAAACATTTCTAAGGGGTCGCCACATACCAACAGATGGGCAGAATCAGAGAATGAATTCCTCTGCTGTGATTCTCATCCCCACTTTCTCTCATCAGTCTTCATAGTCTACACGAATACATCTGGAGGAATAAATGTATCTCAATGGTTCTATAAAATTAAAAACATCTTCTGTATTTCTTCTTTTTCTTTAAACCACTTTCAGAAAATAAAAGTCAGGTAAGCCCCTTAGCAAAGTTTCACTTAGGATAATGATTCCTTAATACGAAAAAGGAATGCTCACAACAATTTGTGCACTGGTCACCTGATACCACTGTACTAAAGCTATTATGCTTTTTTGGCTTAGTAAATAAAAGTAAGCATAAAGTTTATGAATTAGAAAACACTGTTGAGACTGTGAAATCTAATTGACCAATCAAATCTCTCTACCTCTTAATCCCCACACAATTATCTCCTCCTTCCTTCCCACCACACACACACACACACACACTCTCAGTCACTCACTCACTCACTCACCCACCGGCACATTTAATTCTCTTGTTTTGATTCTGTCTTTCTACCTGGTACTTCCGAGCCATGTTCCAGTACAGACAATCCTTCTCTATTTACAATATCATCTCTTGGTTCCATTAACACAGGTTAGAGTTGTTCAAAGGGAAAATAGCTATCGAGAATCAACACAGTAGATTGGGAAGAGTATATCATGAATTCCTGGCTCTGCATTTTCACTTTACAACCATGGGAATATGATATAAAAAAATGTGGAGTTTCTTTTTCTTTGTCTATAAAGTGAAGCTAAAATTAATTCTCTGCCTATCTTATAGAAATAGGGGTAATAACAAATGACATAATTTCCCTGTGACTATCAACGTGCTACTAAATTTTTAGTTGTAATTCAAATTTTGAAAGGTGGTGTAATAATGGAGGCAACCTGACTTTTAATTCCTAAACTTTGTGTGTGTGTGTGCTGTGTAAACAAAAGCAATTCAAATATTGCTATCACCCACAGTGCATGCATCCAGTGTAACTGAGACAGAGTTTACTGTGATAATGTAATGTAACGGAGGCTATAAAAGCCCAAAAGCAAGAGAGGAAGCTCACGAGATCGCAGCAGAGAAGAGAATCAGGTAGAAGTTGCCTTCGGCAAGGGAAAGGGTGGCAAGTTTGTGGTTTTAAAAGAAACACTAAGTAGAGTCGATACCCAGAAGCTGAAGGTGCCACACTGAGTTGCCATCGTCAAAACCCAAAATGTTTATTCTTTATGAGATACTGTGATAAAAGTGAAAAGGTAGTTCAGAGATGGAGAGAAAATTTTCTCTCTCTTACATACTTATAAACTTCTAAGCTCTCTCTTGCTCTCTCTTTATATATACATACTTATACCAAAAGATTTAATCCAGCATATTAATAAATTATTCACAAGAAGACAAGCAACCTAATAAAAGACGAAGAAAGATTTCAACAATATTTCATTAAAGATATATTAATGTCCGATAAACACATAAAAACTGGTTGACATCATAAGTCAATGGGAAAATGAAAATTAAGATCATAATGTGATACTAATACATACCTATTAAAATGGCTGAAACTTAAAAGTGTGACAGTAACAGGTGTTGATATGGACATGAAGTCATGGTGATTTTTTTTAACTTTGGAAAAAATGTAAAATCTTTCAATCACACTGGAAAAAAGGTCGGCAGTTTCTTATAAAGAAAAAAAAAACTTGCTATATAATTTGGGAATTTCACTAGTAATTGTTAACTAAAAGAAATGAAGATACATATGAATATCCATAGGACTTTTATCCTTAATCATTAAACACCAGAAATAACCCAAATATCCATCAATAGGTAAGCAGATAAACAAATTAGAATATTTCCATACAATGAAATACTGCTGAGTTATTAATGGGGAGGGGACCCCACTAACACCTGCTACATTTTTAATGAATCTCAAAAATATCATTTTCACTAAAAAAAGGCAGCCTCAAATAATTATACAGCATATTATTCCATTTATATAAAATTCTAGAAATGGCAAAACTGATGGGTAAATGACCAGAAGCAGATTAGTAGTGGTCACCTGGGGCAGAAAACAACTCAAGGGGAAAAGGGAATTTGGGGGGTAATGATCTAAATGTTCTATATCTTGTTTGTGGTGGCGCTTATCAAGTATATAAATTCAAGAGAACAAATCAAAATATAAATTTTAAATGTATGTATTTTATAGCTAGTAAATTATATACCTCTATAAAGTTGATTTATAGAACCTTTCTTCTGAAAGAATCTGTGTTACGATTTTGTTTGCTAAAAGTTTAGAACCCAAGCCAAAGACATTTACCCCCCAAAAATAAGACATTCTCTAATGCTAAAAACCACAATTTGCATACAGGCTGAACAATTAGCAATATCTATGAACCAAAATACAACTTTTTAAGAGCAGAAATTGCAAGAGGTGCAAGGAAAAATATCTAGAATGGCACCAATAGTTATAGTCAACATGCCACTCCATCCATGACATGGCACACAGACACCGCAAAAACATACAGAAGTCCTAAAGCATGTAATAAGCGGAAGAGATATTATGAATATCTATCAAACTTTGCATCCTTATGATAAAGTATACATTTCAAATCCATACTAAATATTTTAAAAATTTAACATTTGGGTTATGAAAAGCCTCATAACTATCATAAATGAAAAATTATAGAAATTTCATTCAAAGAGAGAAACAAAAACCCAAGACAGCATCTTTCCTAGAAATTTACACGCTATGCATGTGTGTGTATTAGCTTGAGTTAATGAAGGGATAAAAAGTTAGATGCAGCCTTGCTAGAAAATGATAAAGATAATACATAAATCATAATCTATGGAATACAATTAAAGCAGTGATATACAAGATTCATAATTTTAAATTCATGATTTTAAATACTCAAATCAAGAGAAATTAGGAATAAAAATTAAAAAACCAGTTACATCTTTTTGAATAAGAAAGCAAGCATGAAATAAAAAATAAAGATAAAATAGAAAAGTAATAGAGCAGATGAGTCAGAAACAAAAAAAATCCAGTCAAGTAATTACACCACAAAGGTGTTTCCTCTAAAAAGTCCCTGAAAAAGATAAATAGGTAGCAACTTCGTAAAAATCAATGGAAAAGAGTCAACTGTCAGAAACAACAATGACAAGGAAAATCACCCTGAAACAGAAGATTTAAAAGTCCATGTTGTGGGGCACCTGGGTGGTCAGTGGGTTGAGCACCCGACTGTTCATTTCACTCCAGGTCATCATCCCACAGTCATGAGACTGAGCCCCGTGTCAGGCTCTGCACTGAGCAGGGGGCCTGCTTAAAAATCAATCTCTCTCTCTCCCTCTCACTCTCCCCCTCTACCCCTGACCCCCCCCCTCAAAAAAATAAATAATAAATAATAAAAACAGTATGATTACCGTAGTCAAAGGACACTGAACAAATTCAACGCCCATTCCCGAGTAAAAATAAAAACAGATTTCCTTAATGCAGACACAGACAGAACTTCTGCTAAAATCAGGAGTGAGACAAAGATGTCTCGTAAGCTGCCATTTTGTAGACGTTTCATGAAAGACTTTAGCCAAGGCAACCCGTCCAGAGAAAACAGAGCATTTCGACCGGAAAGGAAGGGAAGAGGCCAGCTAGGTGTGCATGCTGGTGTCACGATCCTGTACCTGGAAATCCCAACACATTTATCAGACACAAGAAACCAATGTCCATTCTAATTGTTAGCAAGTTCATGACTTTGAGAGAAGCTGTTTCTCCATAACAACCATCAGCAGTCTTCATTTTGCTCTAGAAGCCACAAAGATTACGCCCGAATCTTCTTTAACCTGACAGCTTGAGAATTTGACCAAAAACTAAAACAAAAACAACTTCACCATTCCCCCAAATCTGTTCTTCTGTAAGGATACCTAAATCTTTCAACAGTCCTTAAATGGTTATCAGTCTTTTTTTTTTTTTCCTTTTTGATGGAATATTTTGTCAAGACCCTTGTTAAAATACTGCCAGCCAACTAGGACAGTATGTAGCAAGTATGTTGCTCAGGACGAACTAAGAGCAAGCCAACTGCTCTCCTGAGTGTGAAGATAAAGAGAGAATTGATACCTCAAACTGTGATGCTGTGAAGAATGACAGGTGATGTTCTAACAAGTACACGGGGACGACAGGTCTATGACGAGTCTGAACGTTTGCACAGGGGTCTCTGTCCCCGCACATTAGTCTGCACTGTCTACGCTGGTTAGGGAGGCCTTTGACACCCCTCCCTGACCGTGGGTGGTAGAGCATCACAGGCAAAAGGACGCAGGGAGGTGTATCTTGTACTGACACAAACAGGTGACCCTAAGCAACTTTCATTTATCTGAGCCACAGTTTTCTTACCCATAAAAACTGAAACCAGTATATTTCAAAGCATTTGTGAAATACAAAGTTCATATGAAAAATTAGAAAAAGAGGCTGCCAGTTGCCTGAGATCACTGGTTTTCATGTATTTAACAAACGTGTACTGTAGGTGGGCCAAATGTTATCACCAATACAAAGGGAGCATCCCTGAGGGCCCCCCCGTGGGAGGCACTGGACATCTCCCTGTCCTGTCCCTGCAAGGACACTCAGAGCCGGGAACAGAGCCGACCACCAGGGCTAAGAGGCGGGTGCCCGTGCCCGCGCTGGAACCACCGAGGAGTCGTGAAAAGGAGCACCGGACTTCTTTGTATGTCTTTTTTAAAACTATGGGATAACTCAAATATTGACCAATAATAGACAATAACAAAATAAGCATTAACGCACTGGCCATTCATCTATAATAAACCACAACATTTTGCTATGTTTGACCCGTTTATATTTTTTTTAAGAAACAAATAGTAGGTACAGGTGAACCCCTCTGAATTTTTCCTAAATTCTATCCATCACCATGTTTCCTACAAGTAACCCCCCATCGCTATCTGTTACTTGTTCCGTAAACCACCGTACAGGGTGACCTGTGTTTTGTGACCTTACCTAAGTGAACTCACTACGCGCATTCTTTAGCAATTCCAGTTTTTTCTACTTTATATTGTTACATCTATCCACTTGACACGAGGCAGTAATCTACCCATTTTTCTGTATTTCCCCATCATCCTGTGGAGCGTGTAAGTGCGTCCAGCATGTAACGACTGGAAACAACGGCAAGGTGGATATCCACGTGCAAGCTCCCTCTAGGACGTGGGTCACAATCTCCGAGCCCGTCACTGTCCTAACCCTTCACAGGCCTGACGCAACCCTCTTCCCTCCCCCCTGCAGGTGTGCAGTCCGGGCTCCAGGCTCCCAGCCAGCTGGCTCTCTCCTTCATTTCTACCAACGCAAGGACATGGTGGAAAATCTGAAAGGGGGAGAGAGGAGGAGGCAGGAAGGGAACCCTTCCTGCTCTGAGGTGAGTCCTCTCAGCAGTGGAGGGTGCGAGCAGGACCTGGTCACTAACCTCTGCCTGTCCCCCGGCCGTGGGTGAGGGTGAGGGTGAGAGCAGGACCTGGTCACTAACCTCTGCCCATCCCCCAGCTGTCGCCAGAAGCACCTGCTGTCCAGGAGCGGCTGCTTCGTCCCGCCCGTCACGCTCAGAACACCAGTGACGCCATAACCTCTACCATAAATCCACAAAGAAAACACCTCCTTTGGACGCAGGTCACTCCACAGACACAGACACACATGGCACATGTCCCTTCCTCACTAGTCGCTGCCGTTCTCAATGTTGAGCCTTATTAAGGAAGAAGTAAATTATTTGATGAAGGGAATACTCGAGATGGAAAATTACAGGCTTCAAAGAGTTGAGTTCAGTGAATGAGTTGAAAATTCAATACATCAATTTATGGAAATTTCCTTTTCTATTCATTGCCTGAGTGCTAATGAAATGCAACAATGAATATTTTTATTTATTTATGTACCTAATACTTCACACCCCTTGAAAGTATTTCAGAATATTTGGAATATGACAGGCACATTAATTAAAATGGTAAAGAACATTTTCTGCATGCTGATACTTTAAAAGGACTTCACATCATGAAATGTGTGTTATTAGCTTTGCAATGGAAAGAATCAGAATTAAATTATTATTTAAGAAAAGTGATTGCTGGACCAAACAGTGCTACTTAGTTTTCTTGAAAAGTAGGCCAATAACAGAACGTGAAGTTTAGAGATGAGTACATTGAAGTAAAAGACAAAATGTCCTTAAAAAATCACACTTCTAATAGATTTGTTATGGCTTTCTGACTACACCGCGACTGCCGAAGACTGAGCTGATTTCTGGGGCACAACTGTCTACAGCTCAGCGTGTCCCCCGGGGGCAGCGTACCACGTACCTGGCAGTGGCAGAGTGTAGGCTCACAACGGTACGAGGGGCTCAACAGAAGTCTAGTGAGAATGACACACCTCCCAAGAGGACAAAGCTGCTCAGAGGTTTGCACTTCGGAGGGAGATGAAGGGCCGAGAGGGAGATGATGTGAGTTAAGCGGCCCAGCAGAAGATGCCGTTCTGCTATCTCGGCAGACGTGCTCTTTTACACGCTGGCTCTTTAAGTATCTAGCATAAAGTGTCTGTTCACAGTTTTGTGACGTGACCACGGCCCTGTCTGGGGTCTGCCTCTGGTTCCCATGTCTGTTTCCTAAAGGAATAGTTGTTTGTAGACATGTAGGGTTTGGTTATGGTGAAATCAGATTAGGCGGTGGGGGTGGGGGGTGGAAGAAAGAGACAACCTCAGTGGGGAGCGTGTTAACCCCTGTTAGTTTTCTCCTGATGAGTGAACACGGGCTTGGCTGAATGCACATTCCCCAGGGAGCTCGTCAAGAGTAACAGGTCAGGGGCGCCTGGGTGGCGCAGTCGGTTGAGCGTCCGACTTCAGCCAGGTCACGATCTCGCGGTCCATGAGTTCGAGCCCCGCATCAGGCTCTGGGCTGATGGCTCGGAGCCTGGAGCCTGTTTCTGATTCTGTGTTTCCCTCTCTCTCTGCCCCTCCCCCGTTCATGCTCTGTCTCTCTCTGTCCCAAAAATAAATAAAAACGTTGAAAAAAAATTAAAAAAAAAAAAGAGTAAAAGGTCAAAGCACATCCACTTAGGGCATCAAATTACAGACGTGGAAGACTTGAGACAGAAGAATCAGAATTAAACATTCGCAGAGTCTGTCCTTTTTCACAAACATTGTCTCTTCAGACCATCTGCTCCACGTGGAACAGAAACAACACCAGTGAAAGGAAGAGAACAGAGGAGAAAACGCTCTGAGTTACAAGCGTCCGGGGTTCTCACTTCACTTCTCCTCTCCAGCGTCAGGGGCTTTGCAACAGCTCACCTCCTGGGGCCAGCTTCCCGAATGTGAAACACAAAGCCGCCAGAGGAGGTGGTTTCTAAGGTTCTGTGCTCTGACGTGATGACACGATTGGCACCCAGGTATATCTCTGTGTCTGGCACACAGGACATTTGATGAAACGCACCTATTGTATGCTCTGGCTGGGAAAGGACATGTCACAACCACACAAGGAAAATTTAGCTGCAACACAACGGGCGAGCCACCACTGAGCATCCCGGACCTGGCCACATTTTTCTACCCACCTCATGGACCTCGAGGATGTTTTAGTTAAGTTCCTAACTTCCTTCCTAGTCAGTGTAGGGGAAGAAACAGAGAGGCCTAATACTTTATTTAAACCCTACTCAACCTAATGCAAGGTGGTATTTGGGTTTTCCCTTATCACATGTCCTTTCTTTCAGTACAAACTCATGAAATTTTAGAAAAAGTATTGCAGTGGTGATTTATTTCACATTAGATCCTAATATCCTAAGCTTAACATTTTAGATGATTTACGAACGTAACCAAATGATGTGAGAAAATGAAGAAGAGATTGATGGTTTGAAAATTTCAGTGTTAAAACTGTTCCAATGAAATATTCTCTCCTGAAAAATCTCTCCTATGCAGACTCAAAAGCAGAGGCTCATCAGAACAGATTATACTCAAATCGAGGTTTTAATAGGAAATCATCACTATCCTTCAAATTAATTTCTAAAATATGTTTTTGAAATGCTTTTCATGCTCTCTAAATTTCATGATAATTTCATTACTGTAATCTTTCTTTGCTAATTAATGATTGCAAATTCTTTTGGGCGATTAGCAGTTCTTTTTAAGAATTCTGGCTAACTAAAGTGCTTCTGAAAATATGGCTCTGCTGCTGTGACTAGTACACAAAGCACTAGTGGAAAATAGGAAGAATGCCCATTGCACCATCACAAAAGTGAGAGTTAAAATCACCTAACAAGGCTTTTTCCCCCCAGCTGGTGCAAGAGGGATTTCTAACACTAACCTAATATCTCAACTTTGTTCTTGATGATGACCTGGCTACATTTTGAAAAGAGATCATGCAGCTTAGCTCAAGATGACAATTTAAAACATTTGGCTACAGAAATGTCTTGCACATAACAAGTAACAATTTTTTAATAAGCCCTCGTGTATCCATCCAAGACGATCAACATCATTCCTTCCTCATTCCATCAGGATGTTTCTTGAAATATGAAACTTCACATTTAGATCCTTATGAGGAAAAGAATCAACAGGATTTTGAAAGAAAGGCACAACATTTCTCTCACAGGTGCTCAGGTTTAGGAAATCGATGCAGCAAGTACCAAGCTGTAGAAGGTACACGGTCCTCAAAACCCGGTGGCCCTGGGTTAGGACAGTGATGTGACAGTATTGGGGCCTATGTGACTCTGATGACCTCTCAGTGTTTTTACCTACACAATGAAGTAAGATCAGGCACCCTACTGACCTCACGAAGTGTCGTGAAGATAAGCGGACTTCACGGCATCACAGCAATAGTGTTCACCATCGTGCTTAGCAAAGGACATTGTACTTGTTCACTTACCTGCTTCCCCACTAGGCTGAAAGCTTCTCCAGGCCAGGGATTATGTCTGAAGTGTCTTCATATCCGAACACGTTGCCTGAAACAGAGTTGGTTTCATCAACAGTTAAATGGATAAATACTTTAACCAAGTGGGCTCTAGATAGCAGGCGAGTGAAACTTTCAAAGAATCGCAAATGATCCCCCAGGTAAAAGTCACCACTACGGAAGCCTGGACGCTGGGTGGTAGGCCAGCCTTCCTCACTTGTGACATTAATGACCCAAAGTGGAGACAGCAAGACGATCACCTGCAGGAAGTGACTGATGGAAGAATTAGAACTTAAAATATTTTTCACCCAAATTTTAAAAACAGAAGTTTTCTGACATTTACTATTCTGACTGAAACGTGAATCGTCTCTTTGTATTTGAAGTGCACACATGCCACAATTTCAGGAAGGGCGGCCATTCCTGGAGGTATGGGTGTCCCACACTTGCACTTATTTTCAGCATATTGCTACACACTGCAAGCTATTACAGACTTATGCAATCTTGTATCAGGTTTCATGAAGTCAATCCTCAAACAATGGACAATTAGCTTTAAAATAATTTTTTAAAGAAACTACACATTAAAAATAATTCCTGGGGTGCCAGGGTGGCTCAGTCGGTTGAGCGTCCAACTCTTGATTTCGGTTCAGGCCATGGTCCCAGGCTCCCGGGACCCTACGCTGGGCTCCAAGCTAAGTGTAGAACCTGCTTGGGATTCACTGTCTGTCTGTGTCTCGCTTGTGCGTGCGTGCTCTCTCTCTCTCTCTCTCCCCCCCCCTTCCCGACTCACACATGAACATTCTCTATCCTTTTCTCTAAAATAAAAAAATTTAAAAATTTAAAAAATAAATAAAAACAATAATACCTAATAATGCAAATGAAATCAGGTAGGAGTTCATGCTTCTTTCTGTCCTAAAGTGAGTTTGTCAGCTCACATTATGAAAACAATAAGTGTCTAAACACTCTATAAAGAAAGTAAATAAAAACGTTCTGATATAGGGCACTATTAGAAACAGAAACCTAGGGGCGCCTGGGTGGCGCAGTCGGTTAAGCGTCCGACTTCAGCCAGGTCACGATCTCGTGGTCCGTGAGTTCGAGCCCCGCGTCAGGCTCTGGGCTGATGGCTCAGAGCCTGGAGCCTGTTTCCGATTCTGTGTCTCCCTCTCTCTCTGCCCCTCCCCCGTTCATGCTCTGTCTCTCTCTGTCCCAAAGATAAATAAACGTTGAAAAAAAAAAAATAATTAAAAAAAAAAAAACACAGAAACCTACACTCACTAGTATTATTTACCATTAATATATAAAACTTACTAATTTAAAAATATTGTTTATTTCATATATTTTTATTGATATTTTATATACTTATATTTATTGGTCCAATAGAATTCTTAGAGCAGTGGTACTAACATAATTTACAAATAAATGTATGTTAGAACTGCGTATGAACGTGGTTTTTACTGACAGAGTTAGAAACGTTTAGACCTCTGAGAGAAAAGTGATAGTAACAGCTAACATTTACTGGGCATAATGTATGACAGTATAGTTTCCCCCATTACCTTAGTCCCCACAAATCTCTCTAAATATTATCGCTTTTTTAAGTATGTAAATCTAATATATCATAATCACACATCTACCTGTTACATAAGTTATGAATTGCAATAATGAAAGTAACATTTGGGAACTTACAACCTTAGAAAAAGAATCCTACAGATAGCCTTGAATCCACCATTGTGGTCCTCCTGGGCCTCAAACCCCAGATGGTCTGTATCATGAAACTCAGTGTTGATCATCACTACGCAATCTTTGAAACACAAATATATCCTTAAATACTGTGTTTACTTGGGTACCCTCCCATGCTGGGTGCAGTCTTCTGTGACCCGCTTTCCACTTAAGATGATGTTCCCACAATTGTTTCATATACGCATCTCATTTACTTGTCTACCAAGGGATTTTTTCCTTTTTTGTTCTATTTCCATTATTTTTATTACATTCAGTACTGCTATGAACATTTCTGCATATTTCTAGTACATAAATATGACAGGAAATTTAAGGTATATTTCTCTTTTTCGTGTTGTTTTTACTGTTTTATTTATTTTGAGAGAGTTAGAGAGCGAGAGGGCATGTGCACAAGCAGGGGAGAGGCAGAGAGAGAGAGAATCCCAAGCAGACTCCACACTGTCAGCACGGAGCCCAACGTGGGGATCGATCTCACGAGGTGTGAGGTCATGACCTGAGTCAAAATCAAGAGTTGGATGCTTAACCAACTGAGCCACCCATGCACTCCTTTAAGGTATTTCTAATAAAGGAATGACCAGAGAGTAAGAACGTACGTGTTCAATTTTACAAAAAAACAAAGTATTCTGCAAACTGATTAGGCAAAGCTCCACACCTACTAACCAAGTAAGGTGTCTTCATTTTGCTGAGTGGGTTTTCACAATGGTCTTAATCTCATTTCTCTCAGTAGCAGTAAGTTTAGGATCTTTTCATTTATGTCTATCGGTGTACCTTAAGAATGTTATAGAAACTTCTTACCTCTTAACTCTCTAATTTCTATTACATCAGTAATTATTCCTAACACTGCTTTGTCTCTTTTTCTCCCCACCTGACTTGATTCATTTTAATAAATTTCGATTTTTTTCTTACATAACATTGATTTCAATTTCACAGATTTCCGTCTTTATTAGGCTGTTAAAAATTTCTTTGGGTTTATTATACTATGTTATTCTGATAAAAATGACTTAATTTGGGAGGCAGAAAAGATGACACATTTTACAATGACATTTGTATGAAACATCTAGAACAGGTGAATCCATTTCGACAGAAAATACTTGGGCGGCTGCCTGAGACTGGATGCGGGGAGGGGGGGGGACGGAAACGAACTGGCCGAGAGGAGCAGGTACAGGGCTCTTCCAGGAGTAACGACAGCGATCATAAACTGGACAGCGGCAGAGTCTCTGAACGCTATGATGCCACGGAACTCTTCACTTTAAAAAGAATGATGTTTGGGGCACCTTGGCAGCCCAGGTGGTTGAGCGTTGGGCTCTTGATTTCAGCTCAGGTCATGATCTCACAGTTGTGAGATCAAGACCCATGTCGGGCTCTGTGCTGAGCACGGAGCCTGCTTAGGATTCTCTCTTTCTGCCCCTCCCCAACTTGTGCATTTCCTGTTTTGAGGGAATCTGTATTCTCCTAGCCTCAAACTACAGTCCTCTTACCTTCATATAATTTTCACATGCTACTGAAGATGCCTAAGAAACACTTCTCAGCTATCTTCTTACATACACGAGATTCATCTTTTGTAACCAGTTTCAAATGTATCAAACACAGTGTAGGTGTTCAATCATTTTGCCCTGAATTTATCAGGTCATAGAGATTCAGCAATGATTTTCCGCTCTGAAAGCTAAATGTTGATTGTTTAGGCTTAGACATTAAAACACAAGACCCTTAAAAACAAAAGGAAAGGCAAAATTTAAAAGTCCCTTCCTTGGGGCACCTGGGTGGCTCAGTTGGTTAAGCGTCCAACTCTTGATGTCAGCTCAGGTCATGATGTCACAGTTGTGAGATCAAGACCCACGTCGGGCTCCGTGCTGAGCATGGAGCCTGCTTAGGATTCTCCCTCCCTCCTTCTCTGCCCGTCCCTCACGCACACCCTCACTTGTATTCAAAACCAAAATTTTAACTTTTTAAAACTCCCTTCCTTTACTTTTTCTTCCGTATGTGCATTTCACACGACATTTCGTTTTCTTGGCAGCAGGGACCAAGAGCTTTCAGGATTCCTCACGAAAGTCAATCTCTGACTCTCACCACAGATGCTCTACCACCAACGTCCCATGTGACTGCGACCAATGACAGTCCGCCCCCAAGTCTGCCTTGGCGTTTACTCCTTCTGACTGCTGATTTCTGTAGTGCACCTTTTCTTAACCAGATCATTCACTTCAGTGGGACTAGTGCAAACACACAGTAGGTAATTAAAAAACTAAACACATTTTTTTCTCTAGAAGAAGTTTCTGTAAGTACTCATGTTAGCTTTGGACATGGTTATGACTCCACCCTCTTTGCAGCTAACACTGATATCGGATTGCCCAATTAATGGGAGCATACAAATGCCATATTAAGTCTACTCAGAATACACAAAAAAGAGCATCACGAACATGATTGTCTAAATATTTCAAATTCAATGTAAAGCAAATACTACCAAGTAGGTAAGATCTATTCAAGAAAAATATTTCAATAAAAATTTTGGCAAAAATTGGTTACATTTCATTCATAACCAGGTATCTAGTTTCATTTATTATTCAATGTTTTGTTCATTTAGTGGTGGGTACACTGTTCTAATAGGAAATAAAAATGGTTTTGAAAACTGTTTTAAGAAATCAGTTTTAATTCCAAATCTATAATTAACGTTTGCTAGTATGAATAATGTTAGTAATAACTAGTATTGGTTTTGCTTCTAGAATAAATCCATAAGAAACACACCAGCAATATTCAAGTCACTGGGCTAAACATTGCACTGTCCAGTCAATTCTTACATTCATTTATAGAAACTCCTTACCTGGCAATATTTTTATTCAATACAGTCTACATCTTCGAGAGCCTCATGTTTTGCAAGCCTGTTTATTTGGTGTCACGTAATAAAGAACCATTGTTTGCCACTGCTTGCTCTTAGTTCTTTCACTTGCTTTTTCCAGTGTTTGAAAATATCAGCAACACATACTCCAGCATAAGACACCATAAAGATATTGGTAGATTTAATCTCAGAGCTATGTACTTACAAAAGCAACTTCTAGGCATAAATGTGTCTGAAAGTAAGCCCCAAATGAAAAGAACATCAAAGTGCTATCAACTTTGAGGTTTGGAAAGTACCTTAGAAATGATCAAACCAAATACTTTCCTCAATTTATAGATGAGGAAACTCATCTATATCATAATGCTGGTATAGCCCAAGTGTGTAAAGTCTTAGACAAGAGACATCCTGTGGCATCAAATTCTTTTTGCTCTTTCTCTGAATGTCTCAGTTTAGATTGGGAAGATATTTTCCCATGATAATTACAAACACTTAAAATGTCAAGTTTGGAGAAAGAGAGAAGCACAGTATCGATATAAATCTGTTAGTACACTGTAGACTACATACACATACACACACAGATATACACAGATATAAATAAACAGATGACAGAAGAGAAAAAAAAGATAATACATAAATACGTATCAACAGTTTGAATATCCAAGATTGTAAGAGTAAACTGATTTGTGTGTTGTGCTCTGTGAATGAGACAGAAAGAAGCAGTTTATGAACTACTAATATAGCAACTATGATGAACTGACAATATTTATAGAAAGTGCACCTCAAATGAACTGTGGGTTCTTCTACTCACTACTGATTAAGTGTTCTAAGCCTCAATGTTAGTTTTTTGTTTTCTAGGAAAGGAGTGAAACATCCATTACCTACTGATGCTCCAGAGTGTTAAAAATTAACAGTAAGTCAAGTTAGCAATATAAAAGGAAAATAAACAGTAAGTGTAACGTTCTGTATTTATATAGCCCTTGAAGTGAACGATCTCATCGTTGTTTTTAAAATATATCTTAAGATTTTTTTTTTTAAGTTATCTCTACACCCAGTGCGGGGCTTGAATTCACAACACCGAGATCAAGAGTCACAAGCCCTACCAACGGAGATGGCCAGGTGCCTTCATCATATTTTTTAAATAACACTGTGAGCGGCACGTGGGTGGCTCAGCGGGTTAAGCATCCGACTTCGGCTCAGGTCACGATCTTATGGTCTGATCGTTTGAACCCCAGGTTGGGCTCTGTGTTTCCGATCATCTCTCTCTCGCTCTCTGCCCCTCCCCCACCACACTCTTTCTCTCTACCCCTCCCCCACCTCTCTCTCTTTCTCTCTCTCTCCCTCCCTCTCAAAAATAAACATTTAAAAAAATTTTTTTAAATAACACTGTGATCTAGGCAGGGGAAATGTTGGAATTCCCAGTATAAGGCAGAGGAGGGATACTAAAGTTCATATGATCAGTAGTGAAAGGAAGAACCCAGATTTCAGTGGAGACCTTCTCTTTCTGGGTTTAGGTAGCTACCCCATCAAACTATACTACTTTACGAAGATTATCTCAGACACAACAAGGCCAGGCCTGAGACACCTAGATGACTTTGTCAAGCACTGTTTACACTTGTGTCTTCCATCTTGACCAATGATCCCACCTGCCAGACTTACCCCCAGGCTCCAGGGGAAGCACAAAGCTTCACCCCCCAAAACCTAACACCGGGAAGGCTCGCCAGCAGGGAAAGGCATCAGGAATTTGTTTCTGAGCCAATAGTATTAGGAAACCAAACAGTTAGTAGCTGGAGTTTTGGTTGAGACAAGTGATCAAAAGCTCTGGTTTTCTAAAATAAGGTCTCCTTAGATGAAGTTGGGACAGACGACCTGGACAAGGTGTTCACACACATACTCACCTAGTTTGACATGGTATTTGCCAGTTTGAAACCAATACCCAAAATGAAATGATTACATCCACATTAGTAAATGCACCCCCTCACTCTTCAAATACCCTAATATGTACGATGGCCATGACTCATTTTGAGTTAAAAACAAACCTCTCCACATCTTTTTTCCTTTGTGTGCACACGTCTGACAGAAAACTGGCCAAGGTATGTATGAGTCAGCAGTGGGCCCCAGTCATGCCCTTCTCTCTTGGGGTCATAGATCACAGATCTGAGACGGAGTGAACAAAGGTGTTCCTCTTAGCATTCCTCCATTATGAGAAAAAGAAAACCTGATATAAACTGGCCAAAACCAAAAGGCTGTTATTGGTGGTGGTGGTCATCATCTTCGTCGCCCTCCTTCTCCTCCAACTGACTCTACAGCCTTTGGCCTGAGCCTCATTCTCATACAGGATGTCACCTTATCAGTTCTGGTTACAGAACAGCTGTGGCAGCACTCACCTCCAATCGCAGCTTTGCGCCTGGTGGGAAAGAGAAAGCTTCTCTCTTCCAACCAGTGAAGCCCGAGTCTCAGTCCAAGATCTCAATAAGCCTCAAGGTGGAAACGCGTGTCTGGAACCCACCACTGTAGCCAGGAGGTAGAATCAGTCATGGAACTCCTGTGGGGCTGGGGGAGGGGGGATCCACCCCATGTGGTCCACATGTGCTCAAAGTAGGAAAGAGGCGATTCCCCAGGGGCACTTCGTTAGAAAGAAGGAATGGATGAGAGACAACAAAAATAGTGCTGACGCAGTTTTGAGCATTACTTGGAACCTAAGTAACAGAAGCTTGATCGTGATGAAATGGAAATCACGTCAAGGACACTCACAGTCTATCAACATTGTAAATAATTCAGAACTGCTACGGCGTTATCGTAAATAAAGCCCACTGCCTGAGAGCCAGATGCAAAGGTACTGATGAGGACAGATTTAGAGTGAGCTTCTCGGACACCCGCCGAGAGAGCAGCCTGCAAATCAACCACCTCTGCCACCACTGTGGAAAAGAAATGTCCATCAGGGACTCAAGTTGTATGCGTGCCCGGCCACTTGAAGTCATCCCCCAGCTCCTTAACGCTGTGCTCACTGTATTTTCCACCTTCTCATCTTTGGTGTGCCTCATTACGCAGTTCCCGGGGCTGTATCTTCAAACTCAGTGATCTTGTCTTCTACAATGTGTCATCTGCAACCCCTCACCCCATTCCACCTAGAAAGGAAGTGTGGGTCATTTGTGTATCTTCCGTGTCTACACTTCCCGTGTTCAAGCCTTCCCAGAGTTCCTTGAACACAGAGGCTGAAGCCATCACACCGTCGTGACCTTTGTCTACTGATGCTATCATCTGCATCATTCCTCAGTCAGCGCTGGTTGACTTTTCTCACTACTTCTCTGGTACCTGGTAGTGATGTCTGGATGTCAAAAACAGGAGTTTACTATGCTGCCTAAGAAATCACCACAGACTTAGCAACGTGTGCAAATGCATTCTTGGTTTCTGTGGGTCAGGAACCCAGGCATGGCTTAGCTGGGTACTCCGCTCAGGATTTCACAACCCCGTCATCAAGGTCTCCCTTGAGCTGCCTCCCCATCCCGGGGCTGGGCTACAAACCATTTGCTTCCCAGGATGTTCGGGTTGTGGCAAGAACTCCCTCCTAGTTGTACGATGAGGGAGGAACTCGACGATGGTGGCAATACTAGGAGGTTGACACTCAGGGGGGCAGGGAGGGAAGGAGCCCATTGGAGTCTGTCCGTCACACCAGACCTTACACTAAAACTGCACAAGGTCAACTGTTGGAAATAGTTTTATTCTTTGGGTCTTGCTTTCAAGCCTTGAATGGAGGCAACAGAGCATCATTTACTTTCAGATCAAATAACTTTCCTGTCGGGTTAAGACCATTTTGAGCTCTCCACCCAAAACATCATCGATCCCAAGTTCCCCTCTAAGTGGTAGAAACAGGTACTACTCCAGAGCCCACGTGAGAGGGGGATGCTTTTCCTCTAATCCTCCTGCCCTATTCCCAGGTAATTCCTTATACAGAATCCTAACCACAGTCCTGCCAGGTGCGCAAGGTAGGTCCTCTGCGAACGGCCCGGGCCTTCTTTCTGTGCAGCTCTCTCCTCGGCACTGTGGCCCGCGCTCCGCAAGTCCAGTCCGGTCTCTGTTCTCCCAGCTCCCCCTCTACTCCTCAGAGGCAGAGGCCACCCTGCGGCTGTCTCCCCACACGGTGGCTGGGGGCAATCCTAGGACTCACCCCACTGCCCCTCATCTCTCAGGGATCAGCATCCTTCAGCGGCTGACGTCCAGTGTCTTGAGAACTACTGCCTCCTGTACTCTGTCTCTTTTCTTCGTTGTTTCAAATGGAAATCTGGTTCCTGTTACTCGATTTTAGATAGAAGCAGACTTTTTAATCCTCCTTATTCTTAAAAGGCAACAGCTCAGTATGTGGCACAACTTTATTAAGTTCTTTTATGTCAGGTTCTGGGAAACAACGAGAAAAGCCTAACACCTTGCCTCAACAAACGCAGAGTTCACTCTGTGCCCCGGACACACAGACAGTTCCTCACGATACTACAGGGCAAGTACGCTCTAAAATAAGCTTATACGAGTGCTGTGCGAACACAGTGTGTGTGCTCCCCCTCGGAGGTAAAACAGCCTCGTATTCAGGCATCTAACGTACCTTCTGCACACTTGTTAATAAATGTTCCGGCGCTTAACAAATCTGGAAGTATCTGTCCTGGTAAACGTTACGATATAACAATAACATACAACGAAACCTTAACTTGGCTGAATCCAGTCTATATGTTCAAATAAACCAAACCTCATAAAGTGTATATAACTCTGCACCCTTGCTGAGGCTGTAAGCAAACAGAGTTCACCGTATAAAAACAAAACAAAACATTTCTACTTAATCTTTTGCCCCTCTTAAAACTAAAATTTAAGGAGTTAGCTTTTTAATCCTTTGGAAGCCTCTCAAGGCTTTATAAACTGTATTTTTCAACCTGACAGATACAGTGAGTTTGTTGTTACTCAGCACTGTGATCCTATTGACAAATGGAGGTTTTCTCTTCCTCTCTTGCCCTAGTTTTCTTTACAAGTAGAAAGGTCACTCGAAAAAATGTTTAAGATCCTCACCCACCACAGCATTCCCTAGAGAAATGTAACTCTCACAAGTAGGATGAAAAATATTTACGGACGTCAAAACTCAAGTACACAGTCTTACTTTGTAGATCCTGATAAAGCCCTCTCTGCCTCGAGTCTAGCGTTTCACTCTCTTTCCACCTCCCTTTCACTTTGGGTCCAGGCACTCAGTCTAGGAAACACACCAGGACGTTTTCCACGAGCAGAAGGCAGTTTCACCCAACAAGCTCTCTGGGAGTCAATGCTTAAGGTGAGAAAAAAATTCCTTACGCAGGATAATCATCATCGTTTTACTGCCCACCCGCCACGTGCCACGCATGGGCTAGGCATTGCACATGGACTACTACATTCAGTTCGGGCAGAGAAGCTATGAAGTTGGTGTGTATTTTAGGGCGAAAAGGTGAAATAACATGCAAATCACATGGAAAATACAAAATAGAATTGGAATTCAAACTCTGCAGCTTGCCTTCAACATCAAGTGCTTAAGCCCCGTATTATACTGACTCTTTTCTAGACCATGGAAGCTAAGTCACAATTAAGAAAGGACCAGGGATCTGTGGAATAAACTTTGCTTTACAACAATGCTAGGATACATGCTTACTTATCCCTTGTGCAAAATCCCTCAGGAGACTAAACCTGAGTGATGGTCCCAGGGAGGCAGGAACCTCAGTCAGGCAACACCGTAGGACTCTCTGCACCTGGTACCACTCATGCTCGTTGCTGTGCTAAGCTGATTAGGACTTTGTTTAGAGGACTGTACTTGTGAATATCATCATGAGAAAAGAGGAAAAACAACACAGATGTTTCTAGACTGATAAATCTAACAATGTCCCTGAAAACTAAACCAATCAATCCTACCTATAAGGTAAAAGTGATCTCATGTTATGACACATTCAATTAGATACAGATTTCAACCAAACGCATTGTGAGCATCTACTCTTACACTCCATGAATACCCAATTCTGAAAGAAAACAGAAGCTATATGCTTATCTCCTTTACATTTGCTTTGTAAATAAAAGTAAAATTGTTGACATCAAGAAAAATCATTGAAGCAGATGTGCCTAAACTGTGTTAAGACCAAAGTAAACGTATCTGAATGCTGCACACTTACTAATAAGTAGAATTTATAAGAACACATGTAGGGCTGAGAAGCCAAAACAGCAAAGTGAGCCTACCTTTCAAGTGCCTCAACTCCAAGGTCGTAGCAAGGCACACAGCACAATTTTATCACAAACTAAGAACAAACGGTTCCCTTTTGGAATTGGGAAGAAAATAGGAACAGTAAATCTTTCCCAATTACCGCTCTTCTATTTTTCACCATGCAATTTTCCCTCATTAATACAAATCACATGCAAGTCGTTATTCTAGCTCTCTAAAATTCTGATATTGATGGAGTCGGTATCTTTTCCAGACTTACCTATAACACACGAGGGACAAGGGCCTGACTCTCAGGATCTGTACACTGAAGGTGCATAATCAAAACAAATCTCATTAAAGGGTTATACACTGGACCTGGCACCCACGAGCATTAGGTGACTGGAGTTCAAGGCCTGGCTTCACTGTTTACTAGATCTGTGATGATGGCCACACAACTTCCCTTACGGGGCTCTAGGAGGAACAGAAGACCTCTACAGTGTCTTATACCAAGGCATTCCACAATCCTGAGTATCTGGGGCTTGTCTAATTGAGCTCTGCTCATCAAGTTATAACCCAAGTCTTGTGTTGTCACGTATTTCCCAAATATGCTGTATTCTCAGTAAACAAGACTGTAACTGTGAAATCTGCATGGAAATCAGACCTGAGAAGCAGACACTTAGCTGGTGGAACTATCGTACGGTAAATTAGGAATCGTCACTGGTGCGCAACAGTAATTGTGTTGGCACCTCCACGTCCAGGTAGGAACCAAGCCTGCCCTGTCATTACTGAGCTAAGTAATTAGGAAACCTCACAATTTACACAGGATCCACATTCGGGTATATGGAGTACTAGAAAATGAAAAGTTTTTTTAATTAAACTTGGCATTTACGATCTCACAGCTGTTCCTTTTCATTTCCTATAAAGTGACTTGATTTGGATAGCAGGAGGATAGGGGTCTACAGTATAATTCCGGAAGGAAGATCTTACTTGGCTACAAACAGGTATTACTAGCTTGGTCAGAATAAAAGCTTCCCTAAGGCACAGCTGAAGGCTCCGGTAAAAAATCTGGGGGTGAAGGAAGAGGGGAATTCAATGTGGTTAGATCTATGTTAATGGGGTAAAATTATTTGCATATATAATTTAAAAAAGGTAAATCATGAGCATACCACAGGAAAGACAGGAAAAGTAACTGTAAAATTACCAAATATGGTCCACAATCTCAGGGGGTTTGCAGTGGTCTTAAGAAGGCTGACTGGGGCCTTGGCTAAGCACATTACCAGGTTCTGCCAGTACCTGCACTGGTTAACAGGACACCGGTGGGCTGGCCAGATTAAAGACACACATTCAGGAGATGTGAGGCCAACATAAACCTAGGGGGTAGCACAGAATCACAGCTAAAAGACATTTTATATAAAATTTCCAAAGAGCGTCAAAGGAAGTTACTCCCATTTCCATGGAAGAAGAAAACCAAAGGGACTACTTGAATACCATGGGGCACCTGGGTGGCTCAGCAGGTTAAGCATCAGACTTCAGCTCAGGTCATGATCTCGCAGGTCCTGGGTTCGAGCCAGGCGTTGGGCTTGTGCTGACAGCTCAGAGCCTGCAGGGAGCCTGCTTCAGATTCTGTGTCTCCCTCTCTCTCTGCCTCTTCCCGGCTCGCATTCTGCGCTCACTCACACAAACATTTGAAAAAATTAAGGATAAAAAGAGACGCCCTGAATTAAAGTGTGAAAATGCAAAATTAAAAAAGGCATTGAGTAATTGTTCCTAGGTTAACAGTTCAGGCCTATTAAATGGCTAATCAAATATTTACTGAATCAACAATGTGCAAATACATAGAGAAAAAGAAATGAGAAGAAGGACATAAAAATGTTTAAAAAGTTATTTTGGAGGTGTGGGCATTGAATTTTTTCTGTTTTCCAAAAATGAAAATTTTCTATAGTAAGAGTTTATAATACAAAAATATACTTTGTATCTCAAACGACATATGAGCTAATTTCCCAAATAAAGAGGAGAATGTGAGACCTGAAAAAATAAAAATTTCTAGGATTACCCATTATGTGAGGATGAAAAATAATTGTTAAGTAAAAAAGAATTCTGAGAATAAAATCAGGCAGAATGATACTCGGGTGTTTTCTCTGGACTCCAATGCATCTCAAAAATACTGATTTTATTCCTGAATTTTTGAATCTGGAAAAGCATACTTCATAGTGATTTACGGAAGATACACTGTGTGCTCTTCACTATTCCAAGCACTTAGCATTATTAATATCTCTTACTCTACAGGGGAGGTAGGGACTGGTACCCTGGTTTAAAGATGTAAACATTTAGAGGTGAAGAGGTTAAATTTGCCCAAAGCCACAGCCAATAAACTTGCAATGTTAAGGTTCAAGCCCATACTTTTGAACACATGTCTCCATTTTCGAAGAAGAGAGGAGTGTTTTATGTAATCAAGACAAGCTTGCTTGTGGAGAGGCCCAGTTTAAGTTTCAACAATTTGTCAATTCTCTGGGATTTGTTCTGAGTAACGCACACACACAATGTCCAAATACGATTTTCTTTGCCAATTCAAAAATTCCTCTAAGTAGTTGATGAGAGGCCCCCAGCAGTTTTATTCTGGGTTCTAAGCTGTATACTTTCAAGTTTCGCAGGGGTATTTAACTTCAAAGACTTCCAAAGCAGATCACCGTGGTCTAATAAAATCTTGGTGGTACCCTTAAAGTCCTTTGCAGCATCCCTTTGAAGCTGAATTCAATTTCTTTATGCTTTTACAATCAAAATCACTACTTTTTTTTATTTTCTATTATGTCAGTGCAGTGAGTTTCAAAAGTACTACCTTAGTGTACTTTTCTGAGACTTCTGAAATTTTGTTCACTGAAAGCTATTTTGGGAAATGTCTAAAAAGTCACTATTGAGACATCAAAAAAAAGGTCAATTAACAATTTATTTTCTAAACTGAGTAATCAGAAGAATCTATTCATTCATCAACTGACAAGAGCAAAGTTACAGACTTGAACTTCTTATATTTCAGAGAACTTCTTACGCCATAGATGTATGTACGTTACAGATCGGGATTTCCATTAGATCTGGAAGGAGCAGGAGTCTCAGATCAGACAGACCCAGGATCAAATCTCAGTTTTGCAGTTTATAAACCAAGTGAACTGAGGCACATTTCCCTATTTGTAGAATGGTGGGGCAACCACATTCCCCACCTAATTTAGTATGTACTAATCGACCTAATAATACATTTAAAGTGACTAGCTAACTGCTTAACACCTAGACTCATAAAGGGTCACCTTGTTTGTCATTAGTACCGTCATCATTCCTACTGCTGAACGAGTGATATCCCATGTGTATTTTCTCACATGAAATGGTACTCAATAAAGGTTTAAAAGTCAAATTGCTATGTCCTCCACACTTCATGCCTTCCTTCCACATCCACTCAAGGACTTCACGCTATGGCGGCTTCCTTGGGGGCTGGAATATCATTTGCACTGGAGACAGTGAGCCTGTCTTGAACCCTGTGGGAACAGCCTTCCTGGCTGGGAAAGGAGAAGGAGAAGAGTGCCCTGCTCCTCAGTCAGGAGCACAAGCCGTCCCCCAGCTTCCCGAATGTCCAGTTTCTGGGGAAAATGGTACAGCCCGTTAAGCTACGTGTCAGCAAACACTTGGTATTTGTAGAACCGCAAAAGGGGCCGCGCCAGAGGACTGCAGGCAGGCAGCTCGTGAGAGAGAACAAAACCAGGGAACAAGGACGTTCCACACACACACAGAGCAAAGAAAATGTGCAACTATTCCTTGGGTGGGATTCAGGAGGAACTGTGTCATGTAACTAACTAAAAACTCAGTGACAGACCCTATGTGGTGCATATAAATACATACACACACACACACACATATCATTGTCAGTCATTGTTTATAAACACATAATTACTGTTTATTGTTTACCACAATCTTGTCGAATAGAAAACTGGCTTCTAACTTTTAGATTTTTTTAACTAATCTCTACACCCATCGTGGGGCTCGAACTCTCAACCCTGAGATCAAGAGTCGCTCTAAAGACTGAGCCAGCCACACTCCCCTGGCTTCTAGCTTTTAAATGAAGAAAATAAGCTTCACAAAAATGAAAATTGTTGTGCAGTCTCCCAAATGAAAAGGATGAAAACTAGCATTTAAGCTTCATCTCCTAGACTCCAGACCATAGTTTTCACTACAGTACAAGTAACAAGGAATTAGCAGCTGGGATAATGAAGGGTCCTGAAACATTCCAAAGGACAGAGAAAAAGTTAATTTAGACGGTAGAGAACCCACAACAAGACAGAAACTGCTCCTATAATCACAGGCCATTACCTCCTGCTTACCAGGCCCTCCTATGGAGGGAGTGACAAGGAAATGGTGGTTATCAGACCCAACACACTTCACCTTACCAAATATTTCACATAACCTTCACTTTTCACTGTGCAAAAATGAAACCAGTAGGTAACATAATCTAACTACCCACTTAATTTCTTTAAAGAAAAGTAGTATTATGCACTTAATGTAACTTGCAGGAGAAAATAAAAATACAAACAGTAACAAAATAAAAGCAATTTAGTAAAAAAAATGCATTATGACATTTAAATCATCAGGCATGACTATACTAGAAAAAAATGATGGAATGGGCAGATTCGAGCATCTATTTATAGAATCACAGGATGTGACAGCTCCTAAGAAAGATATACATGAGCGTTAGTGACAACTGAAAGGCCACAAGTGGCTTGCTATCCATGAATTCTAAGCACAACTCCCACCCCTCAAAAAAAAAGTATGTTCTCCCTTCAATTTGTATGGTGATTGCATCCTTGAAAATCTAGTGTATATTAAAACCGAGAAAAAAGCAAAAATGTGCACTTCTATGTAAAGCAGAGGTAGGTTTTAGGCTCAGGTAAAAGTGATCAAATTCCTCGCTTTCGTGGATACCTCAATTTCAAAATTCAGCAGGTCATGAGGAAGTTCTTTTTGCATGAAACTGTCTCAAGAAGCGCAGGAAGTCTGGCGCCCTTGCCCAACACTGCCCTCTACCTCCCCCGGCCCCACCAGCACCACATGCACCCCTCACAATCATGGTCACAACTAGAACATCACCTACGTGTCTCCACATCGCCATCGAGGGGATGGAAACAGTTTATTGGTACTTCATAGAACTGACATGACCGCTAGGTGAGCTGATCAGCCTGGTGTTTCATTGATCACTGAGTAGACAATGGACTCTGGAACGATACGGCCCCAAATTCAAATCCCAGCCCTGGAGCTCACTGCCTTTACCTTTCTGGACCCAATTTCCGCATTGAGAAGGGAGAATAATGCAACCATCTCACAGAATTTTTGTGATGATTAAATAAACCAACACATGATACACTGATGGGTACAATGCCGACCACACGATGACAGTTCGTTAAGTCAGGACTATTGCTATTACTTGATATATCGTTAACCAACCCAACAATTCACAATACTGGAAATATCTTTGGTTAGCACGTAGGGGTGCTCTAGATAGAGCGTTTGGAGTTGCTTCTGGAGGTGGACTGGATGGGGGGGTCCAGCAAGAAGCAGACGGTAATAAGACCATTAATTTAGGTTAAGAAGGTACAATAAATCAACTTTGTCTATATCCCATAACTTTTTTTTTAATGTTTATTTTTTTTTGAGAGACAGACAGAGAGACAGAGCACACACTAGGGAGGGGTGGAGACAGGGAGACAGAGCATCCAAAGCAACCTCCAGGCTCTGAGCCGTCAGCATAGAGCCGGACACAGCGCTCGAACTCACCAACTGTGAGATCACGACCTGAGCCGAAGTCAGACGCCTAACCACCTGGGCGCCCCTGTATCCCGTAATTTTTTAAAAGCCAGTATGACTGGGACACCTGGCTGGCTCATTCATCTGGGAGTCCAATTCTTAATCAGGTCATGATCTCATCTCACAGTTTGTGAGTTCACACCCCTCATCCAGCTCTGTGCTGACAGCACAAAGCCCGCTCAGAATTCTTCTCTCTTCTGCCCCCCCTTAGCCCCTCCCCCAACTTGTGCTTGCTCTCTCTCTCTCTCAAAATAAACTTAAAAAAAAAACAAAAAAAAAACTATGACCGGTACAACTTGCTATTAACATGTCCCCTTCCCTTCGAGAAGAAAAATAAGTTTGATAACGCAGTTGCAGTTTTTTTATGTTCATGATTTTTCTTGATCTCAAACAATTTGATAGGGGATTAGAATACATTCCGAAGTAGAGAGTTATTTCCAGAAACAGCAGGAGTGGATGCGTAAAATCTATGAACCATGCACATGCTTATAGACACAGGGAAATACCTAATAATAAATAAATTGTTAAAGCCTTCAAAATAATCTGGTAAAATGTGCTATCAAATCTGTTGTTTTAGTTCATAATTGGCTTTAGGAATGAATACCTGAGACTTTATTTCTTCTTTTCTCATTCCCATGAAGATTAGCATTTTTTCCATTCCAATGGAAATCCTTATTATTTTTATTTTTGGTCTCAATAGTAAAATAATCAATAGAAACAATAAGAAATGATTTACTCTATAAAAATAGGCAGCTAAACTAGGAGACAATGATTAATTCCAACAGTCATATCTGATTACATCAAACTAAATTTTTTAAAATGCATTTCAATAGAATAGGTAATATATGATAAAATGATTTCCACGACAGTCCAAGGTATTATAATATTAAAATGTTGGGGCACCTGGGTGGCTCAATCGGTTAAGCATCCAACTTCGGCTCAGGTCATGATCTTGCGGTCTGTTAGTTCGAGCCCGCATCGGGCTCTGTGCTGAAAGCTCAGAGCTTGGAGCCTGCTTCAGATTCTGTGTCTCTCTCTCTCTCTCTCTCTCTCTCTCTCTGCCCCTCCCCCACTCACACTCTCTCTCTGTCAAAAATAAACATTAAAAATTTAAAAAATAGCAACGTGGATGGAACTGGAGAGTGTGATGCTAAGTGAAATAAGCCATACAGAGAAAGACAGATACCATATGGTTTCACTCTTATGTGGATCCTGAGAAACTTAACAGGAACCCATGGGGGAGGGGAAGGAGAAAAAAAAAAAAAAAAAGGACGTTAGAGTGGGAGAGAGCCAAAGCATAAGAGACTGTTAAAAACTGAGAACAAACTGAGGGTTGATGGGGGGTGGGAGGGAGGGGAGGGTGGGTGATGGGTATTGAGGAGGGCACCTTTTGGGATGAGCACTGGGTGTTGCATGGAAACCAATTTGACAATAAATTTCATATATTGAAAAAAATTTTTTTTTTTTTAAATTTTTTTTTTCAACGTTTTTATTTATTTTTGGGACAGAGAGAGACAGAGCATGAACGGGGGAGGGGCAGAGAGAGAGGGAGACACAGAATCGGAAACAGGCTCCAGGCTCCGAGCCATCAGCCCAGAGCCTGACGCGGGGCTCGAACTCACGGACCGCGAGATCGTGACCTGGCTGAAGTCGGACGCTTAACCGACTGCGCCACCCAGGCGCCCCGAAAAAAAATTTTTTTAATAAAATGCTTAGAAGAAATAAGCAACATAGGGTGATATTAATTTCCTAATAATTTACTGTTTTTTTTATTATGAAATTGTCAAATTGGTTTCCATACAACACCCAGTGCTCATCCCAACAGGTCCCCTCAATACCCATCACCCACCCACCTCTCCCTCCCACCCCCCATAAACCCTCAGTTTGTTCTCAGTTTTTAGGAGTCTCTTATGTTTTGGCTCCCTCCCTCTCTAACCATTTTTTTTCTTCCCCTCCCCCATGGTCTTCTGTTAAGTTTCTCAGGATCCACATAGGAGTGAAAACATACGGAATCTGTCCTTCTCTGTATGACTTATTTCACTTAGCATAACACTCTCCAGTTTCATCCATGTTGCTACAAAAGGCCATATTTCATTCTTTCTCATTGCCACGTAGTATTCCATTGTGTATATAAACCACAATTTCTTTATCCATTCATCAGTCAATGGACATTTAGGCTCTTTCCCTAATTTGGCTATTGTTGAGAGTGCTGCTATAAACATTGGGGTACAAGTGCCCCTATGTATCAGCACTCCTGTATCCCTTGGGTAAATTCCTAGCAGTGCTACTGCTGGGTCATAGGGTAGGCCTATTTTTAATTTTTTGAGAAACCTCCACACTGTTTTCCAGAGCGGCTGCACCAGTTTGCATTTCCAGCAACAGTGCAAGAGGGTTCCCGTTTCTCCACAACCTCACCAGCATCTATAGTCTCCTGTTTTGTTCATTTTGGCCACTCCGACTGGCGTGAGGTGATATCTGAGTGTGGTGTTGATTTGTATTTCCCTGACGAGGAGTGACGTTGAGCATCTTTTCATGTGCCTGTTGGCCATCCGGATGTCTTCTTTAGAGAAGTGTCTATTCATGTTTTCTGCCCATTTCTTCATTGGATTATTTGTTTTTCGGGTGTGGAGTTTGGTGAGCTCTTTGTAGATTTTGGATATTAGCCCTATGTCCGATATGTCATTTGCAAATATCTTTTCCCATTCCGTTGGTTGCCTTTTAGTTTTGTTGGTTGTTTCCTTTGCTGTGCAGAAGCTTTTTATCTTCATGAGGTCCCAATAGTTCATTTTTCCTTTTAATTCCCTTAGCTCTGGGGATGTGTCAAGTAAGAAATTGCTGTGGCTGAGGTCAGAGAGGTTTTTCCCTGCTTTCTTCTCTAGGGTTTTGATGGTTTCCTGTCTCACATTCAGGTCCTTTATGCATTTTGAGTTTGTTTTTGTGAATGGTGTAAGAAAGTGGTCTAGTTTCATTCTTCTGCATGTTGCTGTCCAGTTCTCCCAGCACCATTTGTTAAAGAGACTGTCTTTTTTCCATTGGACATTCTCTCCTGCTTTGTCAAAGATTAGTTGGCCATACTTTTGTGGGTCTAGTTCTGGGGTTTCTATTCTATTCCATTGGTCTGTTATTTTAATATGTAATAAGTTAAAGCTATCTATAATGGGGAAGTAACATTTTAGTTAAATATGCCATTTGGAAAACATTTTCCAGAAAACACCTCCCTAACGATCCTTCTTTGAGGTATTACAGGCACTACAGTTTGTTCACAGGAGTGAAGGGTGGTTTATAGGGCAAAGGGGGCAAGACTGGGGGCTCTGGGAAAATCTGAGGATGGTACGGCACTGAGCTCTGCACTTACCTTCTGACAGTTTTTTTTTTTAAATAAATGTTTAAATGTTTTTATTTATTTATTTGAGAGAGAAAGAGAGCACACAAGAGTGAGCCAAGCAAGGGAGGGGCAGAGAGAGAGAATCCCAAGCAGGCACAGCACTGTCAGCACAGAGCCAGACGCAGGGCTCAAACTCACGAACCGTGAGACCGTGACCTGAGACAAAATCAACGGTCAGACGCTCACCCGACTGAGCCACCCGGGTGCCCCAGAGAGTTTTAACTCAACACAGCATATGTCCAAAACTAATTCAATTCCTCAAAAATGCAGAACTAAAAATTGTCAAAAGCAATTATTCAATTAACGTTTATTCCTATCACATGCTGTTTTATAACCAAAGACACAGGTACGTGGGCAGAATGCGAGGTTATGTTTGTGTTGCACAGCATCAGAAAGTCAAACTTACATTTTTTCTTAATTTCTTTGCATAACACAACATTATTTGTGATTGTGTGTGAAGCCTGTAGACAGAGCGTTGTACACTCTCAATTAAAGACCGAAGTCCCACACCACCACGCTTGCCTCAGGCTAAGGCATGAAATAAAGTATATTATGTGTTGTAAAGCTTAATAAAGCTTAACAAATAAGGCAGCCTGCTTGTCTAGTTGGAGCTTTTGTCCAACCTTTGAAAACAGGAATAAAAATTATGAAAGGCATTTAAGAAAAGAAATAGGGTGAATTAAGATCATAAGGCAGGTTGCTTTTGAACTCACAATATAAAAATAAAAATTAAAACAATTCAGCCACTAGTAATTTTTTACTACAGCTCAACGTGCGATTATTGGGGCACATTGAGAGTTCTTCAACATTTTTCTACATAAGTGAAATAATGACAAAACACAAATTTCTCATGATCTTCAAGCCTATCTACAAGTGTACTAACGTGCTTCCTGAACTACTTAACATCTCCACAATTTCCTAAAAGGCCTTAAAAAAGAGACACAGAAATGCTTCTCAGTACACACTGCATACTTTAAAGCCAAGTGAGATGTGCGACATCCAAAAATGCTATAAAACGCTGGTTTTAGCCCCAAACAGCAAGTCTATTCCAATTGTGCACACTGGCTGCTCAGGTAACCTAGAAAAATGGGAGCATTTCCCTGTATTTTATCTTTTATGCTGCTGCAGTTGGGAATGATATATTTTCTACAACACATTATTAGCGCTACAAAGGACTGTAACGTTACACAAAAGCAACACTCTCTTTCATTTTGAAGAATGGAATTTCTTTCACGCTATCAGTTTAAAGGCAGAAGCTCAGAGAAAGGGACCCAGGCTGTCCCTGCGGTTACAGAACTGGGAAACTGGAGCCTGCTGTCTGTTCGCCTCTATTTCTGACCAACCACTCAGCTCCAGAGAACTCAATTAACATATCTGGGCCTCAGCGCTTACCATGGAGAAGGAAGAGCTTTTTTTTTTTTTTTTTTTTTTTTTTTTTTTATAAAGGGGGGGATGCTTTTAAAAACCTGGATAAAATGTTTTTTTTTTCTTTTTTGTTTGCACTTTGCCTTTATATTAATTTTCCCATGAAATCTGGATATGTAGAGAGAATTTCTCAGAACTTATCAAAATATAAACTATCACTTATCAATCTAAATTTTACCAAATCAGTACTATCCTAAGGTTTTCTGTAGTTTATGGCTTTTCTATTCTGCCCAGGGAGGACAGCTTACACAAAGACAAGCAGTCCCAGGGTGCAGGAGGATGAAGCCTCGGTAAACAGAACTAACTCAATAAACAGAACTAACTAACGAGTACTGTTAAACAAATTAAAAGTCATCCTGTACAATGAAATGAGAGTACTAAAATCTGTAGGAAAAAAAAAGGAGCATGGTTAGAATAGGGAGACAGACTGAAGAAACAATGTCAATCAACGATCTATCAACGATCTAAGCAAACGAAAACGATGTCGAAACCAGAGTGGAAAGAAAACAAAGTCACATGGGTGAGGAGCTCCCATTTTTCAACAGACGCGGAATAAAGCAAAAATTCTACCTCCTACTAGAGGAAGCCTCAAGCTGAAAAGATCGGTCTCTTCCAACAGTTCCCATAAAAGATGATGTAAGTCACAGCGACTTCTCAAAGAATCTGCATGGAACACCACCAAGTGGATTTGCTGAAGACTCTTTCATAACCTGGTTCTGAATCTGGTTGGACTTCTTCATCAATCCTGAAGAAACTCGGGGAGGAGGAAAGACAAATCACCGGGAACTGTGAAACACAGGAGGAGGGGAAGGTCCTCGTCAGTCACCACCGTCTCCGACACACCCTGAATGAGCCTCTCCACTTGTGTCCCTTCTGATCGATCTATTGCTTGTATCCCCCAGAGTCTTAATCACAGCCACATCTCCGGCAACAATGTTGGACAGGTCCCAAGAAAATGACCACCGGAGAATTTTATCTGGAATCTCAATTCTTTTCTTCTACCTCCGAATACAGCCTTTCCACATCAGTCATTCAAGTGTGCATTCAGAAGTTAGAATTCTTAATCCCCTCCAACTCTCAGCATGGGGCCCTACGAAAGACTCTGGCCTGAATCTGACCCCTCCTCCTTATCCTAGCAGATTCCAGCCTGCCATCATGCTGTCACATCAAGGCTCAAGGATCACCACAATTTTTAACGCGGGAGACTCTTCAGGATCCAGACACTAGGCCTTGGAAAAAAATGCTCAAAAACGGCTGTGTCCACAACAACGTATCGAATCCACTGTAATCAGTCTGCTGCCTTGCCAGCCACGCCTCCCAGGTAGTTTTTGCCATATTTTGACCTTAAACTTTTTCAAGGGTCTAACTTTCACAGCTGTCACACACGAATGAGGTCCCAACAACCCTAAGACTCAGATCTTCCTTCCCAGACTAAATGTTGGCATCCTGACCAACTCTTGGTATCTGACCCTCACCTACAGCTATGTGTCTTTACTATTCACTTATAGGAACCAACAAATTATAAAGACCTTACTCTGTTATGTAAGCATCGTACCCTGCTATCTCCCTGATGGATCTTTGGGGTCTAACTGGTTAAGACAGAGTAAAAAGCTTTCTTTGTCTATCAAGTCTTCCAGAAACATTTCCTTAAATATTCAAGCTGGAACTCCTCCTGCACGGAGTGGGACAACCTGAAGCTAATGACTCAACAAACTATTACCGAGTCCCAAGACTGTGCTTACAATTGTTTTAGGGACTGAGAGTTAAAAATATGATTAAGACACAGAATCTGACCCGGAAAAAGAAAAAAAAATAAATAAAAAGTAGTTATATGACAATTACAAAAATGAGAACCAACTATCAGATAAGGAAAGGGCACACCCAGTCTTTACAGTCATGGAAGGCCATGACAAACTGAGCTGAATCTGAAAGAGTAAGAGGAAGAAAGAACATTCCCAGCAAAAAGGACAGCATTATTCTCAACACTAAAGCAAGAAAGAGCACAGAACTTACAGAAAGCTTTATGTAGCATTACTGGGAACATAAAGTATGAAACAGAGTAAGGCATGGGACCAAAAGGACTAAATCATGGAGAGTTATGGTCTCAAAAGGACTGAGTTACAACAATCTCAACAGAAAAACAAAATGTACAGAGAGAGTCTTGCTTGGTAGGGTTCCTTAGGTCAACAGTTAGGTTATCTGTGGCCTCAAAAATCCCTCTCTGGTAACTGTTAGTTGTGGTGAGACTAAACTTGGGCTGTAATTGTAAGTCCCGCACTTCTTTCATTACCTGTCTGTTGATGTATGGTCTGCTAATAATAATTACAGTGGGTTGTAACCTCCCCAAAGGCATGAAGCAAGGTTGTATTAAGTGAGTATTTTATGCCATCTATTTTACTCAGGAATGCATGGCAAACCACAAGGATCCTGAAAGCTGGTCTTACAATATGCTTCTAGTCCTCCAGGAAATTCTTCCAGCTCACTGGGCTGTGAGCATTCTCGCAAGTCCCGCAGATAGTCATTTAGGGACTGCTGATTGCTTAGGACTATGCTCTGGAAACAAGCTTAAGTAGGTATCAGGCAAAACATATGTAAAAGCTTACTAAATATGTGAGATATTGGTATGCAAGAGAAAAAGGACCCCTGTGCTAAGTCAGCACAACGCTCCGAACTACAATGAACCAGAAGCAAACCAAGATGAAGTGACAGCTCTGAGTTCGACCCAAAGACCTTTACTGTGCGTAAGGATCAGAGCGCTCTTCGGCTGCATTATTCATGCTGTTAATGCACCACGGAAGAACCCATCCTGAACTTATCCGTTCTCGTAAAATATCAACTATTCAGCCTAGAGTTTAAGATCTTTATCAACCTTCTCTCTGAATCTCCCTCATCATTCATTATATGCCAATTGGATCCTCCCTCTGGTCTAACCGATTATTTACTTACAAAAACTCGCTCACCTAAAATATATATGCACGCCTCTGTGAACATGTGTACATGTGCGTGCACGCGCACACACACAGCTCACTTCTGCCACTTTGGTGTACTGCGTGAAATGTAGTTTCCATGTATTCACTTGTACAATTACCTCATGCAAATATAAACGCTTTCACTGGACTTGCCTTTTCTGTATGGACATGAAGTTATCTTATGTTACCAAAAAATAAAACGTAAGAAATCTTGGATCCTTTGGCCATTTTCATTAACAAACATACCCTAATCTGGGTCCTGGGGATGTGATTTTAACTTAGCTGGTCTATTTTTCTCTTTCTATAAAAGGAGACTAACAGAATTGATCTATGGGAAGATTATGAGGAGGACTAACTGGGAAATGAAGGAGACACTGCTTACTATTGGGCTTTGAACACGGCAAATATTCAGAGTGTTCAGTGAGTCGAAATGTACCACCTTACAGAAAACTTGTATTCATTCAGTTCATAAGCATTTACCGGGTATGCCTATCCTATCTATAATAGGCCTGTGGTAGATATCAGGGATGGTGAAATCAATGGCATGATTCCTGCCCTCGAAACAATTCCCCTCTTTTGGCTCAATGGGTTAGAAAAGGATAGATGCATGTATATTTATGTATGCATATACATAAAACAGGGAGAGATTTTTATATATATATTTTTTTAAATTGCAATATTTCCAATTCTGACCCAATGATACTAAGAACTAATATAAATTGAAAACAGTCAATAAGGGGGAAAAATATGAAGGTAATACTGCTTGCTCTTGATTAAAATTGTTCCACTAAGGAACTGTCTATTATTGTTTGCCACAAACGGCCAGCTATTAGACATCACAAGTCAACATAAATCTCCTCTATTGCTCTGTTCACCCTGCGTCACCCCATTCCAATGGCTACTAGGAATAACATCAAAGAATCTTCTCCCTAGTGGACCATGAAATTAAAGCTCAGCAAACTGAAACAGCCAGTGGGTCTCTTCACCGGGTAAGGCCCAATCTGTGAAGTCAGGAAAAGATGCAATGGGAAAAAGTAATGTCTCCAGAAAATGTCGCAATCTTGAAGTCAGGACAGACTAACGCCAGGAAGAGGAAGCCAATGTCCCCCAAGTAAAGCTGTGGGACTCTGAGCAAGTACTCAGAGGGCAGAGAGAAGAATGCAGACCAGGTTCACGTGATTATGAAGTGATAAAAAATGGCTCCTTCCCAGAGGAAGATAAACAAGAGATGAAGAAAATGTTCTGAATGTGGACTCTGGACTTGTTCTGGCCATGAGGAAATATCCTGTAATACTCCCTTGACAGTCAGGACTTGAAACTTTCGTGTTTACATGTTAGACCATGACATCCCTTAGCATTTTCTTTTCATTTACCAATTCAATTTTACAACAGTAGAGAAGTGTTTGAAAACTACTATTTATTGAGCTCTCAAAATAGGCCAAGCCCTGCTCTAATCGCTGCATGTGTATGTATTCATTTGATCTTTGTAACAACCCAATGATGCAGGCATATAATTACCTTCTTTTACCAAAGGGGAACTGAGTCACAGGGATATTAAGTAACTAGTCTGTGACCAAACCAGTATTTAAACAAAGGCAGTCTCTCTCGAGAGCTTTCATTCTTAATCACTACACAACACCTATCAAGCACGTATTACATACTAGGCTGTGCCAAGTATCAAAGATCCACAGGTGAATAAATGTAGTATTTGCCCTTTAAGGTATGCAGACTGAGAGCAGGAAACAATAGGTAATTTGGAAGGTGTGATAAAATGTCAACTATGCTATCATAGCAGTATATACTACATTAGCTGGGGCTACAAAGGAGACAGCAGCTAATCCTACCGATAAGAATGGAGATATCAAGAAAATGTTGAGTTAACCACTGAACTGAATCTTCCTTTTAACAATGCCCCTAGTGGTAAGAGACAATAACATTTATTACATGTGCTCCATGTCACACAGTATGCTAAACAATTCACATGAATTAGCTTACTGAGTACTCATAAAAACCACTTAACAACTATTCGCCCACTTTACCGCCGAAATGAAAAAATTTGAGGTACACAATGCCAAGAGTAACTTAACCAAAATACAAGTGGGTGTGGCCTACAATGAAACTCAAGAGATCTGATTCCAAAATCTGGCCTCCTAACTACTACCCTTTAAACTACACCTCTGGGATTAAGAGCCTATGTGGAGAGCTTGTCAAAGTGTAATTGACAACATCGGACTGAGGACTCCCATGATAGCACGTGATCAGGCAGAACTGAGCAAAACTAAAATGTGTGCCTTCCTTGATGCTAAAATCTATTGTATGGTAGCCTAAAACAATATTGAGGAAAAAAGACCAATTACTGCTTTTCTCTACCATAGAATAGAACTGACAGGCAATCACCAACAATCCTAAAAACAGTCATAAATGAAGAGTAGGGAAGACAGTATTTATTGGGCAACTACAATGTTTCAAGTGCTGTGCACATGTAATTAATCTAATTTAATCCTTGCAAATAGCTTTGATAAGTTACAGATCACACAGTACAAACAGGGACCAAAGAATTTACAATGGATCACAGAGCTAACAGACCCAGGGTTTGAAACCAAGTCTATGGTGACTCAGAAAAATCTCTGATTACTCCATTATAGCACACTTCTACTTACTGGAAGTCTAAACACTGAAAGCATCAGAACAAAGTCCAGGACTGTCCCCAAAAGTCACCATCATCTGTGTTTAAACCTCTGTGAGTTGAAGCAGTGCTTGCTCCATTCTGAGGCATGAAGTGATGGGGCGATCTACCTCCCTGGGAAGGACCAATGACGAACAACTGAGCTCCCCGTCCTCATGATCATCCTTGTAATGAACTGGGTAATGAACTCAATACGCCATCATGATGCATCACGGCACTGATGTCACGGAGGTACCACCAATAATTCAAATACTCCAGGTTCAAGGTTGTGTATACATTTTGGCTAAAAGCAGTGTTTTCATACCACTGTTTTAAACCTTTGAGTCAAGAGTCATTAAGTTTAGTTACAATGTAGGCCAAATCCCAAGCCATATTGTAACAAGGACAAATTAAGAAAAAAGAACTGGGAAATAAAAAAATAAAGAGAAATAAAATGGGACTAACGATGGCAAAATAAATTAGCATTACAGAGTTTCCTGTCATTAAAACATTGATGGACAGATAAAAAGGATGGATGGCTAGATTTTATAAATACACGCAGCAATTAAAGAACGGGAAGGAACATGATTACACAAGGTTTATGACTGAAAAATTCTCAGAGTTTTCATGAATACCCTCCAGTTTGTAGAGATACAGGTCAAGGGAGAAAATAGGAAATTCTAAAAAACTTAATCAATAAAGCAAAAACCCTTAATATCTATCAGAAGCCCCTACATATTTCAGCAACATCTTAGTAGTAAAAAGAACGATAACCAGGACGTGCCAGCTTCCGGGCCCTGTTCCCACTGGTGGACCCTGATGAAGCGCTGTGTGGGGTCACACGTAACAGGATCTCAGAACAGAGAGCAAATATAGGTTTTCAATCGGCCTTCCACTTCATTTTCCACTCAACCCTCAAACTACAGAACAGTTGTCTTCAAAGCAATACCTGATTCTAGCTCCTGTAGCTTCAAAGGATGATAAAGTGATCACAGCACAAATGGGGCCCGTGTCAAGGAGAACTTACCCATAACTTTATCAGAGCAAGCAGACGTTCTAGAATCACAGCAGAGTATGCACAAGATGAAAATAAACGGCATACAAATGACAGGCATGGTGCAGCAAAAATACGAAGTCAAAATAGAATGGCAGACAAAGGAAAAATGAAGAACCACTCTGGAAGAAAAGGTAACTCAAGCAATAGAAGGAGGTTTTCTTCAATTGCCTCATGTTAGAGAATTTCTCAAAAATATAAATGTAACAAATGAAAAAAGACCTCAATAAGGAAAAAACATACTAAAATCAGAATAAGTAGGGGACCAAGGGAAAATGTTGACAACAAACACAGCATTGACTCTTACCTAGTAAGTTAGAAACAACAAGAAACAAGACATTCCTAAAAATCAAATCGATGATAAGGAGAACAGGTAAGAGTGATCTCAGTAACTACGGAGGCAAAAACTAAAGTAAAATAAATGAGAACAAATGGAAAGATGACAACCGCTTGTGCAGACAGAGAATGACTCAACATGAAGGTAATTCTTACAATTGAAATAGTCAGGAACACGCATAACAGGAAAAGTGATCAGAGAGGTCGTCGGACACAAGGGAGAGCCGAAGCTGCAAAATGCCACAAAACACACCACAGAAGATAAACACGCTAATTAATTTCAAGATAAATTCTGGTTAATTTTTTTTATTATCTTTTTTTTTTTTTTAGAGAGAGTGCAACCACTCATGTGTGCACAAGCAGGGCAGGGACAGTCAGAGACAGAGATTGAGAATACCAAGTAGACTCCCAGCCATCAGCACGGAGCCCAACGCAGGGCTCAATCTCAAGACCCTGGAATCAAGACCTGAGCAGAAATCAAGAGTTGGACACTCAACTAACTAAGCCACCTAGTCCTCCCCTAAAGATAAATTCTGGTTGAATCCTTGAAATGCAAGGAGGAAATACTGGTAAGGGGAAGAAGTATAAAAAAATGAATGGGAAGGTTAATCAGTTCACCTCTCATAACAAATCGATTGAAACAGATTTAAAAAATAAAGATTCTAACATGTTAACGAGTTTTACAATCTCTTTTCTTAAAAGAGGGATCCTTTATAAAATATTAATTTGCGTTGAGTAACTACCTGAACTTTGGCAATTATGTCAATTACACTTTAGTTTCCTTTTCATCTATTAAACTCAAATAAAATCATATCTAATGCTATTTTATTTTTAAGAAGCCCATACAACAATACTTCTTACAAAGTTATTTTTCTTTCCAAGTTATCAATCCATTATTCTTTTCATACATATTCAAAGAGAAAATTCTGAAATAATATTCACAGAATGTTCTATCTTGGTAATGAAACTGTTTTGGTGTGTGATTCACTGATTCCCTCTTTATAGTTTTCAGTGTTGTAAGAATTTTGTTCACTGAGAATTTATTCATTTAACTACAGAGAAAACATTTACATAGAGTTTACCATATTCCAAGGATTATTCTAAGTGCTTTATAAACATTAACCTAATTATCATAACTACACTATAAAATGAATATTGTTATACCTATTTTTTTTAATAAAAGAAACTGAGACACAGAGAGGTTAAACAGCTTGCTGAAGGTCTTATGTGTAGAAAGTGGCAAAGCCAGAATTCATACTCAGACACCTGGCTCCAAAGACTACACCCTTACCATACTGCAGTGACTTGAATTAATCATACTAATCAAATCACACTGATTAAATTATTAGTTTTAAAAGGTGATATAAAAGGCTATAATAGGGAAAGCCAGCATTTAACAATTCTGATAAAAAGAATTATAGTACTAATCAGTCATTTTTAACGCCTGTGACAATTTTTGTTTCTCATAACCTTTTGACTATTACCTATAAATTCTCAAGATTTGCAAAATTTAACTCCTGTCAAATGTTAATTCCTTGACATAATGTTAAGATACAGTTTGGGAAGTAATAAAGTGATTATATAACCAGATACATCTTAACTAAATACAAGTATACCTATATTCTGGACATGTCTATGTATACAAATCAATTTGACTCAATTCTAAAGTAATTTTTACATTCATATGAATTTAATTTTTTTGCATGAGTGTAATGTAACAACTGAATAGCTGTATTTTTCCATTGGGCATTTTAGAGTAGATACGATCAGACAAAGGGAAAAAAAAAAGCTGCTTTGACACTTCATCAATCAATTACTATTTATTAAGTTTTTACTAAATGCATCGAGCACTCCACTGCACTAATTTCACCCGTGGCTTCAGATCCTCAAACAAGAATCTCCTCAGAATAGTAATGAAGGTAATGACTTTATTAAGGATTATTACATGAACAGCAAAAAATACTTTTGAAATACTTCATGTTATTTTTAAGACTGATACTTTGTGCAGAATTAAAGCATGTTGTCAAAATTTATATTTTTATTGTATTCCTCAATTAGCTGGAAATTTCCTTGATTAGTTAGTGAAACCTCTTAGCTTTTAACGGGAAAATAATGTATAGTTCATCCTATGGAGTGTTAAAAATGCTAGTAAGTTACTTAATTTTTTTAAGGTTTATGTATTTATTTTGAGAGAGACAGAGGCAGTGGGAGAGGGGTAGAGAAAGACAGAATCACAAGCAGATTCCATGCTGTCAGCACAGAGCCCAATGCGAGGCTCCAACTCACAAACTGTGAGATCAAGACCTGAGCCAAAACCAAGAGTTGGACGCTTAATTCACGGTTCTTGAGTTTGAGCTCCGTGTCTGGCTCTGTCCTAACAGCTTAGAGACTGGAGCCTGCTTCAGATTCTGGGTCTCCCTCTCTGTCTCTCTGCCTCTCGCCTGTTCATGCTGTCTCTGTCTCTGTCTCTCTCTCTACACAAACAGTAAAGTAGGTTATTTTATCTAACCATACAAGAGATATTACCACCAAATAAAGTTCTTTAGATGTCAGCGTGGACACTGGAACCATACCTATCATTATTTGAGGGCTTCTGGTCTTCTTATTTTGTTTTTTTTTTTTTTTTTATTAAACTTTTTTTTTTTTTAACGTTTATTTATTTTTGAGACAGAGAGAGACAGAGCATGAACGGGGGAGGGTCAGAGCGAGGGAGACACAGAATCCGAAACAGGCTCCAGGCTCCGAGCTGTCAGCACAGAGCCCGATGCGGGGCTCGAACTCACGGACTGCGAGATCGTGACCTGGGCTGAAGTCAGACGCTTAACCAACTGAGCCACCCAGGCGCCCCTAGTTCTTCTTATTTTGGAAGGTAGGCAAGTCAATCTTAAATTACTTTTGAAATTTCAAAATACCAATGTATGGAAAAACAAGAATGCTTACCTAATCAACATCTATCCTATAGGTGAAATTGAAAATGTAACTGTATACCTGGTTAGAGTGACCCAGTATGTTTCTGGTATGTGGTATCCAGGAGATGAAAATACACTAGGAATTTTAAACATCCGTGATTTGTGTGTGGTTCCCTATAGATCAGTGCCAACTGCAACAACGACAACAAAATAAAAGGTTACTACTATTGCATCACCACCACTGATGGTCAAAAACAACCCTAAGATCCAAGATTCCAGGAAATTCTGGAATCCAGGAGAAAATATCTAAAACCAAAAATTTTGAAAAATAGCAAAGAGTTAAAATGAGAACAGATGTTATTCAAGTTAAAAATGAAAGAGACTAGGGGTGCCTGGGTGGCTCAGTCGGTTAAGCGTCTGACTTCGGCTCAGGTCATGATCTCGTGATCTGTGAGTTCGAGCCCCGCGTCGGGCTCTGTGCTGACAGCTCAGAGCCTGGAGCCTGCTTCGCATTCTGCGTCTCCCTCTCTCTCTGCCCCTCTCCCACTTGTGCTCTCTGTCCACCAAAAATAAATAAATGTAAAAAAAAAATTTTTTTTTTTAAATGAAAGAGACTAGAACTAAGAGTTAAGAATATTTGATGGGAGCAAGAGTGAAATGTGTACAAGTTAGAACTAATCCAAGAAGGTCTGCATCATTTCTAACGGCACTGAAATATCAGCTATCCAAGGCTTGGTTTAAGAACTATCCATTATGTGATATAGGTGTTTATCAGGTCTTCAAGACTGTAAGGCTGATACACATATCCCTAAACCCACTTTCCACTGTTTGTCTGTACCCCCACTCAAATAACAAATCCTATTTAAGAACTATATGGAATATACAAACCATAGTGATGAATTATATGAAATCTCTTGCATGTTACTAAAGAAACTAGTTTTGTCACTTTGTGCATGATCTGCCCTCCATGTTTAAAGCGCTCTACCTCACTTGTCCAGCCAAACTGCTACACACTCCTCAAACTGTGTACATGGTGTTCAGTAAGGTCTCCAAGAAACCCTGCTCCTGAATTTGAGATGACCCACCCCCCAGCACTGTAACCTGCATCTACCTTTATATTAAATCCACGACACTATATACATGTTCACAGTTATGTTTCAAGTTTATTTTTTTTTTTTAATTTTTAACATTTGAGAGAGAGCACAAGCAGGGGAGGCACAGATAGAAGCAGAGACACAGAATCCGAAGCAGGTTCCAGGCAGAGTTGTCAGCACTGAACTGGACATGGGGTTCGAACTCCTGAACCATGACATTATGACCTGAGCTGAAGTCAAGAGCTGCAAGTTCAACAGACTGAGCCACCCAGGTGCCCCGTGTTCACAATTATATACACTGCCTCCCCTACTACCTCCTTAACTCTCAGATCACACATCTTTATACCATTTACCTTCACAACCCAGGTGCCTGTCATATTACGCGGCACAGAAGTCACTCAATACATGGTAGGAGACTGAATTAGCACATTCTATAAAGATCTCTGGTAAATGTTTATGGACTATAGAAAGGATCCCTGTTCACCACCCAAATTATGAACCAAACTCCTATATCTTGACAAAGAAATGACTCTATTCTAACAGCAGAAATGCAAACAGCAGAGTGAGGTGGGAGCAAGTCAGGGAGGGGGTGTGACCCCGGTCAATCAGAGGCTGCCCCGCCAGCCCGCATCCTTGCCCTGCACCCCTGTCCAGCATCCCACTACCTGGAGCTGCTACAAGGACGCGGCCGTGAGGGGGGGGGGAGGGGGGAGCAAGGTGGCACTGACGTCATCTGGCCGGGGGAGGCAAAGGAACCTAGGGCTGGTGTATCTTACAGGTACGAACCGGTAAGTCCTCGGCGGACGAGTCCCGTGTGGACGCGCAATGCTCACCACCTCCGCCACCTTCCTCCGTGGGGCTCCCGGCTCTTTCCGCAGCGTCCCCTCGCGCTCCACGAAACCCGGCGGTCTCAGCTTTTCCCCCGGAAAGCCCCCAGGTCTCCAGACCACAGAGGTAAATCAAGAGGTTCCACCAGTTGCAAACGTGCGCACAAACGACACGCCGGGGTCTTATCTGTTCCCATCCCGAGAAGAACTCGGTCCACAGCAGCGACTGGAAGACGGGGCGTCATGTCCCCTGCGCTGGAGGCAAGGGCTGAACGGACGGCAGACGTGGTCTCCCCAGAGGAGCCCCCCAAGGGGACCCCCGGGAGCCTGCACACTGTGGACACCGTAGACCCACGCGTTAGGGCCGCACTGGCCTAGTACGTTTGCTGAAGCTCAGGCAGGACCCGGTTTGTAGGCCCAGCCCCATATCACCACAAGCGGGATTTCTGGGGGTTGCTGAGAGGCTTCCGCGGTTGGGCTTGTAGCCAGCGCCTGCGCATTTCACTCCCCGGGCCTGGTTTCCGGAAGTTCCGCCCTCACTCAGCGTTCCCGCCACAGAGGTTCCAGGCGCCTGGGCCTGTGGGGTTGGGTGCCTCCACGAAGTGGCTCTAATTGGGGCCTGGGGTGGGGGGCGGGGCGGGGCGAGGAATCCACGAGCGGCGGGGATTGCCTGCGCGGTGGTGGGCGGAGTCTGGGAGGAGGAGCCTCTGGCACCTGGCACGCAGGTGCCTCTCGTTCCAGGCAGCGCCTGGCCGCAGAACCCGAGAGCCTGCGAAGGCCGGCTTCTTCCGGAAGTAGGTCCCGCCTGCAGCGCCGCAGGCCTGACCTGCCGTTCTCCGGGCCGCCGCCGCCTGGCTCAGCACATCCGAGCCCGTCCTATCCTCGCGCGGCCATCGGGACTCACACCTAACGAAGAAGTCACAGAGCGCAGCGTGCCGCTCGCTCTGCTCACGTCTGTCTTCCCGGGAAAGCCCGCCCTGGCCCACCCGGACCACGACCGGGCCCCGGCTCTGCGGCTTGGGCCACGGTCCTCCAACGAAGACGGCTTCCCGCTGGAGAAGGCTGCGGAAGGCGCCAGCCATCCCTTCGCGCAGGGCGCTCATCCCGATGCCCTGCGGCCGCGCCTCGACTCACCTGCCGCGCCTCGACGCACCTGACGCGGGGCGGCAGAGATGGCTCCTGTGGGGGATTGTGGGCACTTCCCAGCCGCCGGGGGAGCCCCTGCCGCCTGGACGGCCCTGCCTGGGGCTCCCTCTTCCTGCTTTCTTTCTCCTCCTGCCTTTTCTTGTTTTTATTTCTGTGGACACATACTTCGATGGTTCCTAAGGAGGGTCGTATAGAGGCTGGCTTTTTTTGAAAAATGCCCGTTCTGTCTCTACTCACTTGTAAATAATAGGTTTCATTGAGCAAAATACCTTTTTGGAGATAATTTCCCTCCAGAATTTTGAAGCTATTTTTTTAATGTTCCAGCTTCCAGTACATACTTGACCTCTGGATCCCAATTGATTCCTGATTCTTTCTATGTAGGCTTCTTCTTGTCTCTCTGGAAATTTTTGAGAATATTTCTTGTTCCCTAGTGCCCTGACATTTATCTCTAATGTGCCTGGGTGATCGTTTCATTCATTGTGCTAGTCCTCAATGGGCCCTTTTCATCTAAAAACTCCGGGAATTTGTTTTGAATTATTTCTTTGCTGAGTTCCTTCTTTGTATCTCCTGTTTTCTCCTCTTGAAATGCCTACCATTCAGATGTTCGACCTCCTACAATTAGCTTCTAACTTTTATATTTCCTTTATCTATCTTCATATATACGTGAATATATACATACATATTTTCTATTCTCAGAAAATTCCTCAACCTTACTCATAAACTTTTTCCTTGAATTCTTTATTTGTTTTAAAATGTGTGTAATATATTTTTAATTGCAAAAGTTTGTTCTTGCTGATTTTTTTGTTGCTGTTGTAAATAGCATTCTATTCTTATTTTATAGTTAAAATATCTCCCGTTTACTTCATCATTGAAATAATGAATATTGTTAACTATAGGTGTTTCTGCTTCCTTACCCTGGAAACTGGATATGGGGCATATGGCAACCTCTGTACTATTCCTGTAATTTTTTTTTTGTAAATCTAAAACTGCTATAATAAAGTTTATTCGAGATAATGAAATAATCTCTCTTTTTACTTGGGAGTATATATGTTGTTAGGTTATATATATATATATATATATGCACACATATATATATGATTGAATGTAGTTTTGAAAGAGATAAACACAAGTGTACAGTCTATTCTCCTTACCTAGAAGTATCTAATATTCAAATTTTTAATGGATCTTCTCTGTGGCTTTGTGATAATGACTATCACTGGATTGCCTTAAACCCAGGAACACCCTCTTCTGTGAATGATAATGTAGGGAAAGAGTGAATCAGTAATGAAAAGAGCCATATTCCAATGATGGGCCACACCAGGGCAGGTGAACCTAGCATAGCATGTTGTAAATTAAGTAATGAGAATTCTGCAGAAACTGGAAAAATAAGGCTGAAGTTACAGGTGAACCAAGAATATCAAGAGATTTATAAAAAGCTGGTGGGGGGGAGAAAAAAAAGTATTGGAGAATGGTATTAAATCTTGGGCACTAAATGTAATTTCACTAAAATTACAGGGTCAAGGTGACCTTGCTTAGTTGAATGTACTGAAATCTGATAGCCTTAAGTGTTGTAACAATCAGTTATTGTAATAAACTTTAGGGATGATGACCATCTTCTATTTCTTTTATATGATTTTTACTGTGCTTGATACTGAGTTTAAAACAAAAGAGATATATTAAAAATCCTTCTGAGTGATAAGGGAAGAAAATGCTCCTAAAATTAAGAATGCACTGTGTTCTTGTTCTGTCTGGCCATAGTTAAATATCCTGTCTCCCCAGATTTTGCTAGGAGCGTATGCATCCAGTGAAAGGGTACATGCACCAATAACTTTGAAAGTATTTCTTTACTGGCAACTGAAAACTGATGGTCTCACTGAAATCCAATAAAAAATTATTCTTATATAAGCTGTACAAAATAATGTCCTCAGTGACTTGATACATTACCCTAGAATAGCCAGCAGGACAACAATCCAATAGCAATTTCAACTATCTTTCATCTTAAAACAAAGAAAATCCAATATTTTATTGTGACTCTGACCAGAATTCCAAAGGGCATAGTTGGTACCACTGTAAAAAACAGTAAGGATTCCTAGAATATGCATTCTATTTAACTTTTGTTTTAATTTAACTTGTAATTGTGAGATACTTCTGTTCTAGATTCAACTTTACAGTTTCATGATGCATTTGGCTGTATCATACCTTTGATCACCTCCATAATTCCCACCTCACCTGTCCCCAGAACTCTAGAAGTCTGTCTTCTCCTTCATCCTGTACATGTATATTTCTTCACATGCATATATGTTACATATCAAAACCCTTTGTTCACCATCAATCACTCCATCATTTCACATTCACCAAACCATTCTCTTTCCTTATATTCAATTTTAAACTCTTATTCTCTTCATTTGGAGAATCTACCTAAATTAGTTATCTCCAGGGCGCCTGGGTGGCTCAGTCGGTTAAGCGTCCAACTTCAGCTCAGGTCACAATCTCGCAGTCCGTGAGTTCGATCCCCGTGTCGGGCTCTGGGCTGATGGCTCAGAGACTGGAGCCTGCTTCAGATTCTGTGTCTCCCTCTCTCTCTGCCCCTCCCCCATTCATGCTCTGTCTCTCTCTGTCTCAAAAATAAATAAACGTTAAAATTTTTTTTTAAATTAGCTATTTCAGGGGCGCCTGGGTGGCGCAGTCGGTTAAGCATCCGACTTCAGCCAGGTCACGATCTCACGGTCCGTGAGTTCGAGCCCCGCGTCAGGCTCTGGGCTGATGGCTTGGAGCCTGGAGCCTGTTTCCGATTCTGTGTCTCCCTCTCTCTCTGCCCCTCCCCCGTTCAGGCTCTGTCTCTCTCTGTCCCAAAAATAAATAAACGTTGAAAAAAAAAAAAAAAAGGAAAAAATAAATAAATAAATAAATTAGCTATTTCAACAGAGGTTAAAAGATCAAAAATAGAACACATTCTTTTCAGAGTTTATGACAACAAAATTCCTACAGAATATGTTTTGCTTCTCATGTGATTACATTCCAAGGAAGGTGAAGGAAGTGAGGCATTTGTTTCAACATATGATCTACTTAATACCTGGCAAGTTATAAATGCATAAAGGAATCTTTATCATCACCAGCACTATATGTTGGTACTAAGTTAAAATGTACTGTGTATATGCTCTGCCGTAGGCCATAGCTAAAGTTCCTAATCCCTGTTTTTCTCTAAGATATACCTTAATACACAGTAATTTTGAAAAACTCCAAATCTGGAAGACAATATCATATATTTTTGGCCATTTGACCCACTGACCAAAGTCACCTTATGGAGGATGAATTTTTTGAAATAATTTGTAAGGCACTAAAAAATTATAAACTGGTTGGGATTCTACGTGGTCATATTTCTTTTATGCTCACTAAACTATCCCCAGAATTATTCATCCCAAGTCTCACTGACTTTAGAATTCCTAAATACAGCTGCTACCAGTTCAGCCACAGGCTGGTCTCTAACAAATAGGTTCTCAAAGGAATGGTAGGTAGGAAATTGCTCTTTATTTTAGCTTTAGTTCTAGTCTCATCTTTAGGGATTTTTAGGAGTTGAGTCATTATTTTCCCTTATCTGCACTCAGACACATCTGCTACTCATCAGCCAGAACTGGTCACATTGAAAGTGAGGGTTCAGAACTGCCCACAGAGAAGCAAGTCATTCTTGGCAAATTCAAAGCCAAAAAAAAAAAAAAAAAAAAAGGCAGAATTTTAAGCAGAAACAAATATCATTGGCCATGTTCTCCTTAAGAGATAGCATTCAGTAATACTTTCCTATGTCAAACATGTAAAAAAAACTTTATTGAATTAAAAATAAATGATTCCTATGACTTTTACATTACACATGCTACACTCCCACACATTCCCATGATCCACTATGGGAAGTTCTGTAAATGTGAGAGGCTTCAGATGTTCCAACAAAGATAAAGTATGTTCTTGGTCACAATTGTTTATAGTACGAGTATGCAGAGTTAAAAATCATCAGTAGCAGTGATGGTGTGAGGGAGTTCGAGACGGGAGTGAGTCAAGTCTCATATGGGCTCTCCATACACAATGATATTTAATACCCAGAAATCCCAAGAAGAAGTACCTCTTTTTGCACGTGTAAATGCAGTCCCAGAAAGGCTAACTAACTAGCACTTGACAAGTCCATATAGTTGATTCCCACTATTCATAGCAGTTGTGTTCTCTAAAGTGACTGTGACCACTTAATTAGCAAATGTGGACCTCTTGCTCCTAGGGTTTAGATGCTTGCAATCCTCTGGTCACACTATTGACTGATCATTACTTTGTTTTATGTGTGTTTCTGTTTAAAGACAACTTATTTAATATATATTATTGTTTTCTTCACAATGAATTCCTGGAAAATACGTATTCATGCTGGAATGAGTTATCCAGCACATGTATTTTCTCAGGAAGACACACAACAGCCTTCTTGCACTTAGGAATGTGAGACCCCACTTCAGCACTATGCTCAAGGCCAAACTGAGAAGTTAGCAAAAAAAAAAAAGCAAAAAAATGATAAAAACATGGCACTAAATACATCACACTTGTATTTGCTTGTTTACACTGTAAGAGTAGACACAAGTAGGCAAATCGTCAACTTGTTCACACATCAGCTAGGAACATGCTCTTTGGGCAACTCAAAGTTTTCACTGCTCTGCAGGTGTCTGTGAGTGACTGGGAAAGCGCTTTGAGTTTCGATTTGGGGGTTACGTAAACATTTTAGCATATCGGCAAATTCGCAAATACAGAATCCATAAATAATGACGATGACTGTACTCGATACTAGATCTGTTGAATGCCAATGCATGTCCGCTCTTTGTATCTCCACCTCTTTCTCTTGGATATAAAAGTAATGCATTCTCATGGGGAAAAAGAGAGCCATGCAAAAAATATTCTCAAAACAATTTTTAACCAACGAAAATTACATCACCATAAGTCTTTCTATATATATGTGTATGTGTGCATATCTACACAATGACTGTGTAAACATCATTTTGGTTTAATAATTCTGGGAATGGCCAGAGAAAGAAAAAAATCATATGACTTCACTCATGGGAGGACTTTAAGAGACAAAACAGATGAACATGAGGGAAAGGAAACAAAAATAATGTAAAAACAGGGAGGGGGACCAAACAGAAGAGACTCATAAATATGGAGAACAAGGTTACTGGAGGGGTTGTGGGAGGGGGGATGGCCTGAATGGGTAAGGGGCACTAAGGACTCTACTCCTGAAATCACTGTTGCACTATATGCTAACTAATTTGGATGTACATTTAAAAAAATAAAAAATAAAATAAAAATAAAAAGATAAAAATGATCCTGAATGCTATAGAGAGTTAAAACAAATTGAAAAAATAATAATAATTCTGGAAATGGTTAATTATAGAGCTCTTTCCCTTAAATATTGAGTATAGCTGGACATGATTATTTTCAGTGATTGCATAACATGTTTTCACTTATCTCCTACTAACAGACATATAGATTCTTCTAGAATGCATCCATTGATCTATTAATATTTATTTATCCTGAACTGTACTGAAAATTGTCAACATGTGTGTGCATATGTCTGACTGTTTTTGCAACAATTTCTTTAAAGCACAAGTCAGATTTCAATGCCTATTAAACGGCCCTTGAGAAACGTTTTCCCCAGCTTAAGCCATGTTCTGTCTGCTGTCCCATGTGCTGCAAGGTCAATGTTCCTTTTAACTTGCTGTCAGGACTTCCCACCTAAGTGAACACCATGCTCTGTAGTTGTGGGAAAATAGATCAGCTCATCTTAGGATTCATAACCAAATGCCTAGAGATGGCCCAGTACTAGAACAATAAGCATCTGAAGAATTGTAGGCTAAGGAGCCAATACTGACAAGTTGTGGGAAGGCGGTAATGGTGGCAGCGTCATTTTTGACTCTTTCCAAATCTCCACATAAAAAATGGACACAGAACCTGAATGGCAAAATCAAAACTCTAGGGAGGATGCCACACAACATCTTCTCAGCTACACGACCTGAATATTATTAGCATCCCTATGGGAAAAATGGGAATCCAAGCAAGCAGGCTGATGGACCTGAAATACAAGAATCTGACAGCAGCAATGAGTATTTGCTAGAAAACACATCAGGTCAATCTGAGAAAGCCAACTGCAAAGGGAGGACCCCTCCCCCACCCAACAGCAGGTGCGATGGGCCCACTGTAAGAAGGGAATAAGATGTTAGCTTCATCGTTGCCTTTGAACCCCTTCCTTTCCAGGATAGGATCTAATACTGACGAAAACCTACTGGAAGTGGATTTAAAATTGAGCAAGCTCACACTAGTGGAGAAGGAAGAAAGAGAAAGTTCTGGGGGAAAAAGGGGGGGAGATGGAAGTGAAGCAGAGCTCAGGATTCTCACAAAGAAAGTCCCTCTATTTCTAAGCACTGTACAGAACAACAGAAGTTCTGTGAAGTTAGAAAAGCTTGCCCAGGATTGGGGGGGTGGCGCCCTGTGGGGGGGCATTCATTTAAGCGTTTGGTTCTTGATTTCGGCTCAGTTCATGATCTCACGGTTCATGAGGTCAAGGCCCAGGTCGGGCTCTGCACTAACAGCACGAAACCTGCTTGGGATTCTCTCTCCCTCTCTCTCTCTCTGTCTCTCTCCCTGCCCCTTCCCCGCTTGCACATGTGCACTCTCTCTCCCACTCTCTCTCTCTCTCAAAAATAAACAAGTACATTAAAAAATAAGAAAAACTTCCCTGAAACACATCTCCTTCTAAAGTTCAGCAAAAGCAATATCACACGAGAAAGAACAATACAAATGTGTAAGGTTAAATCCCACACATGTTATCATAAACACAAAGGAAACAAGACAAGAAGGTATTCCTACAAGAAGCACACCCAGACCCCAGACAAACACACTCAAAAATGACACGGGATATGTAACTATTATTTCAAAATGAGCCAATTAAAATGTACAAACTGAAGACACGGCAGAGCACAGGAAATAATTAGATACAAAGGGAAAGACAGATCACTTCAGGTGGAAAGAATAAAATAGAAGGAACACAGGAGTTTAGACATCAGAAAGCATACAAAAAAATTAAAACGAAAACATGTTTGAAAAGCAAAGAAGGCGAGGGGCCCCTGGGTGGCTCAGTCAGTTAAGCATCCGACTTCGGTGCAGGTCATGATCTCACAGTTCGTGGGTTCAAGCCCAGCGTCAGGCTCTGTGCTGACAGATGAGAGCCTGGAGCCTGCTTGGGATTCTGGGTCTCCCTCTCTGCCCCTCCCCACTCTCACTCTGTCTTTCTCTCCCCCAAAATAAATAAACATTAAAAAAAAATTGGGAGGGCACTTGGGTGGCTCAGTCAGTTAAGCATCCGACTTCGGCTCAGGTCATGATCCCACAGTCTGTGAGTTTGAGCACCACATTGGGCTCTGTGCTGACAGCTCGGAGCCTGGAGCCTGCTTCGGATCTTCTGCCCCTCCCACCCCCCCCGCCCCTCTCCAACTTATGCTGTATGTCTCTCTCAGATAAATAAACATTAAATACATACATACATACAAAGAAACTGATAAAATTGTTTGAAAGAAAAATAAGAATACTGATGGAAGACAAGAATAATTCAACACACAAAAAACAGAAGTCTGAAGAAAGAAGTTAAAGAAAATAAATACTAGGGGCTATAATAAAAATATCTTGAAATAGAAAAGAAACTATACATTGAAAGAATGTACCCCATGTCTGAGAATACTTGATCTGGCCAGAAAAGAAAAATTAAATCTATCCTACTAATTTTTTTTTAAATAAAGAATAAGAGAAAAATATCCTGAAATCAAGGGCCTGTGAATTGACATGAGTTTGTCATCAAAATTTTCACTGGTATCACTTTATGCCACAAGAAAAGAGGAGTAGCATATTCTAGATTCTTGGGGGTTGCAGGGAAGTAGACAAAAACATGAGTGGGGGTCATACCCAGCAAATCACAGAACAATGGTATCCTATTGCCAGAATTCAGGAACCATTGTTGCAGAGACTTCTTCCTGAGAAATCAATGAGTGGGTGAGCACAGTCACAACCACTAAGGAATCAGAGACACGAAGGTTAGGGGTAAATGTGAAACCTACAGCTAGTTGTAGATTAAGAGAAACAAAGGTTCCAAGGGAAAGAGGTTGCGTGTAATGATGATATACACACATGATGTAGCTCATGAACCACTTGTGCAGGTTCCTTAGCAACTCTATTCTCAAAGTCATGTGGATAGCTTGAATTTGGCCATTTACGGCAATAGTTGGTTTTTAGGAAGGTGGTTATTCAATATTCACGGTCTTGGTCCACTCTGGTTGGGCTGCCATAGCAAAATACCACAGTTGGGGGGATTTAAGCAAAATAAATTTATTTTCTCACAGTTCAGGAGACTTGAGGTCCAAGATCAAGGTGCTGGCAGAGTTAGTATCCCGTGAGGTCTCTCCTCTTGAGTTAATGACCGCACCCCTCTCCTTGTGTGCTGATGTAATCTCTCCTCAGAGAAAGAGAAAGCAGAGGAGAGGGGGAGAAAGAGAGATCGTATCGTTCTGGTACATTTTCTTACAAGGACTGTACCATGAATATGTAACCTGCAAAATCCAGAGGCCATGGAAAGCTTTACAGATGCCATATCCTCTAAGCAAAGAACCAGATGGTTACCTAAAGCACACATTACATTGAAATTTCAAAATGGCAGGTTTAAAACATGGCATCTAGGAAGGTATGCGTGAATCAAACACACACAAGAAAGCAGTTACTATAAAAATCAGGATACTGGTTATGTGTGGGGAGGAGGGGGATTAAAATTAGAAGTGGGTCACAGGAAAGGCGCTTCTAGAGTGACTGCAAAGTTATGTTTCTTCACTTGCTTGTTTCACCACACATTTGATTTGTGTGGTTTTCTGCATTTTTGTTTGATCTTACAATAAATTATTTTTAAAAAGAAACCAATCCTTCTTGTGGCTAATCTCCCAAAAGATATATACAAGAATATAAAGAAATATGAATATCAAACTAGAAACTAATATTTATTGTAATTATGGACTTTAAATATGAAATGCAATAACTGAATTAAAATCTGTGTATGACTCTTACAGCATGCCAAAACAATTAACTAAAGTAAAAATCCCCACCAACCTTTTTTTAAAAATACAATCGTGCCAACTGGTCATTTAACTGAAGTTCATTTAATTTTTTTTTTCTGACTTGACTGAATTAATTATTATTGGCATATTTGAGACAAAGACTTAAGGACTTGACTAAATTGCCTTTGATGACATTGTCTACAAACTTTTTTTTTGAATGAATAAAACAAAGATGTGACAAGAATAAATAGCACATATAAAACTCTATAACAGGTTAAAGTCCCTACTCTAAGGGAAGTTCTCGCAAAAATCATCAGGTAAATGTCTTGAGCTGCAGTTGTTCAACCAGGTTATCCAAGTCTAGAGAACAGGGTGTGGTGGTCACCATCCGTGAAGCCCGAGGAGAATATTTCCATCTGCACGGTGGTTTGTGAACTTGCATTTTATTACAGGGCAAGCCACAGAGGAATTAATGTGTTCATTCCCTTTTACTCCTCCGCCCCTCTCCATCCGCACCCCCACCTCCAATGAGCCCACTGCCACACATTTATGGAAGTTGAAGTCTCAGGCCGTGTTTCGTAGGACTGAGCAGGGAGAGCCCGGTCCCTGAGAACACTAGAGAGAAAGCATGTTGGTCGGAGACTGTTAGCATCAAGTAGAGTCAGCAGGCAGCCAGGTTAACAGCTTTGGTCCCTCCTTAGGGATCTGCCAAGGCCCTGATGGAGGTAAGGAAGCAGATTAATAAGGATTGTTCTATTTGAAGATAAATTCATTGTGGAATCTTGCAAGTTCTCCAATGGTCTCACTCTTTGAAGCCATGTATAAAGTTCTGAGCGCTCCAAAACACAGGACTTTATGTTACTGTGGAGATTTGATCATGGTTAGCCTGCATTTCCTTACAAATTTCTATTCATTGTATCCTGTGATGGGCCCCATGCTTGGATACCATAAATTCATTCTTTCCTTGCAGCTTTGACTTTTAAAGAGCTTGCCACCATTTAGTGATTGCTTATTCATGCTGTGTTTACTTAGCTCTGCTCCCTCTAAGTCTCTCTCATTATTGCCTTAATCAGGGTGGTTGTGCTTCTATGAATCACCTTCTACCAATGACACCACTGGTAGTAAAGTGCAGATCTCAGGGATAATTATTGTTTTGCATTTATATTATTATTACTTTGCATTTATATAGCCTCCTTCTTCATCTGATACTTTATTCACAACAAGCCCTTTCTGGTGATTCCTGCTAAGCATATTAAAGAAATCAGAGCATTGTATAGAAATATGCAAGAAGAGATTTCATAGATCATTTCACTTCATCCCTTTATTTTCAGATGTGGAAACTGAGGAGCCCCAGAAAGACTGACTTAATTGCCCAAAGGCACTGGTTTGTAGCACAGTCAAAACTAAAGAACAGTTTTCTTGACCTAGCCGTCACATGTTAATTTTTTATCGAAAGCTAGGTATAAGTGCATTAATAAATAAATGAATAAGTTATTTTATGAACTAATAAACTGTGACTTATAATCTACAGTAAAAGTGGCACAATTGTAGTTACTGCTTGCTGAATAACACTTATTAACATGACATCCTCTGAGGACACTTGGTACCTGAATTTATTCACTCTGGGTGCCAAAGGCTTCACAGAAGAGTTTGCCCAGGTGGAAATGGGTACACATACCATGTCTCAGGATGGGGACAGCATGGAGAGTCCTTCGCTTTAAAAATGGACAGAGGGAGTCTGGGTGGCCCAGGTGGATAAATGTCCAACTCTTGATCTTGGCTCAGGTCATGATCTCATGGTTGGTGGGTTCGAGTCCTACATCAGGCTCTACGTTGCCGACATGCAGCCTGCTTGAGAGTCCCTTTCTCCCTCCCCTGCTTGTGTGCTCTCTCTCTCTCAAATAAATAAATAAACTTTAAAAAAAATTAGAAAAGGACAGAGTTGCCCCCAAAGCCCTCTGTCCTGTGTTGGTCTCTTCAGGGTACCTTCCACTGAAAGGGCGGGCCTACCCCGGCGGACTCCATCTTGTTCTTGTCCTTCACCTAGACCACGCCCCCTCCCCTTGAGTAACCTCCCTCTCACCCATTCAAACTTCCTGATCAAAACACGCCCAGCGACCTGCATAACAGGACTCTGACCCTTCCCCAGCCAATCGGCCGAGGCCACGCCCCTTCCCCAGCCAATCGGCTGCCCCTAGACCCCTATAAAACCTTTGTGCTTTTGAAACTCTCTCTCTCCCTGGTATCTCACCGCTGCGTCGGTGCAGGTAGGGGATTGAGCTCGAGCTAGCTCGAATAAAGGCTCTTTTGCTTTTGCATCGGACTCGGCTCCCTGGTGGTCTTTGGGGATCACGAATTCTGGGCATAACACCACCTGTTTGGTTTTTTTTTGTTTGTTTATTTTATTTTTGAGAGTGAGAGAGACCGAGCACGAGCGGGAGACGGGCAGAGAGAGAGAGGGAGACACAGAGTCTGAAGCAGGCTCCAGGCTTCGAGCTGTCAGCACAGAGCCTGACACCGGGCTCGAACTCATGAACCGTGAGATCATGACCGGAGCTGAAGTCCGACGCTTAACTGACTGAACCACCCAGGCACCCCTCTGAGAAACCTAACTCTCGATTAGTCTCACTTTGCACCAGTTTTCAAATTTTAGACTTCAAATGCCTTTTTGATGCTTTCAATATGTTATTCAAAAATTCTGGCTCCCTGTTTTGCTTGTTAACTTTGTAAGGACTTTTCTTCCTTCTTTGTGCAATTCTCTACAACATTTTCCTAGCAGGCTTTTACTTAAAAGTAAAAATTTACTGAAAGGTCAAATTTCTCATTGGAGCTCAAGTTGGAAACAATTTCTCATTGGGCAAAATTACCAGGTCATGGCCCTTCTAGTGCAACGCTGTTAAACTGTTACTTGTTTGCAACAGCTAATGGGGACTATCTGGTCAGTTACTGAATGTCCTTGTGAGGTAAACATAAGAAGAATACTCAAATGTTGCTTTTTTAACTTCAGAACCAAGAGGAAATATACTCGATCTACTCAAGAGTCAGCAGTCCATCAATTGCGTTATTTGGGGAAACAACACCCGATTCATCTGTTGGAGCATTTGGGGTGCTGAAAGCTAAAAACTGATTAAGCAATTAAAATTGGTGTTTCTTAGATATCTCTTGCGCAGTTAACTCTTAGGTAAGTTCTGAGGATCAGCAAAAGGGATATAGGATATAATTTATAATCTAAAGGCGTTTACATTCTAACCGGAAAGAAAACTAACACACTTCAAACAAAGGGGAACTGAACAGTGAGATGATACATTGAATTGAGCTTCATGGATTGGAATAGTGAAAATGGGAGAGATTTATGGAGTGGGTGAGATTTGAGCTGTGTCCCTGAGGTACCGATGGTATTTACATATTCAGGTGGATGGAGTAGGTGTGTCAGATAAAGAAGATTGTACAAGGGAAAAAAAAATCACAAGGGGAGAAATAAGCATGTTGTATGTTGGAAAGAGTGAGATTCCACACCTGTATGAAATATGTTTCGTAGAATAATGGAAAATTATGTATCAGTGCCCTTGAAAGCATTCTGATGACTTAGAGAATTCCAGCCACTCTTATACCCTCAGCACCTAGCTGCTCAATAAATACTCACAGAGGCAAAGGGATCTAAGAGATACGTTACAGAAAATGAAACAGAGAGCCAGAGCCGGCCGGGTAATTGAGTAAGACCTCGCTCCCCGTGAACTGCACACACTCACCACTACCTCTCGACTCCAGCACCGTTTCCTAGAACTAGAAAGTTCTAGGTGATGGAAGTCATCTCTAGATTCACTCACTCAACATCCACAAAAAGCCTGCTGTAAAGTTTCTGTTGAAAGTGATACTTAGGCAGAAAAAGTTAAATCTCCTTAGAGATTTCAAAAGTAAGGAGACCTTGTCCAATGAGCAGCTGTGTCTCTGCCTTGATTTTTCCATATGATTCGCAGTACAACAAGGCTGAGACGCACAGGACGGAGGGTTCAAGCCACATCAGCAGCTCTTCTCCCAAGGAAAAGAGGTAAAAAAATAACTCAGCTCAACTTGTGTGTGCTGATGATGGGATGTCAGGGTAAGAGACGTCGAGTCCTACTGACCACTCTCTGCCCATAGGACCATATTGTTCATGCTCATCGAAGTGTGGAGGGGCAAGCCGTTCATCGCAAACCTTGATTTGTATGTCTTCTCAAGGAAATCCACATGAGTTGATAAGAGTGCAAAGTGCTTTCTTTCATCTTCAGCGATACTTGTTCCATAACCTTCCAGATACCCAGCTTCTTCAAGACATGGCAGATGTGACAAATGCCATCGTTTTCAGATCCCTTGACATGTTCGCTATGACCGTCAGGCTGATGAACTAAATATTTCAATTTATAGCCACATGGGTTTGTGTGTTTGGTTGCTTGCACAATGTAGAAAATAGCTTTTAAAGTATTCATTTTTGGGGGCGCCTGGGTGGCTCAGTCAGTTGGGCGTCCAACTTCGGCTCAGGTCATGATCTCACAGCTCGTGGGCTCGAGCCCCACATCATGCTCTGTGCTGACAGCTCAGAGCCTGGATCTGCTTTGGATTCTGTGTCTCCCTCTCATCTGCCCCCAACCCACTGGCACTCTGTCTCTCTCAAAAATAAATAAACAGTCGGGGCGCCTGGGTGGCGCAGTCGGTTAAGCGTCCGACTTCAGCCAGGTCACGATCTCGCGGTCCGTGAGTTCGAGCCCCGCGTCGGGCTCTGGGCTGATGGCTCAGAGCCTGGAGCCTGTTTCCGATTCTGTGTCTCCCTCTCTCTCTGCCCCTCCCCTGTTCATGCTCTGTCTCTCTCTGTCCCAAAAATAAATAAACGTTGAAAAAAAAATAAAAAATAAATAAATAAATAAACATTAAAAAATACTTAAAAAATATATTTCATTTTTCTCAGTGTAAACTTCATGTTACTATGTTTAAACTTTTTTTTTTTGAGAGTTGTGGGGAGGAGAGGGGCAGAGAGAGCGAGAACCCCAAGCAGGCGCCCCAATGTCAACACAGAGCCTGACCCAGGGCTTGAACTCATGAACCCTGAGATCATGACCTGAGCCAAAATCAAGAGTCAGAGGCTTAACCAACTGAGCCACCCAGTCGCCCCACATGTTACTGTTTTTATTTCAAACTAATTATTCTTTTAAGATAAGCTTTATCTTTTTTGCATTACAATTGTTTGTAGTTTTTCCTATTGTAGCCCTGAATTAATGAATTAATGACCTAATACTGAAACTAATGAAACTGTAACACGCTGAAACTTAACATCCAGATGCCGTCACCTGCTAAAGGGTCCTTTCTGTGCTTAGTTTTGGCCCTGCTGGTTCGATTTTGCTGTATCAACAGCACCTACTACCAGAAAGTGCTCAAAAACAGGCAATGAATGGATTACTGAATACTTGCTCTTAAAAGTAAAGCACAAGGAATGCCTGGGAGAGTCAGAGGCCTCTACCTTTGCAAAGAAAAAAATAAAAACAATGAAATCTTTCACGCAATAGATCACAAAAGAATAAATTTGCTGTGTACATTAAATACTTTCGTATCTACTATTTTTTTATTTTTTTTAAGTTTATTTATTTTTGAGACAGAGAGAGACAGAGCATGAACAGGGGAGGGTCAGAGAGAGAGGCAGACACAGAATCGGAAACAGGCTCCAGGCTCTGAGCTGTCCGCACAGAGCCCGACGCGGGGCTTGAACTCACGGACCGTGAGATCATGACCTGAACCGAAGTCAGACGCTCAACCGACTGAGCCACCCAGGAGCCCCCGTATCTACTATTTTTTATAGATCTTCCAAGATCTCTGTCATCCAGGGGGAAGCACGTATTTCATGGGCCCAGAGAAGCTTATTGACTAAGGTCACAAATTCAGGAGACAGAAATGCTCAGACTCCTGATTCTAAGTCCGCTGCTCTCCCAACTGTAACGTGCCACATTCTCAATTGTTTTGGGCTTCACAGCCTGTAATCATTTGTCCAATAGTTCACAATTACATCTTTAGCAGAATTAAGTGATATGAAAACTAGTAGCTTCTGGATGGTAAGCATCTAACTGGTGACCTGCTTGGGAAGAAAGTTGTTGGATGTTCTGAACATTTTTTTAAGGAGAAGTACAAACAAAATTTAGCACCGAGTGTCATGAGTCAAAAAAATGAGTGAGTTATATTCATAGATATTGCTTGTTTATTCCCTCATACAAGGCACGCCAGCCTTTGTTTATTCAAAGGTATGAAACTTTCCAGTTTATGAATATCATCCTAAGTCAGGTCACGTGATGCAGGAGACAATGCTGGATAAAACTTCCGCAAGTCAACCTGCCTTCCATGACTAATATTGTTCCCCGGAGGTACGTCATAGGCATTATACCTGCTAGAAACTCAAATAGCAGTGTTGATAAGACATATCCATGGGAGGTTCTGGAAACTCTGAAATAGCCCTCCTGTATTTTCATTTTCCTAAGCTTCTCATCAGGCATCATATTTGTCTTGCTATCACAGAGATGTGTACCCTCTACCAAAGCCACTTGCGTGGAGACAAATGCCCTGCAGTGAGTAAATATCAAGGAAATAATAAATTGGAAGTGACAGGTGCCTTCAGCCAAAAGTCCAAAGGGAATCGTCATCTTGAAATCCTACATAGCAGAAGGGGCCAAAGAAAGAGTGAAATGGCAAAAGTGCCCGTGTTAATCCAAAAATGAAGCTTAGGGGTGGTGTCGGGCCAAGCCAACTGAACCGGCAATGGTCTTTCTTTCATTTCGAATTAATGTATGTGCAAAAAGAGAAGGCGTGCCAGAATGTCCCCGGCTGGATTAGGGGAAACAAGACAGCTGAATCAGCAGCATAATCAAGAAATATTTGTCGGAGTGATGTGGATTTACTGAGTAACATAAAGAGATGTGGCTCCATCCCCGTAAGAGTTTACAAATTAGGACTGACAGCACTGATCTAGGGAAAAGAAACTGTCAAAAACAAAACACTGATGGAGAGACAGTAGGCCAGGAGCACTTTAAACAGTTCTTGTGTGTACATGTGGTTCCTTCCTGCCCTTTTGATACGTAGAATCTAATAAACATAATAATAGCGTCAGAAATAACGATAATCACTATCATCATTGGTACCATTTCTTCAGCTACTGCCCAGTGCTTTATAGGAATTGTCTTTTCGATGTTTACAACAGCTCTAAAAAGTTACTATTGTCTCTTATTTTAATGTTGAAGACCCCGCGGCATGGAGATAATGACCTACCCAGGTCTCACAGCTAGTAATAAGTGGGTGCGTTCAAAACATCTCATGTAGGGGCGCCCGGGTGGCTCAGTCGGTTAAGCGTCCGACCTCAGCTCAGGTCATGATCTTACACTCCGTGAGTCTGAGCCCCGGGTCGGGCTCTGTGCTGACAGCTCAGAGCCTGGAGCCCACTTCAGATTTTGTGACTCCTTCTCTCTCTGCCCCTCCGCCTCTCGCGCTCTGTCTCTCTCTCAAAAACAAATAAACATTAAAAAAACATTTTTAATAAAAAAAGAAAAAACATCTCATGCAGGGCCCCTGGGGGGCTCAGCTGGTTAAGTGTCCAATTCTTGTTTCATCTCAGGTCAGTAGCTCACGGTTCGTGAGTTCGAGCTTGGTGTCAGCACACAGCCTGCTTGGAATTCTCTCTCTCTCCCTCTTCTCTGTCCCTCCCCCGCTCTCTCTTAAAGTAAATAAATATTGAAAAAATAAATCTCATACCAAAGTCTGTGCGGTATTCTTCCATTACTACCCCCTAAATTAGCCATACATATACTGGATTAAAAGAACATGACCAAGCCTAGATGGAACTCTATAGTGAAGACAAGAGAGCAATTATATCACAAAACAGAGAAGAGCCATCACCACATTTATCAATAATAGTACTGTCCGCAATTGCACGGAAATGGGAGAGCTAGCCTATGAATTTAACCCCAACTGTAATTGCTAATGCGTGAAAGCATTAAATGAGACTGCATTGCACTTTCAAGAGATGCAAAATAAAAAATCTGACTCTGTTCTCTTTTAATACCAGGCACCGATGACTGCAAATGAACTAAATAAATCTTAATACAGCCCACCAGCATTTAATAATTTCAAAAGTATTGTTAAGATTACCTTAATTAATGAATTTCCTATTAATGTCTGTTTATTTGTAAAACTCCAGTCGTTAACCAACGATGGAAATACCAAATGTAAATCAAGGGCACGCATAATTTGCTCAGACTTTCTTGAATGCTAATAACGGTGTGGTATACCTTCAGTTAAGAAGAATCAAGAGCCATTTGAATAATTACAAAGACACATTGGGCATTTTCAAAGAATCATAAATCAAAACAGGGGTAATAGCTCATCAGTCTATACACCTAAATAAATTCCACTGGTCTATTAGAAGAGCATATGTGGGGCCAGGTCAATCTTTATTCAGGGGAAAATAAGGAAACACAATAATAACACACATACTTAGAGTTTGTTACAGGTAACATTTTTCTATTGCAATTTCTCTAGTAAGACTGTTAGAGTAGGTACATTTAGTCTATTTCAGGGATGGAGAAAGGGAGCCTTGGAGAGGCTGAGTGATTTTACAAAGATCAGATAGCCACTAATGGCAACCATGGTATTCCAGCTAATTTTATTGTAGTATTTTATTTCTGTTTTTAGTTAGAGCAATTTGATTTAAAAATGAAAGAGAAGAAAGTTAAAACAAAAGCTATAACAGTTTTCTTTCTTATTATTTTTTTAGTTTTTAATATTTTTAATGTTTTTATTCATTTTTGAGAGAGAGTGCTAGCAGAGGGGCGGGGCAGAGAGTGAGGGAGACAGAATCCGAAGCAAGCTCCAGGCTCTGAGCTGTCAGCACAGAGCCCGACATGGGGCTCAAACCCATGAGCCGTGAGATCATGACCTGAGCTGAAGTCGGCAGCTTAACCACCGGAGCTACCCAGGCGCCCCTATTTTTTGTTTCATGGACGTCCATCAGTTGAAATTGTGAAAATCTGCACAGTGAGTCACAATGGACAGTCTTACTTGGTACCTTCTGTTTGGGTCCAAATGCATCTGTGAGAATCCTGGGAAGCTGCCGGTGATTGCTCTCTCTGTGGTGTTACGATAACCTTATGTACAATACCAAACCCAGAAAGTGGCGCTTGAATAATATGTGTGTGTGCACCTCTGTGTCCTTTACGCTTCTACAACAGCAAAACTACCAATCACACAAAGATACTAACTGAACGACGCCTTTAAAGACACACTCACCCCATCCTCCTCTATGATTCCTAATCCCTGGCAGCTTCTAATCTATTTATCATCTAGATTATTTTGACACTGAGAATGTAACATAAATAGTATGTAACCGTTAGAAATCATAATATCCTTCACTCAGCATAATATCCTCAAGACCCAACCAAGTTGTTGTGTCTATCAGTAGTTCACTACTTTTTACTGCTGAGTAGTATTCTATTGTTTGGAATGGACTATGGTTTATTTATTATTTTAATGTTTATTTATTTTTGAGAGAGAGAGAGACAGAGTGCAAGCAGGGGAGGGGCAGAGAGAGAGGGAGAGAGAATCTGAAGCAGGCTCCAGGCTCTGAGCTGTCAGCACAGATCCTGATGTGGGGCTCGAACCCATGAACCATGAGATCATGACCAGAGCTGAGGCCGAACGCTCAACTGACTGAGCCACCCAGGTGCCCCTGTACTGTGGTTTATTTAAACATTCACACATTGAAGGACATCTTGGTTATTTCCAGTTTGGGGCTCTAGCAGATAAAGCTGCTCTGAACAGTCATATACAGATTTTTGCGTAGACATAAATTTTCATTTCTCCAGGATAAATGTAGTGCAATGGATAGGTGTTATGGAAAGTGTACGTTTACTTTCTAAGAAAGTACTAAACTGTCACCCAAAGTGGCTGTACCACACTTTATATTTGCTCCTATAATGTATGAAAGACCCAGTTTCTCCACACACTAGAAAATGCTGTGGTCATCTTTTTCCTTAAATGTTAACGGTTCCAATAGTGGTGTAACGATCTCCTGTAATGGTCTCATTTGCAATCCCCTAATGGTTAGCCATGTTGAACATCTCTTCATGTGCCCCTTTGCCATCTGGATGTCTTCATCGGTGAAATGCCTCTTTATGTACTTTGACGATTTTCTAATTAGATTTTTGTTTGTTTGGTTCTGTTGTTGACTTTTGAGATTCTTTATTACATAAAGGTCAATAACAGGAATTTTATTTAGAAATGCGTACATGGGTAGTAAAACTCAAACAAAGCAAGAAAATATTTTCCATACAAGTCTGGATAGTTGTTTAAACTAGACTGGAGGAAGGAAGTTGTGATCAGGAAAGACAAACACAGGGTCCTGGGCTGTATTCATTTCTCTCTTTCTTGACGCACGTGTTCCTTTCTTGGCACTGATGTTTACTTTATACTACTTTATTCAGCTTTTGTTTATATGTTATGCCCTTTCCTTTATATTAATTATTCATTAGACTATTTTAAAAATAATAACAATAAACACCAAACTCATGGAGGATTTTCTACCAGGTATTGTCCAAAATACTGTACAGAATGCAGTAGGATATTTAACCTACTAACCCAATGAGGCCAAGATATAGGTACTACTGTTATTCTATCTTACAAATAAAGATCCTGAGATTCAGAATGACTAAATAATTTCTTTGAGGTAACATGGCTAATAAGTGCTATCATTTAATTGAGCAACTACATCTGTCTGATTCCAGGGGTCAAGCTCTTAACCATTGTGCAATACCAACCACCATGTTGACTGGTGTTGGGATTCAGTTGTGATTAGTATTTGGGGAATCAAGCCATTGTATAGAAAATTGGGATTTATAATTAATAAAATTTATTAATATGCTTCAAAGCTATGGGAATACAATGTTGTAGACAGAATCTTTTTATTTTAGTAATCTCTACTATTATGGTCAGATGAACTCTAGCTCTTACAATTGTAAAAGAAAATTACCATTCTACTACCCTAGGTTGCCCCTACTACATGAGTTAAGACATCGTATCCATGCTATTTCCAATTACAGTCAAAACCAAATATCACAAATACCTGCTGTGATCACTTCATGTAAAATTATTGATGGTGAGCTCGCAGAGAGAGGTTTTGCTTGAAAACTGATAGTGGCATCAGCTGGGAACTCCATGGTGATGCATTTGGTTCTTCGATCTCATCAATGGAAAACCTTCTAACCAGCCTCTAACCAACTGTGCTCCTGTTGGACTGTGGATGCTTTATTCCACAGGCTCTTCTCCCAGAAATTCAGGAAGAAATATATGTCAGTTCAATGTTCCAGGCCGTGTAGTAGTTATAGAAGTGGAGAGAGGAGTAAAACTTTACTCCCACCTTCACAACCTAGTGAAAAGATAAGACTCTTTAGTGCAGAATTTTAATGAAAGGCACAGGGTTTCCTAATATCCTGATGACTCCTAACTCAGGCTTAAGGGGTCAGAGATGTATTCCAGGGGCAAGAATAATGTATCATATTAAATAACAATGCTAAATAATACTGTAATGGTCTGAACACTTGTGTCCCAGTCTCAAAAAGGTGTTGTCAGTTCCAACACATATGTGTTAGCTTGCCCTTCTTCCCTCTTAGAGAGAATAAATGATCATTTTCCAAATGTGTTTCTCCCTCCTCTTCCCCCTCTCCTTCTTCTCCCTTAATTCCCTTTACCTATTTTGCCCATCAGATTTGTTTCTTCTAAGTAAGCTAGAAAGGACAAGGAATATAAACACTTTTTTTCACATCTGGATATTATAATAAGAAAAGGGATAGAACAAAAATCACCATTAAGGAATAGATGGCTTGCTCACTGTGTACTCATTTGAATAAATAACTAGAGTCAAAAGAATCACGTCCTCTAGTTAAAATCTGCATTTAGTTCCTACATTCCACGAATGTGTGTGCAAACATATTAATTATATACCTCAGAAAAATAGGCATTTAAAATTATTTGGCATCTTATAGGGATTTGAAACGAAATCAGAAACACCATAATGATCAAAACCAGAATGAGCTTCGAGATAGTTATCATCATCATGAAAACAAAACCTCAAGTCAGAGGTGCTAGTTACTGTTGAACCATGAACCAAAATTGTAGAACTCTAAATAGGCTAGACATTTCCTTTATACAAACCTAGCACAAGTAATACACAGTTTTAATTCATTTATTCTCCTTTCCTCCCTCAAATGCGCAGGAGACACTCAAATGAAGAATGGTTTTATTCAACTTCCGTTTCTACTGATTGCTGTTACTTAGCTTTCGGTAAGTACATCTCTGCTCTAGCTGTCCCCAGTGCATTTTTGGCATCGTTTGTTTTGTTTTGTTAAATGTCACTCGAAAAATTTAGTGAAGTATGCTTCACATTTCGATATAACAAAATAGTTTGTAATAATCATACTGTGCTTCTTAGTAGCTATACCGTATTACCACTTTTCAGTCAATTTAGTCAGGTATAATTTATATTAAAAACACCTCCTTTTTAAGTATATAGTTCAGTGAGTTTTGGCAAATATGTACATTAACATAACCCTTTCCAAAACCCATTTTTATCACCATCAGATGTCCCCTCACATTCTTTTTTGCAATTCATCCCTTCACTTTGGCCACACTGATATGCTTCCTACCACCATAGATTAGTTTGGCCACTTTAGAATTCATTTAAATGGAATCACACAATATGCAGCCCTTTGTGACAATTTGGTTTTGTCTCCAACTAATGTTTCTGAGGTGCGTTCATGTTGTGGCACGCATTTATGTGTCCCTGAGTAGTGTTTCACTAAACGGGTAAGCCATGTTTTGTGTGTCAACTCATCTGTTACTGGACATTGAGATTATTTCCAGGTTTTGGCTACTAGAAATAAAGCTACTATTAAATCCATGGGCAAGTTTTTGTGGAGATAGGTATTTTCATCCCTCCAGGTAATAATATCTAGGAAGGATGTTGCTACATCAAAACGTAGGTCTTCAACTTTATAGGAAAGTGTTAAAAGTTTTCCCAAGACCTTGTAGCACCAGTAATATATGAGAATTCCATGTAAGATGGCCTACATCTGCCCAAACACTGTCTATTTAAGATCATTCATTCTAATGTGTGAATAGTGGTATTTCATTGTGGTTTTAATTTGAGATTCTCTGATGACTAATGAATTTGAACAACTTACAGTGGGCTTATTGGCCATGCACACGTCTTATTTTGTGAAGCGTCTGTCCATTCATTATTTTACCCATTTTGAGTTGAGTGCCTGGCCTTTGGATTATAGAGTTTAAAGACTTTTTTTACTTTATTGTGGCCTATGCTTTGTGAAGAGAGTCTCCTAATCTGTGATTTTTCATTTCATTTTCTCATGATTTGGGGACTTTTCTAAGAAAGTGTTGCCTAGTCCTAGACCATGGTGATTTTCTTCTAAGTTTTCCTTCTAAACGATTTATCATTGTATATTTTTATGTTTAGAGCTATGATCCATTTCAAGTCAGTATTTGTATATGATGTGAGTTAATGGTAGAAGCTCTCTCTCTCTTTTTTTCTGTATATGAATATTTAGTTGCCCTAGGGCCAATTACTAGAAGGATAATCTTTTACCCATTGAACAACCTTGTGACGTCTGTCAAAAATCCATTGACCAGCGACAAGTAGAGTCACTCGGCGGAACGTCTGCCAGCAAAATAACAATGTAACTAAAGAAAATTATATAACAATCACACATGAAAGTCTCTGGAAACTACCCTCAGAGCACATAGCAAACAGAAAAACACTCATTCAAAAAGGTGGACTAAATCTCAGTACTATAGTGCGTATCTGTGGTACTAGAACCACATCCAGCTCACTTACCACCACAATTTCCTCGTTACAGAAGCTCAACCGCCAATGCCGTACCCCAGCGAGGTATGGCCAAGAACCCTGGGACTGCTTCTCATGCCACCTGTCAGTCTCGCTCTGGTTTTATCTCAGGAGGGGCAGACTACCAGCAATGCTATCCAGCCCAACTGGCCCATTTTTTGCTGAAGCTTTATTCCAGGAAAGTGTGGCCAAGAGGACCAGCTCTCCCCTCCCCTACCCAGCCTCCACTCGCAGACCAGAAGATCCACACCAGGTGTGGCAGGCTGGGAACAAGTGGGCACTGATTGCCACCACCCCCAACTCACTCATAGAACGAAAGCTCTGACCAGAAGGTGCCAACCACTCACTCCTAGAGCAGGAGTGTCCTTCCAGGGGAAGCAGGTCCCCATCCTCAGTTTCAGTGTGATGGCATGGGACTCCAGCTCAGGAATAAAGGCCGTAAGAACCAAGAGTTCCAAAGCTCTACCTGAGGGGACTGACTTCATCTGGTAGAGTGGAGAACTCCATGCTTAAGGAATTTGTCAAAAACAACGGAAATCATGTAGAAAGTAATTAAGAGAAGGCTGACGCTCTATGATATAAGAAAAAGAGTAGAACCGTCATATGTTTGTAGAGGCAAGAAAAGAAGTAGCCAAGGGGAGCCCTCCTGGGATCACAGTCATGCTGGGGGTCAAGAAGTCTGTGCATGCACTAGGCTGTACCCACTTAGAAGAGGGCAGAGTTGCACACACGACAGACTTGAAAACTTTCCCCAAACTGCACACGGACCCATCAGCCCAGGATGAATCCTCAACAGAAGAAGCAGCTTAAACGAAATTCCTGATAAGTTACATTCATCCCTGCCAGTGTGGAAGACTGTATCCTCTCACCTACAGAAAAACAAAAGAACAAACAAATAAACAAACAAAAACTCAGAGAGGAGACATCCAAACTACCAGTCACTGGCTGAATGTGAGGCAAAACGTAAACTCCCTGAACTACAAGAGCAGGTGCCAAACCACACACACATGCATAAGTAAAGGGTGAAAATCTAACCTTTGACCAGTAAGTGGCATATCTCAGGGCGAAACATAGGTCGCCAGACCAAAATTTAAAAATGAGAGGAAACAAATCTGAACAGCAACGTCAGATACTACATACACACTGCTGTGGAAATAAACCGCATGATGAGTTTAGCCAAGTGATTTAACAAATTAACAGATGTCCAAGTGAACACCAACTACCACAACTCCCGGGGACTGGAGGATGAGGAGGGGGACCAGATCCAGAGTTTCTACAGTGTATTATCTAATTTTCAACAACAACGAATGCAAGAGGCATGCAAAGAAATGGAGAAATTTAAACCATACACAGAAAATAGGCTGGTAATAGAAACTGCCTTTGAGGGGTCCACAGGTAGACCTGGAAAACAAAGACTTCAAAGGACTGATTGTAAATAGGTTCAAGAAAACAAAGGAAACCACGTTTAAGGAATTAAAGGAAAACTTTAGAAAAAATTTGAAAAAAACCAGTGGCACCTGGGTAGCACAGACTGCTGAGCATTTGGCTGTTGTTATCAGCTCAGGTCATGATCTTGCAGTTTTGTGGGTTCAAGCCCTACATCTGGCAGTGTGGAGCCTGCTTGGGGTTCTCTCTCTCTCTCTCTCTCTCTCTCTCTCTGCCCCACCCCTGCTTGCACTGTCTCTGTGTCTCTCAAAATAAGTAAATAAAACTTTAAAAATTAAAAAAAAAAAGAATTAAAGGAAGTTGTGATGACAATGTCTTACCAAACAGAGAACATAAATAAACATACATAAATTACAAAAAGGAGCCAAGTGAAAATTCCGGATTTAGAAGTATAATAACCCAAATGAAAAGTTCACTAGGAGAGGTTAGTGTCAGATTGGTGCTGGTAAAAGAAAGAATTAATAGACTTGAAGACAGCAATGGAGATTATGCAATATGAAGCATGGACAGAAGAAAGGGCAAAGAGATAAGAGTTTTAGAGAAATGTGGGGTACTAGTAAGTTCACCACAGTATATGTAATGGGAGTATCAGGAGAAGAGAGAAAGGAATAGATAAAAAATGTAAATAAATAATGGCTGAAAAGTTCCCAAGGTGTTTGAAAAACCTCAAACTACAACATCCTAGAAGCTCAATGAACTCCAAGTAGGATAGACCCAAAGAGATTCACAAACAGACACTTCATAGCCACAACGCTGAAAGCCAGAGATGAAGAAAACAATCTGAGTAATAAGAGAAAAATGACTCATTATGTATAATGAACCCCAACAAGAGTACGGCTGACTTCTAACCAGAAAGGTATGGACACCAAAGAGAGCAGGAGAACATATTCAAAATGCTGAAAGTAAAAAAATGCCAACGGAGATCTTTTTTGTTTGAGGAAACTAATTTAAAAAAATAAAGGCTAAAGACGTCTCCGGACGAACAAAAGCTAAGAGAATTCATTGCTAGCAGACATGAATTGCAAAAACTACTACCGGAAGTTCTTCAGGTGGAAAGCAGGTGACAATGAACAGTAACTTAAAACCACATGCACACCAAGGTACACGAAAAGGTGAGTATACAGGTAATTACAGAAGACAATATCATTTCATATTTCTTCTCTTGACTGATTTGAAAAGGAATTACATAAAAACGATGTATAAAACTGTATTATCAGGTCTATCAAAAATAGAAAAGTAACATATCTGATAGTAACACAAAGGGGAAAAGGTGAGAACAAAGCTTTTAGGGTAGGGAAATGACACAAGATGGAAAGAAGCCACAGGAAGGAATTAGGAGAGCTAGAAATGATAAATAAGATGTTAATAAAAACAAACTCTATAAATAGATACATGTTCTGTTTTCTCTCTCAGCTTCTTTAGAAGATATAAGATTGTATAAAGTAATAATTATAACGATGTATTGTTAGGTGTGTAACAAAGATGCAATATTAAAATTAATCAATTATTCTAATATATAATTATCTAATTCCAAATAATATTTAATTATTCTTAAATTCCAAGTGTTATTCATTTTTCTAAAATTCATTCATTTATTTAAAGCAATCTCTACGCCCAACGTGGAGCTCGAACTCACAACCCCGAGATCAAGAGTCGCATGCTCTTCCCACTGAGTCAGTCAGGCACCCCTAAATTCTAAGTGTTCTTCTTAATAGATTATTTTCATATTAACAGTATTAATATGAAAAAGATTTGCAGGAATGGAGCTCTATGGGACTAAAATTTCTATATTTAACTGGAACTAAGGGAATGTAGGTCTGAAGGCAATTCTGACAGGTGAAGACGTTTATTGTAAGTCGTATCAACTGCCAAGAAATAACTCAAAAATTATAACTAGAAGTTTTCCAAATCTGAATTAATCTCAGACAAATAAGACAATTAATTAGAAGCGGTATCCCTGTCACTGAGACCTCGGTAGTCATGATATATTGAATTTATATTCCAGTACAAAAAGGACAGAAAACTTTGCGTCTACCTAACATGACAAAATTATTGTGAGAGCCTCTTTTAGAATATCTGTGTTAATACGTGGCTAATAGTATCAGTAAAACAATGTTCTATTGTTGACATAAAATTGAGTAATTTTGGACTGAATGTTATCAAACATGTGGGCCATTTGTTTTAGTCGATTCATATGATTGTGTGTTGTACTTATAGTCTTTTTTGTTCCAAAGTCCAGTGAAAAATTTTATTTTACCAAAGTATAGCCAACTCTTGGTCCAGAAAAGCAGCTGTAAATGTTCAGCATCATTAGAAGCATGAAACACATGGATGAGTCAAATATTTCCAGAAAAATGTTAAATGTTAAGTTTTTCCCTTATCTTTTGGATTTTCACATTAGTTTGATTGTGTAAATTCAAGATTAATTTGAATGTTCTATTGCATGAGTTTGAGTTTCTTGAAATACCCATTTCCATGAGTAAAATAAAAAACTCTAATATTGTGTAAACACAATATGAACCCCAAAAAGTTTGAGGGATTTTTTATAATATTATAAATGTCTTACTCTAATATGACTTCATACCAAATTCCACTGAGATTTCATTGTCACTGTATTCCCTGTGATTAGAAGTAATGGCTTAAAAACAAGAATTCTCTGCTTTTTTATGTATTATGTCTTTAGTGATAAAAGTGTTTTTGTTTTGATTATTTCATAATTAATTCACTGTTTTCCTACATCGCATCTTTCTGTGAATGAATGAATCAATAATTGGGAAAATGAATTATCATATCTATTTGTCTCACTGACATCTAAACAGAAACTGAGCACATCGGGCACAGAGATATTTCTGATACACACACAACTCAGTTTTTTACTTTTGAATTTTGTTTCCCTTGAAAATTGTGTCGACACAAGTTTTGTAACATCTGTACTAAACACTTACTGTTGCCCTCAGATAGATTTTATCCATTTGGTAGATATATAGGATCCCTTGGAGCGAAATGAGAGGACACATGATTCCCAGAAATCACCCGAAAGCTAAAGCTATTGCAGAATTACAGATGTCTTATTAATGTCAGCGTGCATTGTTCTGTAATTTAATAAATATGGATTGGGCACCTAATAGGAAGCAGTATGACAGGTGCTAAGAATAAAACAACATAAAAGATAGACATTGTCCCAGCTCTCCAAAACCCTATAGACCAACACATGCTAGTGGACTGAGTTCTGCCGCACTCGCTGACATATGGACTTGTAACAAGACGACTGAGGGTTAACAAAGACACCAAAGTTTATAAAACCGCATGGTGTTTGGTGCCTTCTACGTAATGCGTGTGTTCCAAAGATGCATGTCAACTACTAAAGACGATACATTTGAATTTGTCAATAATTGAACTGCAAAATTATGAACATATTTGCGGCTACAGTAGCAAACTAGTGCATATTTAAGTTTGAACTGGTTGAAAGAATAGCATTTCCACCATGCGTCCCCTCTACCTCTTTCCAGAAGAACAAGGTCATAGGACTCTTGAGGAACCTACTGCACGGTCTCTAATCCAGTTTTGGAATTTTTGTTTTCCTTTAGTTCAAATTGCTCCCTAGAGAATTAATTACATGGCTTTTCCAAGTAACCTGCAGCTCCATAGAATGCCATGCTCTACCAGAACGAGTATACTTACGTGTCGATTCGTTGTTCTATGACCAGTGTAGGAACACGATGACTAAAATAACTGAGCAGATTAGAGGCAAAATGGGATTTTAGGAAAATGCTAATAATATTTGTCATTATCGTAGCCATTTCCAAATTTGTCAGCCCAGCTTTGACTTTTACAGGCATCTTCCTTGTGACCTTCAACCAAGTGAGAGTTGTCATACTGACATGTCATGACCTGTATTCAGATCAACCTAGATTTGAATCCTCACTCCACCTCTTACTGGGTGTGCAACACTGGGTAAATTTTTACTTCATTGATTCATGACTCAGTTCCCTCATCTGTAAAATGAGGATCATAATTACACTCGTATCATTCAGTTTTTCTTGGAATTAAATAAAAACTGTACGAAGTACTTGAATAGAGTAGCCTTGTTCAATCAAACCCTAATCCATCCACTTCGGTTTGGAGTCCGGCTCCCCTCATCCAATCAAACCCTCTCTCTTGTCACTCTCTCCCACATAAACTATTTATCTTTTTCTTCAAGGGACTTTGTATCATCTATAAACATACTCTCTTTCCTCCAAGTTAGAAAAATAATACCTCACATTCCCTCTGAGCTAGTGCCCTCTTTTCCCTGCGTCTTTCAACACCAGTCTCTCAGGTGGGGGCCAGAGTCACTGTATCTTTTTCCTCATCTCTCAGTCTTCCCTATTCCTCTCCAATTGGGTTTCCATTCTCATTACTAAGAAAAACTATGCAAACCTAAATCATCAATACTCATACTGCCAAAACCATATGACTCTATACATCTTCTTTTCTAACCCCATAAACTTCTACTTATCAACACCCAGAATCCCTTTTCTTGGGCCCTGTATTCAGTCATCAGAAAGACCCCCTAAAGTCTTGGTCTCCTCTCTAAAATGTCTATCATCTTAATGCAGCAATTAAACTTGAGTGTGTTACTGATGATGCCGCTTTCTTGACAGCACTCAAAAATGCACTGTTTCCTCTCCCCTACCCCTCTCACCTCCAGACCTGGATTAGGGTGGATGACCCTTGTTCTAAGTTGGCAAGACCAGACGATGCCTCCACTGTTCTCCCCTTACCCTTGAACCTGGAGTATGGCAAGTGTCCCCTTCTGTCCTTTCTAAAAACTCCCAACTTGGAATCACTTGACATGAGACTGAGGCTCCTTATTTGAGTCATCTAACTCCTGGAGATAACTGTCCTTCATTCCTTAAAGATTTTAGCTCAAGATTCAATTTCATTTTCTACAGCCTTTCTCTTATCCTAATTTTTTATGATTTCATGATATACGCAGCTAATCCTTACAACACAATGATTATTTTTTCCCCATGTTATGCCTATTGTCACGTCTTGAAAGAGTTTTTGCAATAACGCATTCTGGGAACTCACGGTCTAGAACTTATGCGAGGCTCTACATGCAAAGTTATATATAACTTGGCTTTGAAGATAAAAGTGAGGTTTGAAAAAACAAAAGGACATGAGAGGTAGGGGAATGAAGGGAAGAAATAAGGCCAGAGAAAAATATTTAAGGACGAATTCCTTAAACAGATCTCTAAAGTACATTATTTCCCTACTTAGAGCGAGCCCCTACCCCTCACCTCCAGTGTATTCAATTCCTTCCTGTCTTCCAAGATGCTAAGCAGATCTTGAAACCTTCATACAAGCATTCCCTGACTCCCTCCACATAAAGCCAACCCACTTGCACTTACATTCTGAGTGCTCTCTGATCAGGACGATCTGCTTGAATACTTCTCATACTTATCTCACTTATTGTGTGTGTCTTCACATAACTTCTGTCGTATACCGTATTTATTACATTCATGTAGGGAAGGGAAGGGCAGAACATATTTTCTATCTCTCTTTTTAATTAATGGACAAGGGTGGGGTAATATAGAAAACAAAGAAAGAAGGGAATGCAGTCTTTGTAAAAAGAAAAAAACGTTTACAAATAAAGGTACATCGTTGTTAAGCATACACCTTGCAAGAGTGGACATAGAGTTTGCCACAGATCCCAGAGAATCAAGTGTTACAAATAAAAGAACCCTTCAAGTCGGTCCCTTTTATTATGCAAGTGCATATACTGAGGCTTATACACGGGCTGTGTACCCATCACAGAGCCATAGGACTGGAACCGAAATTCGAGTCTTTTAATTCCTCAGTTATTATTCTTTCCACTACACCATTCTGCTTCTCAATTATTGTAACAATCATTGGCATCATTATTATACTTGATTAAAGTATATGTAAAACCAACTGAGTTTTATTAGAACCCTAAAATCTGCTCGCACGTGTCTAGACATTACTGTTTGCTACTCATTTCACATTCTTTCCTGCTCATAAATTAATGTGTTTCAAGCTGCATTGCCTGACCGAGAACACGATTCACATTCCTCAGTGCCCACATCTTGCTGGAAAATCCCAAACTCTTATCAGGAGAATGACTTGTTTTTGTTAGAGTTGGGTATTAGAGATGTGGTGTAAATTTGGTGGAAAATTTCAATTTTTCTTCAACAATTTATTCTCATTACAAGAGTTTTAAAAACAATTTTTAAATTCACCCTCTATGCTAAAGGTTGTCCTTGCTATTACTACAAAGGCCGTTCCAATATTCACATACTCTGAGTAAATTTATTTAAATTGGTAATTATACACGGAAGGCCCTTTAGCACAACTGGCTAGCTATTGCAACTGTTTACAACAGTAAAGCATTTGCTAAAAGATACTATAGCCCAGAGAGTAAAATGAAGCTACAAACAACACAGACCGAAGACTCAAGCTTTAGAAGCCCTCTAATTTTGTTGTGTTACACCATATGTAGCATGGTAGCATAATAAAAAGAAATTGACAAATTATGCAATCATCTCTTTTGTTCATATTATGTTTTTCTCCTATGCATTGTCCTTGCTTTTAAATTTCTTTCTTTTTTTCCCTTAATTTAAAAAGAATGTGTATTTACTTTGAGAGGGAGAGAGCACAAGCAGGGGAGCAGCAGACAGAGAGGGAGAGAGAGAATCCCAAGCAGGCTCCACCCTGTCAGAGCCCTACATGGGCTCCATGTTATGAGATGTGAGATCAGGATCTGAGCTGAAATCACGAACTGGACACCTGACCGACTGAGCCACCCAGGTGCCCCTTAGATTTCGTTCTTTAAAATAATCCCGGCACTTTGCTGACATCTTTGGACTTTCACACGCTGAACCCCAGCTACTTACACAGACTCTTACCTAACGTCAATCCCTGGGTCATATGTTTACTGATAATGTTGATGAGGTTTACGGTTACATGTGATCGACTTGCCAACATTTTATAGTGCCTTCGTTGTATACTCGGTAAGAAACAAAGATGACACTCATTCTCCGCTTTCTACTTACCAAACATAACTATGCAGGAGACATTCCCTTGAAGAAACCTACACGTGACAAGCTAACTCTCTGTTTTCTTAAAACAAATACCAATGTTGAAGGCATTGTGAAAGATTGTAACAAGTAGGCCGATACCTTGCTATTCAAGTTGTGATCCAAGGACCAACAGCATCAGCCACACCTGAAAATGTGTTAAAAATGCAGAATCCCAGTCGAGGACTCCAGACCTACTGAATTAGAATATGCATTTTAACAACATCCTCCAGCAACTCCTAGGATTATTTTTAGCACAACAACTGTTACAGAGAAGGGAAAAGTATAAAACCTGGAGGGATTCTGAATTCTGATGGCTTCCCACACGCCCTCACATCCCCACGTTCATTTAAATATGCCGAAACAGGAAATCACAGACATTGAAACCCATAGCTTGAAACTCTCTGACTGAAATCAGAGATTGGCAAAGAAAATTCCACCTGTATAATTTCAGTAGGGTAGTAGTAGAGTCAGATCTCAGAAGCCTGTTAGGAAAACACAGTCAACTATTTTCCCAGTCTTGCTTATGTAATTTTTCTACACAACCATAGTAGGGGTAGCAAGTAAGTGATTGCTAAGTAGGGGTATGAACTATAGTAGGGACCAATGTATAGAGTATAAACACAGTCCTACATAATTCATTCATTCAACAAATATGTCTGAAAAATCTCCCAGACATTAACGGATTCTGGAGACAACATGAGCAAGGTACGTGAGTACTGGGCTTCACAGACTCTCCTGTCAGGCTGCTTGCTTCCAGTAACGCTCAAGTGTCTCCCTGTGCAGTCTTACCTGCTTCATAGAATTTTGCTGAAGGTTACATGAGATTATGTTAAGTGTCTAGAAATTCAACAAACCTCTTTCCTCCTCCTTAACTTTGTACAATAGACAATGGAAACCATTGAAGCTTCTTGACCAGAGGACTTTCTCGATCAGTGGTGTTCTTCAGAAAATCACTGCATTTTGGAGAACAATTAGTCTAGGAAGTAATTAAGAGCATCTTGTATTAAGGAGATGGGGAGATGATTGACAGTCAAAACTCACTTTCCCAACTGAAAACGTTCTTAACTATCCTACTGAGTTCATCCTGAGGTGTCCCTATGCTGCTCCTACCAGCTGCACCCCTCCGATCACCTCCGTGGCTTTATTCCTCACACATGCAAACAAAAAGCAAATAAAATCTCTGGATACACAGGTCACATCTTCTATGTGATATTTCGAGAAAAAATTTCTCGTAAAAATAAGATTAGTCACATGGACAAAGTCCAATAACTTGTAATCACACCTAAACGTAGTTTGGCCCTTCCTGGAACAGCCATAACCCGCCACATGCCCACCTCACCCTCCACCACGTGCCCCCATAACCAAGGGTCACTATCGTGCCTTTCTAGAGTCTCTTTCACTGGCTCTCATCCCTTCCCAAGGCTTCTCTCAGTTTCATGGATTTTATCCAATACTTGTAATCATCATAGTGTGTAGATACTCAGTAGAAAAGGAAGACATTTTTTCAACTAAAACAAGTTCCTCACTGAGTTGAGAACTTTTTCTGAAATATAATTCATGTCATAGTTCTGAGAATTTTAAGGAATTCATAAAATAACAAAACCTTGCATTTCTCAAGTTTGTGTTTTTTGTTGTTTGTGTTTTATTCTAGAAAGACTGAATTGAATTGATAAACATTCAGAATGCAAAACGCCGTGCCACGGTACCAAGTTATAATACGACGGTTATAATTCTGTGAACCCTCGAGGCCACAGTGCCCATGCACTCTTGGTATCCAGTCATTTCTTGGCCTTTCTTTGATGTCTCGTGGTTTCTCTCAGTCACTGCTTAGTCTATTTCCCCCAGCACTCTCAGAGCACACACCTGGTTAATATTTACCTTCGTTTCTGAAGCAGTCAATGGAGGAATCAGAAAATGGACCAACGTGGGACGTCTGGGTGGCTCAGCTGGTTAAGCATCCAACTTTGGCTTAGGTCATGATCTCACAGTTCAGGGGATCGAGCCCTGCAATGAGTTCTGAACTAATGGTGCAGAACCTGCTAGGGATTCTCTCTCCCTCTCTCTCTCTCTGCTCTCCCCGCCCCCCACTCAAAACAAACAAACAAGCAAACAAATAAATAAGTCTTAAAAAAAAAGAAAATTAATCAACTAAAAAGCAGCATTATCTTAAGAGTATAGGAGCTATAATTAGCCAATTAATTAAATCCTAAATATTGGCTCAGGTGTCGTATGAAGGAGGGAGCAGTGTTCCAGGACTGTGCCTATCTGACAGACCTGTTTGTGATAAGAGGTTTAACAAACATGGTGTCTAAACCAGAGAAAATTCACTTAAGCCTTCTCAAATACAGCAAAATTATAATATTGGTGTTTACCATAAAAAAATCTTTGAGGATTAAATGTGTGATTCTAGGTGCACTTTGGTTGCAAATAAACAATACTTACAGGGGCCGCTGGGTGGCTCAGTCGGTTGGGCGGCTGGCTTCGGCTCAGGTCATCATCTCACGGTCTGTGGGTTCAAGCCCCGAGTCGGGCTCTGTGCTGACAGCTCAGAGCCTGGAGCCTGCTTCTGATTCTGTGTCTCCCTCTCTCTCTGACTCTCCCCCGCTCATACTCTGTCTCTCTCTCTCTGTCAAGAATAAACAAACAAATAAGAAAACCACAATACTTACAGTTGTGATTTTATTTATTCTTTTTGACTGCAAACACTGCAATATGCTCACATCTCATCGTTTACTTCAATCCTCATCTCTTTGAAGAAGAAACAGGAAGAGATTGATTTCTGTCTCTTTGCCACAGGTCAGGAACCTGGTATATTTCCACCGTGTGCCTTTGCTTACTTCATTTATTCATGTTTCCTCCTTTTATTTATTTATAAAATATTTGAGCACCTGTTAAATAGTTAGCACTGTGCTTCCTGCCATCTGCCACACCATAAAATAGAGACGTTTTTCTCCATGATATTGCCTCAACACTAGCAAAAAGAAGGAAGTTCCTGCAAAAACAAAGCCATTAATCCATTTCACTTGTAAACACATATACCGCTATAGACAAATTTCACCATAGAGTGAACGTAGTCCGTGGAGCCTACAGGCGATCTAAGTGTATGTGCTCTAGGAAACACTTGCATTCTCTTAACCCAGAAGAGCCAAAAGCAACTTCTACATGTGCAGGGTTTGGCACCGCGTGGTGACAGATGATGGTTCAAATATTACTGACTATTAACATTTTCAGTAGGTCCCAGGGCAGGTTCAACTACTGGCAGGAATGCCAAGACAGATAATGAAAGGGTTTTTTTTCTATTTGTATTCCAAGCAGTCAGATGGTTAGAATAATAAACATATCACACATTAAATATACATCACACGTTATAAAGTGAACATTTAAATGATAGTTACTGCATCCTGTGGTTAATATGCATCAAAAGGAACTACTGATTTAAATGATAATTTCATTACAGTGAAAAAATTAATAATTTAAGCTCAATAAAGCCAGATTAACAAAATTGTATCATGAATTCTTATGCTAAATAAAACCAAATGCATAAAGATAATTCACAATCAATGCCATTTTCCAGGATTTGTTTAAGAAATAATGCTAAGCCACCATTTGCTGCAATAGCTTACCCTTTGTTATGGTATTAATATCGTTCTATTAAAATCGGTAAATATTTTAAGATTCAGCTCCACACTTAGGTCTGTACATGTCATCTATTCATTCTCCACTTGATAGCAGATCATTCGAGTGGAAACACACCACCAAAATTCCGAGCAATTTGAATGCAAATTAAATCAATACAATAACTTAGAAGAATTTGCCCTTGGAAGGAGTGCAAGTTCAACCAGCTGTTCAGGGTCCTAATTTTGTGTAGCCAGTCTCTGGGAGGAAAACTAGACTTAAGACATCCATTGCAATCTCCAAGTTCAAGTGTAAAGCCCAGAGCAAGAAGGCTTATGTACCAAAAGAGAAATGTACTCGGAAAAGTAAGTGATGGATATCAGGCTTCATCCCAAACCTTGTCAAAGTAACACACCTTGTCATAAAAGTCAGGAAACTCAGTTGTGGAACTAGACACGATACGCTGTTACCACTCATTTGTTTATATAACTACCACAGATTGAGTATGATTATGGTTGAAAAAGTATAATAGAGCCAATATATATTTTTTTCAGAATGTTCTACGCGATAATTCCAAAAGATAAGGATGTATTCTAGGAGCCTCTTTCTCCTAGCTTTTCCTGCAATGAAAATGAACAGCAAAAAGAAAGGATACCGCAGAACCAAAGGGCAAGCAGGAAACGGGAAATGCAAATTTTTGAGACCACTCTCAGTGACTTCCACATTTTAATCGATAGATCACCTCTAAAGAAGAGCAGCATTACTAAATAAGGCAAGCATTTACCTTAGAAGCTTTGGAAAACATGCTCTGCGAGTTCGGAACACCGTTACAGGTAATTCATTCGACAAATATTAGTTGGCATGTGTGCAAAGAACAACTACAACGTACACAACGGGTCCCGGGGGCAAGAAGGAGGAGGTCCCTAACTGTACCTAACAGCAGGTCAAGACTCCCACAAAAGGGAAGACACTTGAGCTGAGAGGAAGAAGGAGCGAGGAAGACTCTTATTCTTGTATCAAAACTCTGCAGCCCGTGGCGATGTTTCAGAGGTTCCCAAAAGCCAGAGATCACCGATGACGGTTCAGTGCTTTAGGGGGGTTAGGGTCTCCCGGCAAATTACCAGGAGACAAACAGTGGTGGTGACTCCTTTACACGCAGTCCAGGGGGAGCTGTGAGATCTACTGGTAGGTCTCGTCTACCTAGAAACGGCTGGCGAACCCTGTAGAAATCCTCTAAGTCTGGGCCTAGCACGTGGGCGAGTTCTGACCCTGCAAGGTCAGTACCTACTCAGGGCAGGGTCTCTTCCTGGCAATAACCAAACTGACAAAGTGTTTTCTGGATTCCTGTCCTTCCCCCAAGGACTACTGATCTTTCTCCATTGACGTACTAGGAGCGCCCCCAAGTCATTGGTTTCCCCGGACTTCTGAATGAAAATCTTTTTCTCCATTTCTCACGGCGTCGGCAACCTTGTAAAACTCCAGGATGTGTCAGAGGGTGAAGCTGTCCTTGCTACAGCATTTTTAAAAATCTCCGGTATTACAGAAAAGAGAGCCAAATCATCAAAATCAAGGCCAGAAAGCAAACCAAAATGGTCTTGGAGAATTGAATTTTGGGACAGAGGAAATGAGAGATATTAGACAAAAATGGGCCAAGGCAAGATCCCAAGTCAGATGGATTTAAGTAATCAAAGCCAAAGTCAGGAGGTGCTGATAAAAAGGAATTTACTCAGACCAGAGAGCGCAGGTGTATACAAGGTGAGGTCTCCAGAGTACATCATGACCTTTTATTATTTTTTTAATGTTTATTTATTTTTGAGAGACAGAGCATGTGTGAGTGGGGGAGAAGCAGAGAAAGAGGAGGACAGGGGAACCGAATGGTGCTCCATGCTGACTGCAGAAAGGTACACGTGGGGCTGGAACTCACGAATCTAAATCATGACCTTTTAAAAGCCGAGTGTCTGTTCCAGCCTCCTTTATACCAAGTTAAGGCATGACGTTTAAAACCATGGAATTGGGCACCTGGGTGGCTCAGTCGGCTAAGCTCAGTTGGCTAAGCTTCAGGTCAGGTCATGATCTCATGGCTCACTCATGGTTTGAGACCCACATTGGGCTCTTTGCTGCCACCTCAGAGCCTGGACCCTGCTTCAGATTCTGTGTCTCCCTCTCTTTCTGTGCCTCCCCCCACTCACGCTCTGTTTCTCTCTCTCTCAAAAATAAATAAACATTTCAAAAAAAAAAGTATGGAATCATTCTAGTTTTCGCTGGCTATTCAGATAGAACTGTTGGGTCAATGAAGGGTATTCTGCTTAGAAATAAATACGCATTCAAAGTTCTACCATCTCTGTAAATTACCATCCATTGTAGTAATTTCAGGCACGAGGGCAAGCAGATGGTGAAGCATTTTTGCATCAACTAGACTTTTCCCCGTCCTTACCAATCCCATCTACACATCATAGTTAGAAGGAGTAGTTCTCCCGGGGTGTCAGATTCCCCACTAGCCATTCAGAGCAGGTAGACTGGGACAGGAAGGGCGGAAGGGGGGAGTCCATGGTAAACATTATCCGATGTCCATTTAAAGTCACACAAAATAAACAGACTCACTAAGAGAAGATCCGAAAGTCTGCGTAAACCACAAGAGAACTGTTTTTCTCCCCTTTTCCCCTGACCAAGGGCTGCTTCACTCTCTACATGAGATTCAACTGGCAGTGGGCACCAGGAGAAATAATTCTACTTACAGAAATAACAAACTAATCTATTGAGCTGTATGCCACCTATGTCAATTCCTAGCTCCAGATAAATGATACGTAACGCGCTCTCTTACCGATGAATGTCCAACACACAAAGGCGTTCCTCTGAAACACCTCATTGGAAGAGTGTATCTGGTGAAAAGAAAACAAAAAAAAAAAAGATTATAACTATTCCCTTCTGTAGATACGTGTGCCCAGGAAATGTGTGCACACCCTGAACATCACACAAGATGCCTCATATAGTGGCTCCGGGACACTCAACTCTTTTTTTTTTTTTTTAATTTTTTTTTTTTCAACGTTTATTTATTTTTGGGACAGAGAGAGACAGAGCGTGAACGGGGGAGGGGCAGAGAGAGAGGGAGACACAGAATCTGAAACAGGCCCCAGGCTCTGAGCCATCAGCCCACAGCCCGACGCGGGGCTCGAACTCAGGGACCGCGAGATCGTGACCTGGCTGAAGCCAGACGCTTAACCGACTGCGCCACCCAGGCGCCCCTCAACTCTTGATACATATTCTCCTTTGGGCTTTGTAAATGGCTCATGAGAACGTGTTTACGGGTAGCAATGGCACTCGCTGAAGAACGAGTTTGGCTCAGAAATAGCAAACACCTCATGACTTAAGGGGCCCAGGCCTGTCCTAAATTTGAAGAGAGAGGCAGTTGCCGGACAAGTCCTATTATGCCCCCTTCCGGTGTGATGTCATGACCACCAGCATCTCCGCATGTCACATTTTTACACAGAAGAAGACTAAAGTGATCATCTTAGAGTGTCTATTGTACGTGTGTGGAAGGTGGAAAAGCGTCTCCGTCCAGTTTAATCTTTTTTTGTCAAGAGATTGAACTTCAAAGCTCAGCAGGAAACTTAACTTTCTCCTGCCCGGTCATCTTCTCTTCTGGAGGCGATACTGGATCCTCACCAATCGGTGCTCCTTGCCTGGATCCCACAGGAGAAAGAAAACCTTCCATCCTTCTGAACTGCGAACAAGACAAAGTCCTTGCTTCTGTGTGACCTTCGCTAATTTATAAGGACAGGAAATTCTGGTGATAGATCATGCCTGACCTAACCAGGAAGTCAGCACCGCGAAGACTGGTACCCATTTAGGAACAGGCAAGGGAATCCTTCACGAGCAGTGAGCACCTCCTTCCTGGTGGCTCTGGGGAAGTGCGTCGGAGAACCTGTAATTCCAGAACAATGTCCCTGGGCGAGACAGAAGCAAATTTCCTCCCACCTCGCCTGGTATAATGGGGAATTGTGGTCTTCCACGGTAGGAGTCTGGGACCCCTCAGCTTCATCCATCTTTCAGCGAGCTGTGTTTCTACTTGGAACCTGTCAAAAAAGTTCCAATGTGTCAACAGTCAGGTCAAAGATGGGCTGAGAATTCTAGCGGGACAAAGTCCCAGATTCTCTCACAGTGGCTCATTAATGTTCTAGGATGAACGAACATTTTGTGGAAATCTGTAGTGGGGCAGAATTTTGCCTGACGGATGTGAGCTCAACTGAGTTTACTGGCAGAAGGACAAACCTAGTGACGCAGAGAAACCACGGGTGAGAGAGGGAAGGGTGTTTGGAGAAAACCCACCTTTCCGGAGGATCCAGAGCTCCAGATGACACCTGGCTGTTCTGGGGAAAGCAGGATTTCATGGCTGGCAGGAAAATAAAAATAGAGTCACCCAGCTCGGCTCTCACTCCTGAACATGCAAATGTTAAGTCACATTCTATGCGATCCTTCATCCGGTAATTACCGTTCAGCTTGATAAGACCCAGGATCGATGTGAATTCACCTTCCTTTCCCTAACAAACAATTCTTTTCATCTCTAACTTCCTTTGGGATAGAGTATATTATACTATCCCCGATATAATTAACTAAAGAAGACACATTAAAACCTCCACCAAAAATGTCTAAAACGAGAGCTGCATTTTAAAACAGGTCTAGGGAGACACCACACCAAAGTTTAAAATTTGCTTTTTTACACTTTTTATTTATTTTTGATAGAGAGAGACAGAGCACAAATGGGGGAGGAGCAGAGAGAGAGGGAGACACAGAATCCGAAGCAGGCTCCAGGCTCCGAGCTGTCAGCCCAGAGCCTGACGCGGGGCTCAAACCCATAAACCGCAAGATCATGACCTGAGCCGAAGTTGGACGCTTAACCGACTGAGCCACCCAGGCGCCCCACCAAAGTTTAATGTCCACCAGGGCTATTCTGTGGCACAGACACAGGTTTTGTGGGGCTAAAAGATTATCCAGTGAAGGTGAAGTTTTAAGAAATGTAAACAAAATAACCATCGCGAAATGGGACATAAAAATAAATGTACACTTAGAACATAAAAGCCAATTATCAATTTTAAAAGCTGACAAACACATCATCGTCAATTTCAGGAAATAATGTCATATTGTATTACTTAATTGTCCTCTAGAATACTCTTTCTTTTCTACAGTTTCTGGCCGAATATGCTGGGTCATCTTTTCATATGACGAAGCCATCATAATAGAGTTTTCTATAGAGAAAGTAAAAAGATAATTCAGCTCGTCCTCACTATAGCTGTCCTTTGTTTTTAATTACTCATAATGTAGAAAATCAATCTGAAACGAAATCCTGCACAAGAGCGATCCAAAAACATGCAAAATCGCTGCCCTGTTGCACTGAACAACACAGCATTTCATCCGATCACTCTCCTGTTTACATGCGATCATTTATTGGTGAGTCTGGGTAGGGCTTCTCTTAACTGTACTGATGGTGATTTTGCAAGCCTCTTACTTTTCTGGAAGGACCAGGCTTCATCAGGAAAAAAAAAATGTGTCAGATATACTGACGCAGTTTGAAATGTTGGGATATACACATAATTAGCAGATTCACGTGAGGTTGTGGTGGAGAGTCACAGAATTGAATTGCCACAGGTGTTGCCCTACAAGCACAATTACGATACAACTCTTTCTCCAAAAATGCACATCCAAAAACATGTTACATTTGTAACTGTAATCATGGTTATATCAATTACAGGACTAAAAGTAGAAGATTTGCATTTGACTCCTTGTCAATAGGAACGAAACCCTCCAGTTCTATTTTTCACATCTCATGACTGGAAAACATTCTCACGGGCCAGCTTCTGGCACGTAGCGTTTAAAACCGTGTTTCTCTTCCATTACTCATAAACTTCTGGTACTAAGTGTCCGGGGGCATATTAGGTCAAGGGATAGCGTCTGACACTCTGCTTTCTCGCCCTGAATCCAGATGTGATGGCAGAATGGAGCCATTCCTACAATGGAGAAGCCATTACAACTCAACACATTTACCATTTCTGGTGCCCGTTTCTTTCCTGTGAAGATGCAGATTTCCGACCGATGTCATTTTCTTTCCGCTACGAGTTCCTCCCTTAAGGTTTCTCCCAGTGCAAGACCGCTAGTGATCAACTCTTTCACCTTTGACGTCTGAAAGAAGCCTTTGTTGTACCTTTCACTTTTAAAGATGCGTTCCCTGGGTAAAGAATTTGGGGTTGTGGGGTGTTATGTTTCTTCCCCTTTTCGCATGTTGGTCTTCTGCCTTCCGGCTTGCATTGTGGGTCCTCTACTTAACGTTTTAGCCATCTGAGGATTGGAAGAATTTTCCACGGGCCAGCTTCCAGCACGTGGATCGAAAACTCTGTTTCTCTTCTGCCCTGTGTAAGCTTTTGGTTTGGAGTTATCTGCTGCTTTCTTATCTTTATTCCCCTATCTGCTATCCAATGTGCCTTTTTTCTCGTGCTGATTTTAAGATTTTCTCTTTATCACTGGCTTAGAGTAATTGATTTAACACGTGTTTCATTTTCTTGTTCTTGGATTTTTTTGCTGTCCTTGGATTTGTGAGATTATGGTGGTGAACCAAATTTATAATATGTTAAGCTATTATTTCTTCAAGTATTTTTCTTGGCCTTCCTCTGCAGGGATTCTGACCATGTACGTTAGACTGAAATGGCTCTGCAGCTCAATGAGATACCCCTTCCTTTCTTCCTTCCTTTCTTCCTGCCTTCCTCCCTTCCTTCTCTCTTCTCCTCTTTCTTTCCTTATTTCTTTTCTTTCTTTCTTTCTTCTTCTTCTTCTTCTTCTTCTTCTTCTTCTTCTTCTGTGTTTCATTTGAATCCTATCTATTGCTAGGCTTTTTTGAACTGTTTTAAAATTGACATACAGCACTGTGTAAGTTTAAGGTCATAGTAATGATTTGACTTAAATATAGCGTAAAATGATAACCAGAGGAAGTCTAGATAACATCCATAATCTCACATAGATACCAAAAAAAGAGAAAAAAAAATTTTTCCTTGTGATGAGAACCCTTGGGATCTACTTCCTTAACAACTTTCAAATAATCCCGAAGAGCAGCGGTAACTATAATCATCATGTTGCTCATTATGTCCTCGATATTTAATCATCATATAAGTGGAAGTCTGTACCATTTGGCCACCTTCCTCTAGTGCCCCCCCTCCCTACACCCACCTCTGGTAACCACAAATCTGAACTCTTTTTTCCATGAGTATTTTTTTTTCCAGATTCCACATTGAAGTAAGATCACACTCGTCTTTCTCTGACTTTTTTCACTTAGCATCCATCCATGTTGTCACAAATGGCAGGATTTCCTCCTTTTTTATGGCTGAATTATATTCCATCGTGTGTGAGTGTGTATGTGTGTGTGTGTGTGTGTATGGATCTATTTATCAATTCATAGGTTCATAGACAATTAGGTTGTTTCTATGTCTTGGCTACTATACCTAATGCTGCAGTGAATGTAGGGGGACAGATATGTACCAGACATAGTGTTTTTGTCTCCTTCAGGTATACAGTCAGAAGTGGAATGACTGGATCATATGGTAGGTCTAATTTTAACTTTTTGAGGATCTTCCATACTGTTTTCCACAGTGGCTGCACCATTTGCATTCCCACCAACAGTGCACATGGTCTCCTTTTTTTTTGACATCCTCACCACCACTTGTTATCTCTTGGTTTTGTTTCTGTGTTTTTGTGAGAGTTTTTTTTTAATATGAAATCTATTGTCAAATTGGTTTCCATACAACACCCAGTGCTCATCCCAACAGGTGCCCTCCTCAATGCCCATCACCCACTTTCCCCTCCTTCCCATCCCCCATCAACCCTCAGTTTATTCTCAGTTTTTTTTTTTAATTTTTTTTTTCAACGTTTATTTATTTTTTTTGAGACAGAGAGAGACAGAGCATGAACGGGGGAGGGGCAGAGAGAGAGGGAGACACAGAATCGGAAACAGGCTCCAGGCTCTGAGCCATCAGCCCAGAGCCCGACGCGGGGCTCGAACTCCCGGACCGCGAGATCGTGACCTGGCTGAAGTCAGACGCCTAACCGACTGCGCCACCCAGGCGCCCCTATTCTCAGTTTTTAAGAGTCTTTTATGGTTTAGATCCCTCCCGCTCTAACTTTTTTTTTTTTTGATGATAGCCATTCTAACAGGCATGAGGTACATCTGTGTCATTTCTTGATTTCCTCATTATTAATGTATTTTTTCTCTCTCTTTGCATGGCTGGTAATTTTTTGGATGCTAGATATTGGGAATTGTACTTTGCTGATATAGGACATTTTCTGTACTCCTATAAATATTCTTGAGGTCTGGGGTGCCTGGGTGGCTCGGTTGGGCGGCTGACTTCAGCTCAGGTCATGATCTCGTGGTTCATGAGTTTGAGCCCCGCATCAGGCTCTGTGCTGAAAGCTCAGAGCCTGGAACCTGTTTCGGATTCTGTGTCTCCCTCTCTCTCTCTGCCCCTCCCCTACTCTGTCTCTCTCTGTCTCAAAAATAAATAAACATTAAATAAATTTCTTTTTAAATATTCTTGAGCTCTGTTATGGAATGCAGTTATATGGAAAGCCTTTGTTTTTTTTTTTTTTTTTAAGGTTGCCTTTTTTTTTTTTAAGAGTTCTCAGCCACAGAGAACTAAATCACAACAGCCTTTATTCCAGAGTCAATTTTTCTTCATTATTGAGGCAATCCCTTGTAAGTACTCTATCTGATGCCCAGAGCATTACCAAGCCCCCCCCCTTCCTGCCCCCCACTCCCTGCCACATACACACACTGGGTCTCACAGGTAACAGATAAGAGCCAAGGATAACTTACTCTCTTGGGACAAGTTGACATTTCGGGAGGTGACTGAGAAGGCATTTCAGAACTCAAACAGAGGAGTATGAGTTGCTGCAAGTTTGAAAGATCAAGCATGGGACGCACTAGGCCAGGCTTTTCAGGGAGAGAATGGGCTTGTCTTCCCTGAAGACCTAGCACGCATTTAATATTCCAATACCACTGTTCCGCTCTTCTTACTAAAGAACTAGCAAAAGGCCTTGGGCAGCATGAATCAAGCTTTCTTCTAGCCCCAGTACTCTTTCATCTGGTTCCACAGCATTTATTGAGTGCTTAATCTATGTCAAGTACTGTACTGGATGCCTTCAATTACAAAGCTGAGTAAGCATTAGTCTTCTTTTCTCATGAAGTTTACAGTCTCCTTTTCCTTAAATAATTAATATGTGTAAAATGTCACGATAGTGCTTGACTTTCAGCAACTGCTTAAGTATCTGTAGGCTTTGCTGTGATAGCACCATAGGCATGACAGCAATATTGGTATTCGTGCTGTGTTGCTCAAGGTCTACTGTTTTTCTCTCCTTTTCTTATACCACTTGGGACCACGTTGACTATGCTGGGATTGGCCTCCTCCAGCAGCCAGGGTTCAAAGAACGGTTTGCAGATACTCTCAAGCATCACCTAGAATTAATCAAAGTTCCTTTTAACTTTGATTACTTATTAATGTGCCCTAAGATTTGTTCGTCCCAAAACATCCTGCATGATATCTGCTGCTAATTTCTTCTTACCCTAGAAACAGTTTTCGTTTATGTATTCAAATCTCAATTACTTAGGCAGCGATGCAATGCTACACCAGTTTTCACTCATATTCATACTCAGAGATAGGTGATTATTTTCCATCCCTTTTGGTAAAAAGAATAACTTTCTGAATTTGACATGAGAAGAAAAATGCCTGAACTTCCCTCCTTAGGGAAACATAATAAGTGACATGTAATTAAACATATTCCAGTTGACTGGAACAGCTCAAGGGCACTACCCTATTTGGCAGCCCTCGCTCTTTTACTGTCTTCTGTTCCAGACACTGAAAATCAGGGTGCTAAGACTTTCCTGATAAACGGGTCACCAATGTTCTCCATCACCTAGCTTTTCTTTTGCTTCTTTCAGTTACTCCTTCCTTCCTTCCTTCCTTCCTTCCTTCCTTCCTTCCTTCCTTCTTTCCTTCCTTCCTTCCTTCCCTTCCTTCCTTCCCTTCCTTTCTTTCCTTCCTTCCTTCCTTCCTTCCTTCCTTCTTCCCTCCCTCCCTCCCTCCCTCTCTTCCCTCTCTTCCCTCCCTCCCTCCTCCCTCCTTTCCTTCTTTGACACTTTTTCAACAGAGATTTTTATTTGTAATTCTTCACAACAATTCTGAGGAACAGGACAGGAAAAATTCAGTTCTATTGTAGTCCTTTGGAACTTCCACGCTGAGGCTAGCCAGATGTACTCTTGCCTCAGAGAGCTATGTCATATCTAGTGAAGATCTTTTAATGTTATGCCCACAGTTCCATAGAGAAGTCAAAATATAATTAATAATAATAATAAATGTGAAAGTCTTTCCCAAGATCCCATTAGAAGTTAGAAAATTTTTGCTTATGACATTTCAATGACCTAACTTTGATTAATATTCAAAGAGTAAAAAAAATGATCTTAGGTCATTTCAGAAGAAATACAAATATCTCTCATTTAATATACTATTATCTTTGAGAGGAGGATAGCAGAAGAAAAGGTCAACAGAACTTCCTATAATAAGGTTATCTGTCATGTAATATAAATATCTTTTATTTAAATCTACATGGTTCTAAAGGTGGGTAGAGCAAGTCTGGATCTTGAGGAAGACTTTATTTCCCCTATGCATTTACATCTGAAGTTTCAGAGAGCCAGTAATTAAAACAGGGGAGTCCTTTTCCTCCGGACAGGCTTATCTCAAGAACAGTATCTGAAACTCGTATTCTTGAGATCACTTAGCAACCTCTATGGGGTGAGAAATCAGGAGAGAAGTTCTGTATGTTTTAATTTTATGACTTCCTAACATTATGTTCAAATACTGACATTGAAGGTAAAGCTATAAATTATGCCACAGCACAATCATTTGTGAAATATAGTTTTTCTACTTAATAAAGGGATGGCTTTCGAGTTTCCTTTCAATGATATTTTCCTACGGGCATTAAATATATTGCTTCACTCACACAGCTTTGCAAAAGCCTGCAGTGGAAGAAGTCAGAGCCCGTAAAGGGGTGCCCGATCCCAAGTGCGTGCAAGTCTACCGATTCGGCCGAACACACAGCCTGCAGGTATAAGATGTCACTGCACACCCAGGCAGCACTATTTTCTTTGTCTCATTACCAGCTGGCAAATGATATTTGAACAACTGACAAGAGACCAGCTGCAGGTGCTCTAGAGAAGGAAATCTATCTTTGCCTTTTTCAGAGAGTAACTATTAAGGAACACTCTCCAATGACGAGATGAGTATAAAACAATGCAACTTAAACATTTTGTCAAAAAAAAAATCACCTTTGCTATTGGAATGCCCCGTACATATTCGTCCACCTCTTGCCATGCATGTAACTATCGGATGGGTCTTCTAGGCACACTGGTTTGACCTATCCTTCCTCGGGGAAGAGAGCATCACGGAGAAGGGGCTTCCGGCTTCTACAGCCTGGGTCTCACACACTAATTGCCATCTTCCATCGCTCCTGCTTGCTCCTTCCAGTACCACCACCCCGGCAAGCTTTGACCCCTCAGCTTTTTCTAAGAATCTACCACCCATCAATGCTACTACTCTTTCACTCTCTCTCATCCTTCTGTTCTGTTTCTGTCCTTACACAGCTTACATCCCCACCTGTGTGGTCCTCTCTAGGTTGTTACATTCCCTTGGCCAAAGCCCAACCCTTGGTTAAATCTCCCTTGCCACCTAACCTACATTTGCTCCAGGACAGTGGAGACATTGCAGAAAAACACGCATTCATGCTGATTGGTCTCACTTCACATGTGGACCCTGAGTGAGACCGGACGAGCACCGGGTGGGCCCCTGGAGCTATGGGGTAGCCCTGCCACTGGCCCAACCACTTTTCCTCTCTCTGACATGGCAGTTAGATACCTTCTTAGGTCTCTACACGCTTCCTGCACCTCCTTCCTCCCCGCCCAGCCTCACTCTCAGGAGCCGTGCTTTCTGTTCCACTGAGAAAATACAATCAAAAGAGAAATCCCACAGGCTCCTAGAGCTACATATCCACCTTCAAGGACTGACCCTGCCGTGTGGTCCCCCCTTTTCTGTGGATGAACACCTTGCTTTCTCCTCAGTACCCACCATCACGTCAGCGCGATGGATACAACACCTCACTTGTCCTACAATCAACGCCCTCCCTCTGACAATTTGACTCTCCTTCCGCACATCCGACTTTCTCTTCTCTTTGCTGGATTGTTCCCACCAGTGTACAAACGTATCTCCATGCGGTCCAATCAATCAGCCCAGTGGTTACATTAATCATGTTAAATCTCTCCATAGCCTTCGACACAGTTGCTTATTCTATGCTTCCTGACACAACTTCTCTGCCTGGCCTCCGCCTTGATACATCCCGCCTGCATTGCTGGCGTCCTCTTTTGAGCCTCCGTTGCTAGTCTGTTTTTGCTCCCAAGGATCCAGTGTTGGGCTTCCCAGGGTCCAGTCTATAGACCTTTCTCCTTCTTTTCTGTCATTACCTCCTGAGCTGAATCATCCTGCCTCATATAGGGTGACTGTCTTTCATATTTCCAGTGTCCTAATTCTCATAGTATCCGTATGAATATCGTTCCGAGGAGCCAAAAGAAAGTGGTACGTCTTAAAATTATGCAGCGCAGGCACTGGCCTCATAATACTGTCTGTATTTTCGACAGTTCCCAAACGTAGAGTTTCAGCCTGGATTCCTTGACCTCCAAACTCATGCTCCGAAGCTTATTTGCCATCTTTCCAGGGATGTCTGTGAAGTAACTCTTAAACTGTATAGGTAAAAATAAAACGTCCTGATTGCACAACACTCAACCCACCCCTCACAAACCCTACTCTTTAAGGAGTCTTCTCCAAAAGAGTAGATGGAAATTTCATTTACAGATGTTCAGGCCAAGGCATCGGAGTCGTTATTGACTCCTCTTTCTTTCTCACCTACATCTGATCCATCCATAAATCATGTCTTCTCTACCTTTGAAATATACTTAACTTCTCCCCCCACCACCTGCTACCTCTCTGATCTGAGTCACTCCCATCATTTATTAGCAAGATTATTATAATGGGCTCCTGACTACTATCCTTGCCTCTTCCCTTGCCTTCCTCTAGAACATGGTATAAAGCCATCAGTTTCATATATATGTTAATGTAACTCGGGTAACATCATTCCTTTGCTTAAACCCCTTCAAAAGCTTTCCAGTTTACTCAGTATTAAATCCAATGGCCTGACCATATCCTCTAAAGCCCTACATATTCAGTCTCCCCACTACATCTCTGACCTCACAGATAACCAGCCCCTTCCACACCATTCTTGCCCCGGTAGCTACACCGGCCTCCTGCGCTTGCTCTAATCAATCCCACACACTGCTGTCCAAAGTGGTACTACACGAGGCCTTCTTTACCCAGTTCTGTGGTAGCCCAGCAATCCATCCTGCCCACTCCCTCTTCCTCCTTAAGGCTTTGGCTCGAATACCTCATCATCGCAGGGGCCGTCGCTGACCACTCTCTACAAAACTGCAACGCGACCTCCTCTAGCTGCTCCCTTGAAACTCCTAGCTCCCAGGTGGCTCCCTCTATCCTATAGGACTTTTCTTCTAAGTCACGATAAGGTTAAATGTATGCGTAGGACAAACAGAGAGAGATTGAAAGAGAGAGATTATTTCCCCCTGTGTTAGTTATCTATGTCGGCATAACAAATTCGCGAAAGCTTTGCGGCTTCAGGAACAAACGTGTGTGGTCTCAGGTTCTGTGGAGTAGGAAGTCAGGCCTCGTTTGGGTTATCTCTGGCTTACGGATCCTCACAAGGCTGTGATCACATTTTCAGCCAGGACTGCAGTCACCTCAAGTTAACTTGGGGAGGGGCCACCTGTAGGCTCAGTCACTGCTGGCTGCACTCAGCTCCCCACTGGCCAGTTCTCGGCCACGTGGGCCTTTCCGTGGCGCAGCTCACCGTGAGGCACCCGGCTTCCCCTCACAGGCTGCCGGGAAGAGTGGGAGAGAACGAGCAAAATGAGGATCACAGTCTTCTGGTAACATAATCTCTGAAGGGACATACTGTCTCTTCTGCTACATTCTGTCATTCAAAGCAAGTCGTTAGGTCCAGTGGACACTCAAGAGTGACGGGTTTACATAAGGACGTGACCTCCAGGAGGTAGGGCTCACCCGGCCATTTGGCAAGCTGCTCGTCGCATGCCCTTCTGGAATATGAGCTTCATGTTGTGTTTCCTACCACATCCCAGAGCAGAGAACAATGCCTGGCTGTGGAAGAGTCGCTCAATAGTCCTCACTCATCGTATGAACTAACTCACGGCTCTCCCACTGCTTGCTTGCAGAGCTCTGCTATTCCCACTAACGGGAGAAAATGTTCTCTGTGGTGGCCTAGATTCAGAATTTCACGCGTGCCTACACTCCTACTGAGAGGTTTGTCTTTCCGATCATGACATGTTATGGCTCTACTTGTTCTCGGAGCGCAGGTCAGACGAAACCTCTGGAACCCCTACTCCGTACCCCCTATACCCCGATTACTCTCTCCAGCTTCTGCGAGCTCACGTGGTGCCCATACCACACAGCCTCACGAGTGCTTACGCGTAAGTCTTACCTCCTTCAGACTGGGAGCTTCTTCATATTAACTAACATGTGTACACCCTGCGTAAGCCCGGCCAGAGCAGTGCCTGTCTATATGGCTGTCACAGAACAGACAGACTATGGCAGAGTCCTTGCAAAGTGTCAGCTCGCGAATTAGTGGCACAGGAAGTTAGTGGTTTTATTCTTTTGTTATTGCTGCTTCTCATTAAATGTTCTGTAAATGTTCACTGAATAACCGAAGCGAAGCCCTGGAATAATTTATAATAAGTGAGTAAGTGAATGAATTCACTCTGCGATTGACATTGGCTCAATGTCATGAGAAGCATCAATAGAATGGCTTGGTCCAGCCGCATTAGTCCGATAAAAAGTTTCTGCCTACTACCGCCGGGGTTCAGGAAGTCTTTATTGCCCGGGTCTCGGAGGGCCGACCGGACCACAGTCATCTCCGGGTTTGCTATGAATTCACAATCGTGACCCAGCTAGCGCCTGTGCTTTTAGAAGGATGTGGGAAAGAACAGAATTGAGCTGTATTTTCCTGCCTCACTGTATATAAGCAGAGTATCTTCTGGGGAGAAAGTTTTCAGGCTACTGAGGACATTCAGGTTGTAGTAAACACGTGAAACGGGGCTCGGGAGCAAACCAGAAGTTAAAACAGACTATTGAGTGTGATAATAGTTCTCATTAGAAGTCAAGCAGATGTGCCTTACGCCTAAAATAAGCATATGTATTTTGGTAGCTTGATGTTTCAAAGGTCAACAGGCAGCACCATATGGTGCCTTGGTGTCTGTGTGTGTGTGTGTGTGTGTGCGCGCACGTGTGTGTGCACGTGCCTACAGGCCTGCAGGTATTAAAACAGAGAGCTACATGTGCATCCCCAGACCCATCTGCTCCGACAGCAGTAAGGATCTACAGAGGCTTCCCCCATATGGACTGCAGGGTTGATTTCACTTAAGGGCAAAGTGTTCGTGCGGAATGTTGCGTGCTTTGATCAGAACACTGCGGATATTTCCTCATTGTTCTCCAGGCATTTAGGGCACTTACGGCATTTACGGCAGGTGGCCGAGGTCCCCCCAGATCGCTCCTGCTGGCCAGTCACAGGGGGGCTTCTCTCTCTTAAATATTTACGGAATCCAATCGCCTCTCTGCTCACATGCAGCCCCCTCTCCCTGCACTTGCCGCCTGTTTGTTTGTCTTCTCGGCGGCCCCGAAGAGTGAAAATACATATCGAGGTTTGGGTTTCGGTTTTTCCGAAGTATTAGTGAGAGAGAGCAGGGCTCAAGACGGAGAGCAGAGTCATGATCCAAACTTTATCGGACTATGTTGGGATCCTTGTTCAATAACAAACTCTGCTCAAGGCTGTGGACTGAAAAGGTTGAGTGGGTATGTGATGGCCACCATTTGGGAAATGCAAACCATTGCTGTGATAAAGAAGGCAAGTGTTTCTCTTGTTTTCCCTTTATTTAACCATTTTCTTCTTCTTTGAGTGCTATTCACCCAACTCCAAGCTCTAGGCGCGTCTTCTAATGCCCTGCCCTTACCGGTTGGAATAAGGTCAAATATTAGGTCAGCAGGAGTTAGTTCTTTACGGCACTAATTACTTTTTAAAGAAGACCTCAAAAGGTAGATAAACGCATTAATTAATCTCTAATTGTGTATTTTAGAGCCTGTAATATCCGTGTGAAGAAGAGAGTTCAGGCAGACAAGACAGCCTCAGCTAGGCCCCAGCCTTCCCACATCTCTGCGGAGAGGAGAGTGTGTTTAAGACACATTCTCCTTTTATATATTAGAGTATATTTCAACAATCTTTTGGAAATTTTTAGACTTTGAAAAATTGTCCTGAGCAGAAAATTAAGCCCCAGAAATAATTACTGATACCAAAAAATAGACTATTTCACAATTATTTTATGAATTGATTATTGGTAAGAAGGAAAAGAGTGAATCAACATCTCTTATTTTATCTATCTATCTATCTATCTATCTATTTTTGGTATGAGTGGAAAGGAAACCACCAGAGTTGAATGAACAGTTTGAGAGCTGAGTTATCACTTGATGGGATCTAAGTAGATCAAGCAGACAGGTCAAGAGTTTGGAAACTCTGGTTTTTGATGTCAGAATAATTTTCGAAACGGTAAATAGAATGAGACTAGGTTCTAGGTTTGAAGTAAAATCACTTGACTGCCTGTTAAATAAACCTATAGAAATCTATGCCAATTTGACGTTGTTTAGTTAGAAATGTTTCCAACTACACTATGGAAATTGTACCAAGAGCACACAAGAGGGACAGAAGAGCCACCGAATAGAGAGCCTGACAGTTCCTGTCTTACAGCAACAATGACATACTTTCCACACATAGCTGACTCTTGACCCAGGTGGAAATGCACACATTTTGATACATTACCACAGTGACCGGTGTGACAAAACCCAGAACGGATACCTAAGCCATCATTCTACAAACCGAAGGGATGATGAGGGATCCTTCCAAATGGGAAGAATGGCGTCCATATGCTCAGAGCATCTTTAAGAGAGATATATAATGACAGCCCTGGGTGTCCCACAAATATCACTGATTAGTTTTGGGATGGGCCCCAGGACAAGAGGTGGGGATCCCCAAGGGACAGCTTTTTTGCCCAGAGTTAAGATTTATGATGTAATGAATGCTGCATGAGGATAAAGGTTCTGCGTTTCTGTTTTCCCTTTTCACTGCTCACTACGTCATCACATACAGGTTGAGGTACTCCACGGTAAAGCCCTTACACATATTGGTTCTGAAATGGGCACAACGCATCCAGGCTATTGACAGAGCATTCTGACTGGTCGACCGTCTTTGCTCTTCTTCTAACTCCATAACCCTCTCTGTCTAGTCTCCCAGCAACACGAGTGTAATTGTTTTCAGAGCAAATCCCACCCACTGCTGACGGGCCCTTCCTGGCCCAGCCTGGCTTACCACACAGGGGGCTCCTCTCAGACCACCACTCCCTCCCCGCCCACACTCTGGCCACAATGACCTTCCGTTCCATCCTGAACAGGGCCACCTGCATTTTTGTCTTTGAGCTTTGGCACCAGCTTTCTCCTCTTCTTGAAATGTACCGCATGACTCAAAAGGACAGCCCTTCTGCTCATTCAAATCTCCACTAAATGTCTCTATTTATTTATTTTGGGGTGGGGGGGGAACTCCCTGGGTCCAGTCAACTACATGTCTTTGAAGAGAAGTAGGCACAGGGGTAACCACCCACACTTTCACAGCTCTTCCCACAATCCTGGCATAATCCCAAGTACTTTCCGTCCATGAGCCCAATCCTGTTAGTAACAGACCTACGAGGAGATCCTATGGTTTTGAACCTCAATTTCAGAGGAAGAAACAGAGGCACAGAGAGGCTAAGACGACTGCCTACGATCACAGAAATAATTTTGGTCCTGTGTCTGAAGGCCATGTCTGTCACCAGTTCTGAATTCTGCCTCCGAGGTAGGTGCGACCCAGTTACCTTTGACGTGTCACCCGTTTTAGTTTTCCTGACAGCACTCACCACTGATACTTTTCCTGTCTGTTTAGGTGTTTGTCTCTGTATCTATTTGTTTACCTTAACAAATCACCGTCTGTTCCCTTTTTCTGAAATTTAAATTCTCTGAGGCCCGTGTGCACTTCTGCTCAGCTTACGACAAGGTGTCTAACATCTAGAGCAGGAAGCAGCCACCAAATATGTGCTGAACTGATTCGTGACTGAAGGAGTGTGTGTGGCTTTCTGGGGGGTCAGCTCAGGTCTCCAAGGTGGTGGACTGGATCTGGCCATTCATCTCCTCAAGGGGTTCAGGGTTCTTCGTTTTAAACATTTATTTATCTTTGAAAGAGAGAGAGCAAGCTTTCGTATGAGTGGGGGAGGGGTAGGGAGAGAGGGGGAACAGAGGATCCGAAGCGGGCTCTACCCGCTTTGTGAACCTGATGCGGGGCTCGAACCCACAAACCATGAGATCATGACCTGAGCCAAAGTCGAATGCTGAACCGACTGAGCCACCAAGCACCCCCAGGGGTTCAGGGTTCATAACAATTTGTTCATCTAGCGGTGACCAAACCTTATGATTCTCTCTGACCCTCTTGAGGAAAGACTGATTTACCAATCTGAATGCTGATTTATTAAATCACTGTGAGGAATATTCCTGTCACCCACATTCACCACCTGTTAGGCCTCTGTGGGAAAGCAAATTAAAATCAGAGCGTTGCTCAGCAAATGGAAAAATAACACTAAGGGAATTTTGAAGGCTTTGCAGGATATTTTAATCAGGCAGTGGCAGCTTGGTGAATCGCCCTCCCCAGTGACCAGGTGGTTCTGACCGATAGGCCAGAATTCCCGGTCAACAGGGACTCTCAGCCTTTCACAAAAACTGTACGTTCTCACTCTGCCGCTCTGTAGAAATCCGTATTCTCTTTTGTATTTGTCTTTTCCAGTCTCTTCAGTTTTGGAAAGGAAACCTCCTTCAAATGTCATTTCCAGGAGGCACCCATCTCCCTGGTCCGTTCAGGTCCTCATACTAGGTCCTTTTTCTGATGACTCTTTAGTGGAGCTCAGTTCCCACATGACTCAACTCAGTCTCAAGAAATCATCGAATTGGCTCAGACCGTTTCATGGATTGGTTATTCTGGAGCCTGGATTCTCTACCTGGTACAGTTATTTCCGTGGGGGTCAGAGGATAGAGGGAGATGAGGAGCTGTAGAAGAAAGCCAGACGAGGCTTTAGGGAGAAGGCAGTTTCTCATGAAAAGGACAGGTGCAGGGAAGCAATGACTGTCACATCTGGGGCACATCTAGACATGCCCACCTTATGCTCAGAGTGCCGCGTAGTCACGAATGTCCACTTCCAAAGAAAAACCGCCTGTAAGTCTACTGTAGCATCAGGCGCTGTGTTTATAGCCACACTTACACTGGCAGTAGAACACGGAAAGAAGGAGGACATGCCGTGAAACAACATAGTCAAGCAACCTAATAGTTACTATTTTAACTTTGCTGAGTCTCGGTTTCTCCCTAATTCCTGTACCTACGTCATGAGTGTTGTCATGAAGAGTCAGTGAAACACTACTCATGAAGTCCTTAGCACAGTGCCTAGGACATATTCAACCCATCTAGGATATCCAACGTTGATAATAATTATTCTTAAAGCATTGGCTATGTCTGTTAGTACAAAAGCTTCAAGAGGTGTCCGGGTGGCTCAATCGGTTAAGCATCCGACTTCGGCTCAGGTCATGATCTAGAGGTTCTTGAGTTCGAGCTCCCTCATCAGGCTTTGTGCTGACAGTTCAGAGCCTGGAGCCTGCTTCAAATTCTGTGTCTCCCTCCCTCCTTGCCCCTCTCCTGCTTGTGCGCGCACACACTCTCTCTCTCTCAAAAATAAACATTAAAAAAATGCTTCCAAATACACTAACTATGAGAAAATACTTCATATCTTTTTTTTTTTTTTAAATTTTTTTCAACATTTATTTATTTTTGGGACAGAGAGAGACAGAACATGAATGGGGGAGGGGCAGAGAGAGAGGGAGACACAGAATTGGAAACAGGCTCCAGGCTCTGAGCCATCAGCCCAGAGCCCGACGCGGGGCTCGAACTCACGGGCCGCGAGATCGTGACCTGGCTGAAGCCGGACGCCCAACCGACTGCGCCACCCAGGCGCCCCCATATCTTTTGAAAGAAAAATAAGCCCTAAAGAGGATGTTATACCTAAGACAACATTTAAATATGTCCAGAGTAGAGTCTCCCTCGTAAGCAATGAGACGTTGTCCTCACTGCTTGCCAAGTACACTGTTAGAATGCCAAGTGCCTAGACCATCTAAAGTTAATTCAGAAGCCCTCAAGAAATAAATAAAAATAAAATTTCTGTAGCCAAATAAGATTAGGAAACACTATCCACCCCTTTTTGAAAGTCACAATGCACATTAGCATATTAAGGGTAGTAAATAATCTTCCGTTAAAAAATCAGATTGAACGTGCTTTATTTATCAGTCTTATTTGACAAACAGCCATGAGTCCCTCCTATACACACTTTTTTGTTTCATTTCACGTCTGTTATCTCACAAAAATAATGTGTCAGCAGAACATTTTATAAACACTCCCTGGGACAGAGACCCCAGGGTAGCCGGTCACTTCCTCCTTCCCACTTTGAAAAACATACAAGAAACCGAAAAATCCCCTTGCTGATCACCTGGCAACGGCAATGATCTGAAACCTTGCCCTCAACTGTAAGGCTATCACCACCGCAGCAGCAGAATGACCCCCCTCAACAGTGGAAGGACTTCCACACAGCGGTCTCCGGACCTGTGACTACGTGACCTCAAAGGACAAAGGGATGCAATGCAATTCAGGGCCTGGACTCCCAGTTGGGAAGGTGATCCTGGATCACCCGGGCGGGTTCCTCATTGTCAATGTCGTGAAATTTTGAAAGGGAAGATCCTTTCCCATCGGGGATTACAGCCACGAGAGGAGTGTAAGAGAAGCCACAGGACAAGGACCTCATCTGCCTGTGAACATAGCGGGTGGGGGCCATGATCCAAGCAATGAGGCGGAAACTGGAAATGGCCCTAGGCTCAGAGCCAACCAGAACACAGAGACCTAGATCCAACATCCACAAGGAAGTGAATTCTGGCAACAAGACCAGACAGCAGAGAAACAGATCCTCGTCCCGAGCCTACAGAGAGGAATGCCCTCCACGGAATCTTAATGTTCGCCTCGTGAGACCTGTATCAGACATGTCGCCTACAGATAGATAAAAAGACAATATTGTAAGATATTAAAGTCATGTGGTCAGATAATAAAATGGTCTTGTATTAAGCCTCTAACTTTGATAATTTGCCACAGGAGCAACAGGAAATGAGTATAATCTTCCTGTTCACAATAACATTTTTGATGAATTAATCTGTGCCCGGCCATCTCTACACACTGAGCACGTGCACGTACTAATCCATTAATCAACCCATTAATCTCACAAGGATGCTAACAGGTGGCTTCTATTATTACCCCTGTTTATGGAGGGTAAACTGAGGCACAGAAAGTTTAGGAAACTTGCCTAAGGTCATACAGATAGTCAGTGGCAGATCTGAAATTCAAAGGCAAGTCGTGTCTCTGTAGACAACAGGCTCTTATTCATGAGGAACACCAGGCTCCGTGAGGATCCTCTTCTGGGAAATAAGTAATAGTCTAGGTTTCTTCAGACACTATTGACTCCCTCATTAAAAGGAAATTATGAATCTTTACTTTATCTTCATACTGAATTTAGACTCCACATTTTCTATTGCTTATCAGATAATGCAAATTTGGGGACCCAAGTGAACATGAATTGTACTGATTTTATGAGCCCAATTTCAATTTTAAACGCAAACAAATTTATGCATCCAATTAGTCGTAAACCCAGATTTCCTAGCAAATATTCTCCACGCTCTTTTAAAACCCTCATCCATCACTGGCCAAATATTGAACATCTGAGTGTTCTATTTATGTAATACCACTCTATTATTAACTCAGCCACCTTTTAAAAAAAATGTTTATTTTTGAGAGAAAGAGAGTGAGAGCAGGCAAGGAGCAGAGAGAGGGAGACAGAGGATCTGAGTATCCTAAGCAGGCTGCACAGTGACAACAATCGAGTCCAACTTGGGGCTCGAACCCATGAACCGTGAGATCACAACCTGAGCCGAAGTCAGACTCTTGGCCGACTGAGCCATCCAGGTGCCCCTAACTCAGGCAACTTACTAATTAATTAGATGTGGGCTTATTACATGCTTAGTATTATGGGTAGGTAACAAAAATATAGAAGAAGTATACAAGGTATGGCCTTAGCCCTCATAATGTATAAGAGTTTAGGAAGCTGAGACATGCACGTCAGAGTCAATTTTTACAGAATTCTCAACTTGTTGTCATTTCCCCACTTTCCCACCAGGAGCAAGACCATTTGAACATTCCATAATTTAGCACTGAACTAATTAGAGATCACCCCGTTTATTACAATCTATCCTACATCCGTTGCCTCAAATGTCAAAGTAAAATTTGTCACCTAGGACTAAAATACAGACATGCATGCTTCAACACACACAGAGAGTTACGTAGCACAAACACACGTATATTGATTCCCCTCCAACTTCACTTCGCATACTTAGGAACTCTTGACTACTTTTGTGGTCCCCAAATATGTTCAGAGAAAATGGATTCAGACACTTCACACACACACACACGCACACACACACACGCTCAAAGCATGGATCCTTCCCAATATCTAGGATGTCAAGTCCCAAATTCCCTTTTAGGACTGGCCCTTTGTCACCAGAGAAATAACCCTGAATGAACACTGAAATGCATCAGCAAATCATGAAGAGCGAGTATAACACAGAGACCCCCACGTGCTCTCTCTTCCCCAATGAGAGGACCACAGCCAAAGTCATCCTGCATCAGCAGAATGCCTCTTTCTATATCTCTTGCACCTTTTTTTTTTTAACGTTTATTTATTTTTGAGACAGAGAGAGAGACAGAGCATGAACGAGGGAGGGGCAGAGAGAGAGGGAGACACAGAATCGGAATCAGGCTCCAGGCTCTGAGCCATCAGCCCAGAGCCCGACGCGGGGCTCGAACTCACGGACCGCGAGATCGTGACCCGGGCTGAAGTCGGATGCTTAACCGACTGAGCCACCCAGGGGCCCCTCTTGCACCTTTTTTTTTTGAGGATCCCGAGTCTGTTTATCCTTTCAAGTCTTCACCATGGACAGTGTTCCTCACCTACAATTTGTAATCTAGTTAAGTAGTCAGAGTCCCTCTCCTCAGAGAGCTCAAGATAATATGAACAGGATTAAGGAGATTTGCTATAAAGAAAAAAGAAAATTAAGACTCTAATGTGAACTTTTTTTGAATATCAAGGACGAAGACACTTGAAGACAATGGACTGTCATAATAGGGCTTCCTCTGAGAATGCTTGTTTGATTCCTAATCTCGCTCCTCTTACTTTAAGTTCATGTGCCTTCCATATTCACCTCGTGTTCTGAATCTTTACCTCCATCTGTGAGAAAAATGTCAATTCTTTAGAGAAAAATCCCATTCCCTTAGATTCTTTCCCCTTTCTGTTCACAGTTTACTGAAGTCTGCATCTTGCAAATTTGAGTATCATTCCAAGGTTTCAACGAGGTAGATGCTGGTCTCTGGCCACCTGAGTCCTGCCACAAGACAGAAGGGTAGGGGTGAGGTGGGAAAAGATGATCCCTGGTTCTTTTGGTGATGGTGGAAGTGGGTATACCACTCCATGTTCTCACTCATACTCCCACAAGTATGAATTGTAAACCTACTGATACCCTCAAGCACTAAATCTTTTCCCCCTCCTTCCACTAATAGAACAGGCTAAAATCCAGGTAGTCAGATTAAGAAAGAGATATCCACTTTCTCAGATTTCCCAATACCAACTGGGTGTCCAACAATTTGATTAAAATCTGAAACCGATTCCTGGAGTTAGTGCAGACCCCATAGGTCAAGGACTCAGCTCCATAGGACTGTTGCCCCTTCAGACTCCACTCACAAGTCCTGGTAGAGAGGGCCACCATATTTCTGATCAATTTGGGTTCCTACAAGTCCTTCATCAGGTTTAACAATCTGCTAGAAGGATTCATAGAACTCGTGTTTACTTATGTTTACTAGTTTATTTCAAGAGATTCACATTAGGAACACCTAAAGGGAAGAAAAACGTAGGTGAAGGTATTCAGTGGGGGGAGGGTTGTGCCCAGTAGGTAGGTCCATTCCTTCCCATGGCGTGCCACCTTTCCAGCACACTTATGTGTGTACCAACTAGGATGATCCTCTAACTACACTACAAATGGGTTTTTATATAGGTTTCATTATATACACGCACAGTTGATTAAATCATTGGCCATTGGTGATTGAATTCAATCCCCAGGCCTTCTCTCCAAAGGGTGGGGTTTGTAGACTGAGGAGCTGAAAGTTACAACCCTGTAGTCATGGCTTGGTCTTTTGGGCCATTAGCCATCATCTAGCACCTATCTGGAGATCCCAGTCACCAGTCTCCTCATTAGCATACAAAAGACTTTTATTCCTCAGGAGATTCCAAGGATTTTAGGAGATCTGTGCCATAAACTGGGGCCAAAGTGTCTGTCTCTCTGTCTCTCTCTCTGCTTTTATATATATATAATCAGTAAGACACCATTAATGTATTATTGACTGGAGTAACCTTGGTTTCATTCCTGCTCCACCCCAATATTTCAGATTTATAAATAGGTGCATTTATTGCTAAAGAAAGCTCGGGTTTTCACCTAGGTAAATATTCTGTAACTGCTGATATTTGTTCAGATCAGATGTTCTTTTAGTAGTGATAAAGACTGCAGATGCTATCTACCACAAAAAGGTGTCATGTCCTCCCCTTGGCCATCTTTTCAACCAGTCCTTCCTACTGCTTGTTTATTGTTCTAAGCTATGTTTCAAAGAGGCGGTCAGTCCCACCTCTCTCTGGAAATGGAGGTCTTCTCAATTGCCACCTTTGCCTTGCTTGCTCATGAGTGCAGGCACAAGGGTAGCCCACAGCGGCAGTAAATAAGAGAGGTTGGTTGTCATTTTGAGTGGCAGCTAGAAGGAGTCTAGAAGATCTCCTAAAATCCTTGGAATCTGCTGAGGAATAAGAGAGTCTTTTGTATGTTAATGAGGTGGCTGGGTGACTGGGATCTCCAGATAGGTGCTAGATGGTGACTGGTGGCCAGAAAGACCAAGCCATGATTAGAGGGTTGTAGCTTTCAGCTCCTTCTCGCCTCACGAAAGCTGTACAATAGGACCGCACATAGGCATTTTGGAAATCAGGACCCAAATTTGACGATTTCAGGGTACCTTTTCGACTGCGCTTTCTTAGCTGGGAATGGAAACAATGGCCTGAAAGGGACACATTTGGGAGATGTTGGCACCAGTACAAGGTGGAACTCACGTTTATTGTTCTGGACAGCAGTCCTGTTTTAACATGCTTCTTTATAGTTGAATCTAATAAACTAGTGATATATTTGGATATATATATTTGCATTTGCAAATCTACAAAAGGAAAGCAAATGTCCTTTCTTTTGGACAAGCAAGAAGATATGTCACATCTGAAGATCAGTTAGGTCAAATGTCAAGATCTATGGTCTAAGGGGAAACTCCAGCACCCACAGTGGCTATGTTCTTTCTCAAAGGGGATTGTTCCTATTCTGTTTGGATCTGTGATGCCTTTCCACAGGTGCTTTCTTTTTCGGACCTCCTTTTAATTCTTCTTTCTTTTCAGGACCTTTTGTTGGTTCACCTACAAAACTAACTCCATTCTAACTGTATGTTTCCCTGTTAAAGGCGGCTGGCTGATTTACAAAATAAAGCTTTACGAAATCCTGGGCAGAATCTTGGAGAAGGTGAGACACTTCCTTCTATTCGGCGCCATGAAGTGTAACAATGTCTCACATTTTTCACTTAACTTTTCTCTTGGTTCTTACAGCATTTTCGTGAATTGTCTTGTTATGTGGCTTATCACATACCTGTATTTTCTAGTAGCTCTCCTTCTGGGTCATAGTCTTTTTATTTTAATGTTTATTTATTTGAGAGATAGAGAGATTGAGCATGAGTGGGGGAAGTGCAGAGAGAGAGAGAGAGAGAGAGAGAGAGAGAATCCCAAGCAGGCTCTACGCTCTCAGCACAGAGCCCAACGTGAGGCTCGATCCCACAAACCATAAGATCATGACCTGAGCGGAAACCAAGAGTTGGATGTGTAGCTAACTGAGCCACCCTGGTGCCCCATAATCTTTTTGACTATTGATTTTAAGAGACTCCTAGAAAAGGAAATCCTAATTTAAAGATTAAAGATTACTTTCCATTTTCTTTCAAATTAAAAAAATTAGAGGTACAGAAGAGTTACAGAAGTAGCAGAGAGTGTTTGAACAGTGATGCAGACTTTCCTGAAGACAACACCTTACTGAACCACAGCCCCGTCGCCACAGCTAAGAAGTTCGCATGGCTATGTTTCTCTGCACTAAACCAGAGACTCTACTGGGATCTCACGAGCTCCTCCATTAATGTCCTTTCCTGCACTAGGATCTAGTCCAGGGTCCTCAATGCTTGTTACTATCGTGTTTCCTTACTCTCTTCTGATCTGTGATGGCTCCTTGGTCTCTTTCTTAACCTTGAGATTTCTGAAGAGTCCTGGTCAATTATTTTATAAAAGGTCTCTTAATTTGGCTTTGTCATATGTTCTCTCATAATTCAACTGAGGGTACACATTACTGGAAAGAACGCCGCAGAGGCGAAGTGCCTAGGTGCATCTTTTCTGGAGGCACATGATGTTGACAGATTATATTCTGCTGATGCTCAATTTCATCACTTGGTTAAATGATGTGCCATATTCTTCTAACATAAAGTTGCTATGTTTTCTCCTTGTAGTTAACATTTGTTTTGTGGAAAATGCTTTGAAATTAGGCAAATACACTCTTTATCCTCAAGGTTTTGCCTGTTAACTTTAGCATCCATGTGTGGATCTTGCCTACTGCAGGAATTACCATGGTGTTCTTCTTTTTTTAATGTTTACTTTATTTCTGAGACAGAGAGAGCGAGCAAGTGGGGGAGGAGCAGAGAGAGAGAGCGAGACACAGAATCTGAAGCAGGACCGAGGCTCTGAGCTGTCAGCACAGAGCCCAATGAGGTACTCGAATGCTTAACCAACTGAGCCACCCAGGTGCCCCCAGGAATTACCGTGGTATTCTAATGGAGATGTTTTTATGTCCTTCATTCTTTCCACACTTATTCATTGTATTTCTTCTATAATGAAGAATTGTCCATTCTCTTCCATTAATTTATTCTTACAGCTATTTGTATATCAGTTTAGACTCAAAAATGTTTACATTATTCTTTGGATTATAATCCACTATTATTATTTAGGTTGCACAAACTGTTTCACCTTCGGCCACGAGGCACTGCATTTGCGCCCTTTCCGCATATTTACATCTTATGTTGCTCTTAAAGTACTTCCCCACGTTCTGCCACTACGAGATTCCCCAGAACGTCCTTTTCCTTTGTAAATGGCTAAGCTGTCGTTCATTTGTAGATGCACCACTGATTGTTTATCCATTAACCAAGTGAATGATACCTGGCTTGTTCCCACGTATTTAGTGCGAGAAATAAAACTTCCGTAAACACTTGCACACAGGCTTTCTGCCAACACAACTTTTCATTTCTTTTGGCTAAATATGTAGCAGTGAGATCTCTGGGTCATGTGGTATGCGCATGCTTCACGTTGTAAGAGACAGTCAAGTTGTTTTCCACAGTGCCTCTGCAATTTTGCATCTCTACCAGCAAAACAGGAGAATTTAAGTAGCTTCATATACTTGCAAGCACGTGGAATTGTCAAGTATCCGCCCTGTTATTATGATTAACCGTTCTAAAAGGTTTAGAATGGAAGCTCTGTGATTTCAATTTTCATTTCCCTATTGTTGAATGTTGACAATCTTTTTATATAAGTACTTGCAATCCATAGATTTTCTTTAGCCAAATGTCTCTGTCCATTTGTAAAATTGGGTTGTTAATTTATTATGGAGGGTATCACTTATATGTTCTGAATAAAAATTGTGGGTTGAAATATAATTTATAAATATCTGTGACGTGCGTTTTTCATTCTCTTAAATAATGACTTTTACAGAGCAAAAGTTTTAAGTTTCTATAAACTCCAATTTGTCAGTTTGTTTCTTTAGAGGATTATGCTTTTAGTATCATATCTAAAAACTCTTCCTCTAACCCAAGGGCATGAACATTTTCTACTGTCTCTTTTTCCTATTATTTTTATGGTTTCGTACGTTACATTTAAGCCCATGATCCATTATAACTTTATGTCTGCATAAGATGTGAAGTATAGGCCAAGGTTCATGTTTTTTGCAAGCAGACGGCCAATTATTCCAGCACCATGTTTAAAAAGACGAGCCCTTCTCTATTTTACAGCCCTGACGATTTTACCAAAAATCAATTGATCATATTCGTGGCAGTCCATTTCTGGACTCTGTATTCTGTTCCTTTCACACCAATATGACAGCGTCGTGATTAATGAGCTTTAGAGCAAGTCTTAAAATCAGGTGGTTTTTTTTTTTTCCTTTCGAAAGTTTCAAGTGTACTTTGTTTCTCAATCACGTCATATTTTAATGGGTGCCCAGTGCTTTTACTTGGTATCAATTACGAGCTGGTTTTTAAACAACTCACTATGACACCCATTGGGGTGATTACTGACTTCTCCATTTCTTTGACACAGCTTTGCCAATCGTGGTTGCAGGTGCCCATATAGCAGCAGGAGAGGCAGCTTCCCCGCCAGGAACCTGCTGTGCAATATATTCGTCATGTAAATATTTTTGACAAACGTATTGGCAAAAATATTTTTGACAAGTGTCTATGTATATTTGACAATGATATTTGCCGTATATAGGTAGGAATGTATATTATTTGTGAGTTTTAATTTCATGTCTTTAAAAGTGAAAAACATTTCTTTTAGTGGTAAAAATGAAGTCATCCGGAACACTAAACGATAGTAGATCGGTCAGAATCATTTAAGCCTGGTTCATGTAGATAAGAAAAATGTTAAGAGAAGAAATATTTTTTGCTGTTTTATTTACATTTATATCATGGCCGAACTCTTTGTTTGGTTTTACTAAGCAAATATAACTTACTTTTATGGCAAACAGATTGTTCATGTTTTTGTGGAGTTTAAAAACAAGGATCGATGGGAAATGAAATACTTTGTGGCTTTTTTGATAAGTCTCCACATTGAGTTGGACAAGGATGCATCCCTTAGGTAGTAAACAAGGCTCCAGAGACTGTGTTTCATCTTAATTTTCTCAGTATGTTGATTTATCACCAGTCACATAAAAAAACCATTTAGGAAGACCTCATAACTTGATTAAATCTGATCGTATCCTCATCTATCATTATATTTGTTCTGAGGCCATTCCAAACTGATCAGACAGGAGGCCAATCACAGTGACTCCTGGCAATTTGGGGGAAGAATACCATAGCACCACCTCATGTCAGATGTATTTTGCGAGTTAATTCCATCAGCGGAGAAGTATGAAGCTTCAGGGATCCAGAAGAGGACACTGAGGACTGTGGATTCAGGGAGACACAGCCTTATTTGACAGTGAGAGGGAGAGAAAGGAGGATGGAGGAAAGAAAGAGAAAGAGAAAAAGATGATGTAAAAGAGGAAGACAAACTAAGGAAACTGCAGATGCTAAATGGGTGTCCGTAATAAAGCGATGAGAGTTGGAGGTAACAGAGGGCCCGCAGAGAGTTCTCTGTGCTTTATGTCAGGATCAGAGCTTGGCCGGTTTGTGGGTGAAGGAAGGAGCGTTAGGGGGTCTGTGGGAAACTGAGAAAGAGAGAGAGATGAAAGATGGTTAGAGCATTTGCTGCCGGTGGTCAGTTGGATCCCTTTGACTTTCTACAAGAGATCCTGAATTAGCTTGAGGCACCTCTCCGCGATTCCTCCCTGCCATCTACGTACGTAGTGCACCTGCTTTCTGAAGCAGACACTAAACCATGAAGATGTTTGGTTTTCCACCAGCCACTGAGCTGTTATTATTACATTTTTATCTTCCTAGCTTATAATTGTATGAAAATAAGTCATTCTCCAGCAACAGCTGCGTCATAAATTCCTTGAGAAAAGGGATTGTGGTCTCGACGGTGTCTGGTGTAAAAAGAAGTAAAGATGATTTTCCCTAAGGTATATTATGATACGTTGAACCAGCCATTGACTCGCAACGTTAGGATGTCAGGTGGTCTCAGGCCACGTCTGGGGAACCACATCTTGTGGCAGACGTCACTCCACTTTATAATCCTTAGGATCTTTAAAATTCAAAATATAACACAGTAATACTTTATTAATGCATACATTGAAAATCAGTTTTAGAGGGTGTGAAACAATAGAGGAACAGACTATGACATATAAAATTTTATGTTTCACCATCACACATACGAAAATCACTGTGCAGATTATCGAGTTACCCTATCAACACATCCCACTGATAGTGGGGTTAAAAAGAACTCTTAAAATAAAAGGACAGATTTCTAAGCAACAACATATTCTGCCCAACGATATTCAAAGAATTACCGGTGTCAAGCTTAAATGTCAGACTTAACTACAACTACTGCTTTCCCTTAGTTCAAAGTAACTGTTTCCCTCTGAAAAGCATTCAGCAGCAAGAATCTAGGACAAGCGAGAAGGCGACAGAAAAGAAGTTCTTCCCTAAAAGCACCTTTGAGTTCACCATCGATAGAGGCTGAGTCCCTTCTTCAGCAAGCATATGCTCTCAGAGTGACACGGGCTATGGTCTCATCTATCCAAAGCCATAAGAAACACTTTATTTCTTTATCCGTAGGGATCTATTATCATTTTCTTTCTCTGTGTTTCTTTAAGAAACTCTAACTTCCTAAGCAGAGTTACCACTAAGAGTTTCCCCCACAAGTAGGTGTCCTTAGGAGAAAAGGAGCAGGAGGAATGCGCATAACCGCTCAGAATCTCTGGGAGCAAACCACAACATGGGCTTGTCACCCTGGAAAGAAGCCACTTGTTCTGCTGGGACTGTGGGCATCTCACCGCTTCTGAGTTCTGAGAATTGGTGGGGGGGAGGCTTCATAAACACTGTTGAGTGGCTCACTGGGAACTGAATGTGACTGGCATGCCTGGTGGCCCCAGTGAGACTGTCACACGCAGGGTTACTGAGAATAAAAGGCGTATGGAAACTTTGGAAATGGAATGATTCCCATTCTCTTTCATCCACCACCACCCCCCCCGCCCCTTTGTTCAGCCTCCTCTGGGTTTCTTCCCAACTCACAAACAGTTCATTTTTTCATTCATCATAATTCCAAATTATTACTTCATTCTGTCAGCATCAGGAGATACTAAGTGGCAAACACTTTTCTAGAAGCAGAGGGGAAAAGATGAGAAAAGCCCTGTTTAAAAAAAATGTTTACTTATTTATTTTGAGAGAGAGAAAGCAACACACACAAGCTGGGGAGGAGGAGAGAGAGAATCCCAAGCAGGCTCCGAGCTGTCAGCACAGAGCCCAACAAGGGGCTCAAACTCACAAACCAGGAGATCATGACTTGAGCCAAAATCAAGAGTCAGACGCTTGATTTTGAGCCACCCAGGGACCCGCTGACTGAGGGTGCCTCTGACTGAGCCACCCAGGCACCCCCAAACCCCAGTTTCTAAACTCAGTCTGCTCAAAGGGAAACATCCGGACACAGTTTGCTACGATATCTGCTTTGAGAGTTAGAGTGGGATGGGAGCACTGAGAAGGCGAGCTGACGGCCATTGGCAGAGAGAAGGAAGGTTTCCAGCTAACAGTTCGCACCTGAGCCCAGTCCTGTGGGCCAAGTAGCGATTCAGGAAATGAGGCAAACCTGAGAGATAGAGGCACCAGGCCTAGGGGAACAAGGGAAACTAGATGAGGCTCTGTATGGATGCATCAACTGACCTTCCAGTGGAAACCACTCTACGACATAGATGTTTATCAAACCATCACAACTTAAATCTACACTGTGGTATTTCTCACTTACATCTCAATACAGCTCGAGAATTAAAGAAATCTAGAAAACTAAAACCAGAAATCTGCAAGAAATGTGTGATTCTTTCACAGATCAATGCCACCTCTTCTTCTTCTTTGGCTTTATTTTAAAGACACGGAAAGCACTCTGCAGTGGGGTGTCAGACTCAGTCTGACAACAGGCATTCAGAGCAGAGAGAATGGCTTGCCACGGAGGAAGACAGGTGACAGTTGGCAAAGCTTGCTGTTGCTAATGATAATAAAGACACAAATAATTGCTTGCATGCGGTGAGTCCTTACTCTGCCATTTAAACAGCTTAGAAATATTTAAATAAGCAGCTTCAGTAAGCCCCAGTACGGCTGGAGTAGAGAAACCGAGTGCACGGAGCAGCAGGGGACGGGCGTCACATCCTGCTGGGACTGTATCCCACGGATAATAAGCTATCGGAGAGGAACATAAGTAGACTTTGATTTCCAAACCATTCAGCTCAAATCACAACAGCACAGCAAACAACATTGATGAGTATTTAATATGGGCTGGGTAGGAAGGGTAATAACGACAAGAACTAACTTCCTGAGTGTGGACCACATGCCAGGCATTCTTGAAAGCCCTTTGTGTCCATCATTTCAGTTTATCTTTTTCAATACCCTTAGGAAGTCCGCCATAATTATCCGGTTTTACCGATGAGGGTGGATAGTCATAGGTGGGCTCAGAAAACTGTCAAGGAGCCTGGATTCAAACCCAGATTTTCTGACTTCTGAGCACGTGTTTTTAATGTCCATTCTGGTTATTATTATTATTTTGTTGTTCTGTTTATTAAGCTCGTTGAGACTTGCCAAATAAACCATCAAGGTCGTGGAAATAACGGGACGGTGATGATCCCACAGAAGAAAGACAAAAGAAGCAATAACACCATTTTGCACCGAAATGGTGGGGGGGGGGGGGACACTGTTCGTTAACCGGCACAGAGACAGAGAAAGAAGCTGGTGTGTGTCAGTTCAACGTGTGACATCTGTGTCCGGTGGGCTTCCATTTCCTAAGCAAAGTGCTGACAAAAGGTCATCGTTTGGAATAAAATGGTGAAGACTGGTTTTGTTTTGGATACAACATCAAAAGCGCTGATGAAGGCCACATAAACCTTGCTCGCCAGTAGGGAGAGACCATTTGAAGTCACTGATGATGAATCTATAGCGGGATTAATCTAGATAAACTGGGCTAACGTTTGTGACAAATTACCAATTGCACATACAGATCACAGATGTAGTCCTAAGAGGAAATGACGCCGACTGGGGCATGTGTGCACCCCGGGAAGTGAGTTAGAAAAATCCCAGGAAAGGGAAATGAATCTTCTTGATACAGTAGCATCTTCTCTCTACGTCAACAGGGTTCCATATGAGCCTTCCCTGGCCATGCTCCTCAGCCAGAGTACAAAGGCAAGGGAGGAACAAGTATCCCTAAGTCAGAACTTTGTTACCACCAGAAATGAAGGCACCAGTATGGTTTTCCATGCTGTATCGTTTTCCATATGGCAGCTTACAGTATTTGCCTTTCTCTGACCAACTTATTTCACTTGGTATAATACCCTCTAGATCCACCCATGTTGTCACAAATGGCACGATCTCATCCTTTTTATGGCTGTGTAATATTCCATTGCATACATAAACCACATTTTCCTTATCCATTTATCTGTTGACAGACACTTAGGTTGCTTCTATGTCTTGGCTGTTGTGAATAACGCTGCAATAAACATGGGGTGCATATATCTTCTGAAGCTAGTGCTTTCGTTTTCCCTGGGTAAATACCCAGGAGAAGAAATGTTGGACAGTATGGTATTTCTATTTTCAATTTGTTGAGGAACATCCATGCTGTTTCCATAGTGCCTGCAGCAACTTTTAGTCCCACTGACAGTCAAGAGGGTTCCTATTTTTCCACACCCTCACCAACACTTATTCTTTTTTTTTTTAGTTTTAGCCATTCTGACAGGTGTGAGGTGATAGCTAATTGTGGTTTGGTTGGTATTTGCCTGATGATGTATGATGTTGAGCATCTTTTCATGTGTCTGTTGGTCATCTGGATGTCTTCTTTGGAAAAAGTACCTATTTAGGTTTTTGTCCATAGTTTAATTGGATAGTTTGTTTTTAGAGTGTTGAGTTGTAGAGGTTCTTTATATATTTTGGATATTAACCCCTTATTGGGTAATTTTGGACTTCTAAGTTCCAAAACTATGGGAATAAAGTTGTATTGTTTTAAGCCAATAAATCTGTGGTAGTTTGTTATAGCCATAATAGAAAACTAATACAACCACATTTACATACTGTCCTCCACTCCATACCCAGATCTGGGAAAACAATACCTATGATCTACTATAAGAAAAATATCTTTCCCACTCAGGAGGGGGTAGAGATTAACTCGTGTCCAACAGTGGAAGTAATTCACCTGACAAAGCATTACAGAGGTGTGCTATGTACAGATAAATAGGATTTGGAAGCCATGTTTGCAGATGCACATTGTTTTATACACAAGAAATAGCTTCTTAACTGTCCCTGGTCATGTCACCTTAGAAAGTCATCTGAGTGCAAACACAGTATCTATCTTTAATTTTCATTTTTCTATATTTTAGGATGTTTCCTAAATTCAGTTTCCTTAAAGCAAGGCATATGCTTCGCCTACTTCCAGTCTCATAGACACAACCTCTCCTTCCTGCCACCTGCCAGGCTTCCTGCCCCTTACCTTGACTATACATGGCTCAGTGAACATACAGAAGAGCTGTGGAACTGATTTCTGGATTACAAAACCAAACCTGGTTCTAAGTCCTGGCTCTGCTGCTACACTTGGGAGGTCTCTTAACCTCTCTGACCTTCAGTTTCCATTGTCTCTGGAACAAGATTGGTGACGTCTACCTCCGGGGGACGTGAAAAGTAAATGAGATGAGAGGTGACTGAATAACATGTAGTCACTGTATTTAATAACAGAATAAACACCACTGTTTAAATAATGTTATACATGTCTCTAGTTTTACATTTCATGCAGCTACCTTGCATTTTACTCAATCACTATAGTACCTCTGGGATGTCAGTAAGTGGATGCGACTGCTCTCCCCCCTGAGCAGTTAAAGAACCGGAAGCTTCAAAGAATGTCTTGTCCAAGAGCTAAGAAATGGCAAAGCAGGGACCTGAGTCAATGTCTTTTGACTCCGCATCTCATGACCTCTCCACCTTGGGACTAAAATAGAGGCTTTCTTCTCCAAATAGAAAGAAGAGCAGACAATCTTCCGGAAGTATAACAACGTTCCGTGATGATACATCAATGCTCATAAATAGGGGCTAAGATACTGGATGTGTACGAAACAGTGTCCTGAACAGGGGGAGAGACATATGACAGGAGATCTGTGGCCAGAAACGCCTAGCAGAGTCTGCCACACTGAAGGCCCTGCCCTGGAACTCTGCTCACTGTTCTATTCCCACAAGAGTATTTTTGCTTCTGCAATATTTTTAGTACCTCTATGTTTAATTTGAAATGGATTTTTAATTTAGTTTAACTAGGTACTGAACACCTAATTAATACTTAAAGCACTTCGGTTTGGATCAGAATGACGATGCCTACTAATAATAGTTAATGATTATTTATGACAATATTTTAAAAATGAGCTTTCTAATGGGTTTACATAAATATTTGACACAGCTTCATTATCTTTACAAATATGAATGGAGGCTGAAGAAATAATACTATTTCTCAGCATGCAGTTCTATCTAATAATGGGGTTGGTAAGTAGAATCCATTTGGTAAAACAGGGTTTCATGCTCTTTCTAATGCAATTTCTATTTTTGCTAATTTATCAGAGATTAGCCACTAAAATAGAAAACAAGATCACCATCAAGTCCTATTTGCTGTTCTCTCCTATTTATTTTTATAGATGTACAGAATATATTGGGGTCAGATGCACAGTTTTAAAACACTTATTAATATGAAAACTGGCTGCTTCAGAACCTAACTCCTAACAGGGCCATCATTGTAATTACTACTAGCAAGCATATATCTTTGATTGTCTATTATTCAGAAGTCATTATGGTAAATTCTGGAAATAAGAATAAAAAGAGAGTACTATTTGTTATTTATGTCCTTCCAACTAGCATATAGATTCCATGGGAATAAGGAACATGTTTTTCTCATTTATCTCATTATACTTTCAGAGCCTTCTGTCAGGCACAGACTAAGCAGTGTAGATTGTTTTCAAGCAACAGATCTACAAAATTAAAATGATAATAATAATAATGCCTCTCCGGGTGATATTACACCAATGCCCATCAATATGATTGTAAAAATTGTTTATGGCCAACATCCATTCAGCGTGGCCAGCGCTCATGATTTACAAGTTGTTAAATATTTCGAATATCACTTAATATCCACATTAAAAAGGTGCTTTAAATATTCAGTGGTGTAGTGGCACCTGGGTGGCTCAGTGGGTTAAGGAGCCAACTTTGGCTCAGGTCACGACCTCGTGGTTCATGAGATGGAGTCCCACATCAGGCTCTGTGCTGATGGTGCAAAGCCTGCTTGGGATTCTCTCTCTCCCTCTCTCTGCCCCTCCCCTGCTTGTGATCGCGCTCTCAAAATAAATAAATAAACTTAAAAAATATTCAGCAATGTAATGCATGTAAAACACTTGTAAAAGTTTGAATACATGTTCATAATAATGATAGTGCTAAAGATTGGGACAATGATTAAGCTTAGAAACATAAACGTAAAAGGAAAAATTCATTGAGCAGCACAATAATAACCAGGTGAATAAAACAGTAGGTTCCTAGAAGTTCAAAAAAGGGAGAAGTTGGTAGACGTAGTCTGAACCAGGAAACACTTATGAAATATATGACATGTGAAGAGGGTCTGAAGAACTGATATGACTTACTCAAAGAGGAAAAGAATTCACTTTTTCAGGTCCAGTTACACAGCCATAAAATTTCTACATTAAGTAGGGCCATTTATTTGGGCCATTCAAATAAAATGTTTTAAATTTCTGTAAGATACTAAGATTGAGAATTTTCAAAAATATAATAATATATGAATTATTTCAAAGGTAAATGAAATCACCTTATCTGGATTAGTTCATTCTACCCCCCAAAGTTTCTATAGTCTTTGCAATATTAAAATCCTATGGAAGTGGAAAATATAAGCTAAAGATTAAAAATGGGTATAAAAAACAGGGCATCTTGGTGGCTCAGTCGGTTAAGCATCCGACTTGGGCTCAGGTCAAAATCTCATGGTTTGGGAGTTTGAACCCTGCCTCTGGCTTTGTGCTGACAGCTCAGAGCCTATAACCTGCTTCAGATTCTGTCTTTCCTTGTCTTTACCCCTCCCTTGCTCATGCTCGATCTCTCCCTGTTTCTCAAAAAATAAATAAATGTTAAAAATTTTTAAAAATGGGTGTAAAGGTTGACATTTATCAAACATGCTTAACCAATATGAGGAAATGACACACCAATAACAGTTTAAGCATTCAAAATTAAAATCTGATTTCAAGAAAACACATAATTATCATTGCTGTAAAATAGAGACTGTAAAAAAGGACAAATACTGACTTAATGTTGTTGAATGTATAAAAGAACACTGTATCACTGGAATTACAACATATGTAGATGTGATATATCTAATAATAATAGTGCAAAGGAGGAAGATGAAATGGAAATAATTTAGAATGAAATTTACACATTTTACCAAATTAAGTTAGTATTAACCTACAGTAGATTGTGCTAAATTAATATGCATACTGTAACCCCTAGAACAACCAACCACAAAATGACTCAAAAAATATAGTAAAAATTAATGAAATGGAATACTAAAATTTATCTGTTTGGCACAAACAAGACACTAAGGGGAAACAAAGAGAAAACTACACAAGGCACATGGAAAACAAATAAGATAGTATGTGTGTGTGTGTGTATGTGTGTATCCAACCATAGTAAAAACTACAATAAATATAAATGCACCAAGCAATCCAATCAAGAGGCAGACATTCTCAAACTAGATTTTTTTATAAGCCTAACTGTATGTAATAGGCACAAAACACAATTTAGATTCAATGACACAAAAAGTTAAGGGTTAAAAAAGATGAAAATATACACTATGCAAATGATAACCATAAGTGAGTGGCTATAATTTTACACAAAAAAGACAGACTTTAAGACAAGCAGTTAATGGAGTGAAAGAACATGTCTTAATAGCAAAAGTGTCAATTCATCAGTAATACATAGCAATTTTAAACAGGTATGCACCTAACAACAAAGAACCGTAATACACAAACAGAAATTGACATAATTGAAAGGAGAAATACCAAAATGTACAATAATAACTGGGGATGTCAATGCCCAATTCTCAATCAGTCAGAGTAATCCTAAGCAGAAAATCATCAAGGATCTAGAAGACTGAATAACATTCTCAACTGAGTTCAGATAAATCAACAGAGCAGAAGAGAATCCAGAAATGGATCCACAACTATTATGGTCAATTAATCTTCAACAAAGCAGGAAAAAATATGCAATGGGAAAAAGATGGTCTCTTCAACTAATGATGCTGGGAAAACTGAACAGCAACATGCAAAAGAATGAAACTGGACCACTCTCTTACACCACACACACAAAAAATTCAAAATGAGCTAAAGACCTAAATGTTAGAGCTGAAACCATAAAAATCCTAGAGGAGAACACAGGCAGTAACTTCTTTGACATTGGCAATAGCAATTTCTTTCTACATATGTCTCCAGAGGCAAGGGAAACAAAAGCAAAAATACACTGTTGGGAATACATCAAAATAAAAAATTTCTGTGCAGTGAAGGAAACAATCAACAAAACCAAAAGGGAAATTACAGAGTGGGAGAATACATTTGCAAAAGACATCTGATAAAATGTTACTATCCAGAATATAAAGAACTTAGAAAACTCAATACCTAAAAAACAAATAATCCAATTTAAAAATGAAAGAAAACATGAATAGACATTTTTTTCCAAGGAAGACATTCACATGGCCAATAGATACTTGAAAAGGTGCTCCACATCACTTATCATCACGGAAATGCAAATCAAAACTATGACATGTCACTTTGAAATGGTCAGAATGGTTAAAATCAACAACACGAGAAACACAGGGTTGATGAGGATGTAGAGAAAGGGGAACCCTCTGGCACTGTTGGTGAGAATGCAAACTAGTACAGCAACTTGGGAAAATAGTATGAAGGTTCCTCAAAAAGTTAAAAATGGAGGGCGCCTGGGTGGCGCAGTCGGTTAAGCGTCCGACTTCAGCCAGGTCACGATCTCGCGGTCCGTGAGTTCGAGCCCCACGTCAGGCTCTGGGCTGATGGCTCAGAGCCTGGAGCCTGTTTCGGATTCTGTGTCTCCCTCTCTCTCTGGCCCTCCCCTGTTCATGCTCTGTCTCTCTCTGTCCCAAAAATAAATAAACGTTGAAAAAAAAAAATTTAAAAAAAAAAAATGGAGGGGTGCCTGGGTGGCTACGTCAGTTAAGCCTCCAACTCTCGGTTTCAGCTCAGGTCATGATCTCATGGTTTGTGGGATCAACCCCTGCTGTCAGCATGGAGCCCGTTTGGAATTCTCTCTCATTCTCTCTCTGCCCCTCTCCAGGGCTCTCTCTCTCTCTCAAATAAATGAACTTTAAAAAAAAAAAAAGTGAAAGCTGGAACTACCCTATGATCCAGCAATTGGACTACTAGGTGTTTACCCAAAGAATACAAAAACACTAATACAAAGGGATACATGCACCCCTTATGCTTATAGCAGCATTATCTGCAATAGCCAAATTATAGAAACAGCCCAAGCATCCATCGCTTGATGAGTGGATAAAGATGTGGAATATATATACACACTGGAATACTACTCAGCCGTAAAAAGAATGAAATCTTGCCATTTGCAATGGCATGGATGGAGCTAGAGTGTATTACGTTAAGCAGAATAAGTCAGTCCCAGAAAGACAAATACCATATGATTTCACTCGTATGTGGAATTTAAGAAACAAAGCAAACAAACGAAGATAAAAAAAGAGAGAGAGAAAGAGAGGCAAACCAAGAAACAGACTCTTAACTATAGAGAACACTGCTACAGGTGAAGCTTCACAATTCAAGAATTAACTCACATTTGAGCCAACACACATTTACAATGGCCCAAAATGTTCAGATCAGACACTCAGTGCTTTTCCCCACTAGTCATCCTACTCACCAGACTGAGCCAGAACAGTGTGGTTTTATTTATTGATCAGCTTCTGTGTACCAAGTACAGTTCTACGTTTTATATTCACAATCTCGTATAATTTCTGCAGGCATTATTTTCCCAAGTTTACAGATGAGAACACAGGCTCCTAAAGATTAAATAACTAGGTCAAGGTCACAAAGGTGACATCCAACAGGGCCAGGATCAAAGATATACCTACTTTTTTTTTTTTTTTTACCAAAACCCACCGTTTATAGAGGCAGCAATGATAGGCACATCCCTGGCCTCAAAAGGTGATAGACCAATGGAAAGATCGGGCTTGAGTCTGGGTTTGGCTTCTCAGACACCAACATAGCCTCTCACAGAATCATCGTGAGAGATTCTGGAAAGAAGGCAAGAAGGTGGAAAGAAGCAAAGCCAACTGAACGCAGCAGACAGAATCCTCCTAACAGACAATAATGACCACAAACCACATCCCATTCATGCAGAGAATCTGATTCAAATCTTCCCGTATGGATGAAAGTCTAAACGCGAGTGCTGGTCTGGTGCCAGTTCAGTGACACTCTGTAAGTGCTCCCTAACCCCAGTCTCTGATCCTGGTATTTCTCCTGAAATTTAGACTCTTTAAAAACAACAAAAAAAATGCCTTCTAGATGTCTTCATCTGAACATTCCAAAGCAACAGCCTTTAACAGAATTTACTAATTGATCCTTTTTTTCTGTGAATATTTGACATTGTTTTTGGTCTAGGACACATAAAAGTGTGAATATCTCATTATACTGAACTAGCTGCCTATTTAAATATGCAAAGAACCATAAACACTATGCTCATAAAAATATCCAGTTCCTTAAAAAGTGGCCTCAATCCTGATGTTACTATTTGACTTAAATAGGTGAATATGCATGCAATCTTCATACACATTTTACATTCCACTGTCAGGTCTGGCTTTCCCCGCCTGGAGCATATTGTACTGGACGAAGATGGTCCTGATGTCATCTCCCATGCCCCATGGTTTTTTATCACCTTGTCATGTCTCTGGAGTAGAGAATAGAACGCCTCTCTCCTTGAATTATGGCAAGTTTGGGACTCAAGTAGAATGTGGTGACACTAGGTGACATCTTAGGCTTGGTTTGAAAAGGTGACATGGATTCCATTTCACTCAGTAAAGGCCTCGTGTTGGGGCCCTGAGCCCCCTTGTAAACAGTAAGCTTCCCTGATACTGTGAATCCATGAGGAGCCCCCCCAAACCTGGGTAAAGACGCTGTATATTGAATCCCTCAGGCTGCGGGGATGGGGTGGGGAGAAGGAGAAAGGGAGAGAGAAAGAGAGGCAAATACACTGAGAAAAAAGCTCACTGGGGACCACAATCAAAAACTGCCACATCCTGAATGCAGACTGATGGGACACCCCAAACCAGAACCACCTAGCCAAGACGTTCTCACATTCCTGGTTCACATTAATTATGAGAGATAATAAAAGGATGGCTGTTTGACTCATTACGTGTGGGGGTGATTTATCATGCACCCAGAATACCTAGTTACTGGTTACTAGTGATGCCTGCTAGTTAGCCTAGTACTTCTGTGAAGGGATTTCCCAAGTATTATCAAAGTTTCCAGTCCGTTGACTTTAATTTGCGGTGATTACTTCGGGCAGTTGGGACAGACTCAGGTGAGCCCTTAGAAGAGAGCAGAAAGACCGGAAACTGCACATCCCCTCCCCGCCCCAGCTGGCCTGAAATATCAAACAAACGTGCTCTGGACGTAAAAGACCCTGTGACGGAGGAACTATGAGTGGCCTATAGGAGCTGAGGAGCTCGGTCCTACCACCGCAAGGGGCTTAGCTGTGCCAACAACCCGAAAGGGCCTGAAGTGCATTCTTCCCCAAGACGGATGCAGACGAGAATGCAGCCCCCGCGGGTAGCTTACCTGCAGCCTGGGAGCCCCTGAGTGGGGTACCCAGCTGAGCCATGCCCAGCCTTCTGCCCCCCAGACACTGTGAGATCCTAAGGGCGTGTTGGTGGAGGTGGGGGACACCTGGGTGGCTCAGTCAGTAGAGCATGAGACTCTTGATCTTAGGGTCTTGAGCTCAAGCCCCACATTGGGCACAGAGCATACTTAAAAAAAACAAAAGTGAAGTCTTCCCATCCATAACATGTTTTTTTTAAAATAAGCATATATGGTTTTAAGCCACCAAGTTTGTAGTAATTTGTCACATCATGATAGGAAGTGGGTATAGAAACCAAGAATGAGACTAGTGAACAGAAGTGCCTGGGTGGCTCAGTTGGTTGAGCGTCCAACTTTGGCTCAGGTCACGATCTCATGGTTCGAGGGTTTGAGCCCTACATCAGGCTCTGTGCTGACAGCTCAGAGCCTGGATCCTGCTACGGATTCTGTGTCTCCCTCTCTCTCTCCCACTCCCCTGCTTGTGTTCTCTCTCTCTCAAAGGTAAATTAACATTAAAAAATTAAAAAAAAAAAATACTAGTGAACAGATCTCATGCCATGAAGTCCCTCAGAGGTAGACCAGAAATATGGATCTAAGCTTCTGAGAATGGAACAGGGTATTAACACGGTTAGAAAGACCAGATTTGAGACCTAGAAAATCCATAAACTTTAAAAAAAAATCATGGCAAAGGCTATTGCTTTGACTTGAGTAGGTACAGGCGCACCCTGTGCTAGGATCTTACATCAGGCAGGTCCCTCGAGCTTGGCCGCTGCACTTACTCTCAACCTCTTGCCTGTACTGTGTCTCAATCCCCTGCTTTGGATTTGGCCCCAGCTCTGTCATTTCCCCCCACCCCTCTCTACCTTCATTTCCACCAGACCTCTGAGTTCTCCCAGACTGTTTGGCCACAGGCTTCATCTTCCACTGATTTCAGTCTACCTGTGTCTCCATCAAAACTCTGTCCTCACATTAAGATTTCCTTCCCGAGTTCTGCCTTCCCTGACAGGAAGGCCGGTAGAGCTAAGTCTGGTCTCTGATTTGGTCCTTTGTCCCCTCCTTGATAGAAGCATCGTTCTCTAAGAGCACATCTTGTGTGAGCATGAGAGGGCAGAAGGCCAGCACTAATTCAATTCTGTACCGATCTGCACAGCGTTCAGACACTTCCCTGTGGGGCCAGAGTCTTATAGTTGGGATGGAAAGGGTCCCTCCGCTCCTTCTCAGGGGCCCTTCCCATAAACCATTTGGCTTCCTGTTAAATCGGGCAGTCACTTTATGATGGGATCAAATGGCTTCTTTAAAAACCGAACAGGTGCTGTATTATGAGACAGTGAAATCCATTCCCGTGAATTGCGGTAATAGACAAGCTGTAGAGTCATTCCAAAACCGGTAATACGATAAGGCTTTCAGAGAAACCAGGCTATGCTTTCCTCCCCAAGCTAGAAGAAGCAGGGACGGGTAGGAGAAATTCGTCTGTACCTTTCCTATGCCCATAAGTCTAGAGATTGCCTCTGTGCCTGGGAACAGATTGGGTATTAGGGTCAAAGGAGCCCATCAGCTTGGTATTTTACAGGAATGTACATTTATTGAAATACACACTTTTAAAAAATGTTTGTCTTTCAGCTCAGAATAAAAATCCACACCAGGGCGTATCGCCTCGGGCAACAATGTTCATATTCTGGCAATCGTTACACACTTTTTATACCTTTTAAATGTCTATTTCTACCTCAGTGAGGTGTTTCTAGGGCAAATACTTCCTGAATCTCCCCTGAATTATTCCCAGTCATTTTCATGGGCAGAGAAGCCTCAAGTGACTAAAAAGAATTCAAGTGGCATACTTGGATTTATTTAAATACATAGCAATAAATTCAGATGTACCACTGCTGTGTTAAGCCCCAGGAACCAGTCCTGATTCAGCCATAGTGGGGGTGTAGCCTGATGCAAAAACAACCCCAAATGCCAATGCGGTACCTGCCTTTAAGTGCTGGTTCCCATCCCTCAATACACATTACAACCACCTGGAGAGCTCTCAGGCAATAGTCTTGCTCCGTCCCCACTCACAAAGAGTTGGTCTGGGGTGGGGGGCAGGAATTACAAGAGTTTAAAAGTTCCCCCGATGAATTCAATGTGTACCCAGGGTTGAAATCCACTGCCTTAAAAATCCTTCAATTTGCCAGGTGCCGTAATAATAATCCAATAACTCGGCCTGTGAGAGAGAGGTCGTGAAAAGGCAGGTAGCGCTTGAACTTAAATTAGAAGAATGCAGAGAACTTCTCCAAGTAAGGAGGTAGGAGGAGGAGGTTTGGGAGGGCTTTTGAAGCCAAATTCTCCTGCTGGGCAAAATCCTATTGATGCTAATGTTTCACTCCCTTCCTCACTGATCCTGGTCCATTCATCCTCACTGTCACTGCCCTGACACAAATCTTTGTCCTTGCCTGGCCCTTTTTGCATAAACACTCTCTTTTATCTTCAGACATATGCAATCCGCTGCACAGAAACGGATTGACTGACAGCACAAATCATTCGCACTGACCTGACTCAAACCTTTCAGTGGCTTCCTGTTGCTCTTAAAATCCAAAATATTTAACATAGCAGACAAGACCCTCCGTTACTTAGTCTTGGGCGTCCTTCAGCGTCACCTAAGGTCTCCTCGTCTGCCCTGTCCTTGGTGAACTACGACGTCCATTCACGCTAGCTCTGCTCCAGTCCCGTGCAAACCACACCTTCTCCTTTCTCGGGGTCTTTGTGGAGATACTCATCTGCCTAGAATGCTATCCCCCCTCGCTTCTCAGTCCATCCTGCGACCCAGAAAACTCTACAATGCTTAGTCCTCTGCTCAAATATCCCTTCCACATGAAAGATTCCGAAGATGTCCTCTTCCAGCTTAGGGGTCCTTGTTACTTGTCCCCAAAGCAATTACTCTTCTCCTTCGTAACGTGAATCTTCAGGCACCCGTATGCATCTCTCCTGCTGGGATCTAAGGTTGATAAAGGCAGAAACTCTTTTTTTCCAATCCCTTCCTTTATCTTTGGCATTTTGCAGAGTGTCTGGCATTTGGCAAATTAATGGCAAATGCTGGTTGAATAAACTGAATGAATGATACCACACATAAAAAAAGACAATCTAACCAATTTTTCTAAGAGTTTTTATTTCCACAGGTGCTCAAAACTTGGTGCACGAGATGTAACTCATCTGGGCTGGAACTTAACCTCCTTGTATGGCCCTCTATGCCTTCCCTCTCTGCTCCCTCTCTCTTGCCCTCTCTTTCCTCTTTTTCCTCCGAAGTTTCACTTTTCGTAGGGAGAATCTGCATTTAAACAGAGTAACAAATAAATCTTCATTATTAGCAAGCAAGTATTAATATATTTACACATTGACTGCCATGATGAAAAGAGAAGCAAAGCTGAGTAATATTTTCTGAGCAGCTGGAAGGTGTCAGCGTATGTACTCAATCACTTAATTCTCTTCCCATTCATAGGAATCCACCCATTTTTCAGATGAAGGAATGAAGACTAGGGAAACATTACTTCCCAAAGGTCTCACAACTAGTTATAGGACTACCAGGCTAATGACCACTGTCCATGCAACTCCTGATCTCTGGCTGTCTCCCCTATTCCAATCAGATCTGTAACCAAGAGGCAAATCATTTCCAATGATTCGAACCTCCTTCATGAGAAGCTATCTAAGGTATCTTAATTTTATATAGCTCCTTACATTGTAGGCTGCAGGTGTCTACATTATGTTTCACTTAATTATGTCCACAAGGATAAAAGATTACGCACATTACCAATTCCCGTCTCTTGTCTCATAACCTTTTTAAAATTGCATTCATTCATCCATTCAATAAACGTCTGGTACTGGGAATATAATTCTGAATTGCTTTCAGAAAATTAATATTATTAATCATAAAGACATTTTCCTAAGATTCTCAATTTGGTTATACTTCATTTCTCTCTAAGCTTTGGAATTAAATTCCATTACACAATATCCAGAATACAGCTAGTAACTCTTGCATGTAGATGAAATGCAACCGCCCCTCCGGCATCTGGGCTACGGGAAATGGAGAAGTGAACCTGCGAAGTGTACCCTGATTCTCACAACACGTACACTGTGCCAGACCACATCATTGTGGACATTACAGGCTAAGCACAAACTCTTTTAATACCGGTCAAATGAAATCCATAGGGTCTAAGATAAGATCACAGACAAATCAATCTAACGTTAACTCCATGCAGATCCATACATTTTAAAGACAAAACCATTAAATGTTCCAGCGACTTCGTGGCTTACATACTCCTACCAACCCCTGCCAAGAGCATCCTGTGACTAACGCCAGCCCACCTGTCCCCTCTCTCTTATCCCTCCCCGCAAGCCCTATAAGCGGACTTAATTATTAGTATTTAAGATTATCCCCAAACTGGACTGCTTACTATCTGTTATCATGACAAGGCTTTATCTAGAAAGGCAGGGCTTCAAAGACAAAGATCTTTAAAAGACAAAATCTAACAATTCTATCTAACATAACAGTGCTCATCTGTTATTGTTTAGACCTAGCCTGAAAAGGGTGTCACGTATGTGAGCCTGTAAAATGGCTCGAGCAAACAAAATATTGATTCAGGGTAGCTCTTGGCAGCATGGCTGAAGAATGCATCCTGATGAAAGAGAAATGGAGGAAATAGTCAAATCACGAAAAGTGCTATTTTAGGACTGAAAGGAGACTGTCCTAAGGGGGTGAAAAAGGAGTAAGACTAACTAGAAGTGCAAGCTGGGTCAGGGAAAGTAGTTCGAGTCAGACACTAAACAATTTGGTTGTTTTAAAACTTATGGACGTCTGTTAGCCATGATGAAGTTACCATCAGCTGAACAGAAACCAACAATAACAGTGGACCAAGTACATGAAGTGAATGTGTTCAGAGGTTTCACAGCATGTAGCACGGAACTGCAAACCCGGAAAGAAGGGAGACGAAATTCAGTTCCATGAAAGTTCCCGCAATTTGCCAGGCAGCGCTTTCCAGACTAAAGTACAAGGAAGGGAAGTCCGTTCGTAATGGAGTGGTCTCACTGAGTTCAGTAGGCGGAAACGAGAGGCAGGCTCCCGGAGGGACTGCCACTTGTAGGGCAGAGTACCACACAAAAGGGAACTGTGCCGGAAAAACAATTCCAGAACCTTCACAGGATGTATCTTTGAATGTTTAGCCAGACACTAAAATACACATGCTGAGGACAGAGCTCCGCGAGGATGTGCAAGAAACAACTACCAGGAAAAGAAATCAAAGGAGCTGTAAGATACTATGGGAATTTGTACAAGTTAGGGAGGCAGTAAAAAGCGGCTTCCAAGCATATAGTACATCATAAAAAGCCGCCATGGGAGAAGAGCTCATCTAGACTTACAGCAAATGCTACTGGAGACCCGTCCTACCAGAGGTTAAAAACAGGTTCAAAAAGGTCAAGTCTATCTGCAGATAAACAACCTGCCTACCTGAACCAAAGCCAACACTCTGTCAATAAAACAACAGAATCCAAAAACAGAAGTAAAGCATCTGTTAAAAATGCATTATGGTATAGCAAGATAAACATATTTAAAATAAGTGAGAAAAATTAGATATCTTTACATTAAGAGAAAAAGAATTTCAGTTCACACCTCACACCGTACAGAAAAAGTCATGCAAAATGGGTCAGAGGTCTAAATGGAAAACCTAAATTTAAATGTTATTACCACGTACAGTTATTAAAATTCTAGCATGAATATAGGAGAAACCTCTGTGACGATGGCTAAGCAAAGATTTCTTACCTGGAACAACAAAATCATGATCCAGAAAACAAAAACAACTGATGAATGCTGACTCATTGAAATTAGGAATTTTTGCTCTTCAAGGACACTGCTGAGGAAATGTGTAAACAAGTCAGAGACTGAAAGAAAATATTTGCAAATCATATACCTGATAAAAGATTTGTATCCAAGATACATAAATGGCTCTTGAACGTCAGTAACGAAAAAATAAATAATCCAATGAAAGTGTGTAAAAGATAAGAAAATCCCTCCACCGACGAGTATATATAGGTTTTGGGAAAACATGCTCACCATAACTAATCATTAGGAAATGCAAATTAAGGCCAAAAAATGAGATACCACTGCACAACTGTCATTCTGATAGTCTGAAATGAAAAAGCACGATCACATCGAGTGGTGTCATAAATGTGGAACGAATGTAACTCTCACACACCACTGCTTGCAATATTAATTCTATAACCACTGTGGCAAACACTTTGTCAGTGTCTTGCAAACTTAAACATATACCTGGCAAACTGTGGTCACATGCATATGTGTAGTCATTCCATTTCAAGACATTCATTCAAGATAAATGAAAGCACACACTCATACAAAGATCAGTACGCAGATGTGCATAGCAGCTTTATTTGTAACAACCCCAAACTGAAAACAATCCGAAGGTATACCCACAGGTAAATGGATGAACTAGTCCACTATAAAAAAGAACCAACTGCTGTTCCTAAGTATGGGCAGGTCACAAAGTATTTATGGTGAGAGAAGACAAAAAATTGTGCATTCTGTCTGATAGAATTTACGTAAAGATATAGAAATGCAAACTATCTGCAGTTACAGACAAGAGATGGCTGTTTACTCGGCAATTGGAAGGGAGGAAGGGATCACAAAGAGACTGATAGATGTGTTCATTACGTGGATTTTCATAAAGATTGGCAGACGCGTACGTATTTAAGATTTATCAAATTGTACATTTTCAATATGTATGTTCTTTCATGTTCTAATCAGAATATTAGAATTAAATATTAAAAAGCCATTAAAAACAGACCACATATAGAATGTTCAACAGCAGTAAATTAGAAAACAATAAAAAGAGCATATCTAAGAAAAAAATGAATATTTCAAAAGTACACAAACATTTTTAAATCCGCGGGTGAGGAAAGAAAGAAAAATGCAAGTTAGAAAATATGTCAAACTGAATGATAATGAATATATAACCTAGCAGGATCTTTCAGATTTAGTTCAGTGGTACTTAGAAGGGAACTTAATGCTTGCTATGGCTTGAATTCTGTTCCCTTCAAATTCAGATGTTGAAGTCCTAAACTAGACCGCTCAGACTGTGACCTTATTTAGAAATAGTGTCGCTACAGAAAGAATTACCTAAGATATGATCATCCTGGAGTAGGTCGGGTCCCTAATCAAATATACCTGGTGTCCTTATGAAAAGTGGAACTTTGGACACAAGCATACACACAGGAAGAATGCCACATGAAGACGCAGGTGCAGATTGGGATAATGTGTGTTCATGGGAAGGGACGCCAAAGTTTGCCAGCCAACCACCAGAAACCAAGAAAGAGGCCTGAACACATTCTACTTCCTAGCTCCCAGAGAGAACTAGTTCTGCCACCACCTTGATCTCAGACTTCTAGGCTCCACGAGTAACTGTAAGGCAAAAAAATCGCTGTTGTTTAAGCTGCCCAGTTTGCGGCACTTTTGACTGTAGCCCTAGAAAACTAACAGGATGCTTGTATTAGGAAAAGAATAATGGCACAGTATCAATGATCTAAGCTTCTACCTTAAGATATTAGAAATATAAAATTTTAGAAACTACAGTGAGCAGAACGGAGGAAAGAAAAGAGATAAGAGTGGAAGTTAATCAAGAGAAAAATAAAGGGAGAAATCCCAAAATACTAGGAGAAAGATAGACCATGTCAATGGATTGCAATACTCAATATTGTTGCAATGTTAACTCTCTCCACTAATTTTCGATAGGGGAGAAAAAGGGGGCCTAGCAGCTAAAATAATCTTAAAAAGAAAAAAATCTTAAAAAAAATCTTGAAAAGTGGTTTTCTGGCAAACCACCATCTTATTTCAAGATTTATTATAGTGCTGCATTGATTCAAGACAATGTAGTATTGCCATAGCCATAAAAATAGACAAGTAGATCAATTTAACAGAATAAAACAATTAAAAAAGAAACTAACACTTATTCAATCCATTTACTTTCAACCAAGGGTCAGTTAATAAAATTGGAAAGGAAGTTCTTTTTAATAAATTGTGCTGGCATGACTGGCTATACATGAAAAAAAAAAGAACCTTAAACCATATCTCACACTATATAAAAAAATTAATTTGAGAAAGACCAAAGACCTCAAAGTAAAATTTTACATTTGAAAGCTTGATGCAGATTAGCTTCATGACTTTGGACTGACATTGGGGTGGAAAAAAAGCTCACGAACAGGACAGAGAAACCATTAACTAAAAATAAGTTGTTGTCAAAATTAAAATATTTTGCCCATACTGTTTAAAATATGAATATACAAACTTCAGACTGGAAAAAATATGCCATGAGTATAACGTACAAAGAACTTCAATCAAGAATATATAAACAACTTTTACAATGAAATAATGAAAAACAACCCAGTTATAAAAATGGGCATTTCACCAAGGTGTATATACCACCGACTAATAAGCCCAGAAGTGTATTTAACATTATTAGTTATCAGAAACATGCAAAGAGGTGCCTGGGTGGCTCAGTTGGTTAAGCAACTGACTTCGGCTCAGGTCATGATCTCACGGTTCGTGGGTTCGAGCCCCACGTCGGGCTCTGTGCTGACAGCTCAGAGCCTGAAGCCTGCTTCGGATTCTGTGTCTCCCTCTCTCTGCCCCTACCCCGCCCATAATGCCTCTCTCTGTCTCTCAAAAATAACATAGAAATGTTAAAAAAATTAAAAAAAAATAAAAATGCAAAATTAAGCCACAACATAATATTATCATCTACCAACTAGAACAGTTACTAAGTAAAAAGGTGAAGAACACCAAGTGATGGCAAGTGAGTGGTGTGGCTGAAATTCTCACATGTTGCTGGTACAAATATAAAAAGGTACACATTTGGAAATCAGTCTAGAAGTTTCTCGTGAATGTAGTCATCATTTACCCCAAAGAAATGAAATTACAAAAATAAACACACACCAAAAAAAACCCCTGGAATGCGCTGTGTCAAAACAACCTTATATAAATTAGTGAAAAGCCAGGGGGCACCTGGGGGGCTCAGTCGGTCAATTGTCCCACTTTGGCTCAGGTCATGATCTCGCAGTTCACGGGTTTGGCCCCGTGTCGGGCTCTGTGCTGACAGTTCAGAGCCTGGAGCCTGCTTCGGATTCTGTGTCCCCCTCTCTCTCCGCCCCTCCCCTGCTCATGCTGTGTCTCTCTCTCAAAAATAAATAAACCTTAAAAAAAAAAATAAATAAATTAGTGAAAAGCCACAAAGGAGCATAAATGTCCACCCAATCAAGAGAACAGCTAAATACACCACTGTGCTATTTCCATATGATGGAATACTATTCAGCCCCAAAGGAGAATAAACCCCTCAACAACGTGCATGAAAATCAAAAACATTACGCTGAATGACAGAAGCCTTGTACAAACTTCATTCTCGTTATCTGTTTCTAAAAAATCCATATACAAAGATAAAAACAGGATAGTGAAAACTTACCTGTGGTGAAAGATTTCAGAACAATTAATGTCTGTCACTGAAGACGGGACTGACTGCGACCGGGCACAAGTGATTTTTCTGAAGCGATGGAAATATCTTAACATGTGGGTGGCAGATATGTACAATTGTCACAATCCATCAAACTACAAACATAACATTTGTGCATTTCTTTGAATGTAAATTATACTTCAAATAGTTTATAAAAGTCGGAAGAGAAGTTTTTTAATGTCCTACTAACCTCGGGGTACAGAATTATCTGCTCGGTACACAGTGCAAATATACAATCAGCACACGAACTGCTCTCATCCAGTTTTCCGGGTTTGGTTTAGGACACTGTCTCCAGAAACACCAAGTATGTTCTGAGCAGCACGTTCTTCCTAATTTTAAACTCACATGTATAGTAGCAGAAAAATTCCATCCTAATTAATCTAATTCCTTTCACGTTATTAACGTTTTCTGTTCTCTGTTTCTGTCTCTGTCTCTCTCAGGTTCAGAATTTCTTTTCTGGGAAACTGGTTGTCGCGTTGGGCAAGAATGGAATAAATCCTACCACGTTGCTAAAGAAACACACCAGTCTTACTGAGATATAATTCATATGCTATTCAATTCACCTTCTTAAAATATACAATTCAATGTTTTCAAATACATGCATAGAGTTACATCATCACCACAATCAATGTTAGAACACTTTTATCACCCTCATTTGTACCACCTTATTATACTTTAAATTTCTATAAGTTCTATTTGTTTCTGTTTTAACATTTTACCTGGGTACTTACTATGCATCTTGTTGTTTTACGCATACTCTCGATTTCCTCTTTTATTTATGATCTTAAACACGTGAGTGTAGAGTTAACGCAAATACTTTCAATATCTCAAGTATTTGTGGATCTCCTTCTAGTTTTTTCTTTTTCCCTCGATTCCTTCAGGCCTCACGTCTGCATACAGACCAGCTGGCGATTAAACGTTGTCAGGGGAATAGTTTTTATCACGTCCCTGAGTGCCACGGCCAAGGTTGACACGTGTGCCTGCTGTCCCCCTCTATGGTGTGTATTATTTTCCCTTCTCCAGATTTACCGTGTCACGTGAGGATACACGTGTAGCTTCTGGGAAGCCCATATTTCTGCAGTGTGGCCAGCAAGTTCCCCGTGACTGGGCCCACAGTTCCTCTTGTCACTCTGTCAGGCTGTGAACCCAAAGCTCAAGGTCTTGGGGGTCTTAGTGTACAACTCCCGCAGCCATCGTGCTTGGGGTTAGCTCACCTCTCTGGGCTCATGATCCCACTTTGTGCCTCTTGGGCTCCCAGATTTCCTATAACTCCTCATCCACTTCGGCTAAGCATTTTTTAAAGCTTCAAAAAATATTCCACCCATAATTTTTCTACCTTTACTCTTCTGAACTAAACAGGCCACACACTAAAAGGCAAGCATTATCAACATTGGACTGTACATTTTTAGGTTTATTTATTTATCTGAGAGAGAGAGAGAGAGAGAGAGCATGAGCAGGGGAGGGGCAGAGGGAGAGAAGGAGAGGGAGAGAATCCCAAGCAGGCTTCGCACTGCCAGCGGGGAGCCTGATGTGGGGCTCGCCCCCACAACTCTGGGATCATGACCTGAGCCGAAAACCAGGAGTTGGACGTTTCACCTACTGAGCCACCCAGGCACTTAGCTGTAAATTTCTGCATCAAATACAAGACAGTGTGCACTAAAAAACATTTGGTAAGAAGTAGAAAAGTTCTGATTAGAGAAAGCATATGCTATCTTAGGATATAATAATAAATGGATGGTAGTGATGGAGTATGTAGCAGACACAAAATACATAATGTAAAGGAAAATTCACATACAATTCCCCAACTGAGAAGCATTAAACGCAGCTAAGTTATTCTCCGCGTGAGCTTTAAAATCAGTGCAAAGTCCTTTATGTTAAAAAAGCTCCAGACGGGTTTTGCAGATCTTTGAGATCCCGGCCTCCATTCAACTTCATTGAAGGATTAGGAACTGACTTTCTGTTCCATGGAAACTTCGTGGTGTTTACAGCAAGGAAGACAGACACATAAATTAATCGTTGTTGTGCACTGTTGTATTATGGCGGTATACACACTAGAGAGAGTAGCTTCTAAAGTTTACTGACGTGAGAAATTATTTGCTAGACAAGGTTGTGTTTCAGTAGGTATTTAATGAATTAATGAATGAGAATGGGAACCCAGGTAGTGAGGTTTGGAAGCTCTTTGCCTCTTTGGGAATCATTGTGCAAGTATTATGTGATGAGGTTAACAATTTTCCCATTCTGTCTTCTGTTTTGTCCCTCTGCTTTATTGAACTATATCTTTTTTTTATGTTTATTTATTTTTGAGAGAGGGAGAGACAGAGTGCAAGCGGGGGAGGGGAAGAGAGACAGGGGGGCACAGAATCCAAAGCAGACTCCAGGATCTGAGCTGTAGGCACAGAGCTCAACGCGGGGCTCGAACCTATGAACCATAAGGTCATGACCTGAGCCGAAGTCAGACACTCAACCTACTGAGCCACCCAGGTGCCCCAGATTAATTATATCTTTCTAAAGAAGATTCTTTTTAGGCATTTTAAGAAAGAAAATTGAAATCCCACAGGCGAGAAGAAAAATGCACATTTCAAAATCATTTCTTGGGTAGTTTCTTTGGCCAAGTTGGTAACATTCATGCTGAAAACACTTCATGAATATGGAATTGTTTGCCACTTCACTCTACAGGACAAACATTTTCCAACTTCTATAATTCCTTCTCTGATTTCTTGCAACTAACATAACCTCTCACCCACCTTCTGTTCCTATCTGTTTTTGTCTCAAGGTACAGTTTGCTGACCTACATTAAAACGTATGGGCTCCTAGAAAGATCATGGGGAAAGTCATCCGGTCCAGCAGAAACCAAGCATGGACGATGCCTACAAGACAGCAAATTTAAGAATGGCAATAGGTATTTACCCAAAGATTACAAAATCACGAATTTGAAAGGGCACATGCACCCCATTGTGTATTGTAGCACTATCAACAACAGCCAAGGTATGGAAAGAGGCCAATTGTCCACTGACTGATGAATGGATAAAGATGTGGTGTGTATACACACACACACACACACACACACACACACACACACAGAGTGGAATACTACTCCGTGATGAGAAAGAATGAAATCTTGCCATTTACAACAATGTGGATGGAATTAGAGTGTATTTTGCTACGTGAAATAAGTCAGAGAAAGGTAAATATCATATGATTTCACTATCATGAGAAATTTGAGAAACACAACAGATGAACATAGGGGAAGAAAGGAAAAATAAGATAAAAACAGAGAGGGAGACAAACCATAAGAGACTCTTAAATACAGAGAACAAACAGGGTTGCTGGAGGGATGGAGAGGAGGGGGTTAAATGGGTGATGGGCATTAAGGAGGGCACCTGTTGGGATAAGCACTGGGTGTTATATGTAAAAGATGAATCACCGGGTTCCACTCCTGAAGCCAAGACTACACCGTATGTTAACTACCTTGAATTGAAATGAAAAAAAAAATGTATCTTTAGAATGAACTGCTAATCTAGTCTATATTCTTCATTTCCTCAAAGTAAAATTTTAAAACCTCAAAAAGTGATACTAGTGGCTCACAATCAAACTAGAAGCTCCCGGAAGAGCCAGACCTGGTCTCTTGTTCTTCTGATGCTTTGAGATCTTTATGTTTTTCCATAAAACTTACTATATGTTGATCTGTTAAGAATCAAATCCTCTCCCCCCTACTTTTCTTCAAACTTTCTAGATGTCTATCAAATCTGATCTCACGTTTCATCTTGTCAACAAATCTCTAATATATCATCGCTTGTATTTTATGAGTGGATAAGATGAACTGGGGTTGGCAGAGCACCAGCTGCCATCAAAGGAAGGAATAAGGCATTGAAGGGGTGGGGTAGGATCTGGGGGAGGAAGGTCAGGGCTTGACCCTGGCTCTGTGGACACCAACTCTGTCAACTGAAGCAATGACTTCATTCTTCTAAATTTGATATTGTTCTTCCTTTAAAAGCTGAAGTTACTGGGGCACTTGGGGGGCTCAGTTGGTTAAGCATCCAACTTTGGCTCAGGTCATCATCTCACAGTTTGCGAGTTCAAGCCCCACATTGGGCTGCCTGCTGTCAGCACAAAGCCTGCTTCACATCCTCTGTCCCCCTTTCTCTCTCTCTCCTACTTTCTCTTTCTCTCTCTCTAAAATAAATAAACATTTTAAAAAAGCAGAAGTTACTGATCCCAATAATCTCACAGGATTTTGATAGAGATCAAAGATGTTATTCCATGTAAAGAAATGTGTAAACAGAAACCTACCTTCTAATGTTCATAGTAGTTATCTTGAGTTTTAGAGGACGTTTCCACAAACAGATGAAGAGAATATGTATCTTTTTATTAACAAGGTTACTCATGAATAATTCAAAAAACCAAAAATAATGTTGTTTACTGTGAAAAAAAAAATGCTTTAGTAAGAGAATACATAAATAGTTGAACAACCAGAAAGCAAATCCTTGCATTTAGTCCACTTTGATCCCTCCGGGTTCTGTCCACACCAGTAAGAGAGATTCCTCCGTTAAGAGAGACGATGACAAGGCAACCCACTAGCTCACCTTCCACGACCCACACTTGTTCCAGACCTGACTGATTATAAGAATACAGATGATGTTTCCAGTGGATCCGAGGTTGGGCCAGGGAGCCTATATCTTTAATAAGCTTTTTAGTTGATATTTATAATCTGGAAAGTTTAGGGACAAGCCTGAAGTGACAAGCAAAATCTAGGTCGTCCCTCCGAGAGTAGAAAGCACAGACGTGCACAAATACTCAGCAAGTCAGACTGCTTCCCGCCCTGGGGCTTCAGCTATGAGATCTGAGTTCACAGTCACCTTACCCTCATTGTGTTGTCATTAGGTGCTCTCCAAGTTCTTGATGTCGTAATACGGGCAGATCGTCACAGTTTCTCTTGAAGAAATCAAATGGCCAACCACGTACAAAGCTCTTAGACACTTTTTTTTTTCTTTTTTTTGGGAAACTGAAAACATGTGAAAGTAGACAAGAGGTGGTTAATCAAAAGAAATGCATGCCTGTTTAAGGTAGGTCATTTAAAGAAGTGGAGAGCCAGACAATCCCTCAATCACATCAGAAATAGACGAAGGTTGGGGCGCCTGGGTGGCGCAGTCGGTTAAGCGTCCGACTTCGGCCAGGTCACGATCTCGCGGTCCGTGAGTTCGAGCCCCGCGTCAGGCTCTGGGCTGACGGCTCGGAGCCTGGAGCCTGTTTCCGATTCTGTGTCTCCCTCTCTCTCTGCCCCTCCCCCGTTCATGCTCTGTCTCTCTCTGTCCCAAAAATAAATAAAACGTTGAAAAAAAAATTTAAAAAAAAAAAAAAAAAAAAAAAAAAGAAATAGACGAAGGTGGACATCCCTCTTATTGGGTGATGACAACAGAACGGCCCCCTCGTTGGGTGTACTGGCAAGGGAGATGGATCCCCAGCCCCAGGCCAGGTGACAGTGACGACCTCGGGCCGGCTCCCTGACCAAGGCTGGGTAAACCCACACTCCACTCGGATTTCTGACCTTGAGATGGAGGAAAGCGGGTCTCAGCGTCTGCTCAGAGACCAATGGAAGAGATGTGAGTCTGGAGCGCCAAGGGACCCTCACCTGGCTGCTACTTTACAGAGGGCAGGTGGGGAACGAATCTCTCAAGAAAGAGAGGAGAAGAATTCTTGGTGTTTTCCACATACCCTCCCCAGTCACCTGGCACTGGGGTGCCAGGCACAGCCGTGGTTTTCTGTAGCTTTGTTAAGGCAGCGAAATTCAAAACAAAACAAAAAACACCACCTCTTTCCCCCAAGTTGTGTGACTGTCACGTGCAACCGGAAGAAGACTGATGGGTGCAATCAGTTATCACATACTTCAGGTGGAAAACGGGTAGCTCCTACATAACCACTCCTGGTATTAGGAACAAAAACCACAGATTTTAGGGGGGAAGATACTGTTTCTTCACTTCTGAGGCCGCGGAATGTCAATTTCAGGAAAAACAAAATGTTCCCCATACATTTGGAAAGATGTAAAGGTGAAATGACCTGAATAGAACCTATTGTTCTAAGTGGTATTTTCCAACATTGCCACTCACATGCATGATATAGCAAACCCAGGTCGGTAGAAGAAAAATTGTTTGGCAGAGGGTATAACCTGAAGAAAATGCCAGATCATTCATTTCTCTTTTATTTCAGATATCCCTCTACTTTTCTAAATGACTGCAGAATATTCTCCATCCATAATGGTTCAGCTAGCATTTCTCAAGAAATACATTCTGTACAGAATTTGAAAGGAAGCCTAGCGTTGTTCTGTGCAAATAATGAGAATCCATATAGAACCCGTACTAGGATTTATCCTTCTTATTCTGGTAAATGTTCGTTGTTTGAACTATATTTAGAGGTTTTCAGATGATTTTTCTGGGTGAAAATCTCTGTCGACTTGGGAGAAGTTGAATCAACATAAGCCTATTATGGAAAATGCAGTCTCTCAGTTCTATTTGCTAATGAGAACATACCAGCAATATGACTGTGTTTCCTTTGCGCTGGTCTTCACAGTTTCTATTAGAGAAAAACAAGAGAAGAATGTGATCTTGATCTTTAGTTTGGGGTCTTTATGATCCATTCTGCCACATTTTGAGACATGCCCTGATATATTTTCTGCCACAGTCACAGTCTGTGATCGCTGGCAGAAAAAAAAAAAAAAGCGTAGGGCTCTTTCTCTTTACAGACACAGGAAAGCCATGATAATCCTCAGCCCAATGCAGAAATATTGAGTTTCTATATATAAAAGAGAAAAAATGGAAAGACTACGCAGGTTACTTGTATTTCCTTTCTGATAAAACACGAAGGCAGAAAGAGGTATATAAAGAAAGGTCCTATCATAAAGGTGTGTATGCCTTTAACCTTAAGCATTTACTATCCAAGTGGTGGTGCTAAGAGATATACAGATTATCTGGAGACAGGGCATGACGATAAGCCATGGGGACAGATCTTACTGGAACAAAATGAAAAGCTTATTTGTAATATATTCGGTTCCCAAGGGAAATCAAAAGCATGCAGAACATACACCATTAGCATCTGGAAGTTCTTGGTGGTACGTGGCTGAAGTTAGCCAATAAATTAGTCAAGCTTGAAACTCTACTCTTTAATAGACTATCTCAAAAAATGAAACGAAAATGAGCTGCCTTGCTCATAACCCGTTGGATCCGTCTTTTGATTTTACTTTAAGTTAGGCTGGATTTAACATAAATTCACACCTAATAATAATACCTAATATTGATCATATACTTGAAATGTGTTAGTCAATAATCTCACGGTTGACCTTGGATTAATCTATTTAATCCTCAAGAGAATTGCATGAAGAAAGCAAAGCAGAGAGATTTAAGTAGCTTGGGCAATGTCACATTGCTAGATATTGGTACGGCCAAGAAAAAACACAAGGAATCTGGGTTCAGAACTCACCCTATAATGAACTGGCTTGTATCTACCTGTTAAAAAAGAAAGATACGATCACTTGGCTACATTTAACACACAAAGATAATATGAATTCAACTACATAGGACTTCTGCTTCCAGTAACTATGATCTAGGTAATCTGGATTAAACTTCTGATTGAGAGCAACTAGTATAACTGAAAAAAAAATTTTAAACGAAATGTAGGAAGTCATCAAAGGACCAGTAAAATAGTGCATGATTATTTAGTATCTGGGGAAGAAAAGAGGCCAACTATAGGGGTTGTTTTTCCCCACAGAGACTGGCTGAGAGTCTGAGAGATGGACAGCATTGAGAACCTGGGGACGAGAATTAGATTCCAGGGCCTATCAAGTGTAGGGGGAAGAGGTGAATACTATTATTAACCCAGACAAGTTGCACCCACAGAGGAAGGTTAAAATGAAAGTGAACAGCTTGTATAAGAAACTAAAATTCCGCTTTGAGTTGTTTTAATTCCAGCATTAAATAAAGATAACCCTGGAAGGTTGATGGCTTCAAATGCCACTCGGAAACAATAAATAGATAAATCCATCCATCCTATCTTTAAGTTATTTTTACAAATAATTTTCTAAACACATCTTAAAACAATAAAAATAATTAAGAGTGGAAATCAGTAGACAAAATTGAAAAAGACTGAACAGGTGTGTAAGTCAAGGTTCAATTAGAAAAGTCAAGGTTCAATTAGAAAAGCATTAGGAGATTTAAAGTCACTGTGGGATCTGTATAAACAGTCTCCCTGAGGCTGGTGTCTTTATACCAGACACTCAAGTTTGAAATCCATGGGTCGGGTAGCTGGGAAGGGAAAATATATGCAAAGTAGGGGAGAACCAAACAATCTGAAACCCACAGGTAGAAAGAATGTCAACAGATTATATTAAAATAATGCTATCAGAGGACACCTAGCTGGCTCAGTCCATTAAGCATCTGACTCTCGGTTTTAGTCAGGTCATGATTGCGTGCTTTTGTGGGTTCGAGCCCCATGTCAGGCTCTGCACTGACAGTGGGGAGCCTGGTTGGGATTCTCTCTCTCTCCCTCTGGCTCCCTCTCTCTCCACCCCACCCCTTGCTTATGCTGTCTGTCTCTCTCAAAATAAGTTAAAAAACTTGGGGCGCCTGGGTGGCGCAGTCGGTTAAGCGTCCAACTTCAGCCAGGTCATGATCTCGCAGTCCGGGAGTTCGAGCCCCGCGTCCGGCTCTGGGCTGATGGCTCGGAGCCTGGAGCCTGTTTCGGATTCTGTGTCTCCCTCTCTCTCTGCCCCTCCCCCGTTCATGCTCTGTCTCTCTCTGTCCCAAAAATAAATAAACGTTGAAAAAAAAAATTTTTTTTTTAAAATTAAAAAAAAATAAGTTAAAAAACTTAAAAAATAAAACAAAACACACTATCAATAATTTACCAAATTGACCTTTATAGACAACTCTAAACACAAATAGAAGATTGCATACTGTTTTCAGATATACATGAATGAAATAGTCAGCCACCTAGGCTACATGCCAGGCCATAACCAAGCTTAAATGAATTTTACAATGTTGAAATTATACAAAGTTCTCTTGACTACAACAGAATTGAATTCAAAACCAATTCAGAAAAATATCTGGAAAAACTCAAATATTTGGGAAATAACTATAAACTTGGATGTAATCATAGGCCAAAAAAGAAAATGGAAGAGAACATTTTGAACTGAATGAAAATGGGAATATATTACAATTTATGGTATGCAGCCAAAGCAGTAATTAAGTACTGGGACATTTATGACTAAAATTTTTATATTAAGGTAATTAAATGATCCAGGGCACCTGGGTGGCTCAGTCAGTTGAGCGTCTGACTTCAGGTCAGGTCATGATCTCATGGTTGGTGGATTTAAGCCCTGCATCTGGCTCTGTGCTGACAACTCAGATCTTGCAGCCTGCTTCAGGTTCTGTCTGTCTGTCTCTCTCTGCCCCTCCCCTGTTCGCGCTGTGTCTCTCTCTCTCAAAAATAAATCAACATTAAAAAAATTTTTAAAAAGATAATTAAACGATCCAAGAGCAATGATCTAGGTTTCCACCTTAAAAAGCTATACAAAGAAAAACAAAGTAATCACACGGTAAGTAGAAGCAAGGAAGTGGAAAAGATGAGTAGAAAATTATTAAAAAGAAAATGGTAAAAATGATATAGAGAAAAACAAACCGGAAGTTTTTTCCTATCCAATACACTTCTAAAAAGCTAGTTAGAAGGATCAAGAAAAAAAAGAAATAAAGCATAAATGATCAATTTCAGGAATAAAAGAAGGATCATAATGATAGATCAGACAATAAAAGGGCAATGAGACATATTATGAAAGCTTTATTCCAACAAATCTGACAACTGAGGTGAAATGGAAAAATTTCTTGAATAATAACATCCACCAAAGCCTACTTACGAAGACATAACATCAGGGCACCTGGGTGGCTCAGTCGGTTAAGCGTCCAACTTTGGCTCAGGTCATGATCTCGCAGTCCGTGAGTTTGAGCCCTGAGTCAGGCTCTGTGCTGACAGCTCAGAACCTGAAACCTGCTTCGAATTTTGTGTCTCCCTCTCTCTCTGCTCCTCCCCAACTCATGCTCTGTCTCTCTCTCTCTCTCTCTCCTTCAAAAATAAATAAAAACATTAAGAAATTAAAAAAAAAAGAAATTATTGGAGTAGATTTTTTGACCCCAGGTGAGCCAATGATTTATTAGACATGAGACCAAAAGCAAAATAAAGAGAGTGCCAAATTGGACTTCATCAAAATTAAAAACTTTGTGTCTCTATGGACACCACCAAGAAAGCACAAAGACAACCCCACAACCGAAAGAAAACAATTTCAAATATATCCAATAAGGACTTGTGTACATGTATGAAGTATTCTTACAACTCAACAACTTTTTCAAACAAACCTAGTTAAAAATGGGTAGAGGATTTGAACAGGTATTTCTACAAAGATTCTTGAGTGGCTAATAAACACACAAAAAGGTGCTCGACATTATTAGTCATTATAGAAATGGTCTCAGCCTCAGCCTCCTGAACAGTGGAAATTGACAAGTTATAAAAGGAGAATAATTCATATTGTCCCCCCAGAAACATTAGCTTTTCCTATTTTAAGGGTATTAAACCCAAAGTAAGTAAAGAATCACAGGGGACTGGGTCCCTGAGCTATCCATTACATTCCAAAGACTTGTAAACTAAGGACGCTCTTACTCATCTTCCAGAGAGTATTTGTTTATATTATGGAAAACAGGTTTCTCTGGCTCTTCTGGGAGGAGTAGGTAGCAGCTGGGCAGTATGTGGCCCATACAGACACCCAGATTCATAATTTTACCCTTCCTCTCTTGTAGTGCAAAAACTCTCTTTCTGTGCATGCCAGCCTCCTCATCTGCTATGAGTTGTAATAGTTTCATTCTGATCTGGAAACCTCACCTTGGCTTTTAGGACAATATAAATGATTACAAAAGTGAAATAATCACCAAGAAAAAATTTTCAAATAATTTTATGAGTCAAGCATTATTCTGATACCAAAACAAAAAGATATTGTAAGAAAACTACAGGGGCACCGGGTGGCTCAGTCGGTTAAGCGTCCAACTCTTGGTTTGTGCTCAGGTCATGATCTCATGGTTCATGAGTTCAATCCCTGTGTCGAACTCCATGCTGAGAACATGGATCCTGCTTTGGATTCTCTCTCTCCCTCTCTTTGCCCTTCTCCCTCTCCCTCTCTCTCTCTCTCTCTCTGTCTTTCAAAAATAAACATTTAAAAGAAAATAAAAGTACAGATCCATATCCCACATGATATGAACCCGAGATTCATATCACATTGGTTCCCACATAAACATGAACCCAAGATCCTTTAAAAAATGTTAGCAAATCAAATCCAACAATACATGAAAAGGATAACACACCACACATAAATGGTGTTTATAATAGCAATGCAAGGTCACTTTAACATTCAAAAAGTCAATGTACTTGAACATACTAGCTGAATAAAGGATAAAACACACATGATCATCTCAGGTGAGCATTTGACAAAAATATATTTGACAAAATTCAAAATGTTTTATGATAAAAAATTCACAGAAAACTAGAACTGGAAAGGAGCCTCTTCAATCTGATAAAGAACATCCAGGAAAATCCCCGAGCTAACGTCATGAAGTTGCAAGTCTGAATATTTCCTCCTAGGGGTGGACAAGTATAGAGGTCTCCTGGCTCCCACCACTTCTGTTAAATATCATCCTGGAGATCCTACTCAGTGCAATGGTCAAGAAAAAGAAATAAAAGTTATGCAGATTGGTAAGGAGGAAAGAAAATTGCTTTTTCTGCAGAAGATATGTCCTCTACATAGAAATTCTAATGAATTTGTCATCATCATAATAATAGTAATAAGGAGCTATTAAATTAAGTGCATTTAGCAAGATCACAGAATACGAAGCCAACATACAATGATCAATGAAGAGATAAACCTGACAAGAAATGTAAGACATGCGTATTAAAAACCACAAAACACGGCTGACAGAAATGATGGAAAACACGTAAACCAAACAGCGTATCACATTCATGAATTGGAAGACTAAATACTGTTAACGTGTCAATTCTCTACATACTGATCTTTAGATTGAACTCATTCCCAACCAAGATACTAGTTCTTTTTGTAAAGATTGATAAGCCATTCTACAATTTATATAAACATGTAAAGAACTGAGAATAGCCAACAAGTGTGACTGAGAACAAAATTAAAGATACGCACAATAGATCTCAAGACTTCCCAAACCTGATTTTGTGGTCTTGGCATAAAAATGATCACATAGATCAATGCAATATAATAGAGAGGCCCAAATGACAATCACATGTCAAATGATTTTCAGTAAAGGTGCCAACACAATTCAATGGAAAATGAAAGTTTTTTTTTTTCAACTAATGCATATTCCTAGAGAGAAAAAATGACTCTCCACCTTTGCCTCATGTCCTACACAAAAACTAAACCGAATGCATCCAGGACCTAATGTAAAAGCCAACGTCTATGGTACTTCTAGAAGAAATATAGGATTAAGTCTTTTGGCTTTGAGATAGGAAAAGATTTCTTAGATAGGATATCAGAAGTAGGAATCCTAAGTAAAAAGGACTTCACCCACATCTTTTTTTTTTTCTCTTTGAAAGACACCTTTAAGAAAATGAAACGGCAATCTTCATCTTGGGAGAAAATATTTGTAATACAAATCAATAAGAAGACAAACACCCCTAATAAACTCTTGACAAAAAATTGAATAGGCACTTCACGAAATTAGATAGAATATGACCAGTCAGCACATGCAAAAATGTTCCACATCGTTAGTCATCAGAGAAAATTGACTTAAAGCCACAGTGAGACACCACTATATGCTTACTGGTTAATATAAAAAGAGTGACAGAATACTAAGTGGTCATGAGAACGAGAAACCTCGTACCTCGCTGCTGGGAATGCAAAATTGCATAACCACTTGGGAAAGGTCGTTGGCAGTTGATTACAATGGCCGACATACACTGACCTTATAATTCAGCCATTCCATTATTAGGTAGTTACCTAAAGGGAATGAAGACTTGTAGAAACACCAAGACTTATACCCAGTTATTTGTAGAAATTTTATTCGTAATAGCCAAAATTGGAAAGAAAGCTGTACCCACCGCTGGCACACCAACAAACTAATGTATCCACACGATGGGTCCTACACAGCAATAAGAAGGAACGAGTTATGGAAATACACAATATAATAAGCAAATATACAAAATTACGTGAGCAAAAGGAGCCAGGCACAAAGGACCCCATAATATACGATTCTATTCATAGGAAACTCTAAGAAAAGCAAGCCTAGTCTATACTTAGAGAAAGTGTATTAGTGGTTGTCTGGGTCCAGGAAAAGATAGAGGGAATGGACTGTAAAGAAACACAGGGATTTTTAAGGGGTCACGAAAATGCTCTATATTTTGATGGTAGTGTTGGTGGCCTGGGTTTATCCCTTTATCAACACTTGCCTAACCGTACTCTCAATATGCACTGTACTGCATGCAAATTACACTGCAATAAAACTTGATGACAGTTGAGGCAAATAGTTCAGTTGTGACAACAGTTATATTAATATATATCTCTATATAAACTGTGTATATGTTGTATATGCTCCACATATAACATGATTCATATACATAACGAGTTATATATAACTAACTCAGTTATAATGATCATCTTCCCTTAGAAACATGACCCATTAACTGAATAAGCCAAGTTCTAAAGTATATTTAATCAAAATGATGTACCCATCTGAATTAAATGTCAAAAGCCACTCATCCATCCCCGTTTCGTTATTTGGATACTCAAAAAGAGTCTTGATATCATATTATCGAATGATCAGTTTTTTAATCAGACACATTATTAATTTAGAATCAGAAATAAAATAGGACTTTTATTAGTAACAATATATTAAATAATCTCATCTTTTTTTGGCCACTTACATTGCTGGCTGCTTTTACTCTTTCTAGATCCCTCCCTGAACTGCCTATTTCTTTCTCTATCCCAGTGCCAGGCAGTCTTTTACTCCATCCCAGATAGACATCATCAAATATCTTCCAGTATGTTATAATAATAAAGAATCCCTTAGAAACAAAGCCAGGAATTAATATCCTTAGATACCGTATTTGTTACCTGCAATCGATTGCACTAGGTCAGGATGTTCTCGAGATAAGTGCAAATTAATTTTTTCAGAGCTTCACAATTTAAAACTCTGATGTAATCAAATAGGATCTCATGGAGACATAGTTCTATTCAAGTTCATTTTCTTAAAACAAAATAGTTCCATAAATACCAAAAACAGCTATGCAGTGCTCACATTTCAGTATCTCACAGAAAAACAAGGTACCCTGCTTTATTATTGAAAATGTGCCGATTGTACAAGATGAAAAGAAAAAAATGAGAAAAGTAAAATGGTTTTCGATGGGCCAATTTAACCCCAAAGTGCTTCAGGATACAATCTATTTCAATTACTTTGGGCAATGAATAAAGGCACACGGGGAGCTGTCTCAGGGCCAATTCACTGGAACGAATTTCCCAGTGGGACTCCTTCACTTTCTTTTTTCAGCTTCTCCACTAAATGAGTGAGGCTTACTATTTCTGTATAAGTAATGATCATTTCTTTTTGTTTTGTAACTCGTTCAGCTGAAGTTCACATATTCCCAGTAACAAGTACTCCCTAAAACCTCTGCGAGTTTTTAGAATAGTATTTGACTGCCCAGTTCTTTTAATTCAGAGTAAGAGACTAAGATCGTATGTGACAGTCCTGATGAATCAGTGACATGGGCTTTATGAAATCTACCAATGTAACTATTCAATACGTACAGTTTATTTTTTTCAGTTTTGATGTGAATAAGAATCAGGTCATTGGGTAGTGATATTAAATCACATCTAATTTAATCAAGGGTTGGGTTGCCTTTGAAGATATATCAAATTTTATTTTACATTCACTAATTACTGAAGAGGGGAGTAAAAAAATGCAAAATGTATGTAAGCCCTCTCTTTTTCTGCCGGGCAAGAGAAGGTGAGGGTATGTTTGGAAGCAACATACGACCACCTAGGGGAACCCTAGAATTGCAAAACTAAAAATCAGAACTGTGAACTTTATCTCCAGGGTGTGGTACTGTGGAAACATGAGAAATTATTTTTCCTTTGTGCTGGCCCAATGAGACGACAAAGAAAAGGGTGCATCTTCCCACAGCCATAGTTCTATATTGATAGGCGGGGATTAGATTTCATACGAGACGCCACCATTAATCTCAAAGTTCTGATCTCTTAAAATAAACACCGACTTAACTTCTGACCATAATTCCTCATGTAACATATTGATGTTAAACATGACATTTTCTTTGAGAGAAAAGTATGGCTTAGTGTCTGAGCATACCACCTCACCAAAGGTAGATAATCAATTTTTCACTGAATCAGTTCTGCATTATATGATGAGGGAATAAATTGTTCAAACAAAGCAAAGCTCTATAGAGAGCAAAGAAATATGTCACGCAGACAGTTTAAATTAATAATTCAGCACCATATGGAGAAAGGGCAATCAATGGAGAATTAATATTAATACTTGTGACAGTTGCAAAGTGATTTTGCTTAGTGCTTTAAACCATACAGAAATCACTGTCTTTAATCCATCCATTTATTCAACAAACACTATACAGTACTTCTGATATTCCAGATACCACGTTGGTTGCTGTGGAAAGCAAAATGGTGATAGGGTAAGCAGCCCAGACCTGCCCCCCATCAGGTTTCCTTGCGGACATTCCCAGGGATCTCCGTTCTTGGTCTATCCCAGCTGCACAGACCTGCCCCTACGGTATTTTCACCACCATCAGAGCCCATATCCCAAGGAACTCCCCTCTTTTCTCACGAACGTGGGTATGGAATGGAATCTCACACAAGACATTTGCACATGCTAGGTTTTTGGAAAATTTGGCAAGATTAAGGAGTGTTATCTCACAGGGAGGCCAACAACTTTAACATGAGACAAATCTGTTGATCGACACTTCTTGGCAATCACCTCACTGTCTCTTACTTCCAAGTCCTCTTTCTCTCTATTGTCTCTCATCAACAGGTCCTTCCAAACCAACTCCAGAATTCCCATTTGTGTCTTGTGTACTGCCCATTCATTATTTCTTCTCAAGCCAACGCGGGACCTCAGAGTGTGTCCTTTTTCAGAACTTGTGGCTTCTCTGAGTATTTCTAAACAAGGATGGTTAGCTCCCTAACAACCCTGTTGACAGGTGTGATTTTTCCTCAATCACTAAAAAAAAGTGAAAGAGATTTGGTTCCTGCTATAAAGAAGTACCCATTTAATTATTACTAAAATCCTCAACTCTAAACACATTAATACAAGAGGACTTTTGTTTTCTTTTCCCTCTGACAGAAAAAAAAAATATTGTGCCAATCTGGTCTTCCTGGGCACTTGAGCTGTGAAGTTCTTTTGATAAAGGAGAGTGATTGAAATCATGTTTCTGCCATGCATTTTCATCTATTTCAAAATTGTGACATCGATTCGTGTTAGTGAAATTCATAGGAATCCCACAAACTTTTAAAGGAATTTGTATCTGCTTAGAGCAAAGAGATAGAGGTAGTTCCAATGAAAAGACTCTGGATGACCTCCAAAGCGCTTTTAGCCAATGTCCACAAATTCTTTGACCCTCCTCCCCTCTAGGAGAGGAACCGAATTCCCCTCTACTTGCATGTGGAGATGAACTAGCAGCTCACCTCTAACCAACAGAACAAAGCAGACAGGGCTGAGTCTGATTTCAGAGACTAGACATGAAGAGCACTGAGGTTTCCTCCTTATTGTCTCAGAGTGCCCCCTCTGGGGGAAGTTAGCCCCCATTTCACAAGTACATCCAAGTACAGGCCACGAGAACCTATTAACATGCTTGCTGGATGGTATCATTGCTGAAGAAGAAGCATTATGTGCCTTCCCTTGTCCACTTCTTTTTTTTTTTTATTTTTTTTTAACGTTTATTTATTTTTGAGACAGAGAGAGACAGAGCATGAACAGGGGAGGGGCAGAGAGAGAGGGAGACACAGAATCGGAAACAGGCTCCAGGCTCTGAGCTGTCAGCACAGAGCCCGACGCAGGGCTCGAACTCACAGACCGTGAGATCATGACCCGAGCCGAAGTCGGACGCCCAACCGACCGAGCCACCCAGGCGCCCCCCTTGTCCACTTCTTGAATAGGAGTACTTGTCGTCATTATTCTGGTCCTGCCTCACGGCTCTCGTGGGTTTATGGAAGACCCTTCAGTCCATATCGTCCATAGAAACCTCACCCACAAGTGGACTTGTTTATATGATGAGATCCCAGAATCTGAGCCTGAGTCTACAACATGATGACACTCTTGGAGGGGTAAGAATATTTTGCATGTAGGAGGAATGTAAATAGTTGTTACTGGAGTGTGTGCTGGGGTAAATGAAAAGGAGCCCCGAATTCTTTGTCTTTTCTTCCACCAAGAAACGAGATCTAAGTTTCCTTTGACACTGACCAGTTGACAGCTGTACATTTCCTTATGGACTTGGCCCAGTTTTACTTGTGACTGCAATTAGACAATAAATTGAGATATTATGTAAACCAGTGCTACTCAAAGTGTGGTCACAATGGTGCTGGGCTGCTGTCTGATCTTCACTGGCTGGAAATAGGCGACGTAAGTACAGAAATTGAGAGTGTCTAGAATCCTTCACAATAATTTGATGTTGCCACAACAACCAAACATATAAACAGGGTCAGCTGGTACGATTCGACGTTTACATTTTGTGAGAAAGTACATTCCGATGGCTTACAAATAGTGACAGGAATTCACTGAAAGTAGTTCCCAAGAAGGGCACCTGGGTGGCTCGGTCGGTTAAGCATACAACTCTTGACTTCAGATCAGGTCGTGATCTCGCGGTTCATGGGTCTGAGCCCCGCGCCGGGGTCCGTGCTGACAGCTCAGAGCCTGGAGCCTGCTTCAGATTCTGTGTCTCCCTCTCTCTTTGCCCCTCCCCTCATCTCTCTCAAAAATTATCTTTGAGCTGTCAGCACAGAACCCGACAGGGGCTCAAACCCACAAGCCATGAGATCAGGACCTGAGCCGAATCTGGACGCTTAACTGACTAAGCCACCCAGGTGCCTCTCAAAAAAGTTTAAAGTGGTTACCAAGATTAAGGAGTCTGTGCCAGAAATTGAATCAAGGTACTGCATTTTTCACCAAGAAAATCTTGGAATAAAAAAATGTGAGCTAAACAAACCATGTGATTATTGGCATGGTGAAGACTGTGAATTATATAAAGGGTAACACGTTAAATTTGAAAAATAGCCCCTTTAGTAAGTCACAATATAGAAGCTGAGTACACATACTGTCATTGCTTGCTGATATACAGTGCCTCCTGTGGAAACACTTTCTGTTGGGAATGTTTAAGCTACAAAATAAATTCTTTGTGATTTATAAAAGTTTAAAAAATCAGTTTGATTCTAGCTGTGGTTGATGATGGGGTTGTGTGTCTGATATAAATATATTTTTAATAATGCTGACACTTCCATGTGAAGAGAACAAGGTAACATATTTTTCATTGGAAGAGAAGAGCGGAATGAAAGGCAAAAACAATCACTGTAAGCGTGGAAGGATGGAATTTCTAGAGAGTTACCCTCTTTCCCACAATTTAGCAACATTGGTTAATGGCGTAAGTGATGACTTCAATATTGTACATCTGTGAAAAGCTAGTACCAAACACCATAATAATCTTATGGAACATTTTGCATTTTATTTTCCTTCAAAAGAAGACTCACGGAGAAGAAATTCATGGATCCTGCATCTATTTCTTCCACCAACATTTCCTTCACAGGGAACATGGTTGGCACCAACCACTGCTGACAGATTGAAGACCGGTTTCTGAAAACGCAGGGCCGCCGACATCATTTTAAATAAAAGTTGAAAATAAATATCCTGAGTTCACCGAAATTGCTTCAAAATCACTTTTTATATTCCCATTGTGTTTTTTTTTAATATATGAAATTTATTGACAAATTGGTTTCCATACAACACCCAGTGCTCATCCCAAAAGGTGCCCTCCTCAATACCCATCTCCCACCCTCCCCTCCCTCCCACCCCCCATCAACCCTCAGTTTGTTCTCAGTTTTTAAGAGTCTCTTATGCTTTGGCTCTCTCCCACTCTAACCTCTTTTTTTTTTCCTTCCCCTCCCCCATGGGTTCCTGTTAAGTTTCTCAGGATCCACATAAGAGTGAAACCATATGGTATCTGTCTTTCTCTGTATGGCTTATTTCACTTAGCATCACACTCTCCAGTTCCATCCACGTTGCTACAAAGGGCCATATTTCATTCTTTCTCATTGCCCTGTAGTACTCCATTGTGTATATAAACCACAATTTCTTTATCCATTCATCAGTTGATGGACATTTAGGCTCTTTCCATAATTTGGCTATTGTTGAGAGTGCTGCTATGAACATTGGGGTACAAGTGCCCCTATGCATCAGTACTCCTGTATCCCTTGGGTAAATTCCTAGCAGTGCTATTGCTGGGTCATAGAGTAGGTCTATTTTTAATTTTCTGAGGAACCTCCACACTGCTTTCCAAGCGGCTGCACCAATTTGCATTCCCACCAACAGTGCAAGAGGGTTCCCGTTTCTCCACATCCTCTCCAGCATCTATAGTCTCCTGATTTGTTCATTTTGGCCACTCTGACTGGCGTGAGGTGATACCTGAGTGTGGTTTTGATTTGTATTTCCCTGATAAGGAGCGACGCTGAACATCTTTTCATGTGCCTGTTGGCCATCTGGATGTCTTCTTTAGAGAAGTGTCTATTCATGTTTTCTGCCCATTTCTTCACTGGGTTATTTGTTTTTCGGGTGTGGAGTTTGGTGAGCTCTTTATAGATTTTGGATACTAGCCCTTTGTCCGATATGTCATTTGCAAATATCTTTTCCCATTCCGTTGGTTGCCTTTTAGTTTTGTTGGTTGTTTCCTTTGCTGTGCAGAAGCTTTTTATCTTCATAAGGTCCCAGTAATTCACTTTTGCTTTTAATTCCCTTGCCTTTGGGGATGTGTCGAGTAAGAGATTGCTACGGCTGAGGTCAGAGAGGTCTTTTCCTGCTTTCTCCTCTAAGGTTCTGATGGTTTCCTGTCTCACATTTAGGTCCTTTATCCATTTTGAGTTTATTTTTGTAAATGGTGTGAGAAAGTGGTCTAGTTTCAACCTTCTGCATGTTGCTGTCCAGTTCTCCCAGCACCATTTGTTAAAGAGGCTGTCTTTTTTCCATTGGATGTTCTTTCCTGCTTTGTCAAAGATGAGTTGGCCATACGTTTGTGGGTCTAGTTCTGGGGTTTCTATTCTATTCCATTGGTCTGTGTGTCTGTTTTTGTGCCAATACCATGCTGTCTTGATGATGACAGCTTTGTAGTAGAGGCTAAAGTCTGGGATTGTGATGCCTCCTGCTTTGGTCTTCTTCTTCAAAATTCCTTTGGCTATTCGGGGCCTTTTGTGGTTCCATATGAATTTTAGGATTGATTGTTCTAGTTTCGAGAAGAATGCTGGTGCAATTTTGATTGGGATTGCATTGAATGTGTAGATAGCTTTGGGTAGTATTGACATTTTGACAATATTTATTTTTCCAATCCATGAGCAGGGAATGTCTTTCCATTTCTTTAAATCTTCTTCAATTACCTTCATAAGCTTTCTATAGTTTTCAGCATACAGATCCTTTACATCTTTGGTTAGATTTATTCCTAGGTATTTTATGCTTCTTGGTGCAATTGTGAATGGGATCAGTTTCTTTATTTGTCTTTCTGTTGCTTCATTGTTAGTGTATAAGAATGCAACTGATTTCTGTACATTGATTTTGTATCCTGCAACTTTGCTGAATTCATGTATCAGTTCTAGCAGACTTTTGGTGGAGTCTATCGGATTTTCCATGTATAATATCATGTCATCTGCAAAAAGCGAAAGCTTGACTTCATCTTTGCCAATTTGGATGCCTTTGATTTCCTTTTGTTGTCTGATTGCTGATGCTAGCACTTCCAGCACTATGTTAAACAACAACGGTGAGAGTGGGCATCCCTGTCGTGTTCCTGATCTCAGGGAAAAAGCTCTCAGTTTTTCCCCGTTGAGGATGATGTTAGCTGTGGGCTTTTCATAAATGGCTTTTATGATCTTTAAGTATGTTCCTTCTATCCCGACTTTCTCAAGGGCTTTTATTAAGAAAGGGTGCTGGATTTTGTCAAAGGCCTTTTCTGCATCGATTGACAGGATCATATGGTTCTTCTCTTTTTTTTTGTTAATGTGATGTATCACGTTGATTGATTTGCGAATGTTGAACCAGCCCTGCATCCCAGGAATGAATCCCACTTGATCATGGTGAATAATGCTTTTTATATGCTGTTGAATTCGATTTGCTAGTATCTTATTGAGAATTTTGGCATCCATATTCATCAGGGATATTGGCCTGTAGTTCTCTTTTTTTACTGGGTCTCTGTCTGGTTTAGGAATCAAAGTAATACTGGCTTCATAGAATGAGTCTGGAAGTTTTCCTTCCCTTTCTATTTCTTGGAATAGCTTGAGAAGGATAGGTATTATCTCTGCTTTAAACGTCTGGTAGAACTCCCCTGGGAAGCCATCTGGTCCTGGACTCTTATTTGTTGGGAGATTTTTGATAACCGATTCAATTTCTTCGCTGGTTATGGGTCTGTTCAAGCTTTCTATTTCCTCCTGATTGAGTTTTGGAAGAGTGTGGGTGTTCAGGAATTTGTCCATTTCTTCCAGGTTGTCCAGTTTGTTGGCATATAATTTTTCATAGTATTCCCTGATAATTGTTTGTATCTCTGAGGGATTGGTTGTAATAATTCCATTTTCATTCATGATTTTATCTGTTTGGGTCATCTCCCTTTTCTTTTTGAGAAGCCTGGCTAGAGGTTTGTCAATTTTGTTTATTTTTTCAAAAAACCAACTCTTGGTTTCGTTGATCTGCTCTACAGTTTTTTTAGATTCTATATTGTTTATTTCTGCTCTGATCTTTATTATTTCTCTTCTTCTGCTGGGTTTAGGCTGCCTTTGCTGTTCTGCTTCTATTTCCTTTAGGTGTGCTGTTAGATTTTGTATTTGGGATTTTTCTTGTTTCTTGAGATAGGCCTGGATTGCAATGTATTTTCCTCTCAGGACTGCCTTCGCTGCGTCCCAAAGCGTTTGGATTGTTGTATTTTCATTTTCGTTTGTTTCCATATATTTTTTGATTTCTTCTCTAATTGCCTGGTTGACCCACTCATTCGTTAGTAGGGTGTTCTTTAACCTCCATGCTTTTGGAGGTTTTCCAGACTTTTTCCTGTGGTTGATTTCAAGCTTCATAGCATTGTGGTCTGAAAGTATGCATGGTATAATTTCAATTCTTGTAAACTTATGAAGGGCTGTTTTGTGACCCAGTATATGATCTATCTTGGAGAATGTTCCATGTGCACTCGAGAAGAAAGTATATTCTGTTGCTTTGGGATGCAGAGTTCTAAATATATCTGTCAAGTCCATCTGATCCAGTGTCTCATTCAGGGCCCTTGTTTCTTTATTGACCGTGTGTCTAGATGATCTATCCATTTCTGTAAGTGGGGTGTTAAAGTCCCCAGCAATTACCACATTCTTATCAATAAGGTTGCTTCTGTTTATGAGTAATTGTTTTATATATTTGGGGGCTCCGGTATTCGGCGCATAGACATTTATAATTGTTAGCTCTTCCTGATGGATAGACCCTGTAACTATTATATAATGTCCTTCTTCATCTCTTGTTACAGCCTTTAATTTAAAGTCTAGTTTGTCTGATATAAGTATGGCTACTCCAGCTTTCTTCTGGCTTCCAGTAGCATGATAAATAGTTCTCCATCCCCTCACTCTGAATCTAAAGGTGTCCTCAGGTCTAAAATGAGTCTCTTGTAGACAGCAAATAGATGGGTCTTGTTTTTTTATCCATTCTGATACCCTATGTCTTTTGGTTGGCGCATTTAATCCATTTACATTCAGTGTTATTATAGAAAGATACGGGTTTAGAGTCATTGTGATGTCTGTATGTTTTATGCTTGTAGTGATGTCTCTGGTACTTTGTCTCACAGGGTCCCCCTTAGGATCTCTTGTAGGGCTGGTTTAGTGGTGACAAATTCCTTCAGTTTTTGTTTGTTTGGGAAGACCTTTATCTCTCCTTCTATTCTAAATGACAGACTTGCTGGATAAAGGATTCTCGGCTGCATATTTTTGCTGTCTAGCACCCTGAAAATCTCGTGCCAATTCTTTCTGGCCTGCCAAGTTTCAAAAGAGAGATCAGTCACGAGTCTTATAGGTCTCCCTTTATATGTGAGGGCACGTTTACCCCTTGCTGCTTTCAGAATTTTCTCTTTATCCTTGTATTTTGCCAGTTTCACTATGATATGTCGTGCAGAAGATCGATTCAAGTTACGTCTGAAGGGAGTTCTCTGTGCCTCTTGGATTTCAATGCCTTTTTCCTTCCCCAGTTCAGGGAAGTTCTCAGCTATTATTTCTTCAAGTACCCCTTCAGCACCTTTCCCTCTCTCTTCCTCCTCTGGGATACCAATTATGTGTATATTATTTCTTTTTAGTGTATCACTTAGTTCTCTAATTTTCCCCTCATACTCCTGGATTTTTTTATCTCTCTTTTTCTCAGCTTCCTCTTTTTCCATAACTTTATCTTCTAGTTCACCTATTCTCTCCTCTGCCTCTTCCATCCGAGCCGTGGTGGTTTGCATTTTGTTTTGCATTTCCTTTAAAGCGTTTTTCAGCTCCTCGTGACTGTTCCTTAGTCCCTTGATCTCTGTAGCAAGAGATTCTCTGCTGTCCTGTATGCTGTTTTCCAGCCCAGCGATTAATTTTATGACTATTATTCTAAATTCACTTTCTGTTATATTATTTAAATCCTTTTTGATCAGCTCATTAGCTGTTGTTATTTCCTGGAGATTCTTCTGAGGGGAATTCTTCCGCTTGGTCATTTTGGATAGTCCCTGGTGTGGTGAGGACCTGCAGGGCACTTCCCCTGTGCTGTGGTGTATAACTGGAGTTGGTGGGCGGGGCCGCAGTCAGTCCTGATGTCTGCCCCCAGCCCACCGCTAGGGCCACAGTCAGACTGGTGTGTGCCTTCTCTTCCCCTCTCCTAGGGGCGGGATTCACTGTGGGGTGGCATGGCCCGTCTGGGCTACTTGCACACTGCCAGGCTTGTGATGCTGGGGATCTGGCGTATTAGCTGGGGTGGGAAGGCAAGGTGCACGGCGACAGGGGGGGCAGGCTTAGCTCGCTTCTCCTTAGGTGATCCACTTCAGGAGGGGCCCCTGTGGCAGCCGGAGGGAGTCAGATCCGCTGCCGGAGGTTTGGCTCCGCAGAAGCACAGAGTTGGGTGTTTGCGCGGAGCGAACAATTTCCCTGGCCGGAACCGGTTCCCTTTGGGATTTTGGCTGGGGGATGGGCAGGGGAGATGGCGCTGGCGAGCGCCTTTGTTCCCCGCCAAACTGAGCTCTGTCGTCCGGGGGCTCCGCAGCTCACCCTCCCTTTGTCCTCCAGCCTTCCCGCTTTCCGAGCAGAGCTGTTAACTTATGACCTCCCAGACGCTAAGTCGCGCTTGCTGTCGGAACACAGTCCGTCAGGCCCCTCCGCTTTTGCAAGCCGGACTCGGGGGCTCTGCTTGGCCGGCGAGCCGCCCCTCCGCCCCTCCGCCCCGGCTCCCTCCCGCCAGTCCGTGGAGCGCGCACCGCCTGGCCGCCCTTCCTACCCTCTTCCGTGGGCCTCTCGTCTGCACTTGGGTCCGGTGACTCCGTTCTGCTAATCCTCTGGCCGTTTTCTGGGTTATTTAGGCAGGTGTAGGTGGAATCTAAGTGATCAGCAGGACGCGCGGTGAGCCCAGCGTCCTCCTACGCCGCCATCTTCCCAGAATCCTCTCTCCCATTGTGTTTTAACACAGAATAGAGAAACTTCTGTAGATACACATTATCTTCTGTGAATAGCATCAATGTCAACCCAAACTGTACGAAAACAGCAACCAAACACTTTTATCACACTGAAACTTTAAACATTGGTATATACAGTGCTCGCTCAAATGCTGCATGTAGGTCCTTAATGTCCATTATTATCTCCTTCACAGTTTGTGTTCAGCTATAATTACAGGATGACAGAGTTATGAACATAACGATGTTCATAATAATAATACATAATGTGTATATTAATTGTCTATGTGCACACTTTCGGTGGACATCTTGGGCAGATTTTGTAATTCTTTTCATTTTTCCCTGAGGTATATTTGCTTAGCCTTATATGTACTGAGCTGCAATGTCGTATCTGTTGCATCTAATAATGAAAAATTAGGGTTTATGTTTTATACAAAAGTACATTTTATCTCACCGTTTCTAATGATTCAATTTTACTGTATTTAACAAAAGATTCAGTCTGAGATTCACTGAAAGGGAATAAAGGGCATTTATATAGATCTTTTGAGAAGCAGCCATATAATCTATTGAAATGTATGTACAAAGAGAGTTTTTAATCCCCTTGAAACTAAGTTCAGGGCTTTGGAAAGACTAGAAAAAAGGAAAAAGTGAGTTGTTAAAACTAAAACAAAATAAAAAAATTTTTAAAAAGGTGTAAAATTAAGTGTGGGCAAGCAAGTCAAATAATAAAAATTAAAATATGAAGTAAAGAATTCTGCCTCCAGAGTGACTCACCATGTTTCCCTTTGACTTTACAAAATGTGAACCTAAAAATTATAGACTAGGAATAGATTTTACCAGAGTACAGACAAAATTTAAAACAACTCAAACACAATAAAATGTCTTCGTTCCTCCATAGTTTGACTGAGTCATGTGTACTTGTGCACTTTAGGTGAAAATTTGTTTTTAAGATATAAGCAGGAAAGGAAAAAAAAAGTAGGTAAATTGGACAATAATCAAAATTAAAAATTTCTGTGCATTAGAAGACACTCAACAAAGTGAAGAGGCAAGCCCCGGAATGGGGGAAAATATTTGTAAATCACGTATCTGATAAGGGGTTAATATTCAGAATATACAAAGAAAACTCCTACAACTCAACAACAAAGTAACGGACAAAACCCAGTTTTTAAAAGGACAAAATATTATGACAGACATTTCCGCCAAGATCACATACAGATTGTCAATAAACACATGAAAAGATGCTGAACATCAGTAGTTACTAAGAAATGCAAATCAAAGTAATGAGCTATCACTGCACTTCCATCAGCAGGGCCATTGCAAAAAACAAGATAGAAAGTTAGCGTTGGAGAGCATGTCGAAAAACTGGAATTCTGTGCATTGCTTATGGAAATATAAGAACGGAGACTGTGGGAAATTTGGTGGTTCCTCAAGAAGTCGAACACAGAATTCCCATATGCCCCAGCAAATCCACGTGTAGGTATCAAGCCCAAATCACTGAAAGCAAGATTCAGACACACACTTGCACCCCTTCTGCAGCATCATCCATGGCAGTTCAAGGCAGAAACAACACAAATGTCCATCAACAGATGAACGGGTAAACAAAAGTTGGGATTTACGTACCATGGAATTCTGTTCTGCTTTGACAAGAATAAAATTCTGATAGATGCTACAACATGGATGAACTTGGAAAATATGCTAACTAAGGGGGTACTGGGGAGTTATTTTCCACCTGGGATAATGGAAAGTTCTGGAAATGGCTCGGGGTAATGGATGCACAACATTGCAAATGAACTTAATGCCACTGCTATACATGGAACAAGGCTTAAAATGGTAAAATTTATGTTGTGTTTATTTTTCTACAAGGAAAAAACAAACAAAAAACCCATGTACACAATGTTCATGATCTCTTATTTTCAAGAACACTTTTAAATAATGGGCCAACTGCTGATCGCAATTAAATCCGATAAAAGGGCTTTTTCATTTTGAATGCTGCTATTGAAAACCATGTCCGGAAGTCAAAGAAATGAGTAAGAATTCAGAGGAAATTCTGTTTATAAACAAAAGAATGTAGTTTTAGCTGGAAAGTCCCTCGGGCTAGAAACCAAAACATGTTACAGAAAAGTGATATGTCACAAATTAGGTTAATAAATAAATATCACTATGTTTTCATATCTTTTTGATGGGTCTAATCCACTTTGCTGCCCAACGTAATATAATATAACATCACCTAACATAACATGATCAAAACTTCTGACTTGCTTTTACTGAATTATTTCTCCCTGTTTTCTTACAAAATGTCATTTTACTTATTAACTATCCTTAAACAGAATTTTTTTGTGGGGGGGAAGATACTCTTTTTTAGAAAAATTTTTTTGGAATGTTTATTTATTCCTGAGAGGGAGAGAGACAGAGGGCAAGTCAGGGAGGGGCAGAGAGAGAGGGAGGCACAGAATCTGAGGCAGGCTGGGAGAAGATGTTCTTATAAAAGACACTGGCCATGCTGTCTGCTAGCACTCCTCCCTTCCTTATTAAGAGAGCTCTAATTTTGTTTAAAATCGCAATCTGACCTTCCGACATCCCCCGTCCCCAGCCCTGTTTGCAAAAAGAGATGCTGGTGTGACACAAGCCAAGCAGTGAGCTAGGTAGAGAGGATTTCTGAGAAAAGCACAGTTTTTCTGGTACAAGACTATTCCTCCCTCCTTGTGATATATTTAATGTTCCTCCTAAACGAATGAATGAATTTTCCACCAGCGGGAGGGGTGGAAAGAGGGGGACAGAGAATCCCAAGCAGGCTTCACGATAACAGCGGTGAGCCAGATGTGGGGCTCAAACTCAGGAACCATGAGCCCGTGACCTGCGCTGAAGTTTGACACTCAACCGACAGAGCCACCCGGGCGTCCCCACTCTTATTTTATTAATTCCCATGATCACGTATCTGTAACATGGAACTGAACCGAATCCTAAAACAAGACAGATATTTTCAATTTCACTGGGAAATTCTAGCAGAACTGGGGCAGCTTTTGGAAAGTTCACCTGTAGATCAAGAAAAGGAATTGTAAAATAAAGCCTCTGATGAAAGTCCAAAAAGAAAAGAAAGAAAGAAAAAAAAGACTGTTGAGACTTTCAAAAGAAGCCAGAGAAGACGCGATGATATTGTGAAGTTCTCATGAAGAAGTTGCAGCTGGTTAGAGCACAATCAGCAAATAAATAAGGGCGAACAAACGAAGCTACGGATGGGTGAGTCAAGGAGACACCGCGTCCTGAGTCGGAAAGGATGTCCGTCAGCGTGGCGAACAACGCACGTGCCACGGAGGGGCTGCCCCCCGGGCCACGTGCTGGCCCTGCGATCCCTCTGACTTCTGAGCACTCCAGATCTGGTGAGAAGCCTTCCTTCTTGGCTTTCATCCACTCTCCTTATCTGGGACACATCACCCAAATACTCCCCAGTGAAAAGAAAAATTCATGCCTGATGAGCGATTTCCGAAAAAAACAGTGGAGAAAAAAAAAATCAGTAGTGAGATAAACACTGGGATTCCATGTGAAAATAATGCCCAGCACCTTCCTCTGGCTGTGGGGCCATGGAGGCCCACTTACAGAAATGGGGAGTATGTACTAAAAGACACTTGTCCTACTTTTTCATAGAATACACGCCACACACACACACACACACACACACACACACACACACCTCGACTTCTCCCATCTAGGGTGAGCCCACATGGGAACAGAGAACTCCCTCTGTGTAACCCACAGACTCTCCTATATGAAAGCAACCTCCAGGAAATCCAAATATTTCTCACAAGGCAATGCTTTGCCCTGTCATCGATTACCAAGCATTAGTGTTGCTCCATTGACCTGAGGAATTGTCAAAGAATTCACTATCATTCCTCACTAGCATCGGGAATGTTCTCCTGACCATCAGAAAGGCGTGCTGCCCATCACAATTCCATAGCCATGCCAAACACCCCCCAGGACACCAATTTCGTCATGTTCAGGATGGTTAGGAAGGAATGTCTAGTGTTCTATCCCAAAACACATGAAGTTTGGTTGATGCAGGGAAAACCGTATGGAGACCACACTCATTCATCTCTCCGTGTCCACTGCTCAAGCACTTTCAACATCCATTTGCCAATGAGTTCGCTAGGCAGGCATTTAAGAAAAAGGGATTTCTGCCAAGCCAAGAGCACTCTGGGTAGGGTAACCGTGCCATGAGTTGACCTCAGTTTCCTAAAGAACGCTCTCTGCTGAGAAGTTTCTGAGAATCAGACAGCAGCCCACAAGGTGTCCCCAAGGGGCAGGGACTATACAGCATGCGAACTGCTTGTTTAGAGGGGAAAGCTGGACATGTTGGGCCTACCCGATATCTTACAGTCTCAGAATTTCTCTCTCCTAATAAAAAAGTTGAAAGAGCACGAGAGAAAGATGGAGAATATTCCACAAACAAGCCAACCATTTTAAGACAAATTTGCCAAGGGGTATGAAAATTGCTCTCCTCGTTCAGAAACGGCCTTTGGAGACAGAACTTACTTCCGGCTCCACAGAGAGCTCTAACCTGGGTGTCTCCCTCTCTCCCTTAAGCGCCTGCATCCATCCTTTTTCGCATCAAGATACTTCTCTGTCCCCGAGCACACCCAGATCACTTATACCTTGAAGGCGTCTTCCCTGGATGTTACTGACTACGCAAGCCTCGCCGACTTCTGCCCTACATCTCATAATCACAATGCTTGAACCGTGAGGCTCTTGTCCTGGCCTTTGATTCCTCACCAGCCAATAAGAGCGAATCCCCTGCAATCTGGTTTCCACCTCAACTGTTAAAATGGCATTTTCAAACGTCGCCAAAAGGAACAGCTGGTCCCAAGCCCCTACGTTGTTCCCTCTTCTCCCTCAAATTCCTTACCACCACACGGTCCTCTCCTGCTGTTCTGGACTCTGCTGACTTTCACAGTCCCCTGTAGCTCCACTTCCGTCACCAATTCCCTCATCGTGGACATTCCCAAAGTTGAATGGTCACCCATCTCCTCTTTGTACAGTTTTCCTTCCATACTTGCAAAGGCTGTGGTGACATGACACCATCCCTCTATACTAAAGGCTCCCACACATCTTCCTGGAACACCCTGTACGCTTCTCTGAGCCCCAAACGTTTCTAGCTCCTAAGAATCTCTGTAATGGTACTTCAATGTGTCACTAATGAAGGTTGTCAACTTCCCTCACTCAACCTCCTCCCGCACCCCTCACATAGATGTTCTTTTACCTTTCGTTATTATTTTTTAAATGTTTATTTATTTTTGAGAGACAGAGAGAGAGAGAGAGAGCCCAAGCAGGGCAGGGGCAGAGAGAGAGGGAGACACAGAATCCGAAGTAGGCTCCAGGCTCTGAGCTGTGATCACAGAGCCCGACGCGGGATTCAAACTCACAAACCATGAGGTCATGACCTGATCCTAAGTCTGATGCTTAATGGACTGAGCCAGCCGGGTGCCCCAACTTGTCTGTTATTTAAATTCACATGTTCCCAATTATGCAGCTTAGATTCTTGCAAGTATCACTGACTTCATTTTGCTTTAAGTCTAATGGATTAATCCAGTAGGTTTTATGAATTATGCTTCCACTGTATCTACTGGAGAATCTTTCCAGCCCCACTGTCTCTTTCACACACACACACACACACACACAGGCCTCTCTCATCTCACACCTAAGGCACTCTCTCGACATTACAACACAGTGACCGCATTACGTGACTGTCCTTCTTGAAGAAAAGGTCCAGCCATGGTTACCTCCCTGCTCATAAACTTACCAGCCTGTGTATAGACGGCAATCCACACGTAGTGATTTCCTGCTGTTCATGACCCAGAACTGTAAGTTTCAAATACATTCTATATTTCCTGTTCCCCGAACTTCATGGAGACACTCCTTTTTCAGCCCGTTTGTTCATCCTGCCTCTATTTCTGTCCAAACTCCGCCTATTAGAGCTTATTCACCTTCCCACACCCATTGCAGAGAACGTCAGCCCCTTGAAGCTTTTCTTGATTTTTCCAACCCAGTCACCTTGCCTTCTGTGAGCTCATTGTGCCTCTTCTATTTCTCTCTCTTGGACATGCTATTATTTTTCAAATTTGTCATCTGTGTTTAGCCCTCCTCCATCTGTGAAGAAATTTCCATAAATGATGTCATGTTTATGTAGGGGATACAGTATGGGCTTGAAGTCAGGTAGACCTCCCTATTGGGATCTTCTCTACTGCTGAGGGGCCGTATGAATGAACAGAGAACAGAAAAGCCCCCGCAAAGGGGATCGCCACAGGCCCCAGGAATCTTTATGCAATGGTTTCCACCACACCCCAAAGACCGCGTCTCACTCTCCGTACCTCACTGCAGGATCCACCACAGAGGAAATCTTGCAATAGAAATCCACACATAGCTGAAATTTAAAATTGACCTAGGATGTTCGTAAATGGATACCTTCAATGACGCTCTGTAAACATCCCTTCACAATCAGATGGGTCTGGGAACTTGGGAGCTTCCACCAGACTGTTTTTGTGTGACCCCTACAATAGATGGAAATACATCTGCAGTCAGGAGTCACTACGCTGAGACCATACATCCACCCGTGACCCTCTCCTGCTTCCCTCTCCCACCCACTCCTGGCTTCACACCCAGCCTCCTTTGGCCATGAATTATTTGGGTTTTCGATCTTCGATCCAAGACTCCATTCAAGATGAAAAAAATCCAGAGGAATACCAAACAATAATTAAATGAAACCTGTCATGAATTAAAAGAAAGCAAAGAAAAAGAGCCAAGATCCTGACTTCAAATAAGTTTTCTATTTCTTAGAAGAAAACAGCGGAGAACTCAAAAGTATCGGTGTGCCAGCTTCATGGCCCCTCTGCATAAAGATTTTCTCTCTTCCTCCTTTGAGTCCTGATATTGCTTCCTGAGTGTCTCTAATGAGAAACATGATTCAACTTCTGAGCTTCGGTTTCCTTATCTATAAAATGTTTTCATAACTTTACCAACATCACTGGGTTTTCAAGACTCAAGGAGATATCTGAGCAAAACGCTTAGCATAATGCCTGGCACAGAGTAGGGGTTTTGTATTAGTTAAAAGTATGCTTTTCTTTCTTTCCCATAAAACCACAAATTCCTTGAGCCAACAGCATCCGGGACAGTTTGGCCCACCGTCCAAACTGCTCCTTGCACATGCTAAATAGATGCCAAGTGAGCAGTGTCTTACAAATTGACTAGTACATGGTGATGGGGAGGAACAACGTATCAGAATGACCTAGGGAGTTTTTCAAAATACGTAGGCCATTTGCCAACCCCAGACAGGTTGATTCAGGCAGACTGGGTTAAGATTTGTAGAACCTCTGTTATTCAAATATTCCTCAGGTGATCATTTCAACTACCACCATTTGGGAACTCCGAATGTAAACCAATTGGTCTGATTCTCAAGCAGAATCATCTTCGATTCAAACCCACCGATCTCTACTTTTGTCCCCATTCCAGTCCCTTTTCCCGCGGGTCTTCACAGCTTCACATTGCTCCCTTCAATATATATATAAAAAAATAACCTATGCCTAGACCAGGGACTGGCTTCCTGAGGGCACATCCATGAGGCACGCTTCTGTAAAAATATGTGCATATTCCATTAATTCGTATTGAATATCAGAGCTACAAATTGTTTTGTAAAACTTACTGGTGATGCAATGTAACCTAATCATTTGTTAAGTGTGCTAACTAGGAGATGGAATTTGAACATGCCAACTTTAAACAAATATTAATATAGTGGATTACCTACTAAGCACAAAATGTAAAACTCACAACTCTAAAGAATAGAAAAACAGCTGATACAGGAAATAGCCTCTAGTTGTAGGGCTGAGACAGAGTAACCAAAGAAAGGACCAATACGGAACAGCCTCCTACACCCTCCCAGGCCTAGAACCTAGACATCTTTGGAAAGGGTGTGGGATGGCCAATGGATGGTAGGGATATTTGGGGGCGGGAGGGGGGTGTTGCTGGTGAATTTCCCTAGAAACCTGTCCTCTGGGGTCCAGGGTATCTTGCACTGAATGGTTCTCCTGTGCTCTGACCTCAAGTTGCCCGCTAACAGTAAGTATATACCAGAACCAGGAATGAGGTCCCCTTCCTCCTCCAGTGTCCTTCTATAGCACCTGCTACTTGATGAAGCGAGAAAATGAAAGGTGAACGGGGAACAGAGAGGCATAGGTTGTTACTGACACAGTGGGTGACTAAAATCCAGAAATATACTTGTCTGAGATTAAAGGCAGAGTTAGTAACAGCATTGACAAAAATTCACTCCTGTGTCCAAAATTCTTTATCTTCTATCCTTCGGGTAGCTGTGGTAATGGTGGGGCTGGGTCTGAAGGCGGGAAGTGCTGGATAACATTGCCAAGTGCCCCCATTTCCACCAAGCTCTCTCAACCTCAATGCCACCTGACATAGGGAGCATTCTTTTCTAACTCTGCTTTGTTGTATACACGACGAAACTGAAGCTCCAAGAAGCGAAGTCACTTTAATGACAGTCACGGAGGAAATAAATGAGTCAGGATTTGATCTCTGATCTAACCCCAAAGTTCATCATCTTCTGATTATGCAGCATTAGAGAAGAAATCTCACTAGGCTGAGATGTGAAAGAATGTGAATTTACATTTTTCATTATGACAGCCCAATTTTGCGTGTTAACCACCCATTTCAAATGAGTCCATTAATGTTTCAGGCCCCTGAAAGAGAGAAACTACGTTGCTGTCGACCAAGGCAGAGCGAAAGGGTGTTATAAATACAGAAACGCATCAAACATAAAATCCGGTGAGTTGTATGAAGGAACAGATTTGTAAGTGAAGTACCTTATTTGATCATCAACCAGATTGTCTAATTTGCTTTTGCGCCTTTTCAGGGTATTATATTAGAGCTCTGAGTAACCAATTGATTTCAAAGACTAATTCAGTTCAGTTGGGGACTCATCCAACTTAGTATGAATTTACCACATTTACACCTTTTAAATACTTTGAAACAAAAGAATCTGCTTTAAAAATATGCGTCTGGCATGTAATAACTCTGGTAGGATTACAGGATCACTGTTGTGATTTACTGAAACAGAAATTCCTTTCAATATTCGTAAAAGAAAGCATACGTATTACTGTCTAAAAGTCGCCGCTGAGTTTCTCTCTCTAATTATCTTCCATGATTTAAAAATAATAATTAGTGTACGTGTTACCCTCTGATCTCTTGACAAAATGAGTTATCACAGGCTCGATACAGACCAGGATGTTGAAAGAAACTGAAAGGCAGAATGTTTTGATAGTCAGAGGCAAGGTGCTGAGCAGTCCTTTGGGATGTGGGGATCATGTAGCAACCATAGTTTCCATCATTGAACCTGGGTGTGTGCACTGACAGTGCATCAAAGGCATCATCTGTATGCTGCTGGTCCTTCCTGAATCCAGGACGACTAAAGCATCATTACTTCAATAAGATCATGGAGGATTCCAATGACCTTAGCAGGGTACACACGGGCAAAGGATCACGTATCCTACGTCTGCTCAGATTTTTTTGTTTTTTACTTCTATGAAGGAATTTGGCCTATGAAAATAAGAGTATCTTAAAAGAGAGCGAGAGTCCTAATTTTCTCCAAAGTTCTGAGTGTTCATGTAAAAGAAGGCACGCGTTGAGGATGATCTGAACTCTCCATGAAGCCTTCGATGACCGGACCAGCCCTCATTGATTTCTCTCTCCCTGAACTCGCAAATGCAACTATAGCAATGTAGCCAGTTTATGCCTGTAAACTAGGCTAGTTTCTGTTGTTTGCCATCATTTCCTGTGCCTCAGTATCACATTCGTAATCAGGACATAAAAGATAAAAATACTTTTTTTAAAAATCTCAAACCCATAGAGGGCACTCAATAAATATCACTGGTGTTTGATTTGCTTCTTTCAGAGAATGGGAAAATACATGTATTCGCAGACTGCAATCATAAGTCATCAGATCCATAAATTTATTCATTCATTCATTCATTCATTCATTCATTCTCTAACTCTTCCTAGATTTCTGACCCTTGCCCCAATGGGATCATCTGCTGACAGATTATGGTGTGATGAAGAGATTTAACAAGTTAATGAAAGCCAGAGTACCTGGGGAGAGGAGGCACGGGCGTTTCCAAAAATGCAATCAGGAAAGGACTCTAAGGGACAAGACCTTTGAACTAAATGTCAAGGAAGAAAAGGAGTCAATCATGTAAAGAGCTGAAGACAGAAAATTCTAGGCAGAAGGAACAGTGAAAAGGTCAGAAGGTAGAAGGGCTAGCATAAAAAAATTTTTTTAGCTTAAATAGGAATGCATAACTTGAAAATACCAAGGGAACCCTGGTGAATATAGAGTAGGTAAATAATCGTGTTATGAGACATATGATCAATATTTCACTTTTTCTCATATAATGTAGGATTGAAGTGCCAGGACACATGTACAACTTTCAGTGAAATAATTTTTGAATTCAAATATCATCATCTTGTGTTCCATCTCTGTTTATAGTTCTTGATTATGTTAACAATAGAATTTGACCATTCCCAATTTCAAAGATACTGTCATATGTACCTAATTTTTGTTTGGACTATGTACAGGTTTAAGAAAAAAATGTATCTATTTTCAGTCAGACGAACGGATCATGTTAAGTGTGTCGATAATTGGCGAACAGTCCGCAAGCATCACTGAGGTCATGATATGAGCGAAGGATGTTATGAATTTACCCCAACCGTCTTTGATTTCAAATGAACAACCAAAAAGTAATAGGACAGTCCACCAGCCAAATCGTTCTCCATATTTTATAGTCCACTCCTTGTTGGCTATAACTCAAAAGACAGTTCCTAAAGATTTGTAAACAAATTAAACTGTGCTTATCATTATTTAAGTTGATTTTTTTGAAGCCTAATTGCCTCGCTAAAAAAAAATCAATTTTTCACTCTGCTCAAGTTAAATTAACTGTGCTCGACTGGTTACATTTTCAGAAAAGCAAAACAAACTTGAAAATCGTTGCTGTGGTAATGAGAATACCTCCTCCCGTGTTTTGTTAAGATTTCAACATTGTGCTAAAAGTATGGAGCATAGTAATTAGCTTCATTTCTCTAACAGTTATTGGCAATTTCCTGTACAATCCTGTTTCGATATCTGGTACTATAACAACGTCAATTTAGAGTATTACATTTTAAAAGTAGGAAAAGGATTATCAAATTTGGACATCAGGCCAGAAGGGACAGGTGTACAGTAAGTAAGAAGTATAATATATTTGTACTCTTTAAACAAATTTTTTTTAACGTTTATTTATTTTGGGGACAGAGAGAGACAGAGAATGAACGGGGGAGGGGCAGAGAGAGAGGGAGACACAGAATCGGAAACAGGCTCCAGGCTCTGAGCCATCAGTACAGAGCCCGACGCGGGGCTCGAACTCACGGACCGCGAGATCGTGACGTCAGCCGAAGTCGGACGCTCAACCGACTGAGCCACCCAGGCACCCCTATATTTGTACTCTTTTTGCAAATTGCCTTAAGGGATAACTAAGTCCTTCTAAATCTATGTTACTTTTATTAAATACAGTAATACCTTATTTCATAATAATGTACATAGAGCTGCCACATTCAGCGCTTTCTTTCATCCACACAAGAATCCTGAAAGGCAACTCTTAGTCTTTCCATTTCACAGAAGCTAATATAAATTAGCAAGACATGTACTCAGGTCCTTCACTCCATGTTCCTCCAAGAACTTGCCAGCATTCTTCAGCTAGATTTTTTATTGACAGTGTTCTTCAAAAGTGCAAATATGATAGAATAGTTCATTTTGAAAATCGAGATTATCTCATGCTTCCTTGTTACTGGTAAAGGAACCGAATGAAAAGTCAAGATATTCATAGAATTTCATTCAATTGTTTAAAAAATGCTTTTTGAGATTGGTGCTGGGAGACCAAATTAAAAGATATAATTCCTTCTTTCAATAATACAGGTGCAGTAAAATCAACCATATAACTAACGACAGTACAGAGGCAAATGCTTTGATAGATATATATCAGGTTACTACAGCACCATGAACCAAGGGTGTCCAATCCTGATAAGTTCTTCCTTGAGACCTTGACAATGAGCCACAATCCTGAATGACTGTTAGTAGCTATGCAGATACAGACAAGGGAAAATAATTCCTGAGATAGCATGCCAGAGTAACAAAATCAAAAAGGCATGTAATTGCAGGATTTGTTCTAGAACTTACAAGTATTTGGATGCTCGGGAGATCAGATTCTAGAGGAGATTTGGCAGAAGAAGGTCTATAGAGACTATTGAGGTCAAGTAATTAGGCCTACCTAACCAACAGGTCCAGTTTGCAATTCAATCTTCTGCCTCTCCCTAATGTGTTTGTTTATGATTAAATAAAATATGGCTTAGGTATTGGAGATTGAATTTTATGTCGTAAAATTCAAATAACCAGCTTAAAACAATAACGGTGAAATACTTCCTGCATTTTCATTTTGCAGAGTTAACTGTTAGCAGGTGTATATCCTTCCAAACATTGTTATACATATGTGTGTGTGAGTGAGATTTTCCACATCTATCTGTCTATGTATCTATGTATCTATCTATCTATCTATCTATTATCTATTATCTATCTACCTATCATTGGCCTAAGTGGGATCGTGCTTATTTTTAGTTCTAGAACTTTTCTTTTTACTTTATTCAGTGTGGCCATTTTTCTCACCCTTTCTCCTTATTTCTCTTCAAAGGATACCAGTAGTAGATTAAATGACTATCTCATGGTAATTTACCCAATCTCTGAAGATGAATATTGGATTGTGTCCACCTTTTCCATTATAAAAATGATTTTGATCGAGAGCCACATACATTGGTGTATATATAAACATGTAAGTTTTATACAGGGTAAACCCCTATCTTCAGCGGTACTGAATCAACTTTGACTGAAATATTATCTAATTGTCCTATAATTATTTAGGTGAACTTGTTGGCTTTTTAGAATACAAATAAATCTATTCCCACCAGTTCTGATCCAAAGGATTAAATATTTCATAGCAGATAGAATCAAATAGATGGGATTCATATAGCGCTTTTGTGCTTAGAGATGTTTTTACACATTACGAATGGTATGTATTTAGATCCAAATAAAAATACTCGGACAGAAACAGGTAAAATCTCCTATCTTTTTCTTTTCTTTTCTTTTTCTCTTTTGACAGCGAAGTAAACCAAGCCAAAAGTCTGAATATTAATGTATGGTAGTATCTCCATCATACAACTTCCAATACAAATACAAACACAAATACAAACGATGGGCTGCTCTCATCTCTTCTGCTCTCTTATATTTACCGCTGAAGAACGGCCGTGAATGATTGTTTAAAAGGTACCCTGTCCATAGAGACTCAGAACTCTGGAGTATAATAAAACGAAAAAAAAGAATAAAGCTAGCGTTAAGGATCAACTTTCAGAAGGTAAAAAGTTGACCTGCAAGCAGTGGTTTACAAGACCTCACCCACAAAACTGTTTTCTTTTTAAATAAAATATGATTATTTCCATTTAAGTTATCCATTCGTACATGAGGGGATCGGATAACAGACTTTATAATGCATACGTTTAATTAAAGCAACTTTGATTTCAATCAGCGGTCAAGTATCCACGAAGCAGCACAAGGTGCCTGTTGCCATGTTGTTACGCTCAGGAGGAGGAGGAACGGGAGGTGAGGTCAAGGGTGAGAGATGCCCGTCAGTGAACGGTGTGCATTTTCCCTGTGAATAAAGCCCAGAGCTGCCAGTGACATTAGAGTTCAGGACAAGTGAGCAACAGAGGTGTAAAGTGGTCTCAGTGGATCTGAGTGGATCTGACCGTGGTGTCCCTGGATCCATCTGACTCTCAGCCTAGAAACCAAAAAACTTACAAGATCCAAAGATTTACTTCCAACAGAGAGTTCTGGCTCTAACAGTTGGAGGACAGGGAGGGAAGGAAAGAGAGAACTGAAGGGAGAAAGAAGTGTTGAAACCCTAGAATAATAGTTCAAAGGAAATTCCCCGAGGATCAAAGGCATCTGGGGTGTGGACTCAAACTCTACTCCGAGAGTAAAGACGGAACTCTAGACCAGGAATCATCCGCAGGTCAGGAGAAGGCTCTCAGGGTGGTTTTTAGAGCCCACAACAAGCGAAAGGAATTGAGGTGTGTGCCCAAGGGAAGCAAGCTGACGACCAAACTCAACTGAGGCCAAGAGACGAGGGACAAAGACAAAGATGAAAAGAAGGCTAACAGGACAGGAGTGATACATGCACCCTTATCATCACCGCAGCGTTACTTAGAGTCACTAAGACACGTAAGCAGCCCGAGTCCACTGACTGATGAATGGACACAAGATGTGGCGTACGTGCCATGGGATATTACCAAGACATCAAAGAAGTGCGAGATCTTGCCATTTGCAACAACACGGATGGATCTAGCGGGTACAACGCCAAGTGAAATAAGTCAGAGGAAGACAAATACCGTTTGATTTCACTCGTACATGCAACTGAAACAACACATGAGCAAACTAAACAAAATAGAAACAGACTCATCAATACAGGGAACAAAGCGGGGGTTGCCAGAGAGGTGCTGGGAAGAATGGGCAAAATAGGTGAAGGGGATTGAGAGGTACAAATTTCCAGTTAATAAATAAATAAGACATCGGGGTATAAAGCACAGCATAGAAAATCTAGTCAATAATAGTGTTATACCTTTGCACGCTGACTGGATTTACCAGGGGCATCACGTTATGATGTGCAATTACCGTGTTTCACATTACGGGGACATACACCTGAAACTGACAGGATAGTATGTGTCAATCTATACTTCAATAAAACTTTGCAAATTAAAAAAATAAAGTTTCAGCTCGTCTTTTTTTTTTTTTTTTAAAGAAGCAAATCCAGAAGCAGATTGGAGATCACGAGGTAGAATACAGAACCTTGGAAGAGTCTCTCTGATAACAAATCTAAATGTATTAAGTTGGGCTGTGTGTATCGTTAAGTAACGATAAGTATCGATAAGTAACTTATACTTATACATTACAAAGGAGGGAGCACGACTTGGATTAAGCCTGAAAAGTAGATCTTGCTTTTATTTTCCTGAGGGAAAATATGACGTCTTAGAAAAAACTGGGAAGGCCGCCTCTGACCCTAGGAAGACTGAAACTCAACACAGTTCAGGAATCAATCAACAGGGAGTGAAGATTAAAGGAAAGACCAAAAGATGTGTAGGTGTGGTATTTTTATGTGATCAGACCGCATTCCTGTGTGTATTCTGAGGAATGGATTATTTCTGTCACACTTCCTTTGCTTATTCTGTATTTTTTTCAATTCCAGAGAAGAATGAAACGCATAACTTTTGTAACAAAAATAGCTACAAATATGTTTTAAAATAAACACTGAAATTTAATGTGCATACAATGAAAATGTAACCATTTTATGTAAACATTTTAACAAGTTTTGATGAATTTATTATACATTCTTGTGGCCACCAGTCCGGTCCCCATTCAGAACTTTTTCCATCACCCCCAAAAACTCACTCTGCCTCTTTCCAGACAATAACCCTCACATTTAACCCCAAGCAACCGCCAATTTGCATTCCATCACTAGTGACTGTAATCAACAAAAGGAGTCATAAAATCAACTGTACATATCCTTTTGTCTTGATTTTTTTGTTAGTGGTGGTGGTGGTGATTTTGCTGAGTGAGACAGTTGTGAGACTCATTTCGGTTGTTGTATCATTCTTATTTTTGACTAGTATTCCCCTGTGAGAATAAACCATAATGTATTTAACGCTTCACCTATTGATGACTGCCAGGAGTGTCCCCACTTTGACACCATTAAAAATAAAGTTGTTTAAGGAGTGCCTGGGTGGCTCAGTCGGTTGAGCGTCCGACTTTGGCTCAGGTCATGATCTCACAGCTCGCGGATTCGAGCCCCGCGTCGGGCTCTGTGCCGACAGCTCGGAGCCTGGAGCCTGCTTCGGATTCTGTGTCCCCTTCTCTCTCTGCCCCACCCTGCTTGTCCTCTGTCTCTGTCTTTCAAAAATGAAAAAACATTAAAAAAATTTAAAAAATAAAGTTGTCTAAGATACGCATGTACACATCTTTGTGTAAACATGTTTTAGTTTTTCCTGTGAAAATACCAAGGATTGGAATCTCTAGGTAACACTGTATTTGTATGTGTGACTTTATTTAAAAAAAAACTGAGAAAATGTCAACGGAATCACATTCCCTCCAGCAGTGTTCTGGCCGCTACACATACCTGACAAAATTTAGGGTTGTCCGTGTTACTAATGTTAGCCGTTCTGTCAGGTGGGTCGTGCTGTCTCATTATCACAATTTTATTTCTCTAATGATTAATGATATTGAACATCTTTTCATGTATATTCAGGTCCTTGGTGTACATTCTTTTGCTGAATGTCTACTAACATTCTGTGTACATTAAAAAAAAATGGTTGTTTGCCCCATTATTAAGTTGCAAGAGTTTTAAAAACAGTGAGGCTACAAGCCCTCTTTCAGATAAACGTCTTGTGAATATTTTCTCCTACCCTGTGGTTTTTGACTTTTCATTTTCTTTTTTTTTTTTTAATTTTTTTTTTCAACGTTTATTTTTATTTTTGGGACAGAGAGAGACAGAGCATGAACGGGGGAGGGGCAGAGAGAGAGGGAGACACAGAATCGGAAACAGGCTCCAGGCTCTGAGCCATCAGCCCAGAGCCCGACGCGGGGCTCGAACTCGCAGACCGCGAGATCGTGACCTGAGCCGAAGTCGGACGCTCAACCGACTGAGCCACCCAGGTGCCCCTCAAATGTTTCTTTTTTTTTTAATTTTTTTTTCAACGTTTATTTATTTTTGGGACAGAGAGAGACAGAGCATGAACGGGGGAGGGGCAGAGAGAGAGGGAGACACAGAATCGGAAACAGGCCCCAGGCTCCGAGCCATCAGCCCAGAGCCCGACGCAGGGCTCGAACCCACGGACCGCGAGATCGTGACCTGGCTGAAGTCGGACGCTTAACCGACTGTGCCACCCAGGCGCCCCTACAAACTTGTCTTTTTGAAAGCCACAAACTGGTATCTCGTTATGGTTTTGATTTGTATTTCTTTTTTTTTTTTTTTTAATTTTTTTTTCAACGTTTATTTATTTTTGGGACAGAGAGAGACAGAGCATGAACGGGGGAGGGGCAGAGAGAGAGGGAGTCACAGAGTCGGAAACAGGCTCCAGGCTCCGAGCCATCAGCCCAGAGCCCGACGCGGGGCTCGAACTCACGGACCGCGAGATCGTGACCTGGCTGAAGTCGGACGCTCAACCGACTGCGTCACCCAGGCGCCCCTTAAATTGCTATTTTTAAGTGCTTATTCTTTTTTTTTTTTTAATTTTTTTTTCAACATTTTAATTTATTTTTGGGACAGAGAGAGACAGAGCATGAACGGGGGAAGGGCAGGGAGAGAGGGAGACACAGAATCGGAAACAGGCTCCAGGCTCCGAGCCGTCAGCCCAGAGCCCGACGCGGGGCTCGAACTCACGGACCGCGAGATCGTGACCTGGCTGAAGTCGGACGCTCAACCGACTGCGTCACCCAGGCGCCCCGACTTTTCATTTTCTTAACGCTGCCTTTAGAAGAGCAGAAGGTTTTGATCTGGAGGATGTTCAATGAATTCATGCTTCTTATGTATACTCAGTGTTTTCAAAATCTTCCACAAAATAAATAAATACATAAAAGACTTTGTTCAATATGCTAACGAACCAAACAATGACAGAGCGGAGTAGTTTTCTTAAACGGACTCCAATGATTGGAGCCTTTGTTTGGATAGGACAGCTATATATTCTAATTTGTCCACCATAGTCCAAGTTTCTTATTTCAGTGTCATTGTTAAGACTTGCTCTTTTCCTCTTAAAGGTATCCTGGTTTGGATGGTAAAATATAGGTCACCCTACTATCTTCCCTGGCTTTTCGGTCCCTCATATGTCATGTGATGTAGCCCCTTGGAAAAACAGAATATTGTCTAAAGATCTGAACATGGCGGCTTTTGGAGAGCAGATACTGCTAACTTTTGGAATATACAGCAGAACATGTCCAGGATGTCGTATATATGGTCTTAAAGGGTTTCCCAAAAAAGGGTATGTTGGAATATTTTGGGATACTTGTCAGTGATGGACTTTCTTTGGGCCGCCCTGAGGTCAAGCCAGCTATGTTTACAATTTTGAGGATAAGAAGGAGGATCTGAAAAGACTTTGCACGTAGACTGAATAATGAATACTCATGCCCTGGTCCAGAGAAACTGAACGTTACTTAGATGGGAAAAGGGACTCTGCAGGTGTGACTAAGGGAAGGCTCTTGAGATGTGCATGCTATGGAGGCTTACTTATATTGATAATAAATGTAATCACAAGTGGCCTCATAAGGGGAGGGCAGAAAGAGCTCTGACTACAGAGGATGAAGGAGGAAACAGGAGAAAGGTTGGAATAATGGAAGGCAAGTCACAAACCGGGGAACACAGGTAGGCTCTGGAAGCTGGAAAAAGCAAGGAAAGGGCTCTTTCCCTGGAGCCTCCAGAAGGAACCAATCCTGCAACAACCTAACTTGAGCCCATTGGCGCCAAGTTTGGACTTCCGGCCTTCAAAACGTTAGGAGAACTAATTTGTGGTGTTCTAAGCCACTCAATTTATGGAACTTAGTTATGGCAGCCACAGGAAACGGACGTGCCAATACACATTTCTTATCTACATTGCATATTTTAAACATATATCACCCAATTCTTACAGAAACTCTCGGAAGTAAATGGGACTTCCTTTCATAATGAGGTAGATGTTCAGAAATAAAATTGCACACTTCATAAGCCTCAGAGCTTATTATTCGCCTTACCTTGGGCCCCAAGATGAAGAAAGGTGCAAAAATCACATAAACCAGGAGGGCTAAAAATATGCCGGTGGTCCAAACCAAGATGTAATGTTTGAGCTGAAATGGAGATGTGGTTCTAGAACAGAATGCCTGCTTGAGAAGGAACAAACTCCGAGTGGGAACCAGCAGGGAGCCATGTAATTAACAGCTCTGAAAGCAAGTGGACAGAAGGCCTTTATTTAATAATTAATAGAGATACTTTGAAACTTGATCAAAATAAAAAGCTTCCGCACAGCAAACCATCAGCAAAACTAAAAGCGAGCCTACAGAATGGGAGAAGATATTTGCAAATGACATATCGGATAAAGGGTTAGTATCCAAAATATAGGAAGAACTTATAAATCTCAACACCCAAGAAATGAACAATCCGATTAAAAAATGAGCAGAAGACATGAATAGACATTTTTCCAAAAAAGACATCCAGATGGCCAACAAACACATGAAAAGATACTCCACATCACTGATCATCAGGGAAATGAAAATCAAAACCATGAAGAAATACCACCTCACACCTGGCAGAATGTTGTTAAAATTAACAACCCAAGAAACAACAGGAGTAGACAAGGGTGCAGAGAAAGGGCAACTCTCGGGCACTGCTGGTGGGAATGCAAACGGGTCCAGCCACCCTGGGAAACAACATGGAGGTTCCTCAAAAAGTTAAAAATAGAACTACCCCACGACCCAGCAATTGCACTACTGGGTATTTACCCAAAGAATCCAAAACCAGTAATTCAAAGGATTATATGCACCCCAATGTTTACAGCAGCATTATTTACAATAGCCAAATTATGGAAACAGCCTAAATGTCCACCAACGGATGAATGGATAAAGATGATGTGGTATATATACACGCACAATGGAATATTCCTCAGCCATCCAAAAGAATGAAATCTTGCCATTTGCAAAGACATGGATGCGGCTAGACAGTATAATGCTAAGCGAAATAAGTCACAGAAAGACAAATAACCATATGATTTCACTAATACGTGGAATTGAAAAAACAAAACAAATGAGCAAAGGTAAAAAAAGAGAGAAAGAGGCAAACCAAGAAACAGACTCTTAACTGCAGAGATCACACTGATGGGCACCAGAGGGGAGGTGGGGGGGGGGGGCGGAGAACAGGCGATGGGCATTAAGGAGTGCACTCGCTGTGATGAGCACCACGTGATGCACAGAAGTGTTGAATCGCAACATTGTACACGTGAAACTAATATTACACTGGGTCAACCAACTGGAATTTAAACGAAAACTTAAGAGAACAATAGCGATAATTTGGTGGGAATATATAAGCATAAAACAGAAAGACTTGATTCCCTCACTCACATAATTCTACCCAAAGAATACAGTGGTCTGGTTGTGTAAGAGGATAATCGAATTTCACAGGTGTATCTTCTCCTTTCTCGACTACTTCCTTATCGAGTAGTAAATTATCAGCTTTTTCGAAATAACCAAAAAGTAAATATCTCATATACTATATGTGGAATATAAAACGAACACATTTCCATCAAAAACATTTTCCATAACCTTTGATACTCTGAGCTACACCTGAAAGTCTGTACACAATGGCAGTAGGGAGAAATTCCATGACGAACCTGTGACAGTCAGCTCCCCGACTTAGAGTCCTGGTCTGGGAATACCACAGGATAACTGTGACATCACAGTCTCAGGCAGATGAGAGGCGAAAATTGTTTGTTAAAATATCAGAAAACTTTTGGGGGCACCTGGGCGGCTTGGTCGGTTAGGCGTCCGACTTCAGCTCAGGTCATGATCTCAGTCCGTGAGTTCGAGCCCCGTGTTGGGCTCTGTGCTGACAGCTCAGAGCCTGGAGCCTGCGTCAGATTCTGTGTCTCCCTCTCTCTCTGCCCCTCCCCTCCTCGTGCTCTGTCTCTCTCTGACTCAAAAATAAATAAAAACATCAAAAAATTTTGTTTAAATAAATAAAAAATATATATCAGAAACTTTTGAGGTAACAAATGAAACCTGAAGATCTGTCTCATAATATTTTGAAAGTAATATACCATATGGAGTACCTATATTGAGTTCCAGTTATTGACAGGCCATTTCTAAGAGGCCTTACGACGTACTTGTGAGGAGCGTGGACTTTGGATTTCATGCGCACAACCCGCACCACTGTCTCTGGCGGCCCTGCCCGGTCTGCCTGAGCAAAGTGCTGAAACTCCAGGCGTGTCAGGGACAGCTGTAAAGTGGGGATAAGAATTGCTCGTCCCTCATGAGGTAATAAAGAATAAATGATTACGTGCGTGAAGTCCTTGAACCGGGACCCGGGACACAGGCACGTTAGGGAAGCGTTTTCTATTCTTAGGTTGAATTAAATAAATATCAAGCAGTATAGTTAACAATTCAACAAATTACAACTTTCCCGTTTTCTAAATTCTGGAATGTTAATCCTAGATGCAGTACAACTTCAACTTGAATGGAATTTAACTTTTCCCAAGACACCTTACCCGTTTCTTACCCACATTCCCTCCATGTGGTGCTGGCACGACTTCCGTGTCTGACGTTCCTTTAACACTTTTCATTATGGAAACTTGGTTAATGGGAAAGTACTTATAACCAGACATAAGCAACTATAATTCCCTGAGCTATGACATTGCCTCCACTCATGTGGTGGAGGTGAGAGTGTTTTGGTGTTTTCCTCCAAGGGCACAAAATGGAAAGAAAACTATTCTTCATCTAGAGATGACTCCCCCCTCTCCTTCGGTCTCCAACAACAATGTCTGCTTTTGAGTGATATTATCAGACGACATTAGTGTTCAGAGTAAAATGAGATAGGTTTTCTTCACACCTAAATACGTATTTCTACACATAGCAAGGCCACACAAAATGGTCGGTCTGAGAGTGCAATACGAGACTGGTAGAATTCAAACAAATATTCCTAGAAAGTTATAGGGAATGCTCATTTATTGAATGCCATTTTAAGACAGAGACTTTACTAAAACAGAAACACGAACTTCAGAAATGCAATTGTAACATAATGTAATGTTGAACTGTTGACGCCTGCAGTCAAATATTCCTTGTTCAGATCATAAGTCAGTGGGCTAATTTTCTCATGGAAATTACATCAAGTTAAAATCTATTTCCTTTTTTAAAGGTATTTACTTACTTAGTTACTTATAGACAGAGACAGTATAAGTGGGGAGGGGCAAAGAGAGGGAGAGGGAATCTCAAGCAGGCTCCTCACTGTCAGTGCAGAGCCAGACGTGGGGCTTGAACTCACCGAACCGTGAGATCATGACGGGGGCCCAAACCAAGAGCCAGATGATAAACCAAGTGCGCCACCCGGGAGCCCCACACCATCTATTTCTTGAGGGAAGTATAAAAAGCTAGATGAGACTGCAAATGTGTCAGATATACAAATACCCAATAAAGGAAGAGAAATGTCAAAGGTGAACACACACAGAAATGCAAGGAAAAGTGAAAAAGCAACCCTGGCCCTCTATTCCTCAATACCCTAACTTCTCTGATTCACCGATTTTAATGTAGGGGGAAAAAAAAACCAAGAAAGTCCACCTGACATTGTACTCCTGTTATATATGACATGCCTGTAACTCTGCAACTGTCCTTTCTTCACTGGCCTAACGACCTATTGGCTCTTAACAGTAGAAAGCATATTATTTGAATGTTAAAGCTTCGTCTCAAGAGCAAACAAGATGTGTTCTGGGAATACTAAGAGCATTTCCATAAACGTTATTGTTTAAATTCTGGGCAAAGGACACAGTGGTCAAAAAGAATCAATAAAATTGCATTACACAAGGACGTTTAAGTACACTCTAGGCAAAAACATCATTTTCTCTACCGTTTCTTAATATACAAAATAGTCTGTTCATATGAAAACAATTTGCTGGGGGAGTAGTTTTTTTTTTTAATAAATAAAAAGGAAAAGCATAACGCTTAAAGTTGTATTCACTGACCAACAGACAATATTAGTTTTACGTACACTCCTGATTGACACGATTATAACACCAAATGTTTTCCTATGTTGCTTCTATTCCTGAAAAAAGTACAGCATATACTATAAGCCAACGAAGGGATGAGAGTTGGGAGTCCCAGGCATCACCTAAACATAAAGTATCAAAAATACATCTTGTCAATTCGGTTTTCTACTCCAATCAGAAAAATGGAAGAACTGATATGGCAAATTGAACTCTTCCAGTCAAATTGCTAGAAAATTGTAGGCCTTTTGAAATTCATGAATGTCTGCCCTTTGAGCACACTGACAATCTAAAGGTGTAATGCCAGAAGAATTTTAAGTGTTTCTTTTTCATTATGTTAAACATCATAAAAAAGGGAAATATGGATAAATCAAGATGTATTTGGGTCATGCTAAATGCCTCCATTAAAATTTTCCTACACTATAATGCAACTGTATTTAAAGTCTAAATATTTGGGTGAACTTTTCAGAATGCAAAAGACTCTATAAACCTTATGTAAATGAAACTTTTTTCCTTTTCATTCCTTTGTCTTAAAAAAACTGCTTTGGCCACAAAATAAAAAATGGATAAATCAGACTACGACAAAATTAAAATTTTTTTTACATCAAAGGAAACCACATCAACAGAGGTAAAAGGCAAACCATGGGATGGGAGAAAATATCTGCAAATCATACATCCAATAATGGATCAACATCTGGAATATATAAGGAATTCCTAAAACTCAATCCTTCTAAAACCAATAGCCCACGTTAGAAATGAGCGAAGAACTTGAATAGGCATTTCTCCCAAAAGGATATACTAATGTCCAGGAGTCATATTAAAAGCTGCTCAACATCACTAATCATTAGGAAAATGCAAACCAAAACCACAGTGAGACACCATATCCATGAGGATCACTATCATCAAAAACAAGAAACAAAAAATAAGTGTTGTCAAGGATGAAGAGGAATTAGGATCCCTGTGGCCCTTGTGGCGGGAATGTAAAAAAGGCAGAAACTATGAGAAACGGTAGGGAGGTTCCACAAACAATTAAAAATCGAATCACCACGTGATCCAGTGACTCTACTGCTGGGTGGACATACACCCTAAAGAAGTGAAAGCAATTTATACACTCACATAGCTATTTGTACACTCATGTTGACAGCAGAGTTACAACAACCAAAAGGTGGAGGCAACCCATGTGTGTGTTCACCGACACATGACTGGAGAAGCAAAATGTAGGGCATACATACAAAGGAAGAGTACTTAGCCTTAAAAAAGAATAAAATTCTGACACACACTATAGCACAGATGAACCTTAAAGGTCTTACGCTACGTGAAATCAGCTTGTCACATAAGGATGAACACTGTAGGATTCCACTTACAGAGAGTAATCAGATTGGTAGAAACTGAAGGTAGGATGTCGGTTGCCAGGGGCTGACGGGAAGGAGAAAAGTGGAATTATCGTTTAATAGATTCATAATTTCAGTTTTGCGAGATGAAAATAGTTCTGGAGATGGATGGTGACGATTACCACACAACAAGGTGGATGAAATCAGCGCCACTGAATCGCACACTTACAAATGGTTAAAATAGTAAACTTCAAATGTCATGCGTATTTTACCACCAGTTTTTAAAAATGTTTGAAGCAATGCAAGCGTTCTGGTTTTTTTAAGAGTAAGGAAGATTTGGCTATTTGAATCAGTTTCCTTTTGGATCAACAGAAAGAGTTGAAAGAAAATAAATTGTGTGAAAAGGATCATTTATATCATTAACATGAACTAACTCTCCTTGCAGGGGGTTATATGCAGTCCTGCTGTCTTGATAGCAGGCAAATCCATGTGACTCGATTCGGCCAAAGAACCATGAGCAGAAGTGGTTCCTGCAATTCTATAGGAAGCCACCGTGTAGAACCCACTTCTTAAATTTGTACACCAGCATGGAAAACACGCATCAGGCAGAAGTATGGCTCACCTGCGGCTGGCGTGTACTCTCGGTGAGAAGTCAGATGCGGAAATTTGGGTTTATTTATTTTAAATTTTTATTTACTTTTGCGAGAGAGAGAGAGAAAGAGAGACAGAGAGACAGAGAGAGACAGAGCCCGAGCAGGGGAGGGGCAGAGAGAGGGAGACACAAAATCCAAAGCAGGCTCTAGGCTCTGAGCTGCCAGCACAAAGCCTGATGCGGGGCCCGAACTCACGAACCGTGGGATCATGACGGGAGCCTGTCACATGCTTAACCAACTGAACCACCCAGGCACACAGGAAATTAGGTTTTAAAAACTGTGTGTGTGTGTGTGTGTGTTCACTTCTAATTAAGATGGAGAAACAGAGGCTAGATTTACAGCCCTGTATTAAATAACGGAAAAGGAGTAAAACGAAATCTATAAAATAATGGCACTCGAGACACTGGGCATCAAGCAGGGGAGGGCTGCGTTCCCTGTGGGCACAATCAGATGAGGCAGCTCTGATGCCTGGAGACTGTCCCGTTGAGTGTTACTTGAGTACTGCCCAGCAGGTGTGTGTGAAGAAATAGAATAATGGCTGAAACTCACATCCAGCTGGGCATAGTGCCTGTTTCCAACAGGTAGAAGAGAAAATCGTAATTCAGAGAACATCAGTTACAATTATAAGAAAGGTCTCACTTCACAATAGAGAAAAGTGAACCCTTGAGTAAGCACTGGTTGTATCCTAACAGAGCAAATTTAAAACCAAAAGTCAGGAAAAGCAAACTCTTTACAACCTGACCACGTTCTAGAATGAAGCTCCAGAATACTTATATGAAGGGCACCTGCATGGCTCAGTTAAGCACCCGACTCTTAATTTTGGCTCAGGTCATGATCTCACGGTTTGGGAGATTGAACCCCATGCTCACAGTACAGGGTTTCTCTCTCTCCCTCTCTCTCTCTCTCTGCTCCTACCCAGCTTTCACTCTCTCCCTCTCAAAATAAATAAATAAACTTAAAAAAAATACTTACAGGAGTAGCACTCCACCACTTAATAAGGTAAAATTGATAACATTTGGCATTCAACACAAATTTACCTGCAAGACTAAGATGTGAGAAAATACAGCCCACAAAGATGAGAAAAAATGGTAGACGGCATACAATTAGTACACAATGACATTGAGACCATTATTGTGACTCTATTCTTCATGCTCGAGAAGCTAGAGGAAATATTAGATATGTTAATTAAACCCATGAAGGAATAAAAAGTCCTAAATTAAACTTCTAGGAATGAAAGCTGTAATGTCTGAGGTCAAAAACTAAGCTGAATGGTATTAAACATAGGTTAGACATTTTAAAAGAAAATATTAATGTACCTGAAGAAATAGCAGTAAAAACCACGCAGAATCGAAAGAGGCATTTAAGGAGATTTTTAAAAAATGAACAGAACCTTATAAACCTTTACACAATTTCAAGCAGACAGATATATTTACGATCAGAATCCCTTAAAGATTGGTAGTGTAGGATAAGAAGAGGAGACAAAAATATTTGAAGAAATAATAGCCACTTTTTTTTATAAATGTGTTGGAAATTTGTAAAGTCATAGATCCAAGAAAGTCAACAGACCCTAGCACAAGAGATACGATGAAAGCAACAGCAAGGCACATGATCATTATATTGCTTAAAGCCAGGGTTAAAGAGAAAATCTAAGGGGCGCCTGGAAGGCTCAGTTAATCATCTGATTCTTGATTTCACCTCAGGTCAGGCTGTGAGTTTGAGCCCCATGTCTGGCTTCACACTGAGTGTGGAGCCTACTGAAGTCTCTCTATTTCCCTATCTTTCTATCTCTTTCTATCTATCTCTATCTGTGCCCCCACATGGGCACTCTCACTCTCAAAAAAAAATATTTTTTTAAAAGAGAAAATCTGAAAAGCATCCAGGGAAAGAAGACACATTACATACAGAAAAGCAAAGAGAAGGTCAAAGACAGGTTTTTCACCCAAAACAACACAACCTTATAAATGCTGGTATAGTATTTATTTGAAAGCATTGAAGGAGAAAGAAGTCAACATATAATCCGTACCGTTTGGAATATCTTTCAAGAGAAAAGCCAAATAAAGTTTCAAACATACAGAAGCTGAGGGTATTCATCACCAGCAGACATTCATTTTTTGGGGCGTCGGTGGGAGGGGAACGTGGGTGATGGGCATTGAGGAGGGCACCTGTTGGGATGAGCACTGGGTGTTGTATGGAAACCAATGTGACAACAAATTTCATATTAAAAAAAAAAAAAAGAGGGGCGCCTGGGTGGCGCAGTCGGTTAAGCGTCCGACTTCAGCCAGGTCACGATCTCGCGGTCCGTGAGTTCGAGCCCCGCGTCAGGCTCTGGGCGGATGGCTCGGAGCCTGGAGCCTGTTTCTGATTCTGTGTCTCCCTCTCTCTCTGCCCCTCCCCCGTTCATGCTCTGTCTCTCTCTGTCCCAAAAATAAATAAAAACGTTGAAAAAAAATTAAAAAAAAAAAAAAAAGAGTGGAAAGCAGAGATTTGAATGGGTTCTTGTACACCCATATTCCCACCAGCATTATTCACAAGAGCTAGAAAGTGGAAGCAAATGAGGGCCCATCAACAAATCAATGGATAAACTCGGAGAAAAGAAAATGAGTGGAAAAACAAAAATATCCCACACGATGGAATAGTCAGCCTTAAAAAGAAAAGAACATCTTACTCATGCTGTAACAGATGATGAACCTTGAAGACATGACACTATGTGAAATAAACCACACACAGAAGGACTGATATTATAGGATCCCACTTAACGAGGTACCTAGAGTAGCCAGAGTCTCAGAGGCAGAAAGTGGAACGATGGTTGCAAGGGGCTGGGGGAAGGACACACGGGGTGTCTAGTTTAAGGAGTAGAGATTTTAGTTTGGGATGACGAAAACGTCTCTGGAGACGGACGGTGGCGAGGGTTGCACAATGTAAATATACTTAATGCCACTGAAAGGCACACTTAAAAACGATTAAAATGGTAAATTTGATGTTATTTTTATTTTGCCACAATAAAAAAATTTAAAAGAAAAAAATAAAAATGAATAAATTTTTAAAAATTATTTTATTTTAGAGAGAGAGAGAGAGAACACTAGTCACGGAGAGAGGAGCACAGGGAGAGAGAATCCCAAGCAAAGTCCATGCTCAGCATGGAGCCCCATGTGGGGCTTGATCCCACGATCCCGGGCCATCCGTGTGCCCCGACATTCATGTCTAATGAAGGATATCCTCAGGTTGTAGAAAAAAATAGTAAAAAACAAAATTTGAATTTACATGAAGGAATAAAGCACACCAGAACTGGGAACCACATCAGTAAATACAAAATATTTTCTTACTATTTAAATCTCTTTAAAATTTTAGTCATTTTTTTTTTATTTTTTTAAAAAAATTTTTTTTTTTCAACGTTTATTTATTTTTGGGACAGAGAGAGACAGAGCATGAACGGGGGAGGGGCAGAGAGAGAGGGAGACACAGAACCGGAAACAGGCTCCAGGCTCTGAGCCATCAGCCCAGAGCCCGACGCGGGGCTCGAACTCACGGACCGCGAGATCGTGACCTGGCTGAAGTCGGACGCTTAACCGACTGCGCCACCCAGGCGCCCCAAAAAAATTTTAGTCATTTTTAAAGCAAAAATAATAAAGTATTATGGAGTTTAAAATACATGTAAAATTAAAACTTATGACAATAGCACAAAGGCCAGATGAAAAATTAAAGTGCAGTATTATAAGGCTTGCATACTATATGTAAAATAGTATGATATCACACGAAGACAGACTGATAAATTAAAGATATATTCTATAAAACTTCAAGCAACCACTAAAATACACAACAAAGAGTTGTACTCAACATAAATAAGAGGAAAAATAGAATAAGATAAACAACAAATAGCAAGATTGCTCATTTAAAAACCATTATATCAATGATTACATTAAGTATAAATAGTATAAACACCCTAAATGAAAGACAGAGGGGGCACCTGGGTGGCTCTGTCAGTTATGCATCTGACTTTGGCTCAAGTCATGATCTCACAGTTCATGAGTTCAGCTCTGCGTCAGGCTCTGTGCTGACAGCTCGGAGCCCGGAGCCTGCTTTGGATTCTGTGTCTCCCTGCCGCTCCCCCGCTTGCACTCTGTCTCTCCCCAAAATAAATAAACAATAAAAATTTTTTAAAACATACATTAAAAATAAAGAAAGACAGAGACTGTTACACTAATTTTTAAAGTGCACAAGAACTTACTCTAAGCTGTCCGCAAGAAACCGTCTTGAAATATAAAGACAAATGTGTTTAAAAGTGAAATGAAGGAGGCATCCATGAAATACAGCGAGATCAACACTAAACCATCCTGCACACCTAGAAAACTGATCTGAGGATTAACACAACAATCTGCACAACCTGAACCACAGAACTCTGCACGTACATGGTGCGGAGAGGTGAACTGGGGGAGAGAGAAGCCACAGAGGGCTGGAAGCTGTTTCTGCTCGTGGAGAGAGGACGGAGATGGGGTTGGGGGGAGAGTTTGGGAAAATCACCGCCCCCCCTCAAAAGCAGCCACAGAGAAAGTGGAAAAGTGGGAACAGCCACAGGGACTGAACTAAAAAGGGAGAAAGGAGAAAGGAGAGGGTTTAAATTCCATTCAGACTATAAACAGGGGGAGCGTAGAGTCCGCAACTCCACAGCTGATACCTGGCGGTGCTCTGGTGGGAAGGGGAAGGCTGGTGCCAGATGCGTGTTGTGATTTTCCATTATCCCTGAGGTGCTGCTGCTACAGGATCACACAAACTTTCATGGGGCGCCCGGCTGGCTGTCGCTAAGTGAGACCCTCCCACAGAGGATCTGAGTGGGTCAAAGCCACAGTCCCTCAGATGCAAGGGGGCAGGAAACACAGATGCATCTGAGATAAAACTCAGGAGGGAGGTGCCGCCTGGCAGCCTGAAGGCTTGGTCACGGACAGTGTAAAAGCGGGGAGTGGATGGAAGCTGGAGACAAAGGATGGGTGCGCGATTGCTGGTCGGGGAGAAGAGAGTTCCGATATTAGAAACTGGGTAGCTGGGTGACGCCATTTTCACTGCTCCCACGCATGCACCTACGCACCTACAGGCCCCACAACAATCCACCCCAGTAAGCTAAGCAATGCCATCTAGTGGAGAATGGAGCCATTACACTAAGCCCCGTCCAAGTGGGCCAACCTGGAACACGATTCTCGCCACCTGCTTAGTTTATGGACTATAAAGCACTTCATAGCTTGATTTCTAGGGGAAAACGAGCTAATTTCAATTGTATTTCAGTGTATTCACTGGTCCATCTACTCAATTTTCTTTTTTTTTTCTTTTTCATTTCTTTTTCTTGAATACAGAAAGAGAGAAAATTTATTTTTTTCAATTTTCATTAAAAATATTTTTCTTGGGGCGCCTGGGTGGCTCAGTCGGTTAAGCGGCCGACTTCGGCTCAGGTCATGATCTCACGGTCCGTGAGTTCGAGCCCTGCATCGGGCTCTGTGCTGACAGCTCAGAGCCTGGAGCCCATTTCAGATTCTGTGTCTCCCTCTCTCTCTGACCCTCCCCTGCTCATGCTCTGTCTCTCTCTGTCTCAAAAATAAACGTTAAAAAAAAAAATTAAAAAAAAATATTTTTCTTTATTTTTTCTACTATGTTTTTTATTTTGTAAGTTTTTCAAATTCTTTTTTACTTCCATCATTTCATTTTATTCTCTTTAATTGTAGTCATTTTCTCAAATTTTCAAAGGTTTTCCTTCCCACCCCTTTTCTCTCATCTATCAAGCTTTTTTCAATAACCACACCAAAATACACCTAGAATCTAGCATCATTTATTTGATTTTTGTGTATGTGTGTGTTGTTTTTTAGTTTTTTTATTTTTTTTAACCTTATCAATTCCTTTTCTTCCTTCAAAATGATGAAACAAAGGAATTCACCCTAAAAGAAAGAGCAGAAAGAAACGACAGCCAGGGACTTAACGTAGATACAAGCAAGATGTCTGAGCCAGAATTTAGAATGATGACAATAAGAACACTAGCTGGGTTCGGAAATAGATTCGAATCCTTTCTGAGGAGACAAAAGAAGTAAAATCTAGTCAGGATGTAATAAAAAATGCTATAACTGAGCTGCAGTCTTGAGTGGATGCCAGGGCAGCAAGGATGGAGAAGGCAGAGCAGGAAATCAGCAATATAGAGGACAAACTTAAGGAGAATACTAAAGCAGAAAAAAAGAGGGAGACTGAGGCAAAAGAGCATGATATAAGAATTAGAGAAATCAGTAGCTCATTAAAAAGGAACAACATCAGAATCATAGAGGTCCCAGAAGAGGAAGAGAGAGAAATAGGGGTAGAAGGGTTATGTGAGCAAATCATAGGGAAAACTTTCCTCACCTGGGGAAAGACACAGACATCAAAATCCAGGAAGCACAGAGAACCCTCATTAGATTCAATAAAAACCGACCATCAAGAAGGCATATCATAGTCAAATTCACAAAATACCCATGCAAGGAAAGAATCATGAATGCAGCAAGGGTAAAAAGTCCCTAACGTACAAGGGAAGACGGATCAGGTTTGCAGCAGACCTATCCACAGAAACTTGGCAGGCCAGAAGGGAGTGGAAGGATATATTCAGTGTGCTGAATCAGAAAAATATGCAGCCAAGAATTCTTTATCCAGCAAGGCTATCATTCACAATAGAAGGAGAGAGTAAAAGTTTCCCAGACAAACAAAAAGGAGTTTGTGATCACTAAACCAGCCCTACAAGAAATTTTAAGGGGGACTGTCTGAGGGGAGAAAAGAGGGAAAAAAGAAAAAAAAGACCCAAAGCAAACAAAGACTAGAAAGCACCAGAGAACACCACCAGAAACTCCAACTCTACAAGAAACACAATGGCGATAAACTTGTATCTTTCAGTACTCACTCTAAATTTCAATGGACTAAACGCTCCAACCAAAAGATGTAGGGTAACAGCATGGATAAGAAAATAAGATCCATCTATATGCTGTTTACAAGAGATCCACTTTAGACCTACAGACACCTTCAGATTGAAAGTAAGAAGATGGAGAACCATCTATCATGCTAATGGTTGACAAAAGTAGCATGGTTGACATGCTGGAGTAGCCATACTTATATCAGACAATCTAGACTTTATTTATTTATTGTCATTTATTTATTTATTGTTATTTTATTTATTTATATATAATTTATTGTCAAACTGGTTTCCATACAACACCCAGTGCTCATCCCAACAAATGCCCTACTCAATGCACATCACCCACTTTCCCCTCTCCCCCACCCCCATCAACCCTCAGTTTGTTCTTGGTATCCAAGAGTCTCTTATGGTTTGCAAAGACTGTAACAAGAGATGAAGGGCATTATATCATAATTAAGGAATCTATCTACCAAGGAGACCTAACAATTGGAAACATTTGTAAACATTTATGCTCCAAATGTGAGAGCACCCAAATATATACATCAATTAATCACAAACATAAAGAAACTCATTGATAATAATCCCTTAATAGTAGGGGACTTCAAAACTCCCACTTATAGCAATGGACAGATCATCTAATCAAAAAATCAGCAAGGAAACAATGCCTTTGATGACACACTGGACCAGATGGACTTTACAGATATATTCAGAACATTTCATCCTAAAGCAGCAAAATATACGTTATTCTCCAGTGCACATGGAATGTTCTCCAAAATAGATCACATACTGGGACACAAATCAGCCCTCAACAAGTCCAAAAAGATAAAGATCATACCATTCATATTTTCAGACCACAATGCTATGAAACTCGAAATCAACCACAAGAAAAAATTTGGAAAGGTAACAAACCCTTAGAGACTAAACAACATCCTACTAAAGAATGAATGGGATAACCAAGAAGTTAAAGAAGAAATTAAAAAGTACATGGAAGCCAATGAAAGTGATAACACCACAGCCCAAAACCTCTGGGATGCAACAAAGGCAGTCATAAGTGGGGAGTATATAGACAGCAATCCAGGCCTTCCTAAAGAAGGAAGAAAGGTCTCAGATACACAACCTAACCCTACACCTTAAAAAGCTGGAGAAAGAACAGCAAGTAAACCCCAAACCAGCAGAAGACAGGAAATAATAAAGAGTAGAGCAGGAATCAATGCTATTGAAACCAAAAAAAACATAGAACAGATCAATAAAACCAGAAGCTGGTTCTTTGAAAGAATTAACAAAACTGATAAACCACTAGCCAGTTTGATCAAGAAGAAAAAGAAAAGGACCCAAATAAATAAAATCAAGAATGAAAGAGGAGAGATCACAACCAAAAAAACAGAAATAAAAACAACAATAAGAGAATATTATGGGCAATTATATGCCAATAAAATGGGCCAATCTGGAAGAAATGGACAAATTCCTAGAAACATATACACTACCAAATCTGAAACATGAAGAAACAGAAAATTTGAACAGACCCATAACCAGTAAAGAAATCAAATTAGTAATCAAAATCCCCCCCCCCAAAAAAAAGAGTCCAGGGCCAGATGGCCTCCCAGGGAAATTCTACCAAGCATTTAAGGAAGAGTTAACAACTGTTCTCTTGAAGCTGTTCCAAAAAATAGAAATGGGAGGAAACTTCCAAACTCTTTCTATGAGGCCAGCATAACCTTGATTCCAAAAACCATCAAAGACCCCACTAAAAAGGAGAACTACAGACCAATTTCCCTGATGAACATGGATGCAAAAATCCTCAACAAGATATCAGCCAACCAGATCCAACAATACATTTAAAAAAATATTCACTATGACCAAGTGGGATTTATGCCTGGGATGCAGGGCTGGTTCAATATCCGCAAAACAATCAATGTGATTCGTCACATCAATAAAAGAAAGGACCAGAACCACATGATCCTCTCAACAGATGCAGGGAAAGCATTTGACAAAATACAGCATCGTTTCTTGATAAACACCCTCAAGAAAGGAGGGACAGAAGGGTCATACCTCGAGATCATAAAAGCCATGTATGAAAGACCCAATGCAAATCAACCTCATTAATATTTATAGAACACTCCGCAGAGCAACAGCAGAATATATGTTATTTTCATGTGCTCACTGAGCATATTGTGAGCCACAACACAACCCTCAGTAAATCTGTAAGGACCTATGTTGTACAAACCATAATGGACTCATGTGATAACAGAAGCATCTCTTGAAAATGCCCAAATATCTGTAGAGATATGGTAGAGAACACCCTTCTAATAGCAAAGAAATCAAAGGAGGCATTACAAAGTATTTTTTTACTTCAAGAACATGAAAACGCAATATACTAAAATTTGTGGGATGCAGCTAAAGCAGTCTTGAAATACATATTTATAGCAATAAACATTTATACCATAAAAAAAGGAAATTTTTCAAATAAATGACCACAACTTTCATGTAATTAAACTACAAAAGGAACATACAACAAATAAACAAATAAATAAAATAATAGCGCAGACTAGAAATCAAGGAGTGGAAAACAGAAAAACAATAGAAAAGTCAATGATGTAAAATATGGGTTTTTTTTGAGAAGACAATTAACATTGATGAACTTCTAGGAAGGAAAGAAAAGAGAAAAGATACAAAATACCGGTGTCAAGGATGAAATAAAAACTGATGGAAATGCAAGGGGATATAAACATATCCGCAATTATAATTTGGTATTTCGATCTCACATTCCCAGCAACTGATTGAACCAGCAGACAAAAAATCAGTAGGTATACAGGTGACATCATCACATATGCCACATGATTTTAAAACAATTCAGGTACTGTTATGAACAACTGAATTCCAGTAAATTTGATCAATTAGATCAAATCGACACATTGCTTGGACAAAGCTTACTTGAGAAGAAAGAGACCAACTGAATAGCTCTCTTAAAGAAATTGAATTGGTAACTGGTAATCTTCCTAGGAAAAAAGCCTCCTGACTCAGAGAGGTTTACTGAGAATTCTAGCAAACATCTGAGTCACAAATTATACCAATTATAACAAATGTTCAGAAAAACAAAGAATAGGGAATGTTTGCCAACTCACTCTATGAGGCCAATATTTCTCTGACACAAAAACCAGACAGAGAGGTTTGAAGAAAAATATAACAAGTAGGATTTTCAATGATAACAGCATTTTCAATGATAATATGCATCCTTTCCAAGTAGATTTTATGCCAGAAATCCAAAAATGGTCTAACATTTGAAATGCAATCAAAGTAAGTCAGTGCATTAATAGATTTAAAACAAAGGATCATCTTTACAGATGCAGAAAAATCACTTGAAAGAAATTCAACATCCATTCATGATTTAAAAACAACAACAACAACAACAAACTCTCAGAAACCTATGACCACATGGGAACTTCCTCATTCTGACAAAGGGTATCTACAAAAATCTACAGCTAGTGGATTAATAGTGAAAAACCAGGGGCGCCTAGGTGGCGCAGTCAGTTAAGTGTCCGACTTCAGCCAGGTCACGATCTCGCGGTCCGTGAGTTCGAGCCCCGCGTCAGGCTCTGGGCTGATAGCTCGGAGCCTGGAGCCTGTTTCCGATTCTGTGTCTCCCTCTCTCTCTGCCCCTCCCCCATTCATGCTCTGTCTCTCTCTGTCCCAAATATAAATAAAAAAACGTTGAAAAAAAAATTTAAAATAGTGAAAAACCAGATGTTTTCCTCCAAAGGTCAGGAACAAGACAGGGACATTTACTCTCATCATTTCTGTTCAATATTGTACTGGAAAGAACTTCAGTATTTGTTCTTTCCAGTACAATAAAAGGCAACAGCAAGAGATAATATGAGTGTAGATTGGAAAGGAAAAAAATGAAATTTGTTATTCATAGATGATACAATTGTCCACTTGAAAATCTTATGGAATCAACAAAAATGCCGCTAGAACTAATAAATGAGGGGAACAAGTTTACGTGATACAAGATCGTGTCCAAAAATCAGTTGTATTTCTACATACAAGCAATGAATAATCCAAAATGGAAATTAAAAGTGACTTGCACAATAGCCTCCAAAATATGAAATATTATGGGGATAAATCTGACGTAAGACCTGTACACTGAACAGCACAAGTCACAAATAACAGTGACAAAAGTTTAACATACTTATATTAGTAACAAATAAAAGTTGACGTGAAATAATAAATAATGGTGTAGATTTAAACAACACAGTCAATAAATTTGGCAACATATGGTCATCTATAGAACCCTGTAACCAGCAAGGGCAGGATACTCTACAAGTATACCCAGAATATTTAAAAACATAGTAGTCCATATACTAGTCAATAAAACAGGAGTCAACACATTTAAATGAATTGAAACCCATTCTGAGGATATTCTCTTGCCCTAGTACAACTGAGCTAGAAATTGAGTAACAGAAATCTAACCTCAGAAACACACTAATAATCTGTGGGCCAAAGAAGTAATGATGATAGAAATCAGAAAATATATTTAAACTATAATGAAGATATTATACAACAAATTTTATTACTTCTTCTCCACCAATCTTTCTATCTTGTGTTTCTATAACTTCCGTTAGGTAGTGTCTAGAACATACTCCTTTGTTTCCCTTTGTACTTTAGAACTTCATTCCAGGAGAATTCCCTTGGCGCAATCACGTAGCTCAAAAATTCACTTTTAAACTCTGTCCATTCTGTGTTAGCATAAATCCACCAATTTCTTAAAATAGTGGTGATCTTATTTTCCCCAATTCTTACTGACTCCTTTTTTCATAACTTGCTATTCTCATTTCATGGATGTTTATAGGTATTTGTTGTATTTCTGATATCTAAATGTGTTTGCCTTACCAGCACACCAATGTTGCATTTTTTTAATGTTTATTTATTTCAGAGAGAGAGAGAGAGAGAGCAAGCGAGCATGATCAGGGGAGGGACAGAGAAAGAGGGAGACACAGAATCCGAAGCTGAGCTGTCAGCACAGAGCCCAACGTGGGGCTCAAACTCATGAACTGTGAGATCATGACCTGAGCCGAAGTTGGATGCTTAACCAACTGAGCCACCCAGGTGCACCCTCCCCCCCCCCCCCGCCCCCGCTGGCTTTTTTTTTTTCCACTTTTAACAATTAATTAATTTTTTTTCTAGTTCACAAATTTTATTTTGAGTTATCACTTCTCCCCCCAATTTTACTTGGGCTTTATGGAACTGTAAATCAAGGTCCCCGCCCTCTCCTAACCAAGGGGTGGATGTGCAGTCTAAGCTAGGCAATCATACTCTTTCTCTCCTGTGATATGAATATTAATCCAAAAAATCAAGGAAACAGAAATGCATGAGGCCTCTTCACTGGAAAGTGCATATCTGCAGAGCAAGAACTCTCAGGGCTTGGTCCCTGCCCTTGCCCTTGTTGTAGTTCTTGTTCTATTTTTAATCCTGGATGTCTATGGCCTCATAACCATTCTAGGAGCTTCCTCATATACTTCTGATACATTAGTTGTTAAAATTTACCACAGTGTGTTTCTGAGGCCTGATACTAAAGATGTCTAATGGACGCAACATATGTGTCTTCCTTTACATATCTGAGGATGGCAATTATTCTTAGGGTTTTCCTGCTTCTATTAGCAACTCTTTCTCTGGTTGGTAGTTTTTCTGTTGTTGACGGCCTCTGTTTCATGACAATGGTTTTCCTTAACAATCTTAAGAGCCCTCTTCTTTCAAGGGGAAGTGTCTTTTTACTTGAGCCCGCCTTTAGTTGCTGTGCAGAAGGGATGGGATTTGGAACTGGCAACCACACGGAGGCGGCCAGCTCATCTTCTACAGGTGAGGCTTCCTCTTCCTCTCAGAGCCAAGAACTATGCTCATCATTGCTGTTGGATGGGAAATCCCTGTGAAGCTCACCTTTGAGGCAAGCATAGTTGGGAAGCAGGTGGGGCTGATGATAAAAAAAATTTTTTTAATAAAAAATAAGGACATTAAAAGGCCCAATACTACTTTCTGCTCTGAGTAGAAGTTTTCAAATCATCACATAGATCCCCCTTGGGCCCTTCCCCTCTCCTTGGAATTCTTTGTTTGTGTGTGTGGTTCACCCTCAGAACTCTTTCTGGCCTTTTTTCAACAATTCACTGTAGTAGTTATTGCTCAAGTCGATTTCAGGCTGATTTTTTGCTTGGGGCCTTTCAGGAATTTCTCAAATACTATGGATAACTCTGTTTCTTATTTTCTCACACTAGTGAGGATTACTTCCGCATTGAAATACCTCTTCTATACCTTCTAAGAAGGTGAGGTAGAAGATTCAAGTGTGCTCAGTCCACATAAATGAGTGACGGGTTAAAGCTGTATAAAGAGTCATTAGAACCAATGAAATGGACTAAAGGTACTGGTCTGGAAAGATCTAAAGACTTTGGTATCACCTGAGTGTAAATGGAAGCTAAACAATGGGAAGACATTAGAGAGGTTATATAGAGGAAGGAGAATATGAGATACTGACCCTGAATATTATTATTTCATGTGTGGATGAAGGGAGAGAAGAGATTAAAGAATCAAAAGGAAAAGTCTAAGGAAAGAGCAGCCCTGGGAAAAATTAGGTTCACACAAGCTAAATGAAAGAATTTTAATATCCTCTTCAACTTCCAGCCCCACTTAATAGGCACCTATTATAAGAAAATCCATTTATCTTCAAAATTCCCACATGCATCATCTGTCAGAAAACTAATTTTGGATTTTATATTTTCAGGCAATAGGGCAATTTGCAGAACCCAGAAAACAACATACTGCTTCACTGATTATATATGGTCAGTAGTGATGATAATGATAATGATGGCCGTGGTCATAACACCAGAAAATTCAGAGCATGTATTTTGACCAGTATTGCTCATTTGTTGTTCTGTGCCTGTATCTTACATCCGGAGTTTGAATTTTTAGGAGTGAGTAGTTAATCAGGCTTGGATTCTATATTCAACACCAAAAATATTTAAGGCTTTAGTTCAGATTGTTAAAAGTTGGTTTTCATAAATGACTCACGCAGTTCTTGCAGAAACAACAAAGCCTCTCCTGCTAACTTGATTGGCGAAGTTGCGATTTGAGGAGCTAATTCCTGAATCATGTCTAAAAGGTCTCCATGACAGACACGGTGTGCCATATGCATGGGTACTCAAAAATGATTTTGATTCAGAATATGAGGACCGCGAGGAGTACAAGTATTTGCATTGATCTACACTGAAGGCTATCTTGAGAGGTCACTGTGTCTGATTGCTTTATTGTGTTGTTGCTACGCAGCAAACTAAAAAATCAATAGCTTCTCCTATACCTTGTATGAGATTTCCTATGGCTATATAGTTGTGACTTAAAAATTTTTTTTAAACATTTACTTATTTTTGAGAGACAGAGAGAAACAGAGCACTAGCACAGGAGGGGCAGAGAGAGAAGGAGACACAGAATCTGAAGCCAGCTCCAGGCTGTTAGCACAGAGCCCGATGCAGGGCTTGAACCCCTGAACCATGAGATCATGACCTGAGCCAAAGTCGGACACTGAACTGACTGAGCCACCCAGTCAGTTGTGACTTTAAGTTTATTCTGCCTTACGGGAAAGATATTCATTAATTGCCTATTGTATACTCAGTATTCCGTGGGTTCCTTGTAATAGTGAAGTCAAATCTCATAGATATTGTAGCTTCACTCCTCTTTCTTTTCTCTGTTTCAATGGCATGAGAATCTCATTTGAAAAATAATTCTGGCGAAAATCTTAAAATTTAACCACAGTAAAAATATTTCCACACCAACCTCCTTATCAGGACGTATGTGTGAACTACACAGACAATTTTATCTGTATAAACTGGGTTGTTTTTTTTAAATATATGAAATTTATTGTCAAATTGGTTTCGATACAACACCCAGTGCTCATCCCAACAGGTACCCTCCTTAATACCCATCACCCACCCTGCCCGCCCTCCCACGCCCCCATCAACCCTCAGTTTGTTCTCAGTTTTAAGAGTCTCTTATGCTTTGGCTCTCTCCCACTCTAACCTCTTTTTTTTTTCCCCCTTAAACTTGGGTTTTAAATATAGGAAATTCCCAATATACAAGAGCATTGTGTTTCCCAAGTTTATTTATGTGTGTGCTATTTTGAACTTGGAAGGCCCTTCCCCACAGAAACAATGGTACTTGTAATAATAACTCCTTGAGGTTGTCTGACATGTCAGTTGTCAAAGTATCTTCACAACCAATTTTTTTTTTTACCCATCTTGGAAGGAACCCCTTAGGAATTTATGTGGCCATTGTGGTTTCCTTTATATAAATGATCAAAAACAGGCTTAAAGATTAAGAGGAAGTAAAACCACACCCCATAGGGTAAAGGAGGTTAAAACTGTCACCAGAGGACCCTGGGGACCCCCTTTCTTCCCAGGAATGTTAACATTATCTTTTGGAGGCAAACAACAAGAAGAGATCCGGTGACCTAGACCAATATCTGACCTCAACCACCGACTCACACTGGCAGGGTTGGACCATGGAGTGTCTGACAGTTACATGTACCTCATAATGTTAAAGTCTCCGCCCAAGGAGATTTTATTAACATACCATGCACTTATGGGCATGTTTCCTAAGTACCCGTGCACCTTACGCCCGCCTCTATGTAGGATGACAAAACTCATGCTGACTACTCATCCTAACCCTAAATAAAAGAAATCCACTCACCCCCACTTGGGCAGTCACAGCTTTGGAAGCTATTCCCCATGATCTCCTTATCTGCTGCAAAGAAAATTTCCTTTGTGTAACACCTCCTGGTGTGTTCTACCTGTGACTCAGTAAACAGCGAATTCACGTTAGCTCGATTACAGAAGCTCCTGTTTTCTTCTACCCACAGGACATTCCTGACACCAAAAGGAGGGGTGTTTTCGCACACGGACCAATTTTCCAACTCTCCCAACACCAAGTGTATGTCCTACAAATCAATTCTGACGCTAACTATCTGGAATTAGCTAAGACTGCACAGTTGAAGAGCTCAGACCCAGAAGTCTAACCCACTTATGTTCACTGGTTCATTAGAAGGATATGGACAAAGAGTAATATGAGGTCAAGTCCAGGAGGGTCCTGAACAAATTAGCTTCTGTGCCCATGGGATTGGAGTGCACCATCATCCTGGTACATGGATAGATTCACCAACCCAGCAGCTTAGGTTTCTGCATAGTTTAGGGATTTTTATGAAGATTTCATCACACAGGCTTCAGCAACTATGTACTCAATTTCTAGCCCCTTCTCTTCTCTACAGAGAATGCAGGATGGGCCTGAAAGTTCCAAGCTGTAAACTTGGTCAACTTTCTGCTGACCAGCCGCCACCCTGAAGCTATCCAGGGACTCTCAGACACTACTCATCTCATTAGCATACAAAAAGACACTCAACACTCTGGAGATTCCAAGGGTCTGAGGAGCTCTTGCGTCAGGAACCAGGGTCAAAGACCAAATATTAGAACAAAAGATGTTCTTAGCACCCCTATTACTCAGGAAATTACAAGCATTTTAGGAGCTCTGAATCAGGAAACACAGTCAGAGACTATTTCTTGTTTTGTCATAAATGGTGTGACTGGCCCAAGGTTATGTGACCAGTGAATGGACCAGTAATCGGCAGGCCTGGAATTAGAACCCAGGGTTTGGGGCTCCTAGAGAAATATTTCCACCACAATGTATTATTCCATAAATGTTGATGAAGTCACCTGGGATGTTCAACGTTCTTTCAGCAAGTATTAAACATCTTCCTTGAAAGATGGTAAGTAATACTGGAATGGCAGTAACTAACTTAAAACAGATTAAATAAGATATTTGATATCTCTCCCTTCCTCTCTCCCTCTCTCTCCCTCTGACATGTCACCTGCTCTGACAGAATTGAGTTGCCATGTTGCAAGCAGCCTTACGGAGAGGCCAATGTAGAAGAAACAGGCCATCAGTCCCCCAGCGGACAGGAACCTAAAATCTGTGAATCACTGCATGAGGGACCTTTCATCCCCAATTGAATTTGGAGATAATAAGTGTCCGGCCTGATTAATTAGTCTAAAATGAAGCTAAGAGGTAACCATCTACAGGCAAAATTTCAAAAATGCAAAAATGTGCTCTACATATAATGCAAAGGAGAAATAAAAGAGAGTAATTTAATATAATACAATGTGCGCTTAATTCTTTAAACACTCTTGCACTCAAATATTGAAGTAGTCAAACCCTTGAATCTGTGACTTTAAAAGCAGACGCCTACCGTTGTGTGGCCTCCTCAAATTCTATAACCAGTATTTCCACTGGTGACATGATTTTCCAAAACAACAAACAACTCTCAGTGTATAACAAGGCAGAACACCAACTTCCTTGAAATACAGAGAAGTTATGCCCCTGAAATATAGTCACGGCATTATATTGAATTTTGAAAATTTTGCCTGTAGATTGGTTATTATCTATTAATTTCACTTCAGAATTGCAAAGCAGGCATAAAAAAGTAATTATTATAAAAAGAGGACATTAACTCTAATAAGGCTGAGCAATGGTGTAGAGAATTATTATAAAAAGAGGACATTACATCTAATAGGGCTGAGCACGGGTCTAGAGAAAACCTTAAATGCAGTTAGAATGTTGAATCAACTTGGTAGGAAATAAAAAATCACCTCAGCACCTCAGGGCTAAACGTGGGGAAAATCCAGCTGTCTATACCTCAGGGACTCCTGGGAGGCAATTATGGTTCCGCTTAACATGAACAGTATAACCCTACACCTTGTAAGATATCGATTCCCTACAGTCTTTAACACCATAGCCCCAGCTACTGTCCTCCAAAGTCTTTCTTTATTGCTTTTTAATTAGTCAAGGTCCACTTCACTTTCTAATAAATTTTCTTTCTGCATTCTTTCTCTCCATGTCAACCAGAAGATTTACTAATCCATGCCCAAGCTAGAAAAAAGCTACATGATGTTAATCCTTGAGAAATTCTAAAGTGGGCCAATCACACAGGCTGAGCATTGATTTTCAACCATCCTTGAAGGAAAACAAAGCCACGTACTAAGACGGGAGTCATAACGGAATTGGTCTTGATACGGTTACGGAGGCCCCTATCCTTTAAGGTATGCATTGCTCTTCATTCAACTTTTGCTTTATGATATTTGATGGTTTCTGAATATCACTGCCTGATAATACTAAACATTATCAAAAAGTGAAGCTATAGAAATGTCTTAGGATAATCCTATAGGCATCAGCCAATGAAGAGATTGTAATCTCCACAATAGTGATCAAAATCTCACTAAAATATGTGAAGAATCTTTACATTAAAAGCAGCAAAAAGACAGAAGGAAGGAGAGATGAAGGAAAAATGGGAAGGGAAGAAGACGCGGTATTTAATGCAAGGGAAATTGCTCTGAAATGTCGATCTCTGGTGGTTTTCCGATGGTCAATAGCGCTGAGGAGCAAAAACCCCGGGATCATCTGCCGAAAAGCCTCCTGGATTTCAGAACCATATCATATTGATGCAAAACTCCATGCCCCAAACCTGTAAAACCTACACCCTGCATTCAAAAGCAGAAAAATCAAAACCACCTCTCACTACACGCCATTGACTTTCCAGGATAATGACGCCTTGCATTCTTTTTTGCTTTTGGGCTACTTCTTCTTGCCAGCAGCGCTTTTGAAAGATAAAAATATTGAACTCGCCTTACCGCCGGGTGCTGCTCTACATGCTCAGAGGTTATTGAGAGGTTATTTTCGTTCGACTGTCTTTGTGGTCAAGGCAATATTCATGAAACTCTTCGTGAGCTCGTCATGTGCACTTGTGGTTCATTCACCCACCTCGAGCCAAGCCCCTCTTGTAGCCTCCAGAACAATCATCATAAAGTCTCCTGAGGCCTTAACTCTATCCCTTGATAGTTCCAGGAAATGACAAAGCCTGCTTCGTTTAAAAAACAGTAATGAGCACGTGTAAAGGTCCTCAATTTCCCTCTCGTAGCTCAAAGTGTGGCTATAGTTTTATCTATCTGTTTAAAAAAATTTTTTTTCAACGTTTATTTATTTTTTTGGGGACAGAGAGAGACAGAGCATGAACGGGGGAGGGGCAGAGAGAGAGGGAGACACAGAATCGGAAACAGGCTCCAGGCTCTGAGCCATCAGCCCAGGGCCCGACGCGGGGCTCGAACTCACGGACCACGAGATCGTGACCTGGCTGAAGTGGGACGCTTAACCGACTGCGCCACCCAGGCGCCCCATAGTTTTATCTATCTTCACCACCTTCATTCCCATGTTGGTAAAGGAACTGCCTTACTCTGTTCTAAGGTCAAGACCTGTACCTGTTCAATCTTGCACCTATTTCCCACTAGGTTCTATACAACTGTCCCTTGAAGTATCCCTACTCTTATTCAATTTATCCCTCCCCGGTTTCTCTTACTTCTAAGTGGACAGATACACTCAAAATCTCCACTCCACCCTCAATCCTTCACTCTAGCCTCCACAGATACTGTCCCATCTCTATGGTTTCCATCACTCTCCATTCTTTCAGAGAATATGTCGTTGACTCCACATCATCTCTGCAAATGACTCAAATTTGTTTTTGTTCTTGACAACTGAAATGAAATTACTTTAACAGAGTCTCTCCTGCTCATTGGCTCAACACGGTTTTATTCACTAACACACTCCTAAAGCCTCATACTTCGTAGACGTTCGGCGTAACTTTGCTGCATCAATTAAGGATCAAATTATTCTCAAAACTCTTAGCAAAGCGTTCCAAGACCTCAATAACCAGTCCCAAATATATTTCTAGTCTCATCTCTTGCTATTTCAGATGATGTATCATCTATTTCCACCAAATTGAGCAGGCTCTGAGCTCTGTGTGTCTTTGTTGGTTTGTTCCTGGAAGAAATCTCTCCTCCCCCACCCCCCCCCCACCTATTAAATATTATGCAGAGGCATTAGAAAACAGTGAGAGCTAAGCACAGATGTCAGATCACCTAAATTCGAACTTGACTATATTATACCATCTGTATCAACTATTGTTCTTACCTACCTACTCTCCGAGAATCATTTGAAACGTCTTCCTTCATTATAATCACCGGGAGACAAAGGAGCACGTCTCTCTTCACCCCACCCGGCATTACAGGGGCTTTTGTCATCTTATGTCCTCATTAGACTGGAAGTTCCTACAAGATCCGGACCGTGTCCCACAAATCCTGGTCTTCTCCTGCCTCTCCCTGCTCCTTGAAGACAGTCTTTGCAATCTATTGAGCAATTGCCTAGTCTTCCTGGGAGGGGCTCTACTAAGCTCGGCTGGATATTAGCTAGAGGAATGGAAGCTGGGGGCAAGATCAGGGCTGGGATTGATACTGTTTCCTCAAGTTCTAGAGAGAAATAGAAAACAAGTGTGAGCCTTGATTTGGAGCAAAGATTTAGAAAATCGAAATCAGTCTCCAAGTGCATACTGTGATGGGTTGATTCGATGAAGCTAAGTATATACCCACCTTGAAGCGGGGAGAGAGGTGTTAGAGTACCTCTTACTCGATGAGTCTGCGTGTGAGGAGATTCTAAAATCCAATTGATCTGAGAGGTTAATTGAAAGTCAAAAAAGGGGCACCTGGGTGGCTATGTCAGGTAAGCCTCCAACTTCGGCTCGGGTCACCATCTCACGGTTCATGAGTTCTAGCCCCATGTGGGGCTCTATGCTGACAGCTCAGAGCCTGGAGCCTGCTTCGGATTCTGTGTGTCCCTCTCTCCCTGTTTCTCCCCTGCTCACGCTCTGTCTCTCTCCAAAACAAATAAACATTAAAAAAATTTAAAGATACAAGGAGGGCAGGGAATGTAACGTCTGGTCACCAAATCTAGTGGCTTATATGGAGAAATAAGAGGCAAGGAAATAAGGCAAAAATGAGCCAAGAGCCAGAGGGGTTATTGAGTGAGAGGTATTGATGTAAGCATAAAAAAGCTTTGTGGGCTGAACAGTTAGAACAGTTGACAGTAAGTAGTGACATACAACAACCAAAAGAGTAGTAATCATTTTCCTGGTTGTCTGGGTTGGGACAGTGGTTAAGATCTAGGAGCCTGAACAGACAGTGTATTGGGGAAGATGTTAATCAAAAATGCAAGCATTCAGTCCAAACAGGAGTTAATATGAAGGCATTTGGGGAGGGCAATAAAAAGGTGCAAGAGAGGAAACCAGGTAAGAACAAAGACCACAATTTCAAAGTTGAGCTCGAGAAGCAGAGCCTAGACAATTATCCGGATTCTTGTGACTGTTGCCTGGGGCGTGTCTAGGAATTGACCTGAATATCTAAGATTAACTCCCTCCAATCAAGATTCCCCAGTAGACAGGGTCCTAGGTCATGTTCTTTCGCGGATTTAATACATAACCTCGGGAAGTGGGATCCCCAAGTTAGGGAACTGTGAAATCAGAAAGGCAAAAATTATAGCTTTAGGGGGACGGGGAAGGAGGGAAAGACAATGAAAATTCATAGAGAACTGTCACTCTAACTTGAATAGTGGCAGGAAGATATGTTTGCTGGAAAGAATAGGAACGTGGCAGAAAAAAAGATTTGGTGTGGGAGCTGGTGCCCCAGCCTGGCGAACAGAAAGCTTATGGGGGATGACAGACCCACCGAGGTGAGCGTCCACCTCACTGAGCTGGATGCCAAACACGAACCAGGAGCTTCTGCAATCACAGGCCAGCGGGGGGAAGGCACAGGGTCTTCTTCGGATTCTCTGGAGTGTTACCTGCTGTATCTCACCTGAAAGGCCGTTTCCACGGTCAGGCAAATGCAGTTGAGTGTTTGAGGGTGCTGGCTCGGCAAGCCACACTGGACTCTGAATCCTCCCGGCTCTGCCCTCTTTTGACCATGTGATGTAAAAGAAGTTCACCAGTATGATTTTGGAGACATGGGTGGGAGCGGGGGTGATGGACAGGATATATTAATTATTCAACATTTAGGCGCCCAGACACCTGACGTTGGACCTCTCTCAACTGAGCCAGCTTGGAGAAGGGAGTGGTCTTCTCCTCCTTCCTAACATGACTGTCATCTTCTAAGCACTGCAAGGATATTACGAGATCCAGAGAGTTCTCCGAGTGGTTGAGGCCAGAGACATCTGTGCAGTTTTAGGGGACCGAAGCCTGGAGCACGTGGCAACTTCGAATGATGCAAAAACTGATAGAAAGACTCCACTTAAAGAATTCAGAAAATTGGCAGGAAAATACGGAATTAGCAAAAGTTCTATTAATGTTTATTTGACTTCATTTTTAACCAAGCTGGTGGAGATCTAGGTAACATACATATTATCAAGGTTAGCCTCTATAACGGCTTTATGAAATACATGTGATTTCAAATATAATCTCAATGCTACAGAACACTAAGGATCAAAGTGGTGAAAGAAACACGCCCAAGATCGCAAAGCGATAGAAAATGAAAGCCTGGTTTTCGGCTGAATTTTATCTTTCCCTATGTCACATTCTTCCCCTCACCTATTCACTTGTTCCTAGCAGTAACAGATATATTTGAAGATAATAAAACTACGTTTCTTTGAAAATGTCCCATTTCTGTGCCAGCTCAGCCCATCCAGCAGGGTGCCCTGGAAAGGGTGACTGCTGTTTCCGGCTACTTGTATGTACTCTGTTTTCAAGGAATAGCATCTGGAGAAAATACCCAGCTGGCGTCTCTTCTGCTTAACAGAAAATGGCATCTCCCCTTTAACTTTGTGTATCTTCTGCCAAATAGTCTTACTCCTCCAAATTCTAAGCCAACCACGCAGCAGTCATTAGCTGCAAGGATGTGTATGAAGTTCCCACCTCCCCCTCCCTCCAGTCACCAGGCAAGCGAGCCCTCTAATGACTCGTTCCAGAGACCTCATTTTCTGCATGGACCCCACTTTGACACATGCCTTATAACCATCTTACTCTTAACAGGTGTGTTGGGCAGGTGGTACTACGCATTACAAAAATGCACATGCATCAGAGTTAGAGCTGATTCTGCATCCCCGTTTTCGGGGTTCATTGCCGCGCGACCTTGGGCAAGTCAATGCGTCTCTAAACTCCACCTTCTTTATCCATATAATATTATGTATCTCTCCCAGTGGAACACAGCTACATGAGGTTTTGCATTTGTTTTATTCATCTCCGTCTCTAACATCTACCACGGGCTTGGCACATAGTACATACTTAGTAAGTACTTCACTGAACAACAAGTTTCTAGTCATTAGGCTGTCATAAGTGCTTAATCCTGTGTTAATCTATACATTCATAGCCCCATCTAATCTGTACAAGTGTCCTTTAATGGAGGCATTGTTTTTGTTTATAGATGAAGACACCGAGGCTATAAAAATTTATGAGCTTTAATCAAGATTATGTAGCAAATCAGCATTCAAACCCGGGCCCGCCAGCTTGAATCCGTCTTATGACAGACGTATTTCAGGTATGTGCCTCCGTAGTAGATGTTGTGGTTTCGGTGTTCGTATCCCCTCAGAATTCACCTCTAAAAGATCAAGTTTTCTTACTGCAATCACATAAGGGCTATTTTTATTTTTCTGGCTGAGGGAGCACACGTGGCCGACACGCAGAGCAAGCCAGAAGCACCAGAAAATTAATGTCCTCGCAAGCAGCCATCAAATCAATGACAGATGGAAAGCTGGAAAAAAAATCTCAACTGTTTCACCCTTTGGTTCGATAACTTTAAAGCATTTTCTGTGGTGTCTCCTACGGGCTTGAGCCCTGTTGCTCACAGGAATAGCCTGCAAAAGAGCAGAGAAATGATCTAGGGTTCACGGGTGAACACCACCCAACTATGCTTCATCTGGATATGCCAATTTCATCGGTCTCGCTGTGAATATCCCCACTAACCGGGAGGGCTTTTGGATGCATTAGGCATTTCCAAGACTTATCTATGTCAAGATACCATACTAATATCCCACAAAAGGCAAAGATGTGGGTGCTCTTGGTGGTTTTATGTATATATTCTATTTTGTAACAGTCATAAAATCTGTTGGAAGATTATTTCTAGGAAGTGACTGACTTCAAATGCTAGGTCAAAATCTGCAGCTTGTAACGAATACCTAAAAATGTATTCTGTGTCAATTCCTTTTGCTTATATATTTTGCCACCAAATATAGATTTTATTCAACTTTACAGCAAGCATTACTGAAGTTTCTAGAGTGTTTCATA